>NC_046331.1:36842946-37442946 GCF_009819535.1 Lacerta agilis
AGCAGTGGGTCCAGTTTTGGGAATCTGTCAATTTGCTCTGGTAGGTGCTGCCTTTCCAAAGGGAGGTGCAGAGAGCATGTCACTTGTTGGACCAACATCATGGCTTACACCTAGTCATCCAATTCCGCTGTATTGTATAACATGCCTTGCTCATGTACCCCTTTGATTTAAGCATTAAAGTATTTGGCAGAAACCAAGCTGGCAGTATGAGTTCTTCACCTGGCAGTGAGGGCCAGGAGGGATTCCTGAGAGATGCTGCATTGCTGCTCTTTCTCAAAGCCTTTCTCAACAAACACATTTTCTGCTTATAAGCCTCTTTGGGGCTTGTGTGCTTCCAGCCTACAAGCTGTAGACATTTCTTCAGGTGTTCTTAATCAAAAGCCAAACATATATTTTGTTGTTTGTCAAACACAAGCACTTCATTACATGGGAACGAGGCAGAGAGACAACATGCATTAAGACAACATTATTGGAAGATAACGGTGCCATTAATACTCCCCAATGAAAAGAGCCGCACAGAGTAACTAGGAGCAGTTGAAGGAAATTGCAAATTAGGCAGGCTTGTTTTACATTTTATTGGTGGAGTGAGAGTCTTAATTATTCAAGAGGGGCGGTGTGCTTCTTTCTAAGCAAAGGTTTAGACCAGTCGCTTTGCTTCTCTGGTCACCTTGCAGGCCTTCCAGTAAACTGGTTTAAAGGAGACCCTATGCCAGGAGTCAGTGAAAACTGATCCATTAGGTCAAATGGGGCACCACCCCACCAACCTCCATCCTGATGCCTCCAAGCCCACCTGCCTGCCTTCCTACCTACAGCCAATCCGGGGGGGGGGGGGGGGGTCACTGCCTATCAGCTTCCTCCTCCTGAGACTAAGTTTGGCCTTGCAGAACTCAGGAGGGAATAAATTGGGACAACCAGGGACTCAAGTTGGATGCTGACAAGTGTACACCAGGAGAGGGGGGCAGTGGTTTCTGGGGACCTGTACCAGCCAGGAGGCAAGAGTAAGAGGCAGTGGAAGCTTCAGGGCTGGAGGATGGAGCACAGGATGGGTCAGAAGAAGAAGAGGACGAGGCAGGTCAGGCAAGTGAAAGGTCAGTGCTTCCTCACTCTCTCCTGCACCACTGCCTCCCAGAATCAGGAGGTGGTTGAAAAGGGAGGAGCAAAGGGAGTTTTTGCGCAGACACAGTCTCTGGCTGCATGCGTGCAACCTGTCAGGAGAAGGTACATAAACTGGTGCAGGGGGGAGTGGCCCCATGTTGCTGCAGCTGCTCCATAGAGCGTGGATATGTGAATAGATGCTAGATTGGTGTGTGTAAATAAACAGAACTGGGAAGCGCCTTTGACAGTTGTCCACTGTTGGGCTCACTGCTTTCCACCCCACCAGCCACAATGGGCTCCAGTCACCACTTCCAGGAATAAGGATGCTGTGGCCCTCCAGATGTTAGACTCCAGCTCCCATCTGCCTCAGCCAGCATAGCCCCTGGTCAGGGATGGTGGAAATTAGAATCCAGCAACATCTCCATAGCCTCAAGTACCCCATTGCTATCCCATGTTGAACCATTCTCTCTTCTCTTATCCATCTTGCACATTCCTCGCTAAGTGGGTATATCTGCAGGAAGGTTTCACGTTTAATGCAGTTTTAAGCACACTGCATGTACAGCTGCTTATGCTTCTCTGAGGTAACCCTTGACAGAAAGTTCAGGATAAAAAAAACCCCACAATGTCTTTTTAACCAACTAAAGAGCATTATTGAGTGGATGAGACCAATAGTGGGTACAATGGTCAAGAAAGCAGTTTCTGCACATGCTGTAGGGGAATATAAGGGGCAGATGGGACTCATCAACCTGGGAAACTCTAATCCTAAATCTCTGCTGTCTTGTGGGATGTCTTCAGAAGAAGAAAAGGCTCAGGAGTAAACCCTACAGAAATGCAGAGTGGCATCCCTAAGAGCAGGGTTCCCCAAACTAAGGCCCGGGGGCCGGATGCGGCTCAGTCGCCTTCTAAATGCAGCCCGTGGACGGTCCGGGAATCAGTGTGTTATTACATGAGCAGAATGTGTCCTTTTATTTAAAAGTGCATCTTTGGGTTATTTGTGGGGCATAGGAATTTGCTCATATTTCTTTTTTCCAAAATATAGTCTGGCCCCCCACAAGGTCTGAGGGACAGTGGACCGGCCCCCTGCTGAAAAAGTTTGCTGACTCCTGCCTAAGAGGGTTGGATGACATCTTGTATGCCTCCTTCCAGCAACTCCTGCAGCCCAGCTGGTGCCAAACGTATTGCTCTGCTTTTCTTTGGTCCACTTCAGTGAGGCCAATGAGGGGTTTATGTTGTCTGGGCAGCCCCGGGGAGGCCATGTGAGTCCTGCTAACACAGCGGTTTGACTTCACCCTCGGAGGCACACTCCCTTGTCTCTTGAGACAGTAGGGTGGCAACAACAAGAGATGAGAAGCATGAAATGGCATTGAAAGAAAGTCAGCAACCCAACCTGGCTCACATATCCAAGGTTTCGTAATAAAGAAAATTACTTGCTTATTGCTCTTGCTGCAACCCTGTGTCCTCTCGGGATTTGTGTGCATGCACATTGTTATTTGTGCGCACACACGGCACCTCTCTGCTTCATTGGAAATTTACACCCTCTGCTACTAGAGCCAGTATTTGAAACAGACCAGCGACAACAAAAGAAAGAATGGAGAGAGTTAATCAATACAGTCTATACTTCTAAGAAGCACAAAATGACTGTTTGAGCAGGAAGGTAGGGTTGTCGCTAAAAATTGCTTTCCATCCCCTTAATTAAGCTTCTGGTTATATCTTTCTCAGAAAAAGCTTCAGATCCCAGCTACACCTTCCCTGCCACCACCACCCCCCCCAAAAAAAAAAATGTTACAAAGACAATAGCAGAATGGAATTACCAGTAGACAGAAATGAGTTAGTAATAACGGAACAAAAATAAATGCAACAATTCCAGTCATCTATGTATGTAATGTAGCCTTCCCCAGCATGGTGCATTCCAGAAGCTATGAACTACAACTCCCATCAGCATAGCTGTCAAGTTTCGGATTTGAAAATAAGGGATCAGCAGTCTCACCTATCTCGGGGACAGTCACATGTCAGTGGTGGGCGGAGCCAGAAGCAAAAGTGGGCAGGGCAGCAATGTAAACTCCAAGCAGGCTCGGGCTCAGAGCGGAGCAAAGAGGAGGGCAGCCATGTGCTCCGCGCGATGGAGCCCCATTGTCTTCTTGTCTGATCCCATCAAAACAGGACAGGAAGCAGCAGCTGCTCAAAGGCAGCCAGGCTCCGCCCACCAGCTAACCCTATTGGCCGGCTGAGGGGCTCGGCGGCAACGGATAGGGGCTGATGCAGGGGGAGGAATACACCCCCCTGTAAGCATGGGAAACGGCTCCCACTTGCTTTGAGGGCTGAGGCTTTTCTCCAAGTAAGCGAGGTCTTCCCACCCAGTCCCTGGCCAGCAGGGGAGGAGCTGCTTCCATTTAAAAACGGGAAATTTAAGGAAAATAAAAAATAAGGGAGAGCAGCGGGAAACTGCTTAAAATAAGGGAGAATCCCGGGGAAAACGGGATACTTGACAGCACTGCCCATCAGTACTAACTAGCTTAGCCAATGGTCAGGGATGATGGGGATTGTAGTCCAGCAATTTCTAGAGGCCACAAATTCCCTATCCCTGGTTTAAGCTGCAAAGCCTACATCCATGCTCAACCTGCATATTTGTAAATAAATGCAAATAATACCAAAAGCCTTAAGTTTCCAGTTACATCATTCAAAGGAGGCCAAACCCTAGATTTGGTGCAGGAACTCCTGAAGCCTCATGACCCAGATAATTGGCTGCGTATAACAAAACTGAGGGAGCAGGCTAGAGTTGTCCAAATGAAGCATGTTCAGAGAAGGGAAAATAATGGCTGCATCTACATTCATCTTTTAAACGTTATTAGAACTATATTAGATACATCATTCTATAACTTTACCGTATGTTTAACATGCAGTTTCCCTACTGCTAGTGACTCATTGCTCTGTAGCACCCTCTGGTGTCACATTTTAATAACATATTATTAACGTTATAAACCACAAGTGCAGATCCGCCCATGGTCAGCAAACCAAGACCTAAGAGGAAATATTTAATCTAGAGAAGAGGAAAGTGGGGGGGGGGAGCGGTGGGGGGACACACACATGCTCACACTCTTCAAATGCATAAGAAGCTGTCATGATGAAGAGGTCAATTGGAAGACTCTCCCTCTTGAAATCCACTGTTGGTCTCATCCACTCAATCCACTGGAGTCTGTCTTTGCATGGAAGGTATGTCCTTAACTCACCGAGGGCTTGAGACCCAATGGCTACACACACAAAGCTCTTTCCAGGGTGTGGCCACTGTCACATGCTGACAACTTCAAGGAGCCACATGGTGTTCTCCACCAGACAGGGGCATCTTAGCCATAGAGGCTAGTGGCGCGGGGAACCATGGCGCCAAGTTCTGGAGGGCGTCAGAGAAGAGGCAAGCGCTGGACGCGGCACTTCCCGGCATCAGCTTGCCACCCTCATCCACCTCCGCCATGCCGCGCCCAGAGCCTCTGTCCTGCCAGATCTGCTGTCTGCTTTGTCAAGATCAGCCTTTAAATCAATCCAACATCTGTTAGTGGCTTACCCATCAACAAAATGTTGCAGAGCTGTATCTTTACTCTTTTACCCAGATGCTCACTTAACTTTTGGCCACTTCCTTTACTGGTTCACACTCAGTCAATTTACAAGGTCTCTCCTTCTTTCTGACCTATATACATTTGTAGATTTTCATTCCAAAGAAGAAATTGCAGAATTGCATTCTGAGTGTCTTCTCCCCACCCCACCCCTTGTTTCACAAGGGGAAAGGGAGGAGCAGAGTACAGGTGGCTAAGAAAGAAAAGACATTGCCTAAGCCCTTTTCCTTGAATGGGAGTCTAATCAGCTACAGTGCAGCTGCAACATAGCGTTTTGTGTTCCGTTGATTTATTACCACAAGGGCTGGCAGACCTCATCAGCCAACGTGCTCTTGTGAAATAACAAAATAGTTCCCTGAGAAAACATAAAATGGAACCAGTTCAGCATTTATTTATTTATTTTTTAAAAAATCTTGATAACTCATGGGCTTGGAATGATGGTGGTGAGCAGATCTCCCTTTTGCTCAAAGATGTTTCAGGAAGGAAGGCCAGTTGAGGGTAGAAACTGCAAAGGAACACTTATCCAAGGAAAGATGTTGAGAACAATATCTAGGGGTGGTGGTGGTTCAGAACCAGGCAAAAGGCTACTCCAGACGTTCATCCTGGTTTACTTGCACAAAGCTTACACAGAGATTAGACCAGGCATAGGCAAACTCAGCCCTCCAGATGTTTTGGGACTACAACTCCCATCATCCCTAGCTAACAGGGATAATGGGAGTTGTAGTCCCAAAACATCTGGAGGGCCGAGTTTGCCTATGCCTGGGTTAGACTATGCCTGATCTTTATTAAGCATTTCTTCTGATTTGTTTGCACAAAACTTATGCAGAAGTTAGATTGTCGATTTGACAAGTTTTTGGTTTTACAGTATTTAAATGACTTTTTACAGTAAAGAATGTGATGGGGGAAAGCACTGGGAAATGTGGAATAACAATTGCTTGATGTGCCACTGCAAAACCTCCCCGTAAACAAATTGAAACAAATTCTCTATAAACAGTGGGCATTGTATAACCTCCCTGCAAACTTTGTGCAATCAAATAAGAATGAGATGTCAGGCCATAAAAGGGAATGCTCATTGTGCCTGCAACTTAAGACCATACCTCCCAGGACAAATTTTGCAGCAGCAACAAACTTTAATTCTGATGGCAGAGCAAATAGACATATGCTTTTTATTAATGCTAATACGTATCTTGAATTAAAAAAACGTATTTTGGCTGTGTTTTGTCATTGCATATCTTTCGTTTTCCCTCATGCAAAACGCGTAGGCTGCACATCTGTTCAAGTCTGCTACAAGCCAGGCAGTTTTCCAAATGATCCTTGATAAGTATCAATCAACTCCCTAACAGGATCCCCAGCATCTTTTGCATCTGCTCATGCTATCTATGAATCTAGCTCACATTGTGCCAATCACACTTTCTTTCTCTTTTAATGTCTGCCTCTTCCAAGTTACAGCTTGTCATCCTGACTCTCTGAGAGGCATGTATTACTGCTCATTGACTTCGATGCCTTATCTACCTTGGCAGCTGAAGCTGTTGCTCTTCTCACCCGAGTTGTGTGGTGTGCATCTGCAGAAGCATCTCAAAGGAACTCAAAGGCTGAGTTACCGCGAGAATGATCAGATACTTCAAACCAGTGCTTTTTTTCTGGAGGGACACAGGGGTACGCATACCCCTAAACATTTGTGAATCTTTGTACTTTTGTCTATTTACTGTATTTATTTCCCCCGATTTGAACTATAAAATGGTGATATTTTCTCGAGTCAAAATGAGAGTACCCCTAAACATTATTTATTTATTCATTCATTCATTCATTCATTCATTCATTAGAAAAATTCACTGCAGCAAACCAAGGGGGGTATTTCCAGCAGCTGTCATGCATCTCTCCCCTACTCTCACTCTCTCTAAATATATGTGTAGATGGGTCTGTATGTGTGTCTTCTCACACTTAACTCTCTCTTTCTCTTTTTTTCTCCCTCTCTCTCTCTATGTTTTCCTCTCTAACTTTCCTCTTTCTTTCTTTCTTTCTTTCTTTCTCTGTCTCTCTCTCTCTTGTCTAGCTGTCTCTCTCTATCAGGTAGTGTAGATGGCAGGGAGACTGGGACTAAGCAGAGAGGGCACCACATCTCTTTTTTAAAAAAAAATATCATTTTTATTGTTTTTATATAAATACATTGGAAAAAAACTTTCACATTTGTCTTTCCATTCATTTAACATTTTGGACTTTTAGGGATGTGACTTCCCTCAAACCCTCCACATGATTTTCCAATATCTATTTCTTTATACTATACTTCTTAACTCAATCATTGCTTTAAATCGTCATATCCAACTTAATCACTGTAATTTCATATTTACAACGACATATTTACAAAGCTTCTTGCAGTCCTATCAACGTATTTGATTAAATACCATTGTCTTTTAAATAATTCATAAATTTAGTCCAGTCTTTGATGAATTTCTGGTCCCGCTGTTCTCGGATTCTTCCTTTCATTTAATCCAATTCCGCATACCGGTACTCCAGTAATTTCACTGTCCATTCTTCCTTTGTTGGTGTTTCTTCTTGTTTCCATTTTTGTGCTATTAAGATTCTCTCTCAAAGCCCTGTAAGGGAGGCTCTGGGCTTTAGGAGGTGAGGCTCTGGCAGGGTCCTAGAGTCCTCTTCCCTTTTCTTTCACAGCTTTTGAAAGGAGGAGGGCTCTAGGACCCTGCCATAGCTTCGTGCCTCCTTCACAAAGCTGGGCACCTCCTTACCCACCTTGGGGAAGGGAACACAAAGACTGGGAGGGGCATCAAATTTTGGCATCACACAGGGTGCCCTAGTACCCAAGTCTGCCACTGGGAAAACCTACAGTAGGTGGAGCCAGAGCCAATCACAGGCACAGCCTACACATTCTAATTTCATCCCCATCCTTGTTCCTGCTTAGCTTGACAAGGGCAATGATGAGACTAAGAAGGAAGAGAAGGTTGTCAGTCAGTACTATACCTAGGACTAGTAGCAAGTGAGAAGACCAGGAGGTAGGGGCTAGCAGCTGAAGGCACACTGTGATTGGTGCTCTACACACACACACACACACACACACACACACACACACGTTTCCACTGCCTAAGGCAGTCACTGCATTCTGCCTAATGGTAGGGCCAGACCTGGCCCAGAGAACATTATTGGGCAGTATTCAAATGTTGTAAATAAAAATAATCTCTCCCTGCAGTCATGTATAGATTTTTTTTCAAACTACTGTTTATCCCTACCCATGCCACTCAGTGCTCCCTTGCTGCTCAAAACTTGGGAATTCAAAGTGAGCTGCTTTGATTCATGTGCTAATATTAATTATTTTCCTGTGCAGATCATAATATCCCTTTCCATCAGGGTTTTGTTGCATCAGTCAGCTCTACCTGTAAACACACACACGCACGTGTGTGTGTGTGTGTGTGTGTGTGTACACACACACACACATATGCATGCAGATAGATGGATAGGTGTAGGGATAGGGATAGGGATAGGTGTTTGCTATTCACCGAATCTGCTTGCAGAATTTAGGGTTTATAGTGAAGAACTCCAGATGCATCAAAAGTAAATTACAAATGGAGACACCAATAATTTACTGCATTTTGAGCACTTGGCTAGTTAATTATGCTGATGTTATCTTTATAGACAACAACTCAGACAATGCACACCACTGGTTGCAGAAATGCTATTAAAGATTGAATAATGGGTGTGAATTCTGCCTCTAAATTTAGTTACCAACCTTGAATAACTTCAGCCTGGAACTCTAACTCTCTGTCAACAGACAGAAGTCTCCGGTAACAGGGAGATAAATGAGACCTTTTTTTCCCAGGGACTGGACAGTCATTAAAATGCCGCCGCTGCAAAAGACGTCAGTAGGCATGTCAGTGGTTACAGTTTGACATTACTTGAAATAAAATTGCCATCGGGTATATCTTGATTATAGCTCATCTCCAGAAATGGGGAAGTTGTGACTCATAAGTAATGACCAGTGATTTTAATGTCCATGTGGAAGCTTATTAGACAAGGGTGAGGCACCTTGTTTTTTTCTGCTGAATGCTTCCTTCACTCAGAGGCAACCTGTTGGTGGAAGGCCCACTTGCCAGTGGTGGGTGGAGCCAGAGCCAGAGGTGGGTGGGGACAAAAAGATGTGGGAGAGACCAGAATCAGTGGTGGGCAGGGCTGAAGACAGTTGTGGACAGATCTAGCACCGAAAGTGGGAGGGCTAGCAGTCAAAGCAGGGGGATTTTTCCCTCTTTTTGTTATCCCCTTTCCTTTCTCTTATTTATTTCTCTGCCATTGCCTTTCTCTTCCCTTACTCCCATATTTCCTTCCTTGCTACCAGCATGAAATCAGGCCCAATGCCAAATGAAATTAAGCCAATACTATATGCAATCGTTAAGCTGCAAGTTTCCCAGCCCTGTATAAGATATTGCTGGCATCCGTCTGCCTCGGGAGACCAGCTTCGTTTGCTAAGCAAACGCTACAACAAGGATGTTGTCTCTCTAATGAAGAGTAAACGTGGAAATGGAGAATAGAAATTGGAGTGCATGAATTATCCTTCCTAGGCAGACTAACTCTTATTCCATACCCACAAAGAATGGAGTATACTCACATCTATTGTTGGCATTTACCTGTCCTGAGAGACCATGAAAGAGTGTGCCATTGGGGGTAAGGTCAAACCATTAGAGGTCACAGTGCCTGCTGTGGCTGTAGAAACCAATATGGGAGAGACATGATTCATTGCAGCTGGAGCAAATGAAGGCATCTTGTTTTCCTGTTACAGATGCGCCATGGAATTTCTTCTCTCTGCACTCCTCTCAGCAATCATTTCTCCTCTGTTTATTGCTGTGGATATACCACATGTCTGTCTCCAGGCACTGTGGTCATCTGCAAGGGATTCCTATAAGGTGGGGCTAATGTTGCCAGCCCCACCTTGCGTTTCCGTGCGCTGCTCTGGTTCGCCAGAAGCGGCTTAGTCATGCTGGCCACATGACCCGGGAAGCTGTGTGCCGGCTCCCTCAGCCAGTAAAGAGAGATGAGCACCGCAACCCCAGAGTCATCCGCGACTGAACCTAACAGTCAGGGGTACCTTTACCTTTATCTTTGATGCAGGGGCGTAGCAAGGGGCGGGGGGGTGGGCCGCCCGGTGTTCCATAATGGAGGGGGTGACAAATTATGAAGGAACAATTGGGGGGGGGAAATTGAATTTTTTTATTTTAAAAAAATATTATTATTTTTTAAAATGCCTGCTCCGAAGGTCTTATCTTACTATACTAGGGATTATATAGCTATATATGAAATTTCATGCATATCGGTTAATATCTTGACCCTCCTCCACCAAAATAGCTGTTCACTTGGCTGTTTTCCTATGTCATGAAGGCTGAAATTTCAGTTCAGAGAACACTTACTGTTCCCAACCCTAACCCTGTGGAAAGCCATCTAATTAGACTTTAATTTGATTTTGAGATTTTTTTTAGGAGGTAATTTAATTATTGCTTGATTTTATACCAATGTTATGTATCTGTTGTTAGCCACCCTGAGCCTGACTTTGGCCGGGGAGGGTGGGATATAAATAAAAGTTCATTATTATTATTATTATTATTATTATTACTTGTTATTATTCCTTTGTAAGAAAATATGAAATAACGTAAAACCATTTTTGCAGGGGGGGAATCAATGGGGGGGGGTTGACAAGAAATTTTCCACAATGGGTACCACCTGACCTTCCCATGCCGGGGGGGGGGGAACAAAAAAAAATTGCCCCCAGGTACCAATTTACCTTGCTACGCCCCTGCTTTAATGTTGCCAGCCTTCATGTTACGTTTGCAGACATTTTTTGTAACATAGAGTTGGTCTGCCAAAGGCCTGGTGCCTGAAGCCAGCTCCCCATAGAGCATGTCCTTGATGATACTTCCATCTTCCATTCTGTGGGCATGACCAAGCCAGCGTAGACATCACTGAAACAGGAGTGTGAACATGCTGGGAATGTGGGCTTGGGAGAGCATATATTTGTTTGAGACTCTGTTTTGCTGTGTGATGCCCAAAATCTTCTTGATGCAATGCATGTGGAAGGCTTTGAGGCGGCACTCCTGGTCAGTGTAAGTTGCCTATGGCTCATTTCCGTTAAGCAGCATGCTCAGCACACAAGCCTGGTAGACCTTCATTTTGGTATTGTTTGCAAGTGTTACATTTTCTGAAACCCTTTTGGAGAGGCAAGTCATTGCCAATTCACTTGTCCCACTCTGCATTGATGGAAAAGTTGCTGGTTTAGATGGAGTCCAAGCAGACAAAATTTTCTACCACTTCAAATGTGTGGTCACCAATGCTGATGCGTAGAGTGCTGTCGACGTCCTGACCCAGGATGTTGGCTTTTGTCAGGATGATGGCGAGTCCAACCTTCACGCAGGCTTGGGCAAAATGGTTGATGAGTCTCTGTAGACCTTTCTTGGAGTGCACAGTCAAGGGTGTGTCATCTAAAAACAACATCTCTTGGATAAGAAGCCCCTGCACTTTTATCTTGGTGTGGAGACGTGACAGGTTAAACAAACCCCCGTTGCTCCTTGAATGGAGTTTATGAAAATGTGTGCATTAGTGAAATTAGCATACAACAACAACAACAACAACAACAACAACAACAACAACAACAACAACACATTAAGTGATATTGTTTGCAAAAGTGTGTGTTTCAGGCAAAATTTCATCCAAAACTGTGCTTATTAGGAAAAAACAAGCATGTTTGCATTTTTGTGTGAATTGCTTCCTTGAAAAAAAAAATCACAAATTGTGTGGAAATGTGGAGAGCTGAAGTTGGAAAAATAAGAGAAATCAGAATTGGCAGATTCGTCCATCTCTGCCTCTCACTCTGTAAGTGTCATACCTAGCTCGTTCCTGTATCAAACAATATTGTCAGTCCAGTTACAGGCCTTAAAGAGCCACATCAGGTTAAGAGCTTTTCCTTGCTAATCTTCTTTCCAGTAAAAGGGGGACAGAAAGGTCAAAAATGTATTGGGGTGACACTTGAAATCTGCTGCTGCATTTGTCATGCTGTCAAGAGCATGGAGAGAACCTGCCTTAAACAGCAGCAGGAAAGCAATTTGTTGAAGCAGTAAGTTACAACTCATTGAAAAACATCCTCGGCATCCTGTTACATGATCAACAGCAGCTGAAGTAGGGCTTGATGATGCAGAACAGAAGATATATAATGCACACTTCAGAATGACCTCCAGTCTGCAGGATTTGATCACCACCATCTGCATCTCATGCTGGGAAATGGTCCAAAACACGGATTGCCCGGGCCGTGTGCGTTCAAAGCTATGACTTGAAAGTCAGTGCTCAGAATGCAAAAAGTGAATATACAAATGAAACCTATATCCTCAACTCCTAACCAGAGAGATCTTTTTCATGGTTTCAGACCACCAGCCAGACAGTGAGGTCCTCTCCAAGTATACTATAAATTGTAAGGTGTTCATCAGCTTTACTGGGGGAGGAGGGTTCTCCCCCAGCTGATACTCAATATTCTGTGGCTTCTGAGCATGTTAGGTCACCATTGGACTGGTGGTTCTCTCCCCTCTCCCTCTATTTTTTTATTATTATTATTGTGTGTGTGTGTTTGTTTGATTTGGATTCTGCAAACCTTGGGTTTTCTCTCTGGGCATGTCAATACCCGTTTGGGCTTGAATCCTGCTGGCACTCATTACCTGAATTCACCATTAAAAGGAGGGACAGCTCATCTAAGTTACCATTATTAAAATAATAACAAGTAATTGTCACACCGTACTCACTATGTCAATTCCTGGATAATCAGAACTCTAGGTTGAGCTGAACCCTTTACTCTCACAATTCTGGGCGCTCTTCCCATCATCGTTCCTGTCCGTTTGCATGTTTCACTTCCTTCTGTAAGTATACTGTAATGCTTGCTACATTCCCACAGCCTTTGTTTAAGCGTAAGTTCCCTGACTTCCAGAAGGTTCCCTTCTCAACTCCAGTAAGCTCCACTGGATGTTTCCTGGCCCTTCCCTCTAGACCAGAGCTTGTTCCAAACTGTGTGTAGCGACATGTTACTGTGTCAGCTGCAGTGTGCAGGTGGTCACACAAATGCGCCCTGCGCTCCTCCTGGGGTTGGAAAGGGGTTAGTTTAACCTCAGTAAAATGAACTACAGTACTGTGTCATGAAATGGTGCATGTCTAAAAAGTGTGTCACCAACATGAAAAGTTTGGAAAGCTCCTTACCAACTCCTCCTCCCTCTCTCCCTCTCTGCCGCTGCTTTCAGATTTCTGCTACAATTTCTCCCAGTCTACCCTTCAGAGTCAGTTTTCTGGGCTCCCCTATCCCCAAAGCTACCCACATTGCTTGCTTTCTCACTCTGGGTTTGGGGCTCTCACCTCAGGGGGGATGCTGTGGGTTGGGAAAGGTCCAGAAAAGGGCAAACAAAATGATCAAGGGGATGGAGCAACTATGAGAAAACTATGTGAGTTCAGCTACGAGGAACAGTTGCATCATTTGGGGTTTCTGGTTTGAAGAAAAGGAGGAAGACAGGAGACATGATAGATGTATATGGAATTATGTGTGGTGTGGAGAATGTGGGTAGAGAGAAGATCTATTGCTTGCAAAACAGGAATGCAAGAATGCCAGGGAAACCAACCAGACAAAAAATAAAGGTTTAAAGTTTTGTATGATGAGCAAATGTTACAGCAAGGATGTTCTCTCCCTCATGAAGAGTAAACCTTGAAATGGAGAATAGAAATTGTAGTAACTGATTTATCCTACCTAGGCAGACTAACCCTTAATCCATACACACAAAGCGTTGGGTATACTCTTTCTCACACATGACCCTAAGGATCCAGGCAAGAGATCCTGTTAACAAGCAAAAATAGGGGAACAGTTGAATGTTGCAGACACGTGCCTCATTGGATTTTGCTGTTTAAGTCTTCTCCGAATTATAATCCCCTTTTTACTTGTCTTCCTTCCTCCCAATTGATTCTTGGTCTTTTCAGTTACCTTAATTGGCTTTTCTGTACCAAACTGCCTTCTCCGTCTTGGCTTCTCCACCTATTGCCTTCTCCAAATTAGCACTGAGACAAAACTGTCCTTATATCCATATGGGATGGTGAAGCTCCGTGCTATCTCACAGGATCCAGAATGCCATTGAGCTGCTAAAGTAGCATAGGCAAAATCCAGGTTTGTTTCAATACGGTCCTCTTCACGTGCATGGGAACATCTCACATTTCGCATAGGCACAAAGCTCAAAGTAGCGAAAGTCCAGATTGTCTGCTTGCTCATCTGCTTTTTTGCTTCTTAGCCCTCTTTGTAAGCAAAATCCATTCCCATACAAATACACACACACACACACACACACACACACAAATGTCCAAGGCTAAATTGCTCTGCAAAATTAGTGGTCCATGTAACTGGGTTAAAAACACAACATAACTTGTAAAAGGATGTAATAGAACAGGCTTCCTCAAACTTGGCCCTCCAGATGTTTTTGGCCTACAACTCTCATGATCCCTAGCTAGCAGGACCAGTGGTCAGGGATGATGGGAATTGTAGTTTCAAAACATCTGGAGGGCCGAGTTTGAGGAAACCTGTAATAGAATAAAGAGGTTTAAAATTATATATGAATATATCATAAGCATAAATGTTTCTAACAGTAACTTATTATGTTGCCAAATACACAAGTCGGCCCTGGTGTGTCTGCCTATTTTTATTAAGCTTAACAATTCATTTTGCTTGTACTGTACTGTATCAAAGAAAGATTCAGTTCAGAAAATTCTGGGACGTTCTTTTCTTCGCCACAAGATGGCAAGCTTTTCCTTCTTATTTCTCTTTAATTCTTGTTCTCAAATTCTACAGGACCTTGCAAGGGAAGTCCCCGGCAAAGCTTGAATGACTTCAGTCTTGCAGGGTGGGCTAAATTTAGCTGAAGCCCCTTTCCCTACAGCCCACCAATGTGTTTTAAACAAATAAAGCAAGAGCACGAAGTCACTATAACTGCATAAAATTAATCTGCAATCTTACTGATCCCTGACTCTTTCCTGCTTATGAAGTTCCTGGAATGGATCAGAGGAACCAGGTGCCAGAACTCACCATGAACATCTCCCCTTGTTCTCTTCTAATGGCAATGGTGCCCACCTGAGAGGTGCTGGAACTGAGTTTTGGTGAGTCCCGGCTGGGGGGGGGGGAGCCCAGATTGAGATAAACGCTTCTGTTCTCTCTGAGGTCAGCAAGCTGCTTTCCTTCTGCCCATGGGAATAATTTCAGGATTTAATTTCACCCAAGGATCACTAGATTTCACCCCTGATTTCAGTACTAAAGTTCAGCTCTGGAATAAAGTCAAAGGCTTTATTAGTTAGCCAAGAGCCATCAACTGCACACACACATGAGAGAGAGAATCCTTAGGGTTTTTTCAGTAATATTTTCTGTTATGGAGTTTCGTTCTGGCTTCTTAGACAGGATGAGCTGCTCTTCTTGCCCGACCCTTGTTCAAAAATAGAAATGGGGATATAAAGTTTGGCATTTATATTTAGCCTCATTATTATTGTTGTTGTTGTAATTTGGAATGTCTTAATGTGGTTTGTATTGGATTATGTATTAAAGTGGAAATTTTAATAAATATTGTATTTTTTTAAAAAATAGAAATGTGATAATGAGAGAGCAATAGTCTTGTGACCCTCCAGCTGTTAGTGAATCATGACTCCCATTGCCCTTGACCATTGACCATGCCACTCCCTGGGCTTGATTAGTGTTGGGCCTTTTCGGTTGTGGCTCGACATCTGTAGAATTCTCTCCCCAGTGAGGGCCACCCAGGACCGTTGCTGACATCTTTTCAGGACTAGGTAGGCTTGCCTTTCCCCCCAGGCTTTTGCTGAACTGAGCTGATTTTGTTCTACTTAGCTCAGTTGGTAGAGCAGAAGACTCTCAGGGTTGTGGGTTCAAGCTTCATGCTGGGCAAAAAGATGCCTACAATATGGGGGGTTGGACTAGATAACACTTGGGGTCCCTTCCAACTCTACAGTTCTATGATTCTACAGTTAGTGTGCTACCAAGGCTTCCTGTGGCTTTTTATGGAGGGTGTGTATGTGCTGTCTATATAGATATGCATTTGTGGATAGATATGGACATGTGTATGCATATGTGGATGTATGTGTATTAATGAGTTATAGGCATATGAAAATATTGGCTTTTTTACAGGAACTTTTAAATGGTATGGTGCATTTATGTTTTTAAATTTAATTCACTTGGGGAATGTTTAGGCAATAAGCAATCAATTGGTCTCGCAGCAACAACAGTGGATGGGCATGGGCCATATATTCTCTGTTCCAAACTTTGACTTTCCTGAGCCATTATGGACTCCTTCGGGCCCTTAAACAAGTTCCTTTTTGCAGTTTTTGTAGGCCCTTTTCTGTCCACCTCATAAAAGGGAATTCGTTGTTCAGTCCTTCAGTCATGCCTGACTCTTCGTGACCCCATGGACCAGAGCACGTCAGGCATACGGGAGGTCAAATGCCAACCAGCAGTCACAGACATTTGCTGGAGAGAGATTTGCCTGGACTGCTGTGCCTGGACCGGTGTGTTGCCAAAGCCGTGAGCAATCCCTTCCTCTCACCACCACAAGGAGGCTTGAAAGAAAAAAGCGTTGAAAGCATTTTGCAGACTGAAAGGTTCTACCGAAAGGATTAACAAAGAGAAAGTTCCACAGAAATGATTACTGCTTGGAACATTCAGCGAATGCACCTTAACGCCATCTTGGTAGTCAAAATAACCCCAAACTAATTGGTAGTTGTTGTGAGAATGAGCTCATATATGTTTATATTCCCTTGTTTTGATCTATGCTGATTTTCTTGCTTTGATGCTGTGTTTATCTCGGGATGCTGGGCTCTAGGCCCTGCGACAGGAGAAGCTTTGGACAGTTGCTACCTCTGACCCCACTGGTCAGGTGTGATGGAAATTCCTGGCCAAAGTGATATATGTTGCTTTTTAAATGAAGGATGTATGCATGTTTGCTTGGGTGCAGGCAAGGAGTAAAGTTCTCTGTTCCATGTATGACTATGTACTTTATACCATGAGTATAAATAATTAAATGGTTATCGGCAGCCTAAAAGGAAAAAAAAAAAGCTCTCCTAAAAAAAGCTCAACTACTGGTCTTTCTTCCCCTCCCAAAATCTCAATAACAATTGAGCTCTTGGCCGACACTGTGTGTGTGTGTGTGTGTGTGTGTGTGTGTGTGTGTGTGTTGCGACGGCTGATCGTTGCAAGGGAGGTTTGGAAACTGAGTTCCCTTGCATGGTGAGTAGTTCCTTTGTGAGGGCTGAGGATCTTGGGAAACTGAGTTTTTCAGCCATTTGGGGCTTCCTGTTTGGGGGGGGGAGTTTTTCTGTTTTTTGAAGCTGTTTTTGTTTGCTGTTTACATAATGTGGTCAGTAATCTAAAAATGAACCGAACGCCTAAAAAACGGGGCATTCCTCACCCCCCAAAAAGGTCAACAACTTTGAGCTGAACCCCAAAAAATGGGGGTAGATCACTGCTGAAAGTAGATCACAGTCTCTTGGGAGTTGGCCACCCCTGGTATAAGACATGTAACTAGAATAAAAAATTTTTAAAAAATTCAAGCAAATAATTGTAATAACTACCATAATAAAGCACTGCTATAATTATATATAATTTTCCTAAAAATTTGGTTTCATTCACCTTTCCGTGCTGAAATGTCACAACCTGAACGACCATGGCTTGCCCCCCCCCCCAGTTTTGATCCTGGGTACGCCCCTGCTTTATACCCTTAGTCTTGTTCCCCTAGACATATCTTAGAATTGTCAGGTTGGAAGGGACCTTAAGGGTTGTCTAGTCCAACTCCCTGTTGATTTAGATGTATGCCTACTATTCCTCCAGCCACCATCCCACTTCTTGACTAAGATACAAAATTTTGTTCATGTAAACACAAATATGCCTATTTGTTATATGCTTAAAGGTAAAGATAAAGGGACCCCTGACCATTAGGTCCAGTCGCGGACGACTCTGGGGTTGCGGCGCTCATCTCGCTTTACTGGCTGAGGGAGCCGGAATACAGCTTCCGGGTCATGTGGCCAGCATGACTAAGCCACTTCTGGCAAACCAGGGCAGCGCACGGAAACACCATTTACCTTCCCGCCGGAGCGGTACCTATTTAGCTACTTGCACTTTTACGTGCTTTCGAACTACTAGGTTGGCAGGAGCTGGGACCGAGCAACGGGAGCTCACCCCATCACAGGGATTCGAACCGCCGACCTTCTGATCAGCAAGTCCTAGGCTCAGTGGTTTAGACTATGTAGCGCCACCTGCGTCCCTATGTTTATATGCTTAGATACACCCTAAAAAGAAAGAGCTAAGAACCACAAGAAACAAAAACCAGCACCCTCAACAGCTGAGCTATTCCGCCCATTTCTTTCTTACCCAAAGTCTGGCACAGCAAACTAACTTTGGTCTTTCCACACACCCGAAGGTCAGGAATGAGGTCCATAGATGAACTTGATATATCTTGGAGCTGTAACAAAAAGCCTTGAGTTTTCTCCTTGAGGGTGTTCTAACCTTCTGTTGTTGTTGTTATTATTATTATTATTTATTTAAATGCAGAGCCCTGTATCAAGGTTTTAACAATTGGTGGATCACAGGATCTGCCCTATACCAAGTCAGATTATTCTATTATAGTAAACACATTTCTATGGTGCTTTCAAGTGTTTAATGCATTTTGTGTGCATTATGCTCCTTGCAGCAGCCCTGAAAGGCAAATCCGGAATGTTATGTCCAAATATTACAGATGTGGGGGATGATCAAGGCAAGTAGTATCTCATCTGACTGGCAGCAGCTATCCAGCATCTCAAACAAAGGACTTTCCCGCCATCACGACCTGATCTTTCTAAACTTGACTGCGCTCAGTGCAATCTCTGAAGCCCCTTCAAAATCTCCTGCACCACTCCCTCCTTACTGTTGAAGGGTGTTAAGGTGTGGCACATAATAAGAAACACTATTTTGATATTCCTCAGACTTAATACCTGAATTCTAAACGCATTTCCATCCATCTCCTCAACACACTTAGAAACATACACCTATTTAATTTTTCTGCCTGGCAAAAGAAAGAAAGAAAAAGCTCCATATTACTGTTCATATTCAAAGATTTACAAAATTATATCCTGCTTTAGAACTAGAGCACATTATTGCCTTAGAAATGTAATAATTACTGTTATGGATGGTTTTCTCGAGCGGCAAGAAAGGAAAACAGAAGCTTTTCAAGTTAGATTTGGATGCTTTCACTGTTTAACATTTTACGCTTCTATGATTCTATGACTTCTCTGTAATTTACCAGATTAGATATGGCCCATGGCAGTAGCCAGTCATTCCTCTGTTGCTTCAAAGTTATCAGTGAACCTCCTCCTTCAGTTCTTCTGTGAACTGGGAGGGCATCATAGACTCCTAATGCTCTTCATCAGTTAGAAAGCTCACTCAGATGCACTCTTAAACAAATACCGGTAGACTGGAAAGAGAAGTTGCTGAATTTCAACTAATTACCAAATTACCAAATTGTTCAGACCTGGTCTGAACAAAGACATTGGATTCTTATCTCATTATACATGACAAAGCTATCTTTAGCCATCTCACCCCTTGCCTTTTCCTGTAAGACCAATTGCAGTTGTTAACAGTCATCAACAGGTTTTCCACACCCATCAGCCGATCACCCATTCCCACCACCCTTCTGAGTAATACCCCTCCCCACTCCCCCACTATATATAAGGGTCTGGTGACTTCTGTTTCAGTGTATCTGAAGAAGTGTGCATGCACACGAAAGCTCATACCAAGAACAAACTTAGTTGGTCTCTAAGGTGCTACGGCAAGGAATTTTTTTATTTTTTTATTTTGTCCTAAATAAATATTTAGCTTCAGCTGTTTCCTGTAATCTCCTCCACATTACATGAAAGAGAACTCCAGGAGAGTTGAGACTACAACAGTCTTCTGTTTTCTTGACTTTTGCCCAGATATAAAATGTTAGTGAAACCAGTATGGATAGAAGAGATGAAGATGAGCTTGAATGTTATATGTGTGCCTTCAGCTTCAGCCCTCCTGACGTTTCTAAACTACCTCTCCCAACATCCCTGGTCATTGGCTATGCTTGCTGAGGCTGATGGGCTTTGTGACTCAGCAACATCTGGAGAACCAAAAGTTCCCTACAGGTGTAGTCTGTGGAGCCATTTATGACATCTGTTTCCTTTGTTATATTTGCCATTGAGACACATTAAGGCAAATAGCTTAATTTGGGCAAGATACTGATATTTAAAGAAAGTCACAGTGGCACTTTGTCACACCCTTCCAACAAACTGGTGTCATTGGATGCCTGCTCCTTGGTGCCTAGATCACTCGGGCAGGGAGGGGAATGGCTATCCTTACCTTGGATTAAATGACAATGGACAATTGTCTCCCTCTGCTCCCTCAATGCACCATTCTGACACTCTCTCACACACACACATAAAGGTGATGAAGCCTGGAAGCCTGTTACACTAGCAGAGGTCTTTGTGTGGGCATCTGCTGGGACCACTTAGCTGAATCCAGCTCACAAGGCTTGCATGACTTGTGACCCACCAGGTACTTGGCAGCAGCCAGCAAAATTTAAGATCTATTCTTTGTCTAGTCCTGCTTGCTTCTAGTGACAGAAGTCAACCAATGTCTTCAGGAAGCCCACAAGCAGGGCATAAGCACAATAGTCTACCTCTGCTGTTGTTCCCAGGCAATTTGTATTCAGTGGCATATTGTGTCTGAAGCTGGAGGTCCCATATAGCCATCACGGTACGGTATTTTATATACAGTATTTGTATAATATTGCTGTAACACCACCTTGGTGTGTTTTATAGTGGGTGGTTGATGCATATGTTTATATATAAGTAACAGCACTAGGTGATCCAGCTGGAATTGGGCAGTGGCCCATCAATAGATCGGAATCTACCTGCAACCCCTAATATATGGGGCAGGGAATGGAGATGCCTGGGGCAGGTGACCACATTTGTATTAGGAGCATTATCATGGCCATCACCTGGCATTTCAAGCAGGCTGCTAGCCAGGCAGAGCAATATCTGAGAGAGGAGTTGACTTCTATGCTATCCATTGCAGGGAGGCAAACTGGCTAGCGGAGAATGAGGTACAGGGGCAACAGATTTCACAGTAGACTCAATCTCTGAGCAAGCAAAGGAACAGTTCCTTTTCAAAGGTATGCAGGCTTGGGTGAATTTCTACATGGCTGGTAGGGAACTCTTCACATGCTCAAAGATGCTCTGACTTAGGTGAATCTGTACTTGGTTGAACTGAACTCTGCACGTGCCCAGACATATGCAGCCCTGTGCGAGACAGTTTTATTTAAATGCAGCATGTTTATTTCCCCTCCCTTCTGTCGAGTCGATTTAAAGACGCCATGCCTGCCAGGATTATATACTGTTTCCGTGGCAACACCGGTGGTGGATGAGGGAGAGGCGGCTGAAGAGTCACAGCCTGGAAAAAAGAAGACGCATGCGCAAATGAACTGGCACGCAGGAAGGAAGACTCGCGGAGTTAGACCGTTCCCAAAGAGGTCATAGGTTTAATGCCACTGTAGCCACACTTCCGGTTTCCCACGGAATGTGCGCGCAAGCAGTGCAAATAAATAGAGGAGATAATACTGCTTCCCAGCCTGCAATTTAATAACACCCCGTGTGAAGCAGTGGAGAGTTTCTTAAGATTTGGACCTGGATTCATATTATCCCTCACTAGGCGACCCTGAATCAGCCACTTTCTCAGCCAAAACGCGGGAGGGGAAAGCTCTACCCATCTGGAAACTGGAATGAGAATGTCCAAGATGAAATAAGACTTATTTCATATTTTTATTAAATAATAATATTATTAGATTATTATTTTAATATTATTTTTAAAAAGCGCTCGAATGAATACCGGAAACGATAAGCGTGCACAGAGAGCTCTTTTCTTTCTACCTCTAAGAGGCTAGTTGCGTCATCCTTTCTCCTCCCAAGCCCTCCCTGCAGAAACGCGTCCGCGGAGGGGGCGCGGCCAAGGGAGAGCTGCGGGTTCCACCATAGAGTGAAAGCGGAAGCGGATCCGGTTTTTCTTCCTAGAGCGGGAGGGGGGGAAAGTGGAGGTCGGTGGTGGCTTCTCTTGGCCCGGCACCTGCTGTTGCCAACCTACCTTGGTGAGTCTTACGAGGTCAGTGGTGGGGGGGGGGCTCCCCTTCCCTGATGCAGGGACACTTTTAAGCGTTTGTTAATTATCATGGCATTCGCATCCCATCCTTCTCCCTCCCTCCCTCCCCTCTCTGTTTTATCTCCACAACAGCACTGCGAGGTAGGTTAGGTTAGGTTAGGTTGAGGGATATGGTTGGCAGGCCTAGTAGGCCTCGTGGCTGAATGGGTAGATCTTCATATTCTTTCTGTCCCTGCTTTCCTGCAAGGAGCTTGGGGGGGGGTGTAATATAGCCATTTCGTTCTCTTTCCCCCCAACCTCCATTTTATGCTCACAACCACCCTTTGAGGTAGGTTTAGGCTGAGAGAGACCATGGGTTTCATGACGTGAGTGGGAGATGGCTGGGGGTTTTTTTATTTAAAAAAAAACAAAACCAAAACCCTAAACTGCTTTTCATCCTGACAAATTGCAGAGGGCTGTATACAATAATTGGCAGGGTGGAGAATAGTAATAATACAGTAATAAGAATGCAATGTCACATCCTGTGAAAAAAACGAGAGACTACAAATTATTATAGAAGTATAAAGCAGGCAACAGTCAGTTTGAAATGCCTAAGCAAACAATAACCATGTGACCAGGTGGCAAACAGATTGTGGTGGTTATTCAAGTTGAACTTCCTTATAAAGGCAGGGCACCACCGCAAAAAAGTCTAAAACACAAGTATTCTGCCTCCCCGTCCCGTCCCGTCCCAGCCACCACCACCACCATTCCTCGTTTTGACTCTCTGTCTGCTGTACCACATTGGCTTTTCCTCACCCCAACCCTCATTTCAGTGGCCTCCTTGAATGCTTTGTGCATTTGTGCATCTGTTTAATGAGCTGAACAAAGGAAACCGTCTTATACAAAGTCACACCGTTGGTCCATCTGGGTAAGTATTGTCTACACTGGCAGGCAGCTTCTGTCCAGAGTTCAAGACAAGGAGTCTCCCAGCCCTACCTAGAGATGCTATTGGAGATTGAACTTGGGACCTTATGCATGCAAAGCAGATGCTCTCCCACTGAGTCACAGCCTTCCTAGGACTATACAACACACATTCAAACTTATTATTGAGGCACAGATGCTGCACTAAGACCAGATACCAGCACAGGGTTGGATGATGCAAACTGCCTAAGTAGGAGAGAGGGAGCAGGGAAGGGGGCGAATCGTCTCTATCTTTGTGGCCCTGATTTTACCAAAAAAGGAGTACCGGTATATTCACACACATCTGCTTTTGAAACTTTTAAGGCTGCCTTAGGACACTTACAACAAGGGAGTGGCCTGTGAAATGAATGCCAAAATCAGCCTCTAAAGCAGCCTTCCCCCAAACTGATGCAGTCCGGATATTGCTGGACTCCAGCTCCCATCAGTCCCAGGCGCCATGGACTGTGGTCAGGGAAAAATGAAGTTGTAGTTCAAAACATCTGGATGGCACCAGGCTGAGGAAGGCTGTTCTAAGGCATCAAACCTCCTATTTGTCTTGCTGCTGCGTACCATGTGTCATGTTTTCCAAGGGCTTCAGTCATCCTTACGACAACTGGGCAAGAGAGGTTAGTATAGGTATCCCCATATTACAGGGTGGCAAAGGGGGGAACCAAGAGAATAGTTGCTTGCCTAAGATCACCTTGTGAATCCACAGCAGTTCAACCAACCAAGATTTGAACCAGCTAAGGGCTTCCTACTCACTCTCTCATCCACTAGACTACAGTAGCCTTCTAATGCAGTGATAGGCACTGTGGACCTCTGGGTCTTGTTGGACTCCAATTCCCATCAGCTTCAGCTAGCATGGCCAGTGATCAATGATGATGTGAGTTGTAGTTCAGCAACATCTAGAAGACCACAGGTTCTACCCGCCTAACTGCAGTGTATTTAGATTTTAAATACAAGGGTGAATTAAAAAAAATTAAGTAAAAGGGGTGGGCTAAAAAAATGAATTATTAGTTACATATAACTAAATATGAAAGGGACACAGGTGGCACTGTGGTCTAAACCACTGAGCCTACGGCTTGCCGATCAGAAGGTCGGCAGTTCGAATCCCCGCAATGGGATGAGCTCCTGTTCTTCAGTCCCAGCTCCTGCCTGCCTAGCAGTTCAAAAGCACATCAAAGTGCAAGTAGATAAATAGGTACCACTCCGGCAGGAAGGTAAACAGCATTTCCGTGCGCTGCTCCGGTTCGTCATTCTGGCCACATGACACAGAAGCTCTCTGCAGACAAACGCTGGCTCCCTTGGCCTATAGAGCGAGATGTGCGCTGCAACCCCAGAGTCGTCCGCAACTGGACCTAACGGTCAGGGGTACCTTTACCTCTTTAGGTGATATTAAAACAAAAGGTGTGGGCATCTGCTATTGATCTGTTAGCTTCACAGCAGCTATGCTCTGCATTTTTTTTTGCCCCTCAGCATGTACAGTGCCAAGGTGAAAATTATTTAAAAGACTTTCATGACCAGATAAACCTAGAAATTATGTTGATTTATTTGGAGCTGGAGTATCTTGTCACATAGATCATTGAATTGTAGAGCTGGACGCAAAAATGCCTTTGTCTTGCAAGGTAGTAATACTGTTCAGAACATTATATAGTTCTGCCTATATATGTTGGCCAAAGAAAAGAATGTTGACCTCTGTTCCATGTTCAACTGTTTCTAGATTGGGCATGTTGGAACTACACCTTGGTTCCTGCTTTGCTTTTCTCCACTCTGCTGGTGGAATTTTCTGCTGGCGTGTCAATTAAGTTCTATCAGTGAATATGTCATATCAGCACTGTTGCTCCAGATCTACCAGATTCTGCCACTTCCTAAAGCCCCTCAGGCAGGGTAACTGCAGTATAGGGTTGTGCCCCTCGTTTGCTAACAGTTTTCTGTCACTATGTTTCTCTCCTGTAAACTCCTAAACAGTAGGTGAGAGAAATGTATCCAAGAGAATGATCATTGTCTTAAAACATTGACAAGTATAAATCTCAAATGAAAACAGAATATATGCTTTGGGCTGCCTGGCTTTTTTGTGGTGCGAGCTTTCAGATTTTTATATAGCACATAAAATTAACATGCCACACTTCTTCTTCTTTTAGTGCTATTGATTCCCCCCCCCCCTTTTGGAAGACCCACCTACTGACCAGAGCACTGTGTGACATCAGAACAAAGATACTTCAGGTTTGTGGAAATAAGTTTCAGTGGGTGTGGTCTGAGTATGATTGACATTGAATAACATCCCATACTTCCCACTTGCAGGGGCATACCTAGGGGTTAGCCAGGTGAGGCTCTGCCAAGGGGGGAGCCAAAATCATGCCTTTCAACTCTGGTTCTGAGTGGCTAAGAGGCTGCCCACCCATCTGTGCACTCCTTCACTGCTCTGGATAGCCAGGCAAGGCATGCTGCTCTGGGCACCGCCACAGAGGAACCTGGTTGCTGGTGTGGGCCACCACAGCGGGGGACCCTTCCCAGTCAGCCAGCTATTAGAAGTGTGAGTGGAGCGCCCAGCAGAGCTTGGGGAGGGGGAAGAAAGACAGGAAGAGCAGGCAAGAGTTGCAGGAGGTAGAAAAAGGAAGGAAGGAGGCAGAAGGGAAAGCTGTGTATGGAGAGAGACAGACAGGCAGATGGTCAGATGGAGGAGACACAGGAGGGGGAGCAGAGTAGGCCGAACCATGATGGCCACAGAGGAAGTCATTGGCAGAGAGTGAAAGACAACAAAAAGCAAAGGCACTGATACACCTCCTTCCCTAGGGTGCCAGGTGGTCGGCGATACAGCTGCTTGCCAAGGGCACAAAGGAGCCTAGGTATGCCTCTGCCCACTTGATACAAGTCCTCTTTCCCCACCACCACCAACATTGGTAGAGTCTGTGGAATTTGTTGGAGTGGTGGCTGCTTAGAAGCTTATAAGGGTTGCTCACTGAGAAGACTAGTAATGGAAAGCAGGCATTCCCTGAATGACACATTACCTACCATAATCAATATTTCCCCTGCTGCATAGCTGCAGGAGAGTGTTTGGTATGTTCAGTTCCATGCTTGCAGATGACAGGTCTGCAGGATCTACCTTGCATTTTACTAGAACTTTGGAAACCACTAACCAGAACCACACCCCACCCCCGGAGGCGTGTGGAGCCAGATCCAACATAGTGGCTCAGGAGGCAAGGCCAGTTATCTGCTGCACCCTATGTGCAGCACATATATATGGTGACCTAATCTCCCCAAGGTGAAGAAGGGTATTTAAATATAATCAAAGAACAGTTCAAGGATATAATTATGAGATAAAAGTTACTACAGCTGCAATAGTGCAGCTGGTTCTTATAGTAAGCCCCACTGAACTGTTTGAAACTTAATTCCAATTAAACATAGGATTGTAATGCAAGTAGCTGTTAGACTATTGCTGGTATAATGACCACTTTTCCAATTAAGAAGTTGTTATCTTTTATCACAGTTTAGCCGGTCCCAGAATGTCTTTGTCAACAAACCAGCATGACATGCTCTCTCTTTCCTCATCCTCCTTTTCACAGGGATGTTATGATTTTATGCAACTATGTCATTCTCAGAGTAAACCAATTTAAATCAATCAACTTGACTTATTTTAGTCCATTGATTTTGGTGGCTCTGCCCTGAACTTTAGTTGCATACAACCACTAGACTGCTGCATAGGAAATATCATCCTACTTTATGCTATGTTATGAGTGTTTGTTCCTTATCACCAGTGGGGAAAAAATATGCTAAACCTCCTCTTCATTTAAGCACTTGAAAGTAACAGCTGCCTTCCTAAGATATGACACTGAAGCTAGAACATTTACAAGATTCTATTAGATTCCCTCAAGTCTTTTTCAGGTAGACCAGGGGTATTCAACCTTTTTATACCTACCACCCACTAATGCATCTTTCTTGATGGTAAAATTTCCTTACCACCCACCAGTGCTCGATGGAAGGAGGATACAGCTTGTGCCATAGAACCCCCTACCACCCACCTAGAATCCTGAAACACCCACTAGTGAGCAGTAGGGACCAGGTTGGCAACCCCTGAGGTAGACAGTTTGCCTGTTGAGCCTAGTGTTGTCTCCTCTGACTGGCAACAGCTCTTCATCATCTCAGGAGGCCACTGTCCCACCACCTGCTACCTAACTGGAGATGCTTGCTAGTATCCAGTTTAACACTAAGTAACCATCCCATCAGCACAAGGATTTACACTTGCATAATGATACTTCAACACCCACCAATCCCCACATGCTCTGGGTGCGTTCTACTAACACTCCAGAATAGATTTGGGGAGGATGCAGGGGAGAAAAAGGGGGCGGAGTCCTGTTGCAAGTGTTAAATCCTTGCACTGATGGGGATAGTCACTTAATGCTGCATTGGATACAAGCCACTGGAACTTGAACTCAAGCCATTGTACACACATGGAAAGCATGTGCTGTGCTCATTGAGCTATGGGTTCCTTGGGAGAAAGTCCTGCCATACTCAATGCAATTTACTCCTTAGTGTGTTGAGGATTGCAGCCGTAGTTGGTTACAAATTCAGATAGGGTATTTGTTTGTATATTTGTTTGACAAAAACCATGTGTTTCTTCCCCACCTGCCCACCCACCCAGATCTCTCCTAGGAAACATGATTTCCGAAAGCGGCTCATTTGTGAAGGGCATGATGCTTGGAGGGATTTGCTGTGTCTTGGTCACTCTTCTAGGACACATTAAGATGGGCCACAGCACTACGTCTCACGAACACCGCCATCTCCAGGCTCCCAAAAAGGAGGACGTTTTAAACCTCTCTGAAGACGAGCGCCTGGAATTGAGCCAGAGCATCCGTGTCTATTGCATCATCCTTGTCAAACCAAAGGATCTTGGGCACTGGGCAGCTGTTAAAGATACATGGAGCAAACACTGTGACAAGGCAGAATTCTACAGTTCCGAGAAGGTCAAAGTCTTTGACTCCATCGTGCTAAACACAGATGACATGTGGTCAATGATGAGAAAAGCATACAAATTTGCATATGAAAACTACAAAGATGACTTTAACTGGTTCTTCCTTGCCCACCCTACCACATTCGCTGTTATTGAAAACCTAAAATATTTCTTGCTGAAACAAGACTCGTCCCAGCCGTTCTACACAGGCAGAACAGAGACATCTGGAGACTTGCAGTATGTGAACGGGGATGGGGGGATCGTCTTAAGCATAGAGTCACTAAGGCGGCTTTACAAAGTTTTTGAGGATCCAGACAAGTGTCCCGAACAAGGGGGCATGATTTGGAAGCTCTCTGAGGATAAGCAGCTAGCTGTCTGCTTGAAGTACACCGGGGTACATGCTGAGAATGCAGAAGACTCTGAAAAGAAGGACATCTTCAACACCAAGTCAGTTGGCTCTCTCATTAAAGAGGCCATGTCGATTCACCCAGACGAGGTGGTGGAAGGCTGCTGTTCAGATATGGCTATCACCTTCAGCGGATTAGCTCCTAATCACATGCACGTTATGATGTATGGAGTTTACAGGCTCAGAGCATATGGGCATAATTTTAACGATGCCTTGGTTTTCTTGCCTCCCCTGGGCTCTGATAATGATTAAGACTTGTTCCTCAGGAGATGGTATGTAAAGGGTGTAAAATGTGTAGTCTTAATGTATAGTATCCTTCAGCAAACAGCATGTACAAAAGCTGATCCAAATTTTGTATTTGAAGGTAATGATGTAACTACGTGTTTTGCACAACCTGGTTTTATAATCTTTACAAGTGGGGAAAGGGGTGGGGGCTTAAAAACAACAACACTCTTCTAGAAATTAGAGTTGTTGTCTTCTGAAAAATTGTTCGAGGTTTCCTTGTCAACAAAAATCTGTAGCGGGTATATAAATATTTAAAATGAAAAATCATCCTCAGTCTACTGTAAATTAAATCTATTTTTGCAGTTTTGGGGTTTGTGTGTGTTCCATCCTTTCATAGTGGCAGCTTTTCATGCTCAAAGGGGATGGAAAAATACAAATAATGCCTTTAAAACAGCCTTCAGTTATTTCCTTTTGACTTGGTGGGATGGGAGGTGGGCTCAACCTTATTGTTCGTTTTTAAATAAAACTTTTCTGTTCTTGTCATTCATGTAAAAATGTGGTTAAGTACGTACTCCATTTGGTACCCTGAGGCTACTACTCCCCATCCATATGCCAGTTCTTACTGCTAGACCCCCTTCAGAGTATATGTGGCAATGCAGATAGATGCACTGAGGGGGAAGCGGGTAATGAACACTTTCGGTTAGGAGTATGGGAAACCTCAAGTGTAGGAGTCAAATTTGGTCCTCTAGCCTAAAGACTCTTCCCTGGCCACAACTCACTTGATCCATCCTTTGAGTATTCTTCTGTGAATGGGACGCATCCTTGGAACTGTAACAACTTATTTGCCTGGAAGGAGGTGGACAGGGTCAACATCTCTGGCTTATGTGTGGCTGGAATGTAACCTACTAAATAGCCATGCTGATATAAGGAATGAAGCTCATGGGCTTTAAAAGTTTATCCACTGCAGTTTCATGTTTCCAAGGACTGCTGCATGCCTAGTAGACTATTCTTTTTCCTTTTAAGCAACAGCTCCAGTTCCACTAGTGCAAGAGACTTCTTGTGGATAGGAATTTCCCCCTCCTTTCCTCCCCACTGCAAGGCTGGGGAACCCTCTGGAGCAGATTTTTGGGGCACATAGGGAAAAGAGAGACAAAAGGCCCATTGCATGAACAGAGTTCTGCTCATGGAGCACTGGATGCAACTTGCAGTTACTATCATTGCTTCTGAAGCTTTTCAGTTTCCAAATAAATTAGACCTCTGGAGTAACTGCTGCCTCAGAAGTCACTCTGAAGTTGTAGATGTATGTTTTGTTGTGGTTCGCAGCTTGTTTGCTTTTTTTAAAATTTTATTTTCATTTTTTATAAGCTGCTTTAGCCCTAAATGGTCACAATAATAAATAAAAATACTGATTTGTGTTTTTAAAAGAACTAATAAGGCAAATTCAAGTTCAATAAGCAGGTGTAGTACAACTTAATTAGAATGCCTGCTGAAATAGAAAGGATTCTGGCAAGCAGCTGAAATTCAACAGGGAGGGAACCTGTCTGATCTCACGACAGGAGGGAGTTGGGCAGAATCAGAATCACACCGCTGAATGTATGGATCCTGGTGGATAAGCCACTAACAGAGGCCCCCTCAAATATCTGAATGACAGGGCAGGGGTATAAGGAATCAGCCAGTACTTCAGGTAACCAGGCTTTGTAAATTAATAGAAGAACCTTGAACTTGCCTCAACAAAATATGGGCAAGCAGGGCAAGCTTTTAAGCACCAGGGTTATATTCAGGCATTGTGGGCTGCACACTCCCATATCATTTTGTACATGCTCTGGTTATTTGCAGTAGTCATTTATTACACTAGCTATTACTGAAGCACATAAAAACTTGGTTTGACAATTTCATGGATGTAGGCACCACAGTTCATGAGAGTTAAAACGCCAAAGGACAGGTGTAAAGAAAACCATCTCACCTGATGTTATTTCAGCATTCACTTGATTTATTTAGCATCACCATTAAACAAAGTTTACATTTAGCCACATATTTGAAAAAGAAGAATTAAAAACAGGCCAAGCTGACAGGGAATGGATTCTTCCTGCTGCTTCACTTATACGTCTTCATATGCCAGAGACCATCATTTAAATAGTGGATATTCTCAATGCCAATTCCTTTGTTGACCTTCTCACTGCAGAGGAAAGGAGGGGGAAAGAACAGCAAACACTGATTTCCAGATCTCCAGGATAGGTATTTAGAATGTAGACCAACAGGACTAGCCTCCACACCAACTTGTTAAATTAAGACAAATACTTTTTCCATTGATCCTTAATAACCAACTCAAAACTATGAGCATTTTATTTTGGGGGGAAATGGATGCACTGAGAACTTTTTATAAACACATACACAACTTGGGTGTCTTTTACACTTTTAAAGCATCAGAACTTAATCGTCCTCCCTCCTTCCAGCATATTAATTCTGTCTCAGCAGAAATCTTGCTCTTTTTGTTGTTTATAATTTTGAGTGCATTTTTTCTTGTTCAAACATTCATAATAGTTTATAGGGAAGGATAGTTGATGAGAGGGAAACAGGGGAGTTAATTTGATCACCATCATACATCTGATTACATACTGTATGTAAATCTAATGCGCCATTGAATCTAATGCGCACCCTAATTTTTGTGGTGTGATTTGGCCAAAAAAGATGTGCATTACATTTGGGTAAATACAGTAAGTTAAAACTGTCCTATACTAAAACAGATTACTTGGTCCATCTTGCCCCATCTTGTCAACACTGTGTTATACCAAACTACATCATACTTGGGAGTAGACACTCCAAAATTTGTGGACATGACTAAACTAAGTTCAATAGGTATACTATAACTTAGCTAGCTAAAGCAGTGACTGACATGGCTCTTAGGCAAAGATTTTCTTCCAGCACTATTTCAGATCCTTTCAACAAGATCCTGGGCCCTTCTGCATAAGAAGCTTAACCACTAAGCTTCAGTCCCTCTGATTAAATAATATGGAGTACTGCCACCGCTTATTAACAGATGCAATTGGAAGACCACTTGGTGGAACATCTACTGCTGGTCTGGAAGGCTGGTTACTGCCAATATTAGGTCCTGGGAGGCCCAGGTTCAAAGCCCCACCAGCCATAAAGTACACCAGGTGACACTGCCATCTCTCAGCCCAACACACTTCATCAGGTTGCTGAGAGGGGTGGGGAATGGAGGGGTGGGGAAGGGAACTATGTACATCACCTTGAGTTCATTGGAGGGGATATGAATGACATAATCTCTTGGAATAATAAAAGATTCCCTGAACTCTATAGCCAGCCACAACAGATCTATCCATCATCATATTTGTTCAAGGGCTCAGAATGCTAGCAGTAAAAGTGCAATAGAATGTTATTAAGGCATATACTTTAAAATCCTGGCTGAGGAAATTTATAGCTGAGGAAATTTCATTTTTGTGGGAAATCTCAAAACTCATAGTTAAGCCTACATTCCATGTCTGGATCTTAGTTTTGAATATATGCATCTTTTAGGAAACAGATTGCAAATATACATTTGATCTAAGAACTTCATTTCGCTATTTAGTTGCCACTTAAAGAAAAAAAGGGGAGAGGAAGTACAGTTACAACTAATGAAATGTGAATACTGTAGTTTATGGGTTTTCCAAACTATTATGTAGATGGAGAAAAACCTAAAGTCTTCCTTTGGGAGGGGGGAAGCTTTCAACCTAGAGCAGAAAATTAATTTACAGTACTCTTATTACTGATATGCAGTTGAATTACACCCATAAGGAACTACTGCTGTTTTAGATGCAGCAATATATACTAAAAGGTTCCAATGAAACCTATTCTGCTAGACTTGGAAATCCATGCAATAACTGAATACAGGCAGGCCCCATTTGCATGAGGGTTACATTCTGTGGCACCACGCACATCAGTGAAATCACGTATAACAAACCCATTGAAAAAGCCAGCAAATTCCCTGTTCTGCCCTGCCCTTTTAATGATGTTTCAGTGACAGCTTTATGATGTTTCTGGGTCACTTCCAGGTTCAGCGTGATATGCGTAAAACAGTCGCGCATATAGAACACGCATAAACAGAGGGTTGCCTGTATGCTTCAGTTTTGGTTATGTTTGGTTTGGTTTTAAGTTGCTTTGTGTTGCCTTGGGCAAGATAATGTGACATCATCATCATCATCAGTTAGTAATTTTTCTTTAATAAAATCCAATATCCTATCAGATGAGACTTGTCTGAAATATGACACTAATGCATGCTTCTTTCCAATACTTTTGGAAATAGAAAAACAAATCTAAAATGAAACACTGGAGGTGGTGGGAAGAGCCTTGTCATTCAGTAATGGAACAGGACAATGCAAGTTTGTATTTAAGCACTCACCTGGTAGTCATATGTGACATGGAATTGCATGCAAGCAAGTAGGCTGGCAGAAAGAGAGAGAGTGAAAGAGAAAGCTTTCTAACACTCTTCTGCACCCAGAAGAGAGACCAAATAGGCTGCCCTTGGAGAGACATCTCTTCCTCTGCACCCAAATGCAGAAATGGGAGTGGGCATACAAGAACTCTTGGTGCCAGCTGTACCAAATTAGTGCAAAAGGTAACTTCACAGCTTAGCAACTTTTGTAGGCTTATTTACATGGCTGGGCCAACACCATCAAAGATCATCAGACAATATTAGATATTCAGAGATGTGAAAGACCTATTTGAAGGTAGATGCAAAGAAGCCCAAGCTGTGGATCACACAGCATCAGCTGCTCAAGGGATCATCAACAGCGTGAGAAAATTTCATTCTACATTTTGGACCATTTGCTTTAGTATTTGAGAACTATAAGCCATCTTGGGTATCTTGGCAGAAAGTATATTTATTGTATTACCTACTGCTACTCAGCTGAATGAGTTAGTGGGTCTGAGTTCAAATAAGTCTGAAGTTTTCGAGCCCTTCGTGTTGGCCTGAGCTACCCCACTCTAAAACAAGCAATGACAGTAAAAAGGTACATTATTTTTCTTAGAAAATTAACTCACATATCCTCTGCCGACATCTTCATGACTCCAACACACAGGGCATGTTGCTTTCCTTCGGCCATTATTGCCTATAATCATCAGCTAAGGAAAACATCTGATATGTAGTATTGAAAAAGACAACAAGAACAGCAGCAGAAAGACTAACAAGGGAAACACTATTTCAAAATGGTCACAAGAATAGCGTGCTGAAGCAACTAACCTTTCCCTGTAACTATGGAACATTTAGGTTTATAGTGTATCTAGAGGCACTGAAAAATACAAGACTCTCAATCCCTAAAACCTCAACACTTTCACATCCAAGAGACCAATTATGTCCACCCAGTTTACTTGTTTTATTTTTAATCACACTTTTCAAATATAAATATTGTCTCACAAAGCAGCTCACATCAAACTAAGTAGCCAGCTAACAAACTAAGAAGACAAAGCATGCAAGGGAAAGGAAGAAGAAGGAGATCACCCAATCCAGCCCATGGACCCTCTACAATCATCCAATGGTTTGCTGTCCCCCCAAGTTGTGTCAACATTTATGTGGAAAGATCACCACACTGAACTATAAAACCTAAACATTTAATGCAACTTTTAAAAAAAAACCTAACCCTTTATGTTCAGTACAGCTTGCCCTGGCAGATGCTACAGTGAAGAAAGAAATATTGAGCAACACAGGGCAGCTATCCAAGGATACCACGATTGTATCAGCAGCAGCAGGATAAAGTTTAGCTCCTGGAGACGTCAGACCAGGGCACATGATATTTGCTCCACTAAGTACAAATTTAATTGCTCCTTTATCAACTTGTTGATGTGGTAGAATGAATGGATCTGAGAAGGGGCAGGGGAAAATTAGAACAGATACAACACTGACTGTTATATGAACATTTAATACATTCATCATTTAGATTATACAAACAAATGTGTACTTTAAAGATACATGAAGTTGTATTGGAAGAAAAATGGTGTCACCAGCAAAATATTCCACTACTTCCATTTATTCTCTAACAAAGTGATCTTACACTGGGTAGGTTTTAGGTATCTATAATCTTAATACATATTGATGAAATTTAAATCCATTTATTCAAACATTTATTTCAATTAGTAACAATAATAATAATTTTTTATTTGTACCCAACCACTCTGGGCGGCTTCCAACAAATATTAAAATAGGTATTTTCAAAGCAGCTTGCATGATCGTTCATGTTAATTCTGTAAACAAATTACGAAATAAACTATGACACTGAGAAAAAGAAGCCGTGAAACTGAAAAAAGCAGTCATAAAAAACCTTCAGCAGAAAAGGAACAATTCATGCACAACTCTGCTGGCTACCAGTTAGTTTCTGTGCCCAATTCAAAGTGCTGGTTTTGACCTATAAAGCAACATCTCAGGACCACAATACTTCAAGGACTGCCTCCTTCCATATGAAGCAACCCAGACCCAGCAATCATAATCTGAGGACATCCACAAGATGTCAGGAGGGTGGTAACCTGAGAATGGGCCTTTTTGTAATGGCTCCCTGCTTGTGGAATGCTCTTCCCAGAGAGGATTGCCTGGTGCCTTTGTTACATAGCTTTAGGCTCCAGGCAACAACATTCCTCTTCAACCAGGCCTTTGGCTAATTAAACAACCTATGGCCTTTTAAACTGGGGGGGGGGGGTGTATTATATTTGTTTGTTACTAAGTTATGTATTTTTGTGTTTCTATATTGTAAACCACCTGGTGATCCTCAGATGACGGCTGGTATAGAAATGTAATCTATATATATAAAACGCAAGTGTCTCTGCGTCCAGTCCCTGTGTCTCTGGGTTTGCGCTAGTAGGCGGAGGGTAGGATCGGGGAGGAAACACATGCTAATTCTATTGGTTTACGAGAACGGAACGAAGGGAAAGTGTAGCGCTCTTCCGCAGCCGCTGCAAGACTCAACTTGGAAGCCCCATTCATTCGCGGCTTCGTTCACTTATACCCTGGACAATGCTGCTCTAGCAATCAGGTGGCACATGATGCCGAATAGTCTCCTCTGTGTGCCCCCCCCCCGCCTTGGCCACTTTCCGCGTGCTTGACCACACAAGAAGCTGCTTTATATATATATACAGGACCAGGTTGGTGGATTTTCTAAACCCCCCCCCCCAAAAAAAAGAAGAAATATTTTTTTAAAGTGAGTTTTTTAAAAAAATTCACCACATATGTTCTAGCGCCCGTTATTTTAACGGGCTGAAACCACTAGTAAATAATATAATAATAGTAAGTACTGCAGACCCACAAATGTCAGTGGAGTGAGCATAAGCCCTCTCCGCCCCCACCCTCTTTTCTGGACACTTCCTGGTTGTGGCAACTGCACACATACTGAACAGGTCATTGCCTGTAGTATTCCTCTTTTTATGCACCTCCATGTTCCTTTACACTCTCTAATTGTAGTAGCTAACCTTCTATTCCCCTCAACTTAGTGGATGCACTGGAGAAAGATAACTGAACCAAAAAGGCAATCCTCATAAACGGCAAAGTATAAGTTGGAGGCAAGCAAAAGGGAAGAATAAATATGGAATGGAATGGGCAGGCAGCTGTTGCACACTAAGAAAAATAAAGGACATAATCAGAAGAGCACATTTTCTTTAAAAGAAACATCATTGGTATATGAAAATACCCATAATGCACAATACAGCAACTGAAAACACTGGAGAATGTACAACTTAATACAGATACAAAGCAGTGAGCCAGTAGGCTTTTAACTTCACTTGCTGTTATGAAGCCACCTATTTACACATATCAGATTGCAGAAAATAATTGCATGTATTATGACAACCCCACTCTTTCAACTGCAACCCAACATGTCTTCTCCAACACACTTACATTTATGAAGTAATCTGAGTGTGGGATAAAATGGTCCTTCCCTTTGCCTGAAGAACAACAATTCTCCATTTACTGTGAGGATTTCTATATGTTCATGACTGGAAGATACAAAGTTTATGAGAAATTTCAGTTCTGAGCAATAAGGAAGTGAATATTTCAGACTGTGCACGCCTACAATATTTCATGTATTCCTCAAAACCAAATGGTTTAACTCTTTCAATATTTACATCCACTCATCTAAATAAAAACCATGACAGAGCAATATTCCAGGATTACTGGATATTATTACCAGCAAACATGAATAGACCAATATTACTCAGAAAACAGTATGAAAGGAAATACTGACCAACGTACTATCTTCACAGGGTCTTTCTTTGGCATAATTTGGTTTAGCCATGGTTCGATTCCAGGAAACTGGTCTATCAGCTGGTTCTTAATGCCTTTAATAACAGACGTTTTCAGTTGGATGCAGTTGGACACATTTTCCTTTTCATCAAATCTGCCAAAGGGGACAAGATTTTCAGAGGAGACTTCCCAATGCACACAGATATCACTCCAGGCAATTAAAAAACACAGTACATAAAACATTAAGTCACACCCGAAGGTGCGAATGCAGTCTCGGTGGTTTTAAGCAACTTGAGTCCATTTTATTCTGGCAGGTAGTACTCCTGAGTATGCCTTATTTAAGGTTATCAGCAGTAAAAATAAAAATAAAAAAGACATGAAATCCTAGGCACATTTTCTTTGAGGAGAACGGTGAGGGAGGCCGTCAATTCTGAACAAACATGCCCAGGATCCCACTGCCAACAACCAGAAAGCCCCAGGCTGTGAGGGCTTCGGGGATCAGAATCCTGCCCACGTTGCCTGCCCTCCCCTTACTCACTTTTTGAACATCTTGGCGGGGTTCCCGCGGGAGCACTAAGAACCGAGGGCCTGGAAGGTCAGCGACTGACAACAGCAGCAGCAGCAGCAGCAGCTCCCACGCAAGCCCTGCTCCCACACTCTCGAACCCACGCAAGCACGAGGCCTCTCGCGGCTCTTCCTTTATCTCCAGCGCCAGCCGCAAAGGAAACCCGCGCAGTTTTACGGCCCCCTCGCGTTGCGGATGACAGCTTTTTTCGAGAGAACGCAGCAGCAACCGGAAAGCAAAATAAAATGTAGAACTACAACTCCCAGAAGGCCATGCGGCAGCTTGCTTTTTTTGCCCTTCCGGACTTTGGCGCTGCCGTTGCTATGGAGACCAGTCACCTACAGTTTAGCGTGCCCTTTTGTTTTTGGTGGCTGGAGATGAAAGCTGCAGGTCTAACCCTACTTACCTGGGGAGTGCAGCCCCACTGAATTCAAGCAATGCCTTCTGAGTAGGCATTGTTCAGATTGCAACCTAAGCACCTCTCAAGCACACCTATGCAGATATATGTGTGTGTGTATACATTCATATATATAATTCACTGTATGTATAATTAAGTGCTTTTGAAAGGTCGTTTTTAAAATAATAATAATAATAATAATAGAATCACACCCTTGCCTCCTTGCTTCATGGTCATACCTTTATGGTCCTCCTGTGGCAGTGGCCCAAATTGATCAGAACTGTTGCTTCAACCAAATTATTATACATATGATAGTATTTTTGTCACTTGGTATTTCAAGTTACTTCGAAATGCTGATTTGCATTACCAAGCTGATGCAGGCTAGAGTTTCAAACTGAATTGCCACCAAAATCAAAAGGGCCTCCCATATGAATGCTTCTTATTCCGTGAACTGCCCTGAGACTCCAGGTACAGTATAGGGTTTTACCCGGTATTTCAATTCTGGACTTTTTGCAGTAAACAAACAAACTCCCGCTTTTTAAAGGCTACGTTTGCCAAATCAGATATGCGAAAGTATGGAGCATCCCAAAGCACATGTGCTGATAGGAAGGTTCATACCCTAGTAGTGTCTGAGATAAGAAACAACCATTACTTTATTTGAAGTTGTGGGCTGCTGACCCTTTTAAAAAGAAGGTTTGTGAACCTTTGGCGTTGTGAGGCCCATTCATACAACGGAATTAGAGAATTCAGTGTTTGGTGTACCTCCACAGTGTTTGGTATGTTGAGAAGTAATCTTGGGATAAAATCGCTCACCTGCTGCTCAGGCCATATGCCATGAAAGTGAAGGAAGCGTAGTTGGATTGTGTCAGTTAGTCACAAGGAAGTAAGTAGCCTACATGAGAACATTTCGCACCATGCTGAAGCCTACTGAAGTCATGTACTGCAGTGTTTTTCAACCACTGTTCCGCGGCACACTAGTGTGCCGCGAGATGTTGCCTGGTGTGCCGTGGGAAAAATAGAAAAATTCAAGAGAATTACTTTATATATAGTCAATATAGGCACAGAGTTAATTTTTTTAACATTTTCTAATGGTGGTGTGCCTCGTGATTTTTTTCATGAAACAAGTGTGCCTTTGCCCAAAAAAGGTTGAAAAACACTGATGTACTGTAGCCTGATTGTAGACATGGTAAACTCAGTCGCTCACTCGAAGGTAAGTGCGCAGTTCTATTTACTTAGTTGATTATATCCATGTGACATCCTAAGTTTTATTATACCTGTAAGTGCTCTTAGTAGGAAGTAATTTCCTTTTAAATTTGGTGTGGGTGTGAGTGTGTCAGGTGTGGACTCAAGTGCAAGAGCAGAAGAAATGCCAGAAACTGATTTGGCTGCTTGAATCTAAGAATCTCTTCTTCAGAAAGTGAGTAGTGAAGGAGTATGGCCAATACTTGAGACCACAAGCCCCAAGACTTGGTGACTTGTTATGGCTTGAAACCCAAAATCCACCGCCACTACCATAACTTCTCTGGTTCCGTCTTGAATTCCTGCCTTGCATCACTTTCTATCTAACCCTGTAAATGAGGCTTCCATCAACATGGCACCCTCCATGCTTCAAATCCCATCCATGGGAGACATAGTGTGCATGGCTAAGCTTACACATAAAGGCTGGATTTAGACACATAAAAAAGGTTTAAGGAAAACACGTTGTAAACCTCAAAGTGGGAAATCATGTTGGCAAAAGATGGAACACACAGTGCCATCTGGTGTCACAGTTTTCTGTACTAATGTAGCTCAGTCCAGTGACAAGAAGTGTAGGAAGACAGTGAGGTAATATCTTTATGGGGAAAATCATAGGCCTGTAGAGTTGGAAGGAATCCTGAGAGTCATCTAGTCCAACCCCTACAATACAGGAATCTCAGCTAAAATATCCATTGGTCGTTTTATAATGTACTAGAGCAATAAGGAATAAGATAACATAAACCCATTTTGAGTTACTTGCAATAATAATCTATTATACTTGATCTTAGCATGGACATTTTCTTCCTCGGTGTTCAGTTCTAGAGTGCCCCTTTCATTTTTTATTGTGGCATCTGTTGTTATACTTCGTTAGCGTTTTATTGAAAATAAATATATGGGGAGTGGGGGGCACCAAGTGATAGAATACAAGCCCCCGCTGCAGTTTTTTTGGGGGGGATTAAGCAGGGCCAATCTTCCTACTTGGTACACTAAAATGTGGTATAGCCCTGCTAGAAAAACTAAATGATAAGCTGCAAGTCCTCGGGGGCCAAAGGAAAAAGGACAGTTTCTTACCTGCTTGGTCTGATTTTATTTCACTTGTGAGGAGGAACATAGCTGAGCTCCCCCCCTCGGCCCAAATATGGCTGATGCAGTGACTCAGGGCATTTGAGTACTTTAATTCCTTACATTTGGTATAATGGGGTCCAAGTTTTGTGACCCTGTCTTGCTTAAGCATGGACTCGACTAGATTGGTAAAGAAAAAGCATCTTATGTATTGTATACCTGTACAGTACAGTATATGATATAATACTGTGGCACCAGATGGCGATGTGGAGTCCCATATTTCCCTACCAAATTTCCCTGTATGAGTTTACAACACGCTTAACAGATCCAGCCCATTATGTCTGTGCCGTAAAAGAAAACTGGGTAGTGCCAACATTCCCAAGGGAGGCTTGCCTGGCACCTTTATTACATATATTTAGGCACCAGGTGAAAATATTCCTTTTCAACCAGGCTTTGGGCTGATTAACATATTATACCTCTTTTTAATGTTTGTGTGAGGGAGTTTTTGTTTTGTTTTGTTTTTGTTTTAATTATGTATTTTGTATTTTTATCTTGTATTTTTATGTTGTGAACTGCTCTGCGATCTACGGGTGAAGGGTGGGATACAAAACAAACAAACAAACAAACAAACAAAAAATATTATTACAGTAGTATTGTACTGTTCCTACATGGAATTCAGGGTTCTATACATATGAGTGATGTGCCATGCACAGGGACTGATCAGATTCAGATCTGGGCTATGTACACATTACCAGCCTAAAATGCAGCAAAGTTGTTTTCTCAATTTGGATTGAAGCTGTTTTAGGGGAAAATGCATCAAAACACAGTTTATAATAATAAACGTCAGAATTGATTCAGGATAGGTTTCTGGAAAATAAATTGCTAGCAGGGTAGGAGTTTTGGTCCTCTAACCCGGGCATATTTCTTCCAATACCTGTGTTTGGGCCAATACAATGAATATTACCTTCTCCAGTGGAGCATATCTGTTATTATTAGGACAGGTGACAAAGGCAGGAGTCTTATGGCTCAAAAACTTCCTGCCCCTTCCTTTCAGGTTGCCTTTTCCAGACTGCAGTTCCCTTTCTCTAGAAAGTACAGGGAATGGATATCTAACTTTTCATCGGAGGGTGATTATTTTGACAACCTTCTAATTCAAATAAGAGCACTCTGTCAGCAAACATGTGTTAGAGACCAAAATTTATCTCATACATCAGGATCCTGAAAGCTTCATTTGATACTGCCTCTCTGGTTACAATTAGGCAGGCATTTATGATGTAAACAATTTCCTAAATCCAAGGAAGTCCCAAAATGGCTTGAATTCCTGCTTGAAGTTCATATTTTGTTTTCATTATTCTGCTGGATTTCTTCATTGGCCGATTATGAAGGACAATCTGTCTGAAGCCCTCTTCCTAGAAGAATCACCATTGGAATTTGGACTTTCCCTCTCATACCTTTCCAAGCATGTTTGTTAATCCATCGTTCACTGCCTTTTCCTTCCTTCCTGTAGGGCAGGAAATGTGGAGAGCTGACCTGAAACCTCTCAAATTCCATCAAAAGACACCAGATTGGGTCTTGAACAAATTAGATTAGGTAGAGGGCCAATATAATTTCTTTGGAAGGTAGCAATTAAATTGTCAGCATACTCATCCACCATCAGTAGCCTTGGATCTGAAGGGTTTAGATTAAGAATGTAAAAGAACTCATCTAAACCCATCTCTTGAACATTCATATTGGTGCAAAAGCAGGTTTCTGAATTCAAGTTCCAATCTTTATAGATGTCATTTAATTATTTAGTTACAGAATCTGAAAGGGACTTAGCGAAATCAGACCTATCCCCATCTTGATGTACCTTCAAACCATCACTAACTTCAGTTTCTTTGCTGATAGGTATTTTCTGCAGTGCTAGTCAGAATTCCTGTCTCCACTAACCTGACCAGTGTACCAATTATGGCACACAAAAGATTTCCCCCCACATTTGTTTAGACAATAAACATTGTTCACATAAAAGTTCCCATGGTGAGGGAATTTTCTGTTGTGGCTGAGCCTACTATGCAAAGATAGTTATTCTGCATTGTTAAGGTTTCATACTGTGAAGGAAGCTGAGGTTGCCTATGAACATATGTATCAGCTCCTAACAAGTCCAGATCAATTGACCAGTTTGCTAAGATTTCATTAGAAGAACATGTAGCTAAACCTCTTACTTGAGATAAGGCATATCCTGCTCAATTTCTTGCACACTTGCCATGTAAAGGACCAGGGCTATCTATATAAGACATATTAACTATATCTTGCTACAGTGTTGAAGCGATGATTCTTCAACATCAACTTCATTGGACTGGTCATGTTGTGCGGATTCCTGATTATTGTCTATTAGCAACTACTCTATTCCAAACTTTAAAATGGAAAGCGCATTGCTGGTGGTTAACAAAAGAGGTTTAAAGACTGTCTCAAGGCAAATCTTTAAAAATGTAGTATAAACACCAACAATTGGGAAACACTTGCCTGCAAGTGCTCCAGTTGGAGAACAGCCTTTACCAAAGGTGTCATGGGCTTTGAAGACACTCAAACTCAGGACTCAAGGGAGAAACGTGCCAAGAGGAAGGCACACTTGGCAAATCCACACTGTGATCCACTACCGCCAGGAAACCAATGTCCCCACTGTGGAAAGGACGTGTGGATCCAGAATTGGCTTCCACAGTCACCTACGGACTAATTATTAAAACCGTGTTTATGGAAGACAATCTTACTCGGCTATGAGTGATTGCAGAAGAAGAAGAAGAAGAAGAAGAAGAAGAAGAAGAAGAAGAAGAAGAAGATCTTGCTACAATTTACAATTGACAGTTATTTCTATCTCCCTTGCTCCTATTACTGGGTTACAATAGTCTAGCATAGATTTCTGGACTAAATTTGGCAGTGAAGTTCTGGGGGATTTGTATAAAGCACTGCGGGTCCGTGTTTATGCGGTAACCATGTTAAAACTACAGAGTATCCTTCGGGCAAGTTGGAGTGGCTAAGCATTCCTTATCAGCTAAATGCTGAGCCAAAGCAGCTGCACTCCCAGTGCTTGTCCTCCAATTAAAATATATGGCTTTCAAGCCAACGTAAAAGCAAAACAGATAATAAAGATATGCTGCTTGTCTGTATGTTGCAATTAACACTGCTGAGCTAACTGACTTTAAAACTATTCAAAATAAAAACAAACCAAAACTAGGACAGTGGAGTTCCTATATTCTATACTTGTGGAAAACAAGACAACTTTCCTGCCCTACCCTCCTTCTTCTGGAGATTTTGCCGAACTCCATTTCACATGATTTTAACATGTGTCTACAAGTGCCATATTCTAAAATGTTATATTTTTATAAGACAAGGTTGACAAACTTCTGAACTGCAAGAAGTCTTCTTCAAATAGAAGTTGCTAAAAGTCTGGCTACTATTGAGTTGTGTGTATATTTAGGATAGCCATACTGTGTTACTAAGGTCACATAGAGCTTGGAAGATCCCATGTTCAATCCTTGGCATCTTTAGATAAGTCATATTAGGAAAACCTAGAGAGCTGCTACCACTCAGGGTAGACCATGGGTGTTGGTGAACTACAACTTCCATAATTCTTGATCACTGAACATCATAGCTGTCAACCTTTCCCTTTTTTGCAGGAAATTCCCTTGGGAAACAGCAGGGAGGGTTGACAGCTATGCTGAACATGCTGGTTGGGGCTGATGGGAGTTGTAGTCCAAACATCATCTAGAGCATGAAACCTTTGTTCCTCCTGATGTTGTTGTACTACAACTCCTATCAGCTCAAGGGGCCAATGATTTAACTCAGTATAATATAGCTTCCAATGTACTCATGAAGAGGGCAAATGACATGATTTCCAGGTCCCAAAGTGAGATATATAGCAAAGAACTGCAGAGCAGAATGCCTTTGATTCAAGAGTTCCATTCAGACAATCATAACTTTTTCTAATACACTCTTACATTTCCTCCTCACACTTCCAAGTCAATCAATATTTCACCACCACAGAGCATGCTCAGACCTCATTTTACTATTCTGAAGTGCTCCTTCAGGATATTTCTTTTATATTTATGTAAACTCTATGGTTTTACTAAGCTTACTAATACCTCACATGTCTGGGAGCAGTGCCATTTTGTTGTGTGAAGGTCCACATTGTAGAATGCTGTTATTAATATACAACGTAGCATACTGTGAGTTCATTGTCCTCTACAGCAACCAACAGCCAGCTTTTCCGCCCTAGTAGAATCACAAAGTTGTAGCATTGGTTTACTCCAAGAGTCATCTAGTTGCCTTCTGTAGTAAACAAGAGTGAAATGCTAATCATGCTTCCTTTTTAAAAATTCCTCATTAACCCGTATAATGGGTTCCCTATCGGTAGGAGAAAATAACAGAGGCCAACCAGAGAATATTGAGAAGCAAAGCAGCTATTAAGCCTGATCTTTATTAAACTGTTACAACAGGGTCCTCACTCACCACAAGCAGGAAAGAGGAGGAACCCAGAACAAAGCTGTGCCAGCCCTTATGTAGACTTTTGAAATTGCCCACCCTCAAACTCAAGACTACCCCCAGAAACATCATACATACATCACAGAAGGGGTGTAGCCCAAGACTACCACCCCAATACATCATACATACATCACAAAAAGAGGTGGTCTCCAGCAAAATCCTGTCTGGCAAAAAACCTATCAATGGTCACTGATCGCATCACACAGGCAGCCTGGCCATTCTTTTGTAATGATAAATACTTAATTCCTGAGCCAGGTCACAGACTCACCCTATTCACACCTTAAATTTGCTCTTATGGCAGGATTTGTGAACACACACAAAATGGGGAGGTTTTTTTTCCTTTCCTCCCTCCTTGCAGAGAAACATTTGGTCAGTTTGGGAGAGTCAAAATAGTTTCAGGACTGTCTTCCTGTACTGTTTCAGACATGTGGTTTATATATTTATGTACGTGTTTGCCTTGTACATTTAATTTATATATTAAATTCTTGTAACAATGCACAGGTAGGATCCACTGTGAAATGATTTCTTCCTCCACAAACTAAACATAACATTAAATATATTTTACCTAAATGTCCCCACTGTGGGAATTAAGACTCTACAGAATTATGTGGAAAAGAGCCCTTTAACTAGTTCTATTTTTTTACTCCTATAAAAGCTACAGAAGACACTCCCTGTTTAAAGTTTAAATAACAAATAACTTTAGTGCACTTGCAGGTTAAAACATAAAATGCACATAGGTCTTAAGTTGCTAATACATCTTACATAGATTTGTATCCAAGATAAATACTGTTACAGACTAACTCTGAGGCAAACAGCAGTGCAACACTTCAGCTGCTCTCACACAAAAGGCTGCTCATAACTGTCATAACTGTATACACTGACATAACTGCCTCAGATGTATGACATCAGAGTTCTACTGCCCTTGTATTAACCCTTTGATTAGTATTTTGAATGCTTCCATCCCACTCCTCACCTCCCCTAATGCAAATACGATCTATACTTCAGGCTGATAATTATAAAAAACGCAAGCCACCAGCCAGCAAGGAGGACGAAACTATCTACCAAGGCCAACTACCCACTCCTCCTGCTCATGATGATGATATGTGCATTTATTATTTTATTATTTTATTTTTTAAATGTAGGTGAAAAGTGAAGGCGCACTTAACGTTGCTCATGAACTGCAATAAAAAAAAAACCTAAAGCATGGAGGCGTGGCGGGAACCGGGACCATCCCCTCAACCAATTTCTGTCCAGGAAATAAAGGGGGTGGGACACGCGCTTCCTCACCATTCCCCTGTAAAAAGGCAGAGAGAAGAGAGCAGTGAGAGGGAGAGGTTGTTTCTCAATGAGCTCCAGCTCCTCCGCTCGCGTGTGCGTGAGGCAACCCCGAAGCCAAGGAAGCCCGCAGGGATAGATAAATAAATAAATAAATAAACCCAGAGGGTGTGGGGCGCTGGGAAAGCGAGGCAAAAGAAGGGCTGCTGCAAGCAGCAAGACCAAGACCAGGAGGGATCAAGAGTTGCTGCTCGCAGCAAGACCAGGACCAGGGCAAGCGGCGTGGCTCGGGAGACCTGCCAGCACACTTCGCCGAGGAGATGCAGCACGCCGGAGGCGGCAACCCCGCCTCTTCCCGCGAAGAAACATCCCCAGAGGCTGGAGCGCGAGACTCCCCAAGGACCCGGATCCCCGCGGCTGGGCACGAGAAGGACTCGCGCCGCCGCCGCCGTCATCGCCGCCGCCGCCTCCACCAGCAGCAGCAGCCGCCCGGCAACATGATCACTTCCGGTAGGTCAGAGGGCAGAAGGAAAAGCGGGTGCCAGGTAGCGGGGGGGGGAACGTTGGGGCCCGGGGCCTGTTCGGGGGGCGAGTGGGCGAGCAGGTGAGTGAGAGAAATGGGCAGGGTGGGTAGGATTGACCCCCCGCGGGCTCCCCACACCCGAAGTGGGAGTTCCTCTTGCCGAAGAGCCCCTCAGCCGCCCCTTTCGGAGCTTCCGGGCGGGGTGGTCTCCCAGCATGCCCAGCGACCGGATGTGCCGCCATGTTTTGGGCTCCCTGCCTCTTGTGCCTGTAGTATTGACAATAACAAGCGGCGCGGCGGCCTCCCTTGTTCGTTTTCCTCTCTCCCGGCCGCGAAGGAAGTGGCGGGGAAACGAGAGAGAGAGGGAGCGGGAAAGGGAGCCCAGCTCCCCTCTCCGCCCCTCCTCGGAAGAGAGGTGATCTCGGGAAAAAGAGCGAGGCAGAGAGTGGAGGGGACCCTGGCCGCCTCCGGGAGCTGAGAAATCGAGGGGACGGGCAGAGACAGAGTCGCTGAGAGAGGTTCGCGGGAGTCCGGGGTAGGGTGGCCAGGCCGAGCTGCCCTTCCCCTCTCCGGGAGCCAGACGTCTTTTCTGAGAGCTCGATCCAAGCGAGAAGGCGTGAAGGGAAGGCCGGCAAGGGCTTCCCTTCCTCCTGAGAGGGAAGAGAAGAAAAGCGAACCGGCTGGCGAAGGAGGCACTTGTTCTGCCTGGACTGACGAGGCAGAGATCTTCCGCAACTTGCTCTGCCTACCTGTCACACCAGAAGGATTTGATGCCCTTCAGCCTGCTCACCTCTGTGGTGTTCATGTTTCCCACAGGTTTCACTTCCCCCAACCCCTCAGCAGCAGCGGCTCAGGAGGTCAGATCTACCACTGATGGTAGTAGCAGCAGCAGCAGCAGCAGCAGCAGCAGTGGTGGTGGCACCTCGTCTTCTTCCAAGAAGAGAAAGCTAAATAGTAATAGCAGCAGCACCGATAGAGAAGAGGTTGAATCCATCACCTCCTGCTCCTCCGTTCTTCCCAGAAATAACTCTTCCACATCCTCTATTGCTGCTGCTACTACTACTACCACCATCACCACCACCACCACCCCTGCCACCTCTGCCTCCTGTTCCTCCTCATCAGGAGTTGCCTCTTCCAACCATTACCTGCAGAAGAAGTTGCGCTTTGAGGACTCCTTGGATTTTTTGGGACTTGATGTGAAGATGGCTGAAGAGTCTTCCTCCTCTTCTTCATCGTCGTCACCTGCTGCCTCTTCTCAGCAGCACCAGCAGCAGCAGCAGTTCAAAAACAAAAGCCTCTTAATTTCCTCAGTAGCTGTGGGACACCACGCAAATGGCCTGACCAAAGCTGCCTCTTCCACCGTCTCCAGTTTTGCCAACAGTAAACCTGGGTCAGCCAAGAAGTTAGTGATCAAGAACTTTAAAGGTAACATGGTTCTTTCATTCCTTATCTCTGAAATGTGTATCTACATAAGGAGGGATGGCACGTACTGTGCAGAAATCTTTGGGGTGTGGGATCATATTCACCACTCTGCCATGGAATCCCTTGTTAGAGGAAACCAAAAAAAAAGTCAGGTGTTCATTCATATGGCTGGTTTGAAAAAGTTATGTTTTGACTAGTTAACTCTCTCTGTAATTGGTGATTGCAGAGGGGAGGGACAGGAATTTCTCATTCCTTCTCCAATGGCACTAAAAATCAAACCAGTCCCCCTCAACATATCCCCAGTTCTTCACTATACATCCATGCTCCAGTTTCCCCTTTCTTGCTGCAGTTCTAGAGTTAAATGGAATGTGAAGCTTTTAAAAATGTGACAAAAAGATATAATATTGAAGACAGACTATTTTTAAGTTGCAGCTTAGAAAAACTTAGATTGATGCATACGGTATGCTTCTGTTTCTTAAACATATTTGTGAAATTACAACTCTTTCCCATAAGCAAGTGTTTAGAGATTTTCGAACAAAGTTGTATGCTATTTCCTGTAGCTGCATGTGAGGATCCCTACTCTGAAGTACTAGTATGCAGTGCTGGTACAGAACAGGGCAGAGCATCCTTCACCTCTCCTAAAATCATACACTGGAAGTTTTCATTTGAATGAGGTAGCAGCTGTTTCGTTATTTCTCAGTCAGTTTGGGATAAAACTGTAGGAATACAATCATTTCCACAAATATAACGTGAATCTTGTACTGTTGTTTGCCAGAGACATTCATCTTGGATGGTAAGGAAGGAAATGAGAGGATCCTATCATTTCTGGAAATTTGTATTTCCCCGAGGCATGTGTGTGTCCATAGTCTGAGAACCTTTCAAATATTTCCTGTAATGTTTGGTTGAATCCCAAGTAAAAAGCTTAAAATTATTATTGTAATCAGCATACATATTACATGGAGGAGGCTAGATGGAGAATGAGAGGAAGCCAAAGAAGATTTTTGCCTGAACACTCAGATTTATTAAGCAAGATGTAATGGGAGTGTTAAATTGGGGTTGTAGCTCTCCTTAGATAGAATGAGCTCTGTTGGTTCTGGTTCTGAAAAGAAATTCCTAGGCTCAGAATGTGCTCAGAGGCACCCTGCTCTTTAATTCTAACTGCACCTCTTTTGCACTTGTCTCTGGTTGGTAAATTTTGGGCGTCTAGTAAAAAAAAAGTACTGGTAGATCTGAGAAGTGGGAAGGTTGCCCATTCCTAATCAAAAGTTTCAAAACTAGGTAGCGGTAACTTCAAATGGGGTAGTAATGTTAATTTGCTGCAGTAAAAAAACAAAAATGTCACGGGGGACCTCAGGGCACCAACCTTATTTCTGTTGTTAGTTTTTTTAAACTGTTTCTAATATTATGTTGCAACTGCTGCAATCCACCTTAGGATGAATGGTGGATATTAACATTCTCTTGTGAATTTTGATATCCGTATGCGTAATAATAATAATAATAATGGGTGGTTGCTGAACAACTCCAAGCACGCCTGGAAGATGCGGACCATTTGGATCCCTTCCAATCAAGATTCAGGCCTCATCATGGGACTGAAACTGCCTTGGTCGCGCTGGTTGATGATCTCCGGCGGGCTAGGGACAAAGGTGAGAGCTGTTTCCTGGTTCTGCTGGATCTCTCAGCGGCCTTTGACACCATCGACCATAACATCCTTCTGGACTGGCTAGAGGGGTTGGGAGCTGGGGGCACTGTTATACAGTGGTTCCGCTCTTTCCTCCTGGGCCATGTTCAGAAAGTGGTGGTGGGGGATGAGTGTTCAGACCCCTGGGCTCTCACTTGTGGGGTGCCTCAGGGTTCTGTCCTCTCCCCCATGCTTTTTAATATCTATATGAAGCCGCTGGGAGAGATCATCAGGGGGTTTGGGTTGGGTGTTCATCAATATGCAGATGACACCCAGCTCTACCTCTCTTTTAAATCAGAACCAGTGAAGGCGGTGAAGGTCCTGTGTGAGTGCCTGGAGGCTGTTGGAGGATGGATGGCGGCTAACAGATTGAGGTTGAATCCTGACAAGACAGAAGTACTGTTTTTGGGGGACAAGAGGCGGGCGGGTGTGGGGGACTCCCTGGTCCTGAATGGGGTAACTGTGCCCCTGAAGGACCAGGTGCGCAGCCTGGGAGTCATTTTGGACTCACAGCTGTCCATGGAAGCGCAGGTTAATTCTGTGTCCAGGGCGGCTGTCTACCAGCTCCATCTGGTACGCAGGCTGAGACCCTACCTGCCCGCAGACTGTCTTGCCAGAGTGGTGCATGCTCTGGTTATCTCCCGCTTGGACTACTGCAATGCGCTCTACGTGGGGCTACCTTTGAAGGTGACCCGGAAACTGCAATTAATCCAGAATGCGGCAGCTAGACTGGTGACTGGGAGTGGCCGCCGGGACCACATAACACCGGTCCTGAGAGATCTGCATTGGCTCCCAGTACGTTTTCAAGCACAATTCAAAGTGTTGGTGTTGACCTTTAAAGCCCTAAACGGCCTCAGTCCTGTATACCTGAAGGAGCGTCTCCACCCCCATCATTCAGCCCGGACAGTGAGATCCAGCGCCGAGGGCCTTCTGTCGGTTCCCTCACTGCGAGAAGCAAAACTACAGGGAACCAGGCAGAGGGCCTTCTCGGTAGTGGCGCCCGCCCTGTGGAACGCCCTCCCATCAGAAGTCAAGGGAATAAACAACTACCTGACATTCAGAAAACACCTAAAGGCAGCCCTGTTTAGGGAAGTTTTTAATTTGTGACTCTGTAATGTATTTTGGTATTTGTTGGAGGCCGCCCAGAATGGCTGAGGAGACCCGGCCAGATGGGCGGGGTATAAATAATAAATTATTATTATTATATTATTAGTAAGGGGGGAAGTTTATGGATATACACATACCAAAAGTGATAAAGCAGGCTTTGATCTACAGTGGTACCTCTGGATGCAAATGGGATCCGTTTCAGAGCCCCATTCGCATCATGAGCAGTCCGCATCCCGAGCGCCACGTCTGCGCATGCTCATGCGATTCGGCGGCTCCAGGGCATGTGCGTGACGTCATTTGACGCGTCTGCACATGTGCAAACCACCAAACCCGGAAGTAATCCGTTCTGGGTTCGGCAGGTTCGTAACCCGTGACAAACGCAACACACAGCGTTCGTAACACAAGGTGCGACTGTATTAATCTCTGGCTTTGAAGAGCTTTGTTATGTCTCTTTAGAAAAATATTTTGTTTTAAAATATCTGTCTCAAAACAGTTCTGCTTTTTAATCAAGTTAATTAACTGTTACTTATTTTTAAAGGAAGTATCTTACTTCAGGAAAGGATAGAGTATATTGGCTGTTTCTTACTTCTAAGTAACTTCCATCACTACAAAAGAAAAACAATACAGATGGTCCTTATTTTTGTATTTATAATTTTTTTTTTTGTAATTTTGACCTCACCAGCATACACACATTCCTGTTTGTCTACCCTTAACATGCAGGTCAAGCTGTCTTTTGTTAAACCGTGTTTGCCTTTCCCAGACACTTTCCACTCATTTCTTTTCTTCTGACTGGTAAATGTGAATCTTGCATTTCCATTTCCTGACTCGTATATAAACCCAGTTCGCACTAAGCATCCATTTGACTCTTTTTATGCTTCTTTTGGGCAAATGCCTCACTGACAAATTAATGGTACCAAAAATGAATTGTGAATTTGCATATTTAGTCTGTGCTTCTCTTCCTTTCCTTGCTGTAATACCCATAGCTGTCAACTTTTCCCTTTTTTTAAGGGAAATTCCCTTATTCCGAATAGGATTCCTCGCAAGAAAAGGGAAAAGTTGACAGCTATGCATATACCACTCTTGCCACAATTGGAAGAGTGTAGAAATGTCTGTGGATGAGGATAGGATACATCTTGGGCTGAAATGGTAACTCTAGAAAGGGAACATCATCTGCTAGCATATAAACTGTACTGGAAATCTGGTGTTCAGGCCACATGAGGAATGTGCACAGTGCCTCAAGAGCTGCTTATTGTGTATCATTGTGCAAATCATGGTGGAGATAGTATATCTAAATTTTAATTTTAAACTTCTGTTTTTAGCATCTACTTTATAAAAGCAATCAGTAGAGAATGATGCAAGATTTAAAATCTACTGCTATAGCCAGGGTTGCTTAGCCCTGGCTACTAATCAGTTTGATCTTACATTATGTTGGAATGATGCTTGGTTTTGAAACTCCACACAAATGGTATGCTTAAGGGGCATTTTAAAATTGATCCATGAAATTGTGGCAGGACACGAGGAATGAATCTTATCCACATCGTAAGTACCGGTAGGATATAATGTTTAAAACATGGTAAGCTAAAAGCCGAGGGGCGCGGGTGGCGCTGTGGTCTAAACCACTGAGCCTAGGGCTTGCCAATTGGAAGGTCGGCAGTTCAAATCGCCTCAACGGGGTGAGCTCCTGTTGCTTGGTCCCTGCTCCTGCCAACCTAGCAGTTCGAAAGCACATCAAAGTGCTAGTAGATAAATAGGTACCGCTCCGGTGGGAAGATAAGCGGCGTTACCGTGCACTGCTCTGCCAGAAGCAGCTTAGTCGTGCTGGCCACATGACCCGGAAGCTGTACGTCGGCTCCCTCGGCCAGTAAAGCAAGATGAGCGCCGCAACCCCAGAGTTGTCCGCGACTGGACCTAACTTAGGTCAGGGGTCCCTTTACCTTTACCTTTAAGCTAAAAGCTAGTACCTTGAATCCTGCCTTGAAGACTTGCATATTGGAATACTTGTGTAATGTGCTACTTGTGATATTTTCGTTTCATGAGGCAGACTGCTGCATTGTCTGTCTACTGAAGATTCTGAAAAATAATCAAGAAAGCTTTGTACACAATACATTACAGCAGTCGACTTTTTAAAGCATAAATGCTTTTTAGTTCTGAATGAGGGGGGCGGTAATTGGCAATCCAAGGCAACCTAGTTTTGTACTGGTCAATTATTACTTAGTAGAACTGTCAAGTTCAGTGGCTAAGTCCCCATGATCTGCAATCCATTTGGCTCATCCCTAATTCAACCATTTCACCATTCTGATGGGTCAGTTTAGCAGAGATCTGTATACAGAGACAATGTCTAGTTTTCATTTGTTTACTTGCAAGTCACTATTGTGACTTTGCTACTGATGGGGCAGAAACTGGTATGTTGAGCATCTCCTAGAGGGATTCTTTGTATGTAGGCATAAGTACAAATGCTTCCTTGATTATGAGTTTTGACATAGAAGTAAATCTTGCGGATCACTATTGAAAGATCACTAAATGGCCTTTGGTCTGCTCCAGAAAGGCTGTTCTTACGTTCTTAAATTATATATTTGCTGTAAAAGACACTAATTTTTAATACCTTGCAGATAAACCTAAACTGCCTGAAAATTACACAGATGAAACCTGGCAAAAACTGAAGGAAGCTGTAGAAGCTATTCAGAACAGTACTTCAATTAAGTACAACTTAGAAGAGCTCTATCAGGTAAGTGTCAAAACTTGTAGCGTTCAATAATGTAGGTGAAGCTGTACTAGACTGTAAACATCCATGAGGTTTTTAGCCCACTTTCTAGGGCCTCAAACTATCTTGGTTTGAAGTGTGGATAAGGACCCATAATCACTCAGTGAAGACCAGGTTGGACAGATGGCACTTCAGAAAACTAACAAGAGCTCCTTCACAAATTCATTAAGCCATATATACCTTTTCCATCAACACAGTAAAATATTCAGATGTTCATCTGAATGGCTTTTTTTCTGGTACATTCACTATGGTTCAGGCATGGATCTGCCACTCTAGAATTTGTAGTGGCACTTTAACAAAACAGTGAAGACTTGCCACAATTTTAGGTTTCTTGCTGTTCAGAAAGGGGCAAAGTACAGTTTGAAGTATATCTTCAGGGGTACTAGATAGGCTGATAAGCCTCACAGGGAAACATTATTGCTGGGACAACCACTTCCATCCCAGTTTTCTTGTTCCTAGTGTGCTGACACAGACCTATTGTGAGGCCGAAACATTGCAGGCAAGGAGCCTCTTTTAACATGAAATTCAAGTAGAACTTCCCCCAATTTTTTGATATTATTTATAAGTAATATATGTATATATTATATATTGCACACTTGTTTAAAGTATCAAGATGGTGTTCAGCAATGTATGCACATATAATAGAACATAAAAAATAACATAAAACATTAAGAGGAATTGTTGGTGCTTGCAGAAACATGAGGTCATCCACTGCTCTGCAGCACTCAAAATACTTTTGATGCTAGTGGGAATGTAAATTAGTGTACTACTATTAGTTTGTTCTTCAAATAGGTAAAGTTAACGTAATTTGAAAAAAGCTAGAAAGGCAAGTTGTCATAAGTAGATCCAAGTTACAGTATTGCTAAAAATGGGGAACTTAAGTTGCTTGCTGACTTTTTTATTGTGGTGTTTACCTACTTATAGAGAAGCAGGAAGCAATGCTGGAATGTTTCAAACTTCAGCCTCAAATACTTGAATAGCTGGGATTTTGCTTGTTTTTATAGGAAGCACACTTAAGAAATCAAAAGTCATAACTTCAGTAGTGCCTTTTACTACAAATGCTTGGTATAAGAATTTTATTCTTTTCTTTGTTGCCTTAAAAGTACTGTAACAGATTCCCTTACCTTAAAGAAGCATTATTTATATGCAGAGTTAAGCATTTGTATAATTTTCGTGTATACAGTATTTTATAGGATTACCTCATCTTCTTTATCACTTACCATCCCTTCTTCCCTATCTGTTCCTATCTTATTTTGAATGCATGTTTTTTCTCTCTCACTTTAGTTTTGCCAGTTAACTGTTGAGTTTTCTGTAGAAACACAGTATTTCACAGACCCACTAAGCCTTTGCTTAAGACTTTATAATCTGATTATGTGTGCTTCTATGGAATTACTTTGCATCTTCACTGATTTTGGAAAGATAACCTTTACTTTGGGTTTTGTGACTGTCAAAGGAAAGATTCTTACTCTGCATGCAGTTCCTATCCAGTTTGTTCAATACCCGTCCTTCAAAGGTCTTCTTAATGTAGATTATTCTGTAGCTATTCCGGTTAATAACTGTGTAGGATTTTGAATCTTTGAAACTGCTGTTTGGATATCACTTGTTAAGTGTACTTGTTACCTAATGGGGGGTTTGAACTATTTCTTAAATTATCACTATTATCACTATTAAGAAGTGAACATTACTCCATAGGATAGTATAAGCAAAAGACTGAACAAAAATAATGACCGAAACATGGGCTGTTTGATGTTGCCATTTTAAAATGGGGGTGGGAAGGATCTTGTTAGAGTGCTTCTTGTTGCATGGCTGTTCAGGTCAAAAGTTCCTAACATTTAAAATATAAAAACAACATTCAATTATTGTTAATATTTTTAATTACTTTTTACCCATAAAGGTCTCAAGATAAGATACAGCAGAACAATAAAAGCCAGAAAAGATTAAACAATGTATAGTGAAAAATACATAAAATGCTAATACAGTAACATAATAATAATAAGTCCTATTGCTTGTGATACAAATCTCATAGACACATACATCTGACATAACTTCCACATGGAGTAAAGTCCAAATTTTACAATTGCATAGTTGGAGTTGGAATGGCCTCGAGCAGGCATCCCTTGCTTCTAAGAGCTGTTGTTCTAATTGGCATGTGGGAATCTCTTGCCGCAGAAAACAAAACTAGATTTAATTGGCTTAAGTTTAAAGAAGGTAGATTTTGGTTGAACATTCGGAGAAACATCTTAATAGTTGGAGAAATTCAACAATAGAACCAGTTATAAGATAGGCTTTCCATTGTTGAAACTCTACAGGCACTGGCTGGGCAGGCCAGCATCTCTGGACAGGGCTGGGAGAGAATGTTGCCTGGGATGCTAGGAAGCTGCTGCCAGTCAGTGTAGATGCTACTGTGCTGGATGGGCCAGTGATCTCACTATATACAAGACTGGTTCCTATGTTCTTCTGGATTTTCTGCCTCAAGCAGGGAATGGGACTACATGGCCTACGAAAACTCTTGTCAACTCTTGAATTCAGATAGGGAGAATACTGTATTAGGTTGATTAACATGTAGCTCATATCCCAAGCTTTGCAGCTGATGGGAGAACCTTAAACATCTTTTCCTCTTGTTTCCTTGGGAGTCCCTTAAAAGAAAGAGTAACTAGAAATTGAACGGTAGGCATACCACGCAAATTGTCTTGTGGCTTATCACCATGTTTCTCTTACCTCACTTTGAGGAGGGTGTCTTGCTACGTTATTGATAATGTTAATGCATTGTGTTTTCTGGCACACAGCAATTACTGTGAATTAATTATCGAAGCATTCAATTGGCATTCTGCTTTATTATTTATTTATAGCATTTGTACCCTGTTCTTTAGCCAAAAAGGCCTTTAAAGCGACTTACATAAAATCAAAACAAGACACTCTATACCTACAGGTTTACAGCCTGAGAAAACAAACAAACAAACCCCACAACACACAAGGGGGAAAGGAAAAGGATGGAAGATGAAAATAAAAATAAAAACTCTGGCACCAATTTCTAGACTGTTTTTCCTATATTGACTTGTCGGCACAGTTCAAAGGCAGGTGGTGCCTGATGCTGGGCTTCCGGCAGAGCCAATGGACTGACCCTGCTTCCTTTCCCATTGAGGCATTCTGATGGAATGGCTTCCCCCAGAAGACAGTTGAGGGAGAGAAGGCTTGATGGGTCTAGTCAGTGTGTCACAGCAGAGCCTCTCAGCTTCTCAGCTGTACATTAGGGAATAATTGTTATTTAGCAGAGTAATTGACTTCCTCAGGAGGTAGCAGGTCTCCTTTTGCTGGAGTTTTTAAGGCAAGAGTTGGGTGGTCATCTGTTTGGGATGCAGGAGTTTCATCTTGCATTGTGGATCCTTCACTGAACAGAAGCTTGGACTAGATAACCACTCTTCCACATTTCATAGATGAGCCTTGTGGCATACCAGTAGGAACAACTTTCTGGAAGATACTTAAAAGCTCATTTAAGGGTTATTTGGGGATAAACTTTTCAACCAGTCCTTCTGACATCTTTGGGTAAGATATCCTAGTAAATTTTTATATGTATGTTCTGTGGAAATCTGTCAGGCTTCTAAGGTTAAGGCCTTAGGGGACCCCTCTCGAGTATGTGTTCAAAGTGATCTCAGCTAGCACCAGATATTTTTACAGCAAAGTAACTGTATTTTCTATTGACACTGTTCATTTGCATCTATTTTTAACATGTGTTAAAATAGTAATATATGTTGCTGGTTATGTGAATACTTGATAAAATTGTTCTGCTAAAGACCAGCTGCCTGGTAGATGTATCCAATTCCAAATGTGCATTTTAATGCACGATTATGTATGCCACAGCAACAAGATCTTTTTCTCCCACATTCCTCAAAAAGATTCTTACGAGTATTGTTTTGATCAGCAATAAACTTCTTAGTGCACTACTTCCCCTGCTGGCAAAAGCAACACTAGATTATTTAGGTCTCCCACTTCTTCAAGCCCCCTTAGTAGATCTTTGAGGTGAACTTATTCATACCAGTCCCCTTCTCTCAAATGTGCTGAATGTAGGATTAGTGAATAAATTTGGCTCTCCTTTTCCAAGCTGGTCTCATAGGGTTGTTTCAAGGTTTTTCTTAATTTAGTCCATAATAATTTATTTAAACTTCTTCATCAGTGGACCTGGTGCTTTCACAGAAGAAAGGAACAAGTGACGTGAACAAAAGAAAGATTTCTTTCCTGAAGTCCTTACAATCACTATACTTTAACATGGGGAGGGCGGGAGGTTAGAATTAATATGAGCAAATGCAACTAACATGTACATAGACTTTGTTTTAGTTGATGAGGGTACTTAGCATTTATAGACAATGTTCACATGGGTAGCTATATTACTGTTGTAGCAAAACAAAAGAATCTTGTAGACTCTTGAAGGCTTACAAATGTATTATGGCATAATATTTCTGGTCCACAAAAGATTATGCCACAATAAATTTGTTAGCCTTTAAGGTATTGGGGTTGAAGAGAAATATATGACCTTCCGTGTGTTGCTGGATTATCGGATCCATAATCCCTGATCATTGCCCATGCTGATGTGGCTGGAGTCCAACATCTGGCGGGTCACATGTTCTCCATGTTTCAAGGTGTTTCGAGGCTTCTTGTAGTATTTACATAGTGCAGTTGAAGTGTTCATAAGTGCTTTGTGTTCTTATTTGATGAGTACTGTGTCTATATACCAGCAAGCAACTGAAATGACATTTGAATAATTTTAAAATACAGCACCTAAAATAAAACACAAAAAATATATTCCTTGTGGTTTCAACAGCCAGTAAAACAGTAAATTCTGTTGCAGACAATGCAGTTTACTTACTAGTAGATGTTTTTAAAATTGCAGCCTTGGTTTTAGAGTAGTGTACAAATAATTTTTTGTTTGAACTATAATTGTGAATCTATGGTAAGCAAAATTAAGGCTACGCATTCTTCATCACTGGGTCCTGTTTGGGCTGCATGTCCTTTAAATGGCAGAGTTCTTTGTCTAAAATGTTGCTCATTTGATAGTCTTGTATTCCATTGTTTTATTCCATTTTCTTCTTCATGATGTTACTGTAGTTATATTAAATGAGCTCAGTCAGCTGAAAGGCACTCTGCCCAGGGGAGCATGAATGCAACTGCAGCGCATTGTGGAATGTATTTTTGTTCTGTGAACTAACAGCAAAATTGAGAGGCAGATCTTTGGGGTCCCATTTTAAATGAGTAGTGTTTGTGCAGAAAGTATCCAAAAGCTGCAAATGACTTGAGACCTGTGAGCAGGGTTCCATTCACATACTGGGGATTTCCCACGCCCATTGTAGCTCTTGGCATCTCCTGAAAAGCCACTCTTGTGGGTTAGTCATATTCATTTAATTGGGTCTAATCTGAGTGGGTCTAGTTTTGAATACCACCCTTAACTTTGATCTCTAATTGTCTAGTGATGCCCCCACATCAGATAGGCATGTTTTAAAAAACTCGCTGGGAAGAATCATTTTGACTTGTGTTTTTCTGAGAGCTGGCATGTACAGAAAAAGTTGTGAATTGTAGATGGAGTCCTGCAAATGTTGGTGGAGTTCTTTTCATGTGTCCTCCTTTTCCTTTTTTTAGGCTGTTGAAAATCTCTGCTCATATAAAATTTCTGCAAATTTATACAAGCAGTTAAGACAGATTTGTGAAGACCATATCAAAGCACAGATCCATCAGTTCAGAGAATATCCTTTTTGAGTAGTGTTTGTTCGTGGACTTCATTTTTATAATGCCTGAAATCCAGATACATACACACATCTGTGTTCTTCTGTTTTTCCCTCTGAGCATCTTCCCTGTCAAACTTCAGGGTGGATATTTACATCCTTGTAGTCTTAAAAATCAGTTTAGCATCTAGGATAGTCTTTTGAAACAGTAGGTACTGGGAAGTAGGTGAGGTTTGGTGCTCATATCCCCTGAGGCTGTGTGTATGCTTATGATATTACTAGATCACAGTGCTTTGAATTATTGGTATTATCAAATGTGGACACCTAACTTGAAAGACAAGGTAAGTTCTTTCATAACTTTAAAACTATTGAGTTCAATGGAATTGTGTCATCACAAGTGTTTGATTAACATAGTAGCCCGTTAGATTAGAATGGTGGTCTCTTGGCCTTTAGCTGATTTTACATGATCAACTTTTTCATGGTCACATCGTAGCCTAAAACAAAGGCTTTAAAATAGAGCTGGCAGTTTCTTTTGTTTCAAATGAATCTTGCAGCGATGACGCAAAAGAACAATATCATCAGGCATTGGTGTTGTCCCAGTTGTTGTGTTAAATATTCTTAACTCCTTCATCATGGATTCATTGGACAGTGTTCTTTTTCTCAAGAAAATAGACAAATGTTGGCAAGACCACTGCAGACAAATGGTAAGGCTTGTTTTCCTTCCAAATAATACTTTTGTGAACTTGGATCCCAGATGCCCCCCCCCCCCACCAACACCTGCAACTTCCTGAAAACTACATTGCGAGTTGGAACAGGAACCATCTTGAGTAGCTTTCCAGGGGTCACAGATAGATGTGGAGGCAGGGGAGATCATTAGCTGTGCAGAGAGAGAAATGCTTTCTGCTCACAGATATTTAGGCAAATACTATTTTTTGTTTTGTACCAATATTAGGAAATGATGCTAGCAATAATATATTTAGGACCTATTTTTGTTGTATTGCTTTTGTGTCCTGACATCTAGGCACTCAGTTCGCAACTCTTGGAGACAGTTTCTGTCACTTCAAATCTGGTACATTATGCTACATAATTTTTAGGGGTCCCTTAGGAAGATAACCCTTTTTGCAATGTGCCTCAGTAATTTTAAAAGGGCAGCACCATAAAACCTGCTTAAAGAAATATTTCATCAGGATATTATATGAAGAATTAGATTAAAATGTGCCAACACCTCAGTCTCTGGAAGGAATGAAGTTTCCCCAAGTGACGGGAAGTGCAGCAGCTTTTGCGTGTCTCTTAACCTGTCCTGGTTGTGGAAACCTGCACATTAATGGGGCAAGTAAGAGGATGTGCACCATTCATCTTAAGGAACATGGTAAAGCAAGAGGGAGGAGTCAGTCAATTCATATGTTTGATTTTTCTAAAGTTGCAGTCAATAAGTCATATTTGGAAGCAAGTCCTGTTAAAATTGGTGGTCTTTCCAACCAAGTAATATGTTTAGGATCAGTGCACAAAAATGATCTTGCTTATGTCAAAATGTTTATGGCTTCATTTTTCCCCCCTCCCCCTTACAGATAATGATTAGAAGTATCTTTTTGTTCCTGGATCGAACATACGTTCTTCAAAATTCAATGCTGCCATCAATTTGGTGAGAATGAAAAGAGAAGTATTGATTTTAGACTTCCAAATGCTTTGTCAAAAATGTAGATTCAGTTTTTCTTCCCTTCCATTGTGATTGAGTGTCACAGTGAACCGACAGTGAATAGAGAATCTTTGTAGCATGGCTGGTATATATGTTTTATTTGCTATTCCGACCAGCCAGAGGTGTGTGTGGCAGTTTAAAGCTAAAGTTAAGCTAAAGCAAGTTCATATTTGGAAAGTATCAATAATCTCCAGAATGGTGAACAAGGTCACTGTGCATATTGGTTGGATACCAAGAATGGCAGCAGTGCTACATGTTGGGAACAATTGAGCCATCAGGAACCAGCTTGGCAAAAGGGTCTCAATGAGTTCTGGCACCATGTTCAAACATCACAATAAGCCATACACAAGCCATTTATGCCTGCGTCTTGCCTCTCCACCAGCACTGTGGAGAAACAAAGAACAATTAGCATTGTTTCTTTTGTTCCTGGTTTTTAATCACTGTTTGCGTGAGCACAACAATGCCTGGTTCAGGTATAATGCTGAGCAGGTGTTATCATGGTTTGTTTCCTCTGCACGCTCACAGTGAGAAGCAAAACAATCCAGGTTGACGCATTCATGGTAAACCATTAATTATCCTTTACTATGAAACGGGCCAGTGGCAAAAGCAAATAGCAATTTAGTTTTGAAATTTTAAAACAGGTGATACAAAGTAGAATGCTGCTAGCCTGGAACAATTCACTGGTTGTTTTTGTTTTTAACCATGTAGTTAAGCATGCTTAACAAAATGAGGACCTTTGGGTTATGCCCTCCAGAACTCTACTCATTGTCTGTGTACTTATTTAAAATCTCCTCAGTGACTTTTACAGGAACAAAATGTGTCAGAGTTTGGTTTAGAGCCTTGTGTTCCCAGTGCAGTATCAGTGTTATAAGTGGTGCACATTGGGTTGGACCTCAATTTATCATACCGTTTATAGAAGGACTCCTTTCGTGAAAGGAACTATTAAGTTTTGTTCCAATCTATTTATTGCTTGTATTAAACTTACTACTAGTATTACATTTGGGAAGCACTCCTGTTGTTTTCTTCCCCAGCCAACTGCCTATTTTTAATCTTTTAAATCCCATTCTCAACTTAACTCTGGAAGAGTTCCCAGTATGTATATTTATCCAAATTTCAGGTCATATGAGTAGGTATATCCAGTTAATATGAATACATATATACATGCCTCTTAAATGCATTTACACACATTTTTGGGTTCTCGGAAAAATGTGCAGGTAAAATGGGCCCATTCCACCCTTGGGGCAAGAGCTTGCTATGGACATTTACACAGATCACTTAAGGCCTGGTCAGGCACTAGTTTCTGAACCCTTTATGAGAATCTGGCTTGCTGGGTTAGGTCATATACACATGAAAGAGCCAAGGACTCACTTTCTTTTGTGCTGTATTCAGAAAGTAATACCTGCTTAGGCCTGTAGATTACTTCTGGAGTTGAGCACTTAGACAAAATAAATGCAGAACAAAGCTGCCTCTTTGTGTTGGCCTCTGCTTCCTTATAATGATTTATTTGTTTCCAGGGATATGGGGCTAGAATTGTTTAGGACTCATATAATTAGTGATCAGAAGGTCCAAAACAAGACCATTGATGGCATCCTTCTATTGGTTGAACGAGAGAGGAGCGGCGAGGCTATTGACAGGAGCCTTCTTCGCAGCCTTCTCAGCATGCTTTCAGATCTTCAGGTAAGCAAGGGATGCCCCATCACATTGAACCTGTACGTGTTGTGCTGTGTTGCACTGTGTTGCGCTGCGCTGTGTTGTGTTGTGTTGTGTTGTGTTGTAAACCGCCCTGTGATCTTCTGATGATGGGTGGTATAGAAATTTAATTAATAAATAAATTGAATGAATGAATGAATGAATCATGTCAGAGTAAGCTGTGAGAGCATCCTAAGCAAATGACCCATTTCTGTTTCCCCCAGATTTATCAGGATTCTTTTGAACATAGATTCTTAGAAGAAACAAATCGCCTGTATGCAGCGGAAGGACAGAGGCTTATGCAAGAAAGAGAGGTATTTTATTACCTTATTGCTCATGGGCACCATCGGGACATTAACCTCCTGCTTAATGAGAGCAGAACAGTGTCTCCCAAGACTTGTTTTGCTGTGCTGACATGGGCTACAATTAAGTATTTCACCAATAATACGACGAGATATAATAAAGCCCCTCCAATTTGGTTCTCAGACATTTTTTTTTCCAATAAAGGACATGCCATTCTCACCTTATTTAACTTTTCACTATAATTTATTCAATCTGTCAGGTTCCAGAGTACCTCCATCATGTCAACAAACGCTTGGAAGAAGAAGCAGACAGGATTATCACTTACTTGGATCAAAGCACGCAGTAAGTGTGTGGACTCCCTCAACCTGGTGTGTTAAACATGTTAAATATGGCCTCCTGGTTTCAGCATTTCTTTTTGCCAAAGTGTGGTTTAATTTCCTAGACATAAAGAATAATGTCAAGCAAGGCCACACTCACATCAGTTGTCAGAAATTACATAGTTTCCAGGAGAAAAGACAAGAGTTGACACCATTAAAACCATGCAAAACTTAAACAAGTTCTGGGAATAAATTGTCAAAGATGATGAGAGTTGTAGCTCATCAACATCGGGAGGGCATTGCATTGGCTACCTCTGCTCTGGATGATTTATCTGCTTTTATATAAAACACAGGAGAGACCAAAAGCAGTTTTTTATGCACACACACAAACACACACACCCCAACTATCTGGACCATAAACACATTGTTAACAAGTAATTTGGAATGTTATTGTTTGAAGCATCTTGGTGTTCCAGTTGGGTTGAAAATAGTTACCATGGAGTCACAAAGAGTCAGACACGACTGAACGACTGAACAACAACAAAGCAAAAGGAATGTAATTCTAAACACTTTTTCCTATAGGAAACCACTAATTGCTACTGTAGAAAAACAGCTGCTAGGTGAACATTTAACAGCCATTCTACAGAAAGGTAACCTATCTTTCTTCATATAAATCTTTCTTCTTACTGCTTCTTCAGGGCTTTCAGTTCCCTATACTAAACAGAAATGACCCATTCAGGTTCTAAAATCCCCCTTGCCCACCCAGTTCATGAAATAGCACTGAATAGTATACACAAGGGGGACTTGCAAGCAGTGGCATAGCAAGGTCGGGGTACCCAGTGCGGGATTTTTTTTTGTCAACCCCCCCCCCCCCCACACACACATTGAAATTATTAAAAGAAAGAAAGACAGTTGCAAGTGTTATTTTCTGGTTTATTTACTTAACATTGTGAGCAGAAGCACTTAAAACTGTTTTTTCCTAACTTTGTTCTCTGCAAATTTTGAAATCACATCAACTTCCAGAGTTGGTGGAGCTAGAATAAAACCCAGCCACCCCTCCAGCTGGACTCCGTACATGGAACCTGTGTTCGTGTGTGCTGCCTTCTTCCATTTCAGGGGGGTATGTGGGCTAGATGACCCTTGGGGTCCCTTCAGTCCTGCAATTCTAGGATTCTCTGTCGCCACAGGCAGAAAAATGTCTCAGGCCAAACAAAAGGTGTGGGCACCAATCTGCATGGCTTCATAAGAAGATGAGGCACATTCATGGAGGGCATGATTACCTATGGCTACCATCCAGGATGGCTCTGCTCTGCCTCCATGGCAGTGATCCTTTTGAATGCCAGTTGCTGGGAACCACAGGAAGGGAAAGGGCTGCTCTTGTGCTCAGATCCCGCTTGCAGGTTTCCCAAAAGGGGCATCTGGTTGGTCACTGAGAACAGGATGCTGGACTAGATGGGCCACTGGCCTGATCCAGCAGCAGGCTCTTCTGAAGTTTGTATGGTATTTTAGTTGCCATTTTCTCCTAGAAAGGCCTTAGCAGGGAAGGTGATGATGGCCACAGAATACAAAACCCTGAACTGACCAGGTGTATTCTGGTGTGGAGAGGTAGCCAGATGAGAGAACAGCCCAGTGAACAGCAGAGAGAACAGCCCAGTGAACATGCAGATGCTCCTGGGTTCAATCCCCACAGTCAGTGTCAGGGTGTGTGTGCCAGGAGCATGTCAGTAATAACTCACATGGCTCCAGTAAAGTTAATTTATTCAAGGAAATAAGCAGCTCAGGAGTCCAAGCCTAGTGAGCACACCAACTCTTTCCAGTAGATCTGATTCTGGACTGCTCTGCCACAGACTCTCTCAGCTCACTAAGGCCTGTTACCTCTCCAGCTTCCAACATTTCCTCCTCCCCATCTGCTCCCTCTTATCCCTCTGACCATTCATCATCTGCTACCCTTCCCTGGGCTCTGAGCCTTCTTCCCTTGGGGGTTCGCCAGCTGGTGCCTCCCACCAGTCCTCTGAGTCCAGCCAGTCCATAACACCCACCAACATGTCTAGGTAGGGCTGAGAGAGAACCTAGAGAGACAATGTTGCCAGTCAGTGTAGACAGTACTGAGCTGGATGGACTCAGTAACAGGCAGCTTCCTACCTAAGAATCTGTAGAATATAGCCACAGAATTGTAGAGTTGGAAGCTACACCCAAGGGTCATCTAGTCTAACACCCTGCAATGCAGGAATCTCAATTCAAACATTTAAGACAGATGGCCCCCCAACCTCTGCTTAAAAGCCTCCAAGGAAGGAGAGTCCACCACCTCCTGAGGGAGACCATTCCTCTGTCAAACGGCTCTTAACTGCCAGAAAGTTCTTCCTGACATTTAGTCGGAGTCACCTTTCTTGTAACTTGAACCCCATGGTTTGGGTCAATCCAAAGAGGCTTCCCCTCCCCTGCCACCTCATACATTCAGCTGGAGGTGTCTGGCAAGACACAGGCTGCCCCATAAGCCCTGCCATGCTAGCAGTCACTATGTGCTCCATCAGCAGAAAACGTTAGTTGAGGTTACTGCCTTGCATAAAGTTTATTGTATCCCTGCAGCAGCCTTTGTTCAACTTTAACAAAGGTGCTTCCTACATTCAGCCCAGATCCAGTGCCAGCAACACCCAGTGTCTTGGGTCAGCTTCTGGAGCTCCCCTATTGTTTTTTAACCATTAATTTCCACAACTAACCACAAATAAAGAGTAAAAATAGTAAATTCCCCCCTCCCAGTCTCCATACAGCAATAACACTTCAAAACCTTATCTTTGAGGTTATTTAAACCTTGAGACTTCCCTCCATTCCCTCTTCTGGTTCCATATACACAAAATTCTTCTGCATATCCATAATTCATACTTCATCCATTGTTATTTTCTTAATTTTATCCAAATCTCTACTGATTGCAAGTGTATTGTCCAAGCTTGCTAATGTATCTATTTATTTACATTATTTTGCACATATATAACAAATATCTCCCATTCTTTTTCCTAGCTTTGGCACACTTATATTTCACTGGAAGGTGACTCATGTTTAAGATTGTGCTCGCCTTCCTCACAGGCTCCTCTTTGTCTCAGAGACTGTATTTTCAACCTCTTTTCAACCATCAAGTCTTCCTCAAGTGTTGCCTGCTTCCCACCCCTACCATCGGTATCTACCCTGCGTGTCTCCTGAGTTTTTTTCATATTAGTCTCATCCATTTCCCCTAATTTCCTCCCTTCCTTGCTTCAAGACATTCACTGCTTCTGTTATCAATGGTTCTATCTTAGTAGTCAATTCTGGCACCATTTCAATATTTTCATCAATTCGGGCTCGAATCTTGTCTGCTAAATTATCCCAAATTTCCTTCATCTCTTTAATCAATTCTTCTTTCCACACAGAGAAAAGTCCCCTCAATTCCAAGCAAACCTTGTCCCTTGACATGTTTTAAACGACTCCAAATACTCAGGACCGTGTGAAATTAACATAATTCACTCTGCCTTCCCTGGTTCTCAGAACAGTCAGTTTTACAGTACCGTAACACATTGTCAATGCCACTTTCCCAGGAAACACCACTTCCTGTACTTTCCCTCCAGCCCGGTTACCCATTACACATATACAGTTTAAAATAAAATCCAGATTTCCAATTAACATTCAAAATACACAAATATTTACATTAAAAAGAACACACACAAAACAACAGAATGTCCAGAAAGTATAAGCAATGACTTATTTTCCCAGGGAAGAGTAGATAGTTCTCACTCATCCAATTCTCTTGAAATGTCTATAAGGAGTTGCAGACAATTGAAGATCCTTATAGTTTCTCTTTTCAGCAAAATATAGACATATGTAGTCCTTTCAATGTTTCAGCCTCTCTGACCTGTTCTGATCTTTAAAGTTTCAGTTTATCTCTCCAAGCATTTTTATAAGCACACCTGGCTTCCAACTTTAAGAAGGCAGGGTAGGGGCTCTCAGATGCTCCCAGATTCTGCCTGGGTCCTGGCACCACCTTCCCAACAATCTTTGTAGAAATAGTTTCTCCTTTCAAAAAGACACAGGCGTATCTAGTCCTTATTGATATTTCAGCTTCTCTAGCCTGTTCCAAACTTAAAATTCCAATTTATCTATAAGAATACTTTGAAAACAAACTCAATCTTCTTTAAACCACTCCAGCCAAGGTGTATTCACAATCCAGTTATAAATCCAGTTGAAGGTAATAAATAATGGGTTTCAGTTAATTTTTAGCCTCAATGTCACACCAATAGGCAAATATACCATTGATGCCTGCCTTGAGGCCCCCCCCCCCGCGACGCTGGTGTCCCCAGAAGCGCAAAGCAAGGGCGCACAGGAGGAGGAGCAGGCAGTGGCACCCCCAGACAGGGCTCTGTGGCATCCCCGCTGCCTCCACTCCATTGCGGGGGCCCATCCCAGCACGTGCTCAGGCAGGGAGAGCAGGGCCTGGCCATGGAGGTGGGAAGGGGACATGATGCAACTCAACCCTGCTCGGTTCCTTGCCAAGCTTAGCGAGGGTGGGGCATGGGCAGGGAGAGCAGGGCCTGTCCTGGTCAACTGCACATGATGCAACTCAGTCTCAACCCCACTCGGTTCCTTGAGGTAATTTGTGTGCCCTTCTCCTCAAGTACAAATTCAGAGACAAGTTCAGCCGGCATTTTGTCACCCCCCTCCTGATTGCACCTGGGGCAGACTGCACTCAACACACACCCCTTGCTACACCCCTGCTTGCAAGTCCTGTCTTCATTCTAGCTAAGGAGCCACTGTAGTGCCTTCAGATGTGTTTCAGAATGAAAACATAATATTCCTAAGAACAGAAAAAGAAAAAGGATGGGTATAGGTTGTCCGATAAGACTTGTCAACCCTATATGGCATTAAGAGTTTCAAGGCAATATGGATGTCAACTTTCAGTGGAGGTGAGATAAACTATTTTTTTTTGCTTTCTGGCCTTTTAAAATCGTGATGTTTAAGACACCATGCTTTTCAAAGAGAGAATGAAATCTGCTTTTCCTGAAGGGCAGTTAACATAGGATTACTAGAGAGCCTGTAACCCATATTGGTAGGAGTTGGGTGCATGAGATACAGACAGAAGCATTATCCATGAGACTCTAGAGCAACATCTAGCAATGCTGTCATCATTGTTCCAAAGCTGGTGGAGAGAAAGGGGGTGTTTTTTAAATCACATTTTGCTTACTATTATAGGGTGTGTGAAAGAACTGAAATTGCTCCCTGTAGCTGTGCAGAATGGAAGTGTTTGTTTTGCTTTATCCCATTCTTTATCCTAGGAGTTTGTGAAGGTGTACATGGTTATTCTCCTCCCCATCCCCAACCTTGCCACCATTTTTTCAATGTTAACCCATTTTAAAGATTAAAAAAATCATTCTTCACTAGAAATGATGTGGCAGGAGCCTCAGCAATAGATTTAAGACACTCACTTCTGAAAACTGTCTCATCCAATGTGGTTTCTCAATTCATCTGTTGTCTCGCATTCAGTCTCCTCCTCACCTTTTAGACCTGTAGTTTCTTAAATATTCTCAGTTGCATTTGTTTCATTTGGAGTAACACATCTTTATCTTGCAGGTTTAAATCACCTTCTGGATGAAAATCGAATTCAGGATTTGTCTCTATTGTATCAGTTGTTCAGTAGGGTGAAAAATGGAGTGCAAGCTCTCTTGCAGCAATGGATTGAATATATAAAGGTATCAATATGGGACTTATTTTGAAAAGTTAACTTGGAGGACCAAGTGGGGAAAGATGACTGCAAAATCTTGGTTTATAAGCCATATGTGACAAATCATTTGGTTAAGCTGTCACCATAGTTTTCAAAAATACAGGTTGAACAAGTTTGCATTGTTGCAAGCACAGTGGGGAGCCATCATCTCTATTGGATCCATTGCATTCTCTTTCTTGACTTAACATTCCGAAAATCTTCATGAGTTAACATAAAGCTCCCTGGCTGACTTTGTACCAGCTTCATTGAGTTGTGGTGGTAATTAAATGGGGGTGTAGGAACCATGTGCACCACCTTGAGCTCCTTGAATAAAGGGCAGAGTGTAATGAAATAGGCAATAAATTGGTTGGTGCATACTGCTTTTGTGTAAAGCATGCAATGTGTGTGCTTACGCACGAGGTCTTGTTCGAAAAGTGTGTTATAAATAACTTTCCTCCTTTGCAGGCATTCGGCAGCACCATTGTAATCAATCCAGAAAAAGACAAAACCATGGTCCAAGAGCTACTAGACTTCAAGGATAAAGTTGATCATATAATTGACATATGCTTTTTGAAGAACGAGAAGTTTGTTAATGCCATGAAAGAAGCCTTCGAGACCTTCATCAACAAAAGACCAAATAAACCAGCTGAGCTTATAGGTACTACTTCTTGTTGTTGTTTTATTATTATTATTATTATTATTATTATTATTTATTACTTCAACTTATTAAGACTTCTACCAGTAAGTCTCAAGATGGTAGTGGAGAGCTCAGTGAAGATGCTGAACTATTTTGTGGCAGCTGTGAAAAAGATGAATTGCATGCTAGTAATCATTAGGCACCCAAAACAAAGCTGCTGCTAATACTATAGTGCTGTTACACAAATATATGGTGCAACCACACTTGGAATGCCCTGTACAACTCTGGTCCTCTTACCTCAAAAAGGATATTGTGAAACTGGAAAGGGTTCAGAAAAGGGTGACCAAGATGATCAACGGGATGAAGTAACTCCCCTTTGAGAAAAGATAACAACATTTGGGGCTCTTTAGTTTGGAGAAAAGGCAAGTGATAGAAGACAGGATAGAGGTGTAGAAAATTACACATTGTGTGTAGAAAGTGAATAGATAGAACCTTGCTCCCTTTCTCATGAGATCTGAACATCCAGTAAATCTGAATGTTGAAGATTCAGAACAGAAAAAAACGAAGAACTTTGCCTTCACATAGCACATACTTAAACTCTAAAATTCAGTCTCACAAGAAGTAGTGACAGCAACTCCAGCACTCCTGGAAACATTCATATAATCACAGCTGGCACAATTATAGTCTAGTTTAAAACATGGAAGTGAAATGCCTATTACAGCTAGCAGATATATTGTGCAACATTGTATTTCTGAGTTTGGTTCTAGTCAGTCTTGTTCCTCTGATGGAGCTTTGCAGCCCCTTGGCTGTAAGAGGGAATCCAATCAGACCTGATATTTAAGAATTGGTCATACTTAGGAGCAGCAAGGTAGGCTGGAGAAGATGGTGGTTTTGAATGCTCAGAGTTTTAAGTTCCCTTTTGCTTTCCACAGTGATGTCAAATTTGGTAGATGCTAAGGCTGTTGCCGGCATGACACTTCTTTTCTGTTAGAACTGACAATGAGCCAGTGGAGGTTATAGAACACTAGCCTAGTCAACAGTAAACTAAGACTTGGTTTAGGAGTCCCTGCTCAGATCCATCATTTCCTTTGTGGTTTTGTGTTTCTTCAGCTAAGTATGTGGATTCAAAGCTTCGTGCAGGCAACAAAGAGGCTACTGATGAGGAGCTCGAAAAGATGTTGGATAAAATTATGATTATATTTAGGTTTATATACGGTAAGACCTGGTCTTCTTTACATTAGGCACCCATGCATATCAGCAAAAAATATAGGCCCAATAATGCTGACTGAATAAGACTTAATCAAAAGTTTAACTGTTATTCTCCCAGCTTGTTTGGGGGGTTAGGTCTGCAGGAATTGGAGTTAAGTCTTAATTAAATGCGCAAGATTGCATAACTCAGGTTCATTGCCTTAACCCACAGGAACTACTTTACGCACATCAATTTTTAAAATGAATCTGTAAACTATTTGCGTTGTTAAATACTTGGTGGGTCGGAATGCATAGATAGCAACTGGTTCTAGCATAGAGCCACTCTGAGGAAATAAGAAGGTTGGGTCAAACCTTCCATTGAATCTCTCTGCCATCTCAAAATAATCTGCTATCAAGCCCCTACACCTGTTTGGAATGAGGGGAGCTTCAGGGTTCCCCTTTGGAGACCACGGGTTGCTAATCCTTAACGCAAGATGAAATGGTTGCAACATGTACTTGGAAAGAAGCTTTAAATCTACTTCTCTTCTACAGGAAAAGATGTTTTTGAGGCCTTTTACAAAAAAGATTTAGCAAAGCGGCTATTAGTTGGCAAAAGTGCATCAGTTGATGCTGAAAAATCTATGCTTTCCAAGCTCAAACATGGTAAGGTTTTTTTTGTTTTATACTCTGCTAAGTTTTTTTGTGTATACTTCTCATAGGAAACCCCCAAAGTATGTTTTTGTACAATTAGTCACTTGCGTATTCTTTAGCCGTTGTGATGTGCACACCTTTTTCCTGCACAGAGCATATTCCTGTATAGAAAAAAAGTCATGTGTGAAGGATTCCTGAAAGACAGTGTCACTGCTGCTTTACTAGGACAGAGTAGTGAGGGAACACCAGTGGAACCAATTTGCAGCAGTGGCCACCAAACCAGCCACTCCTGAGCAGCACTGCAATGCTGCCCTAATCTTCAACTTGAACTGAAACAGAAAATATATATCTGCTGTCTTGTTAATGATGCACTTTTAGTCACTTGTTGACAGTGACAAAATTCCTAACTGCAACTTCAATACACAACTGTCCTTTTCTAGAATGTGGAGCTGCTTTCACCAGTAAACTTGAAGGAATGTTTAAAGACATGGAGCTTTCTAAAGACATCATGATACAGTTTAAGCAGGTATTGGGTACAAAGTGGCCATCCTTATTTCATCATTATCCACTTGTGTTCAGTTACATCTGAAAAGACCATTGCAAGGACTCCCTCTTGCTTTGCTTTCTCACAACACGCATACCTGCCTCTCATAGAATTGTAGAGATGGAAGGGGCACAAGGGTCATCTAGTCCAACCCCCCTGTAATCCAGGAATCTTTTGCCCAATGTGGGACTCGAATGCACAATCCTGGGATTAAGAGTCTCATGCTCTACCAACTGAACTACTCATACTTTAGTTCCATCAACACATTTTGGCTTCTGCATGCCAAATTTGTAATGCTGTTAAGGATTTTTGTTTTTGTTTGGAGCTAGTATGATGTAGCCCTAGATAAGGAAATTCAGCTTGAAATATCTGGGTTTCAATTTCATGAAATTTACAGGGTGACCTATGCCCAGTTTCCATCTCTGTAAGTTTCAAGGTGATTGAGTGGGGAGGTGGGAGTTGATTTCTGCCACTCTGAGCTCCTTGGAGAAAGGATAGGATCTAAATATGGAGTGGGCGAATGACTAAAAATGCCTGTAGCTTGTGTGTAGTTCTGTATGGCAATTCTGTTCATTTGATTCTGTCGTAGTATATGCAAAATCAGAACGTACCTGGTAACATTGAACTCACCGTGAACATCTTGACTATGGGTTATTGGCCAACCTATGTGCCGATGGAGGTGCACTTGCCACCAGAGGTAAGATAGCTGAACAACACTTGCAAAATGAAAGAAATTTATTACCCTTCTTTGACGCTGATGACTATAAAATACTGATTAAAATTAAACATTAGTTACCTAATAATTAGGGATGCGGGTGACGCTGTGGTCTAAACCACTGACCCTAGGGCTTGTCGATCAGAAAGTTACCGGTTCGAATCGCCGTGACGGGGTGAGCTCCTGTTGTTCGGTCCCAGCTCCTGCCCACCTAGCAGTTCGAAAGCACATCAAAGTGCAAGTAGATAAATAGGTACCACTCTGGTGGGAAGGTAAACAGTGTTTCTGTGCGCTGCTCTGGTTTGCCAGAAGCGGCTTAGTCATGCTGACCACATGGCCCAGAAGCTGTCTGCAGACAAACGCCGGCTCCCTTAACCTATAGAGCGAGATAAGTGCTGCAACCCTAGAGTCGTCTGTGACTGGACCTAATGGTCAGGGGTACCTTTACATTTACCTAATAATTAGAAAAGTGGAAGGTGGCCAAGAAACGTCTGAGATTGCATCAAGCTTTAAATTGGATATTTTGAGGGGTGATTATTTAAATTAAATAGGTTAAGTAAGTAATTTGGGAACTTCTCCCTTTGTAACAGCAAAAATAAATATACAAAACTTCAAGAAGAGTTGAAGCTTCTTGCACTTTTTTTTTAAAGTACATTCAAAAAATGTTGGGGTAGAGGTGACTTTATTAAATAATTCTCTTAAGAAGCTGGGGCACAATAAATATTCACTTAGTTGAAACTAGCAGTCTTCAATTGAAGATTAGAAACTAATTCTAATCTTAAACCCTTTTGGTTGTAAAATGCTTGTATTAAAATGACTTAAGTATAAAGTTTCATGGTACAAATCTAATAGTGATAGAGCCTTTTCAAATAAGCAGTCAAAAAGTAGAGGGGGGACGGGGGCAGAAATAAGGAAATAGTAGTTGATCATTTCAACTTTAAGCTCATATTTCTCTTCTCTTCAGATGGTGAAACTGCAAGAGATATTCAAGACATTTTATCTAGGAAAGCACAGTGGCAGAAAACTTCAGTGGCAATCAACATTAGGACACTGTGTACTCAAAGCAGAATTTAAAGAGGTAATGTTTTCTTACCAGTATAGTGTTAATCACTCATTGAAGACATTTAGTAAATGTGGAATGTAACAGGTCTTTTTAAGTGATCAATCCCATTTTTAAAAAAATTGGTCTCTGGCTTTTGTTCCGCTTTATTGAACCATTTCTGTCTTATTTCATTTAATGTGATTTCGTTTCTTCATCAGTTCTGCCACCAACATCCTGTGCCATCACTTGGATGAAATGCCCATCTTTTGGTGAATACCCACAAGAACAAGGCTTTCCATGATCCATCAAAAGTATTCAATTAGGGTCATTCCCCCCCCCCCCAAATATAAATAAATATATTTGTGGGGGGGTTGAACCCTTGATGAGCATAGACTTGTGTTGGTTTCCAAGTTGTAAAAGGACTTTATAGGTTGAAACCAGCACTTTGAATTGGGCCTGGAAACACGGAAACATTAGGAAGATCTACAAACAGAATAGCTGGAGAATCGGGGAAACTGTCCTAACGAGGGTTTGCTCAGTATAGATTTTAGCATTGTTAATTCATTGTTAATTCATTGTTAATTCTGCAATTTCACAACCACATTCATAGCCAATCCTAAACTGGTCTAAGTGTTTCAGATACATAGTTAAGGAAGGCAAACCATAGTTACACATTATGTCTTCATAGGGCAGAAGTATTCTGCTATAAAGACAACACAGTTGTCATGTGGATAATATTTCCTTTTCTGCAGAATGGATGTTATTTCTGCAAGCTGTAGAACGTCCCTCTGCATGCATAAAGAACGATAATTAAATAAATTTCTTCAGTTTTCTAAGGAAATGCAGAAATGTTCTTATCATTCTTTTTTTCTGACAGGGAAAAAAAGAGCTGCAGGTCTCATTATTCCAGACTTTAGTGCTGCTTATGTTTAATGAAGGTGAAGAATTCAGTTTAGAGGAGATAAAACAAGCTACTGGAATAGGTTAGTATTGGATGTTCCTTGTGGTTTCTGAGTACTAGTGACTAAAAAACTAAACCCTCTCCTTTCTATTCTAGAGGATGGAGAGCTCCGACGAACCCTCCAGTCATTAGCCTGTGGCAAGGCCAGAGTGCTAACAAAAAGCCCCAAAGGCAAAGATGTGGAAGATGGTGACAAATTTACCTGCAATGATGACTTCAGGCATAAGCTATTCAGGATAAAAATCAATCAGATCCAGATGAAAGAAACGGTACCTGTTGTGTCCCAACCCCTCCAGATTACTGTCATGTTTTCTGGTCGCCTGATCAGTTGCCTAAACCACCCAGAAGCAGATCAGTGGTAGCTATGTTGACTCCAGTTTCCATTTATGTGGCTGGAGTCATCAGTAGCAATTTGATATGCCAGAGGGGGAGGGGTTACACAAACCTCTTTTCTGAGGTTGGGGCATCAAGACACTTGCTCTTGATTCACTACAAACGAAAGCTGTCTTTTACATTAAATTAGATTTTCATTTTCCTAGCGTTTGGCAAAACATCTATTTACATTGCATGCTAACTGGTTGAATTATTTATGGCCACCAGTTCCTTGCTGGGTTAGCTATGGCTTATTCTTATACAGTAGCACCCTGGCTTACGTTACCCTCGGGTAACATAAACTTCGGGTTGCAAAAGTGACAAACCCGTAAGTGTTTCGCTGCACGTGCATGTGCAGAAGCTTTCCCTCTGGTTGCGGAAACCTCAGGATCTGACTGGAGCTCTGGAACTGATCCCATCTGCAACTGGAGGTACCACTGTACTGGTTTATTTCCATTTCCTTCCTGCTGCCAAACACCCTCTAAAAGATGACCAGGAAGAGGGTGGAAATCATGTTTCGTTGCAAATGTTCAAATTAGAGCTTCCTCTGAGCCACCAGATCTCAGACCCCATGCAGTTTTTCAGTTGCTGTTGATGTTACAAGATGTGTATCCTTCTCATTGACACTGCCCGCCCCCCCCCAGCAAAAACACTTAATATTTATTTAATGCAAAAAATAATAATGCAGCTTTTCCATTTAAAAACAAAAACAAACAGGAAAGTGATTTTAAAAAGCTATAAAAGTCATAAAACACTAAAACTTCATTTGAATCAATGTAGTGGTAGTCAACAGTTTGGATGACTTTAAAGAAGGGTTAGACAAATTATTGGAGGAAAAAGTTATCAATGGCTACTAGTAATGATGGCCGTGTACCTGCTCCAGTATTATAGAGAGGATGCCACTGAACACCTGATGTTGGACTACGAATGGCCAAGGGCTGTTGTGCTCATGCCCTGCTATAAGCTTCTCGGTGGTGTCCAGTTCACCACTGCAAGAACAGATTGCTGGGTCAGCTAGACCTTTGGTCTGATCTAGCAGGACTCCAGTTTGTTCTTAGCCAGATATACAATAATCAGCCTTTAAATACTATTGCAAAGACCTGAACAAATAACAGCTTTTCAAACTGGTGCTTAAAATGCACGATTGTAGGCACATTCAGTTATGGGAAAGGTATTTCAAAGGCAGGATTCTCCTCCTTAGAGATCCTAATTATTAGTCATTGTAGAAGCAGGTGACTTAGAATACAAAGGTATATTTAGGATATTCAGGTTTAGGGGGCTGGCCTTTCTTATTGGAAGTACTACCTCATGGAACACCAATGTAATTTCATCCACCCATCCCAAATTAATGGCTGATTTAAATTAATCCATTCACTTTAGAGTTGACATAGTTAGAACTTTTTTCTTTTCTGATATGCTTTCTTTTCCAAATGTCCTCCTCCTGCAGGTAGAAGAACAAGCAAGCACTACAGAGAGGGTCTTTCAGGATCGTCAGTACCAAATTGATGCTGCAATTGTGAGAATCATGAAAATGCGCAAGACTCTGAGCCACAATCTCCTCGTGTCTGAAGTATACAACCAGCTTAAATTCCCAGTAAAGGTAGAGTATGAGTATTCTTGCTTAAACTATTGGCAGCAAAATTAGTCCTGCAAATTCTCCGCTTGTTACAGAACTTTCAAATGAAAAATAGTTTTGTTTTTGAGAATGTCCAGTGTAGCAAAACCAGATGATTTAGTCAGCAAATGATAAAGAATTCCAATATAGGATTAGCTAGGAAGGCTGTGAGCTTTCAGCACTCAAAACATATGCCTATATGATATGTGTTGTCAGAATAGGAAGATTTTGTAGATGCAGTAAAGTGCATGTCCAAAGTCCACCTGGGTTGTGAATCTTAATTTCTTTCTGTTTATAAACAGAATTGAGGAATTGAGTTGAACCAGTACACTAATATGTAAAAACTGAATGATCATTATATACATATTTTAATACTAACATGATTAAAAAATGGTTGCTCACTTCCTGAATTGCTTTCACAGCCCGCTGACCTTAAGAAGAGAATAGAGTCGTTGATTGACAGAGACTACATGGAAAGAGACAAGGAGAACCCGAACCAGTATAACTACATTGCATAAACACACAATGGGCCTTTCTTTCTTTCCTTTTCTGCACACTTGATGTTCTACTTGGTTGCTGATGGATAAGCAAACCTGTTGATCCCATTAAATTAACTTTTTCTACTACCAGTGGCTGAATGGAAGCAACGTAAGGGGTGGGGGTGGGGTATAGTAGAATGGGCATTTCAATTGATTTTCACATGCCCATTTTGGTATTTACATTTTCAGAAGAATGCTGTTGAACTCTTCGCGTGATATTCGGTATGGTGTGCAGAAAACTGTATGGAAGTATCTGGTCTTTGGTCTAAAGGGAAGCCCTTTTTAAGGGTTTAATAATAAACAGCAAAAGTATTGATTTCGCTATCACTCTGAATAACAAAGGCCAATCTCATGTTCACCCAAGTTTTTATTTCTGTTGGAAATAAAATTACACTCCTGTGAATGCATTTGTAAGGCTGATACTATTCGTTATTGTGGCACCCCATGCTTGGATTGTGCTACCGTGAAAGTGCAGAGGTTAAAACTACTGATGCTCCTTTTGCTCGTTGCCTTCAAACAAATAAAAAACATTATTAATGTATTTTAGTAATAGTAAAATACATTTTTTTTAGTATTGCAAAGAAGAAAATGTTAACACTGTATACTCAGAAATTAATAATACCACAGTTGTTGGTTTGGGATTCCCTCTTGTCTTTACACAAGCACTACAAGAACAAAAAGCAGGGGGTTTCACCCTTTGCAGAATCTTATGTCGCTTCCTATTGGGCCAGGAATCTAGATTGGTTTTTTGTAGATATGCATCTAATGTCAGCTGCATTGTGACTTGAATCAATCTGCCAGGCTTCCCAGGCTCTCCTTAACTGTATAGCTGCAAAGAATCTAGAAAGCTAGTCCTCTCCAAACATTGCACAACCCTCAGAAGATACGAGGAAGTTGGGAAAGGCAACAAGGGCATTGAAGCCTCTTGCTGACTTTGGAACAACCTTCACCCCCCCCCCCAAAAAAACCTTTTATACCCTCGAATGGGTCGTCATTAGCTTGGCTGCCGGGGGGGGGGGATAATCATATCCTCAACCTTGTATTGTGTGTTGTGTTGTTTTTTGAAGCTCAACTTTTCTGAATGTTGCTTTTAAATTAGTTTTTGTTCTCATGGTTTCTCTTCAGGCTTCTGTTGGAGTGCTCCTGTTTAACAAAAGCTGAGCAATTCTATACTGAGCGTGACACAGTATTGATAAGAGTTACAGCTCACTAGAGCTGACTTCCCCGAAGCTCCCCACAACTACTTAAGCCAGAAAATCTTTTGATGGCTTATCTTTAGACTTTGTCAGGAAATTCACATAGATATTTAGTCATCTATCTCCATTCTGCCCTGGTCAACTAGGGAAGGGCAGTGCTTGCAGCAAAACAGACCAATTTCAAGTACGAGAGCTTGCCATTTACAGAGTAATATTGCTAGATCAAGTGAGGTTGGGAAATCTTGGGGAGACGGTAACTAAGAATTCATCACAGCATGTACTTTTCAAGATTGTTCTGCATCAACTGCAGAATGCCTCTTCGGCTGTTGCCATCCTTGATCCACTTATATGTGATGTTTCTCAGAAGTGTCCCCCAGAATGAGCATTATTTATAGAAAATAAATAGAATAAATAGAAAATAAACTTAGGAGGAGTTCACAATGGGGATGAAAGCTGTTGTACAATTTTGTTTGCCTGATAAAAATAAATTTGTGATTTGAATGCCTTTTGGGGAAGGAAATAATTCCTTTTAAAAGCTGAATTTCAACTAGAGCAAACTCTTATCTGGGGTAAGTTCTTTGGAAACTGCACCTTAATTCTATTCTGAAATGTGCCCACAATTGTGATTGTGATCCATTCAATTGTCATATTTCTGCAAAAAACATTTCCCAGAAGCAGTGTGTTAAAATATGAACAAATAAGAAAACTAACAGAGTCTACTTGTGTTGGCACTGGTGGAAACAAACTATGACTTTTTCACATTCCCCCCCCCCCCAATGAGCATTACTAAATTACTAAATCACTTATCTTCCTGTGATTGATGTTGAGCTATGGCAAAAAACTACTTTCCAGCCATATACTCCAGCAACTTTTTTCTTTTTCTTGTTATTTGCTGGAATCATGTGCCTGCTATATTGAGCCATAAAGATACTTATAATAGATATATATAAATACATTTTCTTGCAGTGGGGTTAGACTGCAACCCAAACAGTATGTCTGGCCAGACATTTCAGATCTTCCTCTGTTGCGTGCAGTTCAAAGCAGTTGCATTTCTTTTAAAAACTGCAAATTTATTCTGACAAATGTTTTTGTTTGGGGGATTTGTTAAAAAAAAAAACCTTTATACCCAGCAAAATGATTTATTTTTTCTTTCTTTCTGATTTAAATACATTTTAAAGAAAACCGTGACCATTTTGTTTCAAAACTAATGGCAAATGTGTTGTAAAGATGGTTTTGTTCTCTAGCTTACAAAAAGGTGCCAAAGTATATATGGTAAACTTTTTTTAAAAAGTAGAATTTTAAAAAAACTTATGTTAGCTATGGTTTTACCTTCCTGATCTCTTTCAGATGCTTATTTTCTGTTTGTGTGTATATATGTGTGTCCTGGTCTTTTAACTTTTCCAAAGCAGAGCGAGCATCTGTCCTAACTTTCTTTTTAAGACAAAATGTTTTTGGTTTTGTGCATTCTTAAAGTATCACTTTCATTTTTAATGAACTCATATAGTTGAGCATTTCCTCCTTTTAAACACATTTTAAAGTTCTAAGAGTACAGCAGCATTCAAAAATGTAATATACTTTTTGTATAAAGAAGTTCTTCAGAAGAATACCTTTGCAGTTGGGTGGTGGGAGGAGGCAGACATTTGTGGGAGGGAGAAATAACCTGTTCAAAAAAAAAAAAGGTTCTACATACACAGGTCTGCAAATGGGGCATGCCAGCATTGCATTCTTCAGTGCAAAAAAGAGTGAAAATTTCAAAGTCAGTGGATAGGTACAGGGAGTCTTTCCTTTGGTAAATAATGTAAATATGTGTCCTTTAAAAAGAGTGAGTCTGTTATCTAGGTATTTTGTGTCATTTAATAAATAATAAACAGTTTTGTGTTGCTAAACTCTTCATTTTGTCATGTGGTATGGAATGTGTGCCATGTACATTTGGGAGTGTGAAGTGTGTTTTCTCTTGACCGCTTACAAATTCTTGGTTGGAGGGGTTTCTCTTTTCCAATTCCTGGCTATTAGATTCCTGGAGGCGTTGATTGCATACATGAACTGTGGTCTTATTTTGTTTTTAATATCAGATGTCATTATGCCTAAAAGAAATAGTTCTGGTTTCTTAGAGAACGTAGTTTTAAACATTTTCTTTAGTTTGTTGTAAACTGTATCCCAAAATTCCTTAATCCTGTCACTGCCTCTTGTGTGGTTGAACAGAGGATGCTTGCCACTTCACTGCCCCCCCCCCCCCACTTATGTGCAGGAGAAATTAACAGAAACCACCAGCAGCAGTCTTTTGTGACACTGGCTGGCTTGGAGTATTGAGGTCACAGAGCTGAACAAAGCCCAGCAGCTTGGTAATCATCCTGAAAGGCAGACCTTGCCTCCTAAGAGGATCAAGTCGATTGGAAAGCCGTTCTGAAAGACACTTCAACTTCTGATGAGTTTCAGTATAGCCATGAATCACAAATTCTAGAGGGAATAAAATGACCGCAGGCAACTAGCTACAACCCATTGGTGGTTCTAGTCCTTTTACATGGTTAATGGCCGTGGCACAGTACTGCATGCAATGAAGTCACAAAGTCTCACCTTGTCATTTTCCTATTTGCAGGGGATGAGCCTTGGTCCTTCCATTGCAAGGGAAATTGTTCAGTGATCAGAGTAAATGCCTTTCATGCTGGAAGCCCTGAGTTCAGTCTCCGGGTAGTGCTAGGAAAACTCCCTTAATGAAACCCTGGAGAACATTGCTAGATAAAATAATTAGTCTGCCTTGCCAGCTTCCTATGCTCCTAAGGGTTTGCTCCTGTGACATCTGCTTATATGTGTGTGTGTGTGTGTGTGTGTGTGTATTCCTATAGTATGTGAACTCAAACGTAGTTCACAATGGATGAAAAGGAGCCACAAAATCACCATGGTAGCAGTTTCAGTAAATCATAGTAGCCAAAAAAAAAAAAAAATAGAAGAGACTATATTTAAAAGTGTGATGAGATAAGATTGTATTGGACTGCAGTGTGGTGATGGAGCCAAGTGAAGGAGAAACTGCAACACTGGAGTGCCACAACAGAGAAGGCTCTGTTATCCATCATACCTTAGGCAGTAACTCTGATGGTATATAGCCTGCAGAGAGCCCACACAGGCCTGCAAGGTTGCATTTGGCCTGTGGGCCTGTGGTTCCCCACCCTGGTGTAGGAGTATAGGAAACTGCCAGCCCTTAAGATCCTCATGAGGAGTTATCTCTTTATTGTCAAAAGTACACTTACAAGTTAGGGAAAGGCAAGTCTATCAGTAGCATGTCTGTCAGTTACTTCTAGGTGTACACCCAGTGAGGCAGTTTCTACAACAGAGGCCCTGCCCCTGTTCTCAGCTTATGTATCTTTCCCCCCCCCATCCCGCCCCCAAAAGCTGCACGCAAGCTTCTGCTCCTCCCACTTCAATCCTCTTCTGGTCCTGGGAGAGAGTGGAGCAGGAGAGGTTAAGAAATTTGCTTCAGGATGAGAACAGAAATTGTGTGGCGGCAGCGGGAGGCCGCATTAGCTAAAGTGGTACCTCAGGTTAAGAACAGTTTCAGGTTAAGAACGGACCTCCAGAACGAATTAAGTACGTAACCAGAGGTACCATGTACATGGGCACTTGGGGTGTTAGGGGAGGGATAGTAGCTCTGGTTGGGGGGGGAACAGTGTGCTCCTTCCAGGGTAGCTTGTCCACCTTTGGTCACCACCCTGCACTCAGGTCCAGGGGCAGAGGAAGCCTCTTGGCTGCCTAGGGTGGCAAATGCCGCACGGAGCCACCCCCCTGGGGGCAGGGCATCCTGACACGTGCGTCGTGACGGACTGCGCATGTGCAGCCCATCCATGCCGGCGCTGCTGCTCCCACGGCGACCGAGCGAGCCGCCGAGTGAGCAGCGGCTCGTGGGGCTGCCCCAGCCATCCGTAAAGCAGCACAGACAGGGTGCCGGGCAGCGGGGCTCGGCTTGGGGAGTGGCGGGAGGGGCCGCCGAGTGTCACCCCCCCTCCCCTGGAACCTGGGGCGCCCTGCCCCCATCACCCCTCCCTTGCTACGCCACTGCTCAGGTCTCACCTATGGCTCCTAGAAACTGTCAGCATGCAACAGCAGCCATAGCTCAGGAATGTGTGCCAAGGAGCCAGATAAAAAGGCTTCAGGAAGGACCACAAACCAGCAAGCGTCTCTACCCCACCACACCTCTGCCTCTGATTACTTACTGTCTCCATGCCTACAGCCTCACATTCACGAAGCATGGTTAGACACTGACCACCAGTGGCGAAGAAGAGAATATCGGAGGCATATAATCCCATAGCCGCCTTTGACTGGACTTAACCATCCAGGGAGTCTTTTACCTTTTTACCCTTTTTACAGAGCTGATTCACTGTGGAGCAGCCAGTGTTAGGAGCATCCTATCTGGGGAAGTTAGAATTTCAGCTACAGTACAGTTCCACATGATTATTATATTATATTATATTATATTATATTATATTATATTATATTATATTATTATATAAATTTTATTACTATCCCTAGATGCTACCAATCAAGCCTGGTATGGATAATTCTTTATACTTCTGCAATGCATTTCTGAGCCTGCTGGCCCCCAAATAAGAATTCAATGGACTTTACAAATATGTGTGTTTAGGATTGCTGCTTTCATATGCTTGGTGTAAACTGCATGGATCTCAGCTGGACTTACTCAGTAAACATGCATAAAATTGGACTTTATCTTTTATGTAAGTACTGTATTATCACCACGAAGGTGGTTCCAACAAACTGGAAGTTTCCCTTTGTCTCTACCTTGGTCTTCCATCTGTGAAAGTAGGATCGTGATACTCCAACGAAGAGAAAATATAGATGAAAGATTTTGAACACTTTTAAGTACTGTATATAATGGTTGATTTATATGAGCATCTTCTCTTTTTTACTGTCATGGTGGCTGTTTACTCCCAAATGTAATAAATGTGTTTCATAATATCAGCCTGAATTCCTAGGTATCCAAATAAATGCCAGAGTGCATCCTAAAGCAAAAAATTGTTACTTAAAATGACAGCATATTTGTTACTGCGTAAAAGCACAAAAATAAAGGCCCATTGTCTGTCCACTTAGGAATTCAGGTTTCACATAAACTGCTTTTTTGTATATATCTCTCTCTCCTGATCTGCTAAGGGTGTGAAAGTGCCCAAGCCCATCAGCAGCGCTACCGACCTTTACATTTCAAATACTGTACTGTATACAAAACATACACTGCAAACATACACACACGTGCACACATACAAGAAGCACTTTCTCGAGATGTGTGTGGCAAACTCTGCATCCTGAAATCTTATTTTTGCTGTTGTTGATGCCTGATCTCTTGTTACCCCCACTCAACATCAGCCCCTTTATTTGCAATTATTACAAAAGCTGCATGTGACGGGACAGTGGGCGGTGGGATGTGTCTTAGCATTTTCTCTCCGTGGTTTGCTTGGTTTAATTGTTTGGTTGACTTTCTTTCAAAACACCGCTGCCGGTTCTTGTTATGACCGTGCTGTTTAGGCTTACCATGTTAGCCATACTCGGGAGAATCACTCAGATTATATAAATAGTGCGAATTACTCAGGTACCACAAATAGACCCATCCCTGTGTGAGCATACACATACATGCATTATGGCTCTGGGAATGTCATGGGATAGCCTTGGTGAAACTCCCAGAGCTAACAGCCTTCTGGCTCACATAGGGGGTGTGTTAGCAGTTCTGGGGATTCCTGACTTTGCCTCATTTTACCTTTGCATGCGGACCCCCTGGAACTGAACCCTCGTGTAAGTGGCAGGCCCTCTGTATGTGCATGCCTGTGTGGGTTGACAAAGCCTTGTGGCCTGTCATATAGATATGTACATATTGTGCATGTGTGTACACGCTTGCGGGCTTCTGGTAGGCATCTGGTTAGCCACTGAGAGAACAGAATGCTGGCCTAGATGGGCCTTTGGCCTGATCCAGCAGATTTCTTCAGACACATACACACACGGAAGTGAATGCAGGTATGAATAACTCTTGCCACCCACCCATCAAGGTTGTCCCTGAGTGAACCCTCATGCCCCCAGGGGAGGACTTTGGTAATATGACACCCTGAGTAAGGACAAAATCTGGCGCACGCCTGTTAATTATTATTTTCACAATAATTCATTTTGGCGCAGTTGCTTTTAAAATGGATATTCTCAATACTGTATTGTCATCATTTTGCATCCCTTCGGCTTGGTGCTCTGTGAGGGAGGCACCACCTTAAAACCGGTGCTGGATGCATCCTTAATAAACTTTTTAGTTTTTAATATGTCTGAAGACTGTTGTTTCTGTTGTAAGCACAGCTAACCCTCTGGAAATTCACAAAACAGCTCTGAATGACAGATGTCCTGGCCTTGGTAAGCCACAGATAGTGTGATTAAACACACACACAGAGAGAGAGAGAGAGAGAGAGCACATATACACACACCTCATCTCTTTAAGTCTACAACTCATATGTAGATGTTGATGCACTTTAATCTCCCGTTCTATTATTTTTTCAAAGATTAGAATTGCTTTTAACTGGGTTTTTTTGTGTGTATACTTTTTAGTATCTCTTGCAAACCACTTGGTTTTACTACAGTCAAGTGATATACAGATTTTGTTAAATAAATGAGGTTAGGTGTATTTACTATGCCTATAATATTTCTTTTGCCTAACCTAAGAGGAAAAGGTCCCTTCCCCGAGGCGCTTCCAATGTAAAATACAGGTAAGCGGTAACAACAACTAAGAGTTACAGGTGCCTGTTATTATTGCTTTATAATTTAAAACAAAACCGATCTCTGTGTATTACTATTTTTGTAGTGCTTCCCCTTCCCCCTTTATAAGCCCCTAAAAAAAAAAAAAACTTTTAACAACGTGGTGGAGGAGGATAGGGCGGGCTTGGTACAGGGCTTAATGAATGGGCTGGTTTTATTGTAATTATTTGTACATTTTAAACAGATTTTATATCCGTAAATACTGTCTTAATTCTATTAAGAACCATTCAGCGGTTTTTTTTTAATCAGCAAGCCGCCTCGTGTGCCGTCAGGCGGAGTTTAATAAACAAAGACACTGTAACAGCAACAGTGAGGAAGAGAAGAGGAGGAGAGCCTGTAAACAATCACGGGCAGTCCAACGTCACCCTCCCTTGCCGGTTGCCGGAGAAGCGGCTGAGGCTGTGAACCACAAAGACGGTGGCGGGGCGGGGCCGGCGCTGTGATTGGCTGCCGCCGCGAGGACACGCCCAGCGACTCCTCCTAGTCCTCCCTCCCCCGCTCCGTTCGCTCGTTCTACTCAGGTGACTGGCATCGAGGACGCCCTCGCCACCTGCGCCTTCCCGCTTGTTTCTTCTGGCTCCAAGGAAGTCGCTTTTCAACCGCTGGCATGGAGACTCTGAGGTCAGCCGCCGGTCGCCTCCCGGGCGCTCTCTTCTGCGCCCTCGTCCTCTTCTTGCTCGAAGGATCAGGTGAGCGCCGGCTCTGGGAGGAAAGCGGGGCTGAAACAGCTGCGGGGGGGGAGGGGGGGAGGGGAGGGGCAGTGGGATCGGATAGACAACCCGCCCCACACAAAAAAAAGAGCTGGAAGGGTAATCTAGTCCAAACCCCTTGCAATATGCAGGAATCCCGCCCACAGGCGCCCCTGGGTGGTTTTGAACCACCTGCCTTCTGGTGTTTACAGCCAGAGGCAGACATACTCTGTTTTCTCTAAAGAAGTGGCTCACACAAAATGCTCCCCCAAAAGCACTGAGGTCCCAAAGAGGGATTTTGGAGTTCCACCAGTAAGATCAGTGATAGTGTTCCTCTGAAAGACAGCTTGCTTACCACTGCTAATGTCCCTCTCTGATGTGCTGCTTCAGAGGGCCGTTTTATTGTGTAAAAATATAAGTCTGTCAAAGGAGCCTGAATGCAAAGCGTGAGTTTCTAGAGATGGTTATAACACATTGTCTAATGAGCAAACAATATTCCAGTTGTTTACCAGGCTTATGCTGTGGATGTAGAAGTGAAAGATGCATCCAATGAGACATGCCTATTTGGAAAATGGATTATGAACATCTCTATAACATATGAAACTGAACACAATGAATATGTAAGTATCTAACCTGTTATTGAAACTTTCAAAATCTAGTGTATGTGTGTGTAAACATATGTTCCCATATTAAGTATGTGCCATGAATAGTTCCTATTTGGGTATCTTAATGGGACACGGGTGGTGCTGTGGTCTAAACCACTGAACCTAGGGCTTGCCAATTGGAAGGTCGGCAGTTCAAATCCCTGCGATGGGGTGAGCTCTGGTTGCTCTGTCCCAGCTCCTGCCCACCTAGCAGTTTGAAAGCACGTCAAAGTGCAAGTAGATAAATAGGTACTGCTCCGGAGGGAAGGTAAACGGCGTTTCCGTGTGCTGCTCTGGTTTCGCCAGAAGCAGCTTAGTCATGCTGGCCACATCACTCAGAAAAACTGTCTGTGGACAAACGCCAGCTCCCTCGGCCAGTAAAGTGAGATGAGTGCCGCAACCCCAGAGTCGTTTGCGACTGAACCTAATGGTCAGGAGTCCTTTACCTTTACCTTTTTTAATGCTAAAATATATTAGCATTGCACTTTAATTCCTAATTAAGGTGCCATTTCAGCACAAGCAAGATATACCTACTAGTGTTAAAATATTTCTTGCTAAATTTAATATCCCACTCTTCTCTTAGGTAATGGTGACTGACCCAAAGTCATCTAGTGAGCTTCATAACTGGTCATAGGGTTTCAGCCTGGTTCTCCCCAGTCTCAGTACAGCAGACCTGAGTTCTACAATCCTGATGGTAGTGTTTGTTGAAGCTTTAGGGTTTGATTGGAGCTTGGCCAACTTTCAACGCCTCCCCCCCAAAATGCATGTACTTCTATCTCCCCCAGGCACATGCATCAAGCATTCAGACCCCACCCCCCTATACATACACTTTCTCATAGGCAAGCAAACAAAGGCATACATGTATGCACAACTGGTAATTTTTAGCCTTCCCCACTCCAAGAGACATCCCTGTTTAGACAAGATCTCTAAAGAGGCAGAGAGATTTTATCTCCTCATCTAGCACTAAGCACCACAGTGCCAAATTCCGAGATTAAGCCCCTCTACCTGCTCATGAAGTGAAAAAGGCAGCATTTCTACCTACCCCAGTGCTGGGGTGGGAAAAATGCTGCCATTTAGTCTCAGAAGAACAGGCAGAGAGCTTATAGAGACATGAGAGATTGCTTTAGTTGTTCCATGCTGATGCTGGGTAATTGGCAGATAGGTGTGGTTTCCCCCCAAAATGCCTCGTAGGCCAAATGCGAGGAATATGGTGAGCCTAGGTAGGTCCACTCACTGGCCAGAGGTTCCCCACAACTGCACAGCACCATTCTTGGCAACACCCTGGAAGAAAAATCCCTTTAAAATCAGCTTAAAACCAGTGCAGTCAGAGCCGTCTCATCCATAGAGGCCGGTGGCGCGGCGCGCCAGGGCGCAGGGCGCCCCCGCGAGCCCACCGGCATACCGGGCTCCCCCTCCCCAACCCGCCCCCGCCCCCACGGGCAGGCGGGCACTCGCGCGCCGGCGGGCGGGCTGTAAGCCGGCCGCCCTCGCCTCCCGGAGCCCCAGCTGGAGCGCTGAAGCGGCGCGGGGCTTTGCGCGACCTTCCAGCACTCCAGCTGGGGCTCTGGGAGGCGAGGGCGGCCGGCTTGCAGCCCGCCCTCCCGCCGGTGCGCAAGCGCCCGCCTGCCCTTCATCCTCCGCCCGCCCCTCATCCTCCGCCCGCCGGAGCGCGGGCGCCCGCTCCAACGCCACACCTCTCATCCCCGCTCGCCCACCCCCCCTCCCGAGGGGCGGCCAGCGCGGGAGGGAGGCGGGCGGAGAGGCGGCAGGCTGGGGGCGCCGAGGGATCGCTGCGCCAGGGCGGCCGATCCCTCTAAGACGGGCCTGAGTGCATTTAAATGGATGTACCAAATCTGACAAAAGGGATTGTCTTGGATATAGGTAGGAGAAGCACAGTACAGTCATACCTTGGAAGTCGAATGGAATCCGTTCCAGTTGTCCATTCGACTTCCCAAACATTTGGAAACCAAAGCATGACTTCTAATTGGCTGCAGGAGCAGCCAATCAGAAACCGCGGAAGCCCCGTACAATGTTCCGGGTTTGCCATGTTTGGGAGCCAAAACGTTTGGAAACCAAGTTGTTCGAAAACCAAGGTACAACTGTATATAGATGGCACTTTCTAGGAAAAAACTAAAACAAATGTCCTCCTGCTGATACTGGGAGTACTGGTCAGTGACTGCTGTCAGTTTTCTTCAAAATGTTTCAGAAAAACACAGTTCTTACGTTCCCTGAACATGTAACGTATGATGGAAGCAGTTGTGACAACGAAATATCTGGCCCTGTGCTAGCAATAGAGTTTGGAGAAGGTCATTCTTGGAATATCAGCTTCACGAAAACAAACGACACCTATCAAGGGATCATCTCCTTCACCTACAACACAAATGATACAGCACTGTTTCCAGATGCTAAAATGAAAGGTAAAGGTGGCATTCCAAGTTACCCTTGCAGCTCTTAACAGGGTGAACTCCTCACTTTAGAAAGAAATGCCTTTTTAAAATTCAGAGGCAGAATAATTGAAGTTTACAGCAAAACCGATTCATTACTTGAAAATTTTGCACAACTTTATATTTGTGAAAGTTCCGTGGATGAGGATATTACATAGTAAGTGTTATATTGCAAACCTTTGTAAAATTCCAAGCTATAATTGCTGCTCCTTTCCACCATGGAGCCCAGATGTCCCTGTGGTGGCATCTGGGCAAGGGCGGAGCTTTTCTATAATTAACAAAAGGTATCGAAAGTGGCACTCTGTTTCCATGATCATAGTACTAAGCCCACTGCTATTCTTGCTCCCCCCCAACAATTGCCACCTCCCTCCAACTCCAGCTAGGATGGTCTTGCTGCCTTGACCTCTCTGTTTTAAAGAGGTGTGGTGGTGGTGGTGGTGGTGACGATGATGATGATAATTTATTATTTATACCCTGCCCATCTCCCTGGGCCTCCCCAGCCACTCTGGGCGACTTCCAACAAAATATTAAAATACAATAGTCCGTCAAACATTAAAAGCTTCCCTAAACAGGGCTGCCTTCAGATGTCTTCTAAAAGTCTGGTAGTTGTTTTTCTCTCTGACATCTGGTGGGAGGGCGTTCCACAGGGCGGGTGCCACTACCGAGAAGGCCCTCTGCCTGGTTTCCTGTAACTTGGCTTCTTGCAGCGAGGGAACCATCATAAGGCCCTTGATGCTAGACCTCAGTGTCCTGACAGAACGATGGGGGTGGAGACGCTCCTTCAGGTATACTGGACCGAGGCCGTTTATAAGCCTTTTAAATGCCGTCTAGTAAGACAAATTTGGGATTTGGTACATAATAAAACATATTTTTGTAGTAAGGTAGTTCAGAAGAGCCTACTGGCTCTGGTCATCAGCCCATCCCGTTGGCCCATCTAGTCCATTTCTCACTGTAGCCAAACAGTTCCCTGTGGGAAACCAGCAAGCAGATTTTGAGCATAAGACCACTCTTCCCCTCCTGTGGTTTCCAGCAACTGGAAACTTGATAGTTCAAACTGTTATTGTCTTGAGCCGGGCTGTAGCCTACCATGGCTTATGCCATATTGGTTAGCCTTCAATTTAACCACAGAGCTTTTTGTAGCCAGAATTACAACTATGTACCTGAGATGCACAAAGACCTGCTTGCTTGGCTTTAATGTTCATAATATCTGTTGTCTTAAAAGCATCTGTTCTTTTTCTTTTTAATAGGACCAATTACTACCTCTACAAACTATCCTTTGCATCCAGTTGATCTAGACACAGTTTTCATTTGTCAAAATGGGGACTTCATTGAATCTGGCAGTGTTATACAGAACTTCCGGAATGTCATTCTTGAGGCCTTTCTTCCATCTGGCAACCTAAGTAACCAAAGTTAGTAGTTCATAGTCTTGTGCAAAAAATTTATTTCCTCTACCCTAGGGGTTGGGGAACCTGTGGCCCTCCAGATGTTGTTGCACCACCACTCCCATCAGCTTCAGCCTTCATGGCCAGTGGTTGCAATCATGGGAGTTGTAGTCCAACAATGTTTGAAAGGCTCCTATTCTAGCAGTTTTACAAAGCTTCTGGTGAACTTTGCCAGTTTATCTAGTCAGCATATGTATTTGATTAGCTTCAGGTGCGCTATCTGAGTTTAGAGATCTGATGTGGGGACTGCTAAGCTTTTTTGAGGCTTGTTGCTTTGTCTAGTAATGCATTTTTATTTTTATTTATTTTTTACTTCCAGAAAATAGGTTCTGTTGCTGTGGTTCCAGAGTGTTAATCTTTGGCAGTCCTCTAGTTTAAAAAGTTGTTAGTTGGCCTTTACTGGTTGTCTCCTGTTTCGTGCGCACAAGCTATAGGAACATAGGAAGCTGCCTTAAACAGAGGAAGACCATTGGGTCCATCAGCTCAGTATTGTCTACACTGGCAGGCAGCAGCTCTCCATAATTTCAGGCAGCGTTCTCTTCCAGCTGTACCAGGAGATGCTGGAGATTGAATCTGGGAACCTTCTGTGTGCAAGGCAGGTGTTCTGCCACTGAGTTCTGGCCCTTTGATAGTCTTCAGTATCTTCATAGTTGGAAAAAGGTGAACAGTTTGATGTTCTTCAGGGTCTGTGAATTCAGTTCTGTGTTGCTAGTGTATATATTTCTATTTTTCAGAGACCGTGTGTGATAAAGATGCTGTGGTCACCCCTGAGCCGCCTGCTCCTGATACCACCTCCACTAATACCACCTCCATCACCAATACCACCTCCATCACCAACACCACCTCCATCACCAACTACACCACAGTGGAGGCTAACGCAACAATGTTATCACGTTCCATCAGCCAACCAGAAGAGATACCTGCCACAGGAACCTACTCTGTTAAAAATGACACCGAGATCTGTCTTCTGGCAACCATGGGGCTACAGCTGAACATGGCAAAGGTCATTATTTTAGTCGGTGCTTTATCTATTGGGCACATAAGCTCTGGTTTCAGGGCATCTAACAAAGTTAAACATAAATTGCTAACAAATACATTTATTTTATTTTATTATTTAAAAAAAGATCCATTAGCAGCAGATAAAACAGCAAAAAAACAACAACACAGATTAAAGCCATAGAAAATGCAACAACCTGTAAGGTGTTGCATAAATCAGAAGGTGGATGATCCTCTCCCTGCCACCCCACACCTTTAACTCTGCAACTGTAGGCTTGTATAGTTGTATGCTTGGTGAAAGGAATGCAGTTTGTGGTGTGTGTTTAGCAGGTGAAAGTGCCTTGGAATAGGACCTCCCAAAACCTTTGAAGATGGCATTCTGTTCTACAAATTGTAAGTGCACAGCTCACCCACAGAGGGAGCCCAAGTGCATAAGGCTGAGCAGCTGGTGCTTGTTAAGGTACCCGTTTAGATCAGTTACTCTCCGTGGAACTGTAAGATGGAAGGGGAAATAAGCATCCTCTTTTATTCTTTTGGAATCTAGCAGTGCTGATCTGCTGGGATAGTCAGGCTAGTTCTACAACAGAGTATAGAAGCTATTCAGTGTCTATGAACAAGCATTTGACATTCTTTATGGGCATGGGGAAGATTGTGAAATAAGTGTTGGGAGCTGCTTAATTTTCGGTTTGCTCTGGGTTTTCATTTCTTTATTAAATTTCTTTATTGAATTTATATTGCACTGTTCTTCCCAAAGACTCTTATGAACATTAATCCAAACACAACTAAAGCTAGCGGGCATTGTGGCAATACATCTTCTATCCTCACCCTGACAGATACCAGCATCGTGGTTGACTTCACTTTTGCTCTCGTAAGTAACTCATTATTCTGTGTGCATTTATGTGGGAAATGAATTCAGCTTCATTGCAGGTTCTTGAAAACTTCTTTCTCCTTTCAGATTGCATCACCCTTTTACTGTTACGATGGAATTAGTCGCTCTCGCAAGAGCAGTGTAACAACTCTGCTATTGTATTGGGAGGGGGCGCATGAGTGTTAAGAGCCCTGTTTGTGCCTCTTATGAAAGTGCAGGGGGATAACCAGAAATCAAACTATTTTTTTAAAAAAAAACTTCTGCTGCTTGTTGACAAAGTTGCAGCAGTATTGCTAGGAATGGTTGACATGGGAAGCTGTCTTATACTGAGTTAGACCATTGCATCCATCTAGCTCAGCACCGTCTACACTGACTGGCAGCAGCTCTCCAGGGTTTCAAGCAGGGGCCTCTCCTAGCCCTACCTACAGGTACTGAGGATTGAACCTGGGGCATTTTGCATGCAAGGCAGATGTTCCACACCTGAGCTACAGCGCACCTTTACATTGCAATTAAGTTTTACTTGCTATGTCACATGCCCTCAACTCCTAGTTTTTAAGGAAGAAGTTCAGCAGCTTGGTGATAAGCTATTGAAGAAAATCTCTTTTTCAAGATGACTAAGGAGGGAAGGAGCTTCTCTAGTGTCAAAACAGATTTATTAATGCTAGTGGTGCCCCTAAAACTTCTTAAATTCTGTCTGATGCTTAACTAGAAAGTTTTTGCAAAGGCATTTTTGGGTTGTATATGTAACTTGATGAATTGCTTGCTTAAACAGAAGAACACAAGCATTGAAAGATTTTACCTGAAAGCGGTGGACGTCACTGTGACCAACCCTGTAAATGGTAAGATTCTATCTGTAAGCAGTCGTCAGATCTTTTTATTTGGTCTCAATATTTAAACAACTTTTTAGTGCGCCAACACCTTGGTTGTACTTAGCTGGCTATATGCATACTAGGGCTAATGCAAAATTAAGGCCACTCTGCTTTGAGTCAAAGGTGTCCTTGGGTCAGAAACTCAAAGGTAGATTTCACAGGCCATAAAATGCAGCAACTTGTTTGGGGTGGCTGTTTCCTTGCCACCCAAGGTGGCAGTGTCAACAGGAGATCACCTTGTGGCATCAAGGCACCATGAGAAAATACCTTACTGGCTAAAAAAAGCAAGTGGGTGCTCCCTCTGAAATTGTTCACAGAATTCAGACACCCACAAAATCAGCAAAGTTCTCGTTTTGCCGTGCACAAATGGAGTAGCAAATTTGAGCATGGCATTTTACTACAGCCCTGATTTGTAAACTGATTATCCTCTAATAAATTCAGCTCAGATCTCCTCATTTTCAAAGCAGGTAAATTTTCCCAGTTAATAGACCCCTTGAACAAATTGGCCTGCAGTAGTACTTTTAGAAATGGAAGCTTATAGACTGTTCCCCTGCAAGTCTTCACACAAAACGTCTTTTTCCTCCACAGGAACGCAGTTTGCTGGAAGTGACAATCTCACTTTCTGGGAGGCCTCCCTCGGAAACTCATACATGTGTCGAAAAAAGACGAATCTTATAGTGACTCCTTCATGTAGCCTGAATGTCTTCAACCTAAGGATCCAGCCATTTCAAGTACAGAATGGCCAGTTCTCCATAGGTAAGAATGAACCCCCCCCCCCCCCCAAAAAAAGCATCCTTTGGAAGCTTTTGAGTTTAAAGACCAAAGTTTTAGATAGGTATAAAACAAGCAAAGAAAACTCACTGTTTACTTGAGAAGTGATTTATTGAGCCCAACAAGTGGGCCAAGTTTAATTTTATTTGACTTGTACATTGCTTTATGCTAAGCTCTTAAAATTATTTACAATATATAGATAATACAATAAAATGCAATGAATAGTATCTTGGCTGGCTCTCAGGGAGCAATTGGATGCTGTGCAGTAGTTAAACTAACAGCTGTGCTAGAGTTAATGGAAATGCAGGTTTTGTCAAAAGTACTATTGGTATATCTTGACTAAATTGCTGCTATTGAATTTGGGACCTGTAAGAGCTGGGGCAAAGCCCTCTCCCAGCTACACCATTCCTATGGAGGGATATCCTGGCAGAGATCAACCTTGCAATTAAATTTTATTTCAGCCGGTAACTTTCAGTTCTGACATAACCTGGGCTTGTATTTGTGTACTGTTAGTGTGGTTCTAAGTTTACACTTATTTTTTGTTTTCTGAGAAGGGGGAATTATATAAAGGATGGGGTGGATCTTAAAGAGCAAACCTGATTCAGACAAGTGCATGTTGCGCTCCAAACACTGGCAGGTGACTCTCCAAAAGCAGAGGCTTCTGCTAGGTGGCATTTGTTCATTTATTCACTCATTTATTTGAATCTAGCTTGATGGTTAACTTTCAAAAAGCCTCTGAGCCCGGTAGTTACAGAATAATAAATTTTAGGCAGCAGACTTGCTTGTCACCTCCCCCCCCAAAAAACCCTATATTGCAAGAGCAATCGTGATTAAAGATATAAATGTAAATTTGCCCCCCCCCCCAAAAAAACCACTACAGTGGCACCCCATGTTACGCACGCAATCCTTCCCGGATCGAGCTATGTAACACGGGCGTGTGTAATGCAAATGCCCCCCAAACCCCGAAAACCCGGAAGTAGGGTGATTTGATCGCTTCTGCGCATCCCGGGGTCGCGCGCACTCCGGAAACACTTCTGGGTTGCGGGCATTCTTAACTCGCACGTCCGCAACCTGGGGTTCCACTGTATTTCAGGATTCAGATAACATTTCTTTAAGGCATAATGTATTCTACAATTAGGAATAAGCATCTTCTTTTTACCACAAAAATCGATCCACTGTAATATAGAAAAATAGATTTTTTCCTTTATAGCATTCATAGTTTTTATAGCCATAATCAGGGTTAATCTTGACATGCTACCTGTGAGCTCCCAAAAAATGAATTCTAAACTTGCTTCATTCTCCATACCCACAAAATCTTTTCTATAGCCGGAAGATTTTAATTTAATTAGATGAACCAGTGTCCCAGTACCTGAATTCAACTCTTGATCTAAACTAGTGCTAGGAAACAAGGCCCTTTGGTGCAATATTTTGGCATTTCCATCAGTCATCTAAGATGAAAATTGTTGGCTTTAAAAAAGAAGATTTGACAAGTTAATGGATAAGCCTGCCTGTGACTGCCAACCCTCCACTCCCAGAAGATGTATGCTTCTGAATACCAGTTGCTGGAAACAACAGGGTGTTATTGCACTCAGATACTTCCTGTGAGCTGCCCATGAGCATCTCCTGGTCACTGCAAGAACAGGATGCTGGACCGATCCATCAGGATTCTAATTATTATTATTATTATTAATAATAATAATAATTTGTACCCCATCCATCTGGCTGGGTTCCCCCAGCCACTCTGGGTGGCTTCCAACAGAGATTAGGATACATTAAAATGTCACAGATTAAAAACTTCCCTGAACAGGGCTGCCTTCGGGTGTCTTCTGAATGTAATAATAATAATAATAATAATAATTTATTATTTGTACCCCGCCCATCTGGCTGGGTAAGGTAGTTTTTCTCTTTGACATCTGGTGGAAGGCTGTTCCACAGGGCGGGTGCCACTACCGAGACGGCCCTCTGCCTGGTTCCCTGTAGCTTTGCTTCTCACAGCGAGGGAACTGCCAGAAGGCCCTCGGCGCTGGATCTCAGTGTCTGGGCTGAACGATGGGGGTGGAGACGCTCCTTCAGGTATACAGGACCGAGGCCATTTAGGGCTTTAAAGGTCAGCACCAACACTTTGAATTGTGCTCGGAAACGTACTGTTCTTATGACAAGCATTTGCTTTTTAATGTTCTTATGACAAGCATTTGATTTCTAACAAAATTTTCTTGTAAGCTTAGTAACTTAAGGCATATATCTGCAAATTTTGAATCATTTTAGTTATCTAATAAATCTTCTGTTTTCCAAATCTAGGGAGGGTTGGGATAACTTGGTTGTTTGTCAGACCAAAGGCCAGAATTCTAGCATGTAAGATTGTAATGCTGCTCACATAAAGGCAAAGGCATAGCTCATGGCAGACATCATATATATTTTTTCTTTTGTCACCACCTTTTTTGTCTACAGCACAAGAGTGTTTGCTGGATGATGACACCTATCTAATCCCAGTTATAGTTGGTGCTGGTCTTGTGGGCTTGATTATGATTACAGTGGTTGCTTACGCGCTTGGCAGAAGACAAAGCCAACCCGGATATCAAACCTTGTAAATTTTGTGTGACTTGTTCTTGGCTTTGGCTGTGATTTCTAAAGAAAAGTGCAAGCTCCCAAATCGAAACCAGCCACCAAAAAGGTCCGCAATTCTCTCCTCCTTAAAACTGTGGAGATGGCCCTCCAAAACAAAATATGATCAAGAACGTACCTCTTCTGAACATAATAAGGACATCATAAAAATGTATTGGGACTGACTAATGGCCATGGCAAAACCAGCCCAAGTAAAGTTAACCTTGCAAATACGTTTGTATGTGAACTTCATGTATGGAAATATACCTGAAAAGCGGGCAATGGTACAAAAAGGAATCACTTAGGGTGACCCACTTAGGGTATCAGAGCAGCATGGAAAAGCTGGTGTTTGTACTTAACTGCTTTGTATACTCCATCCTTTACAACTGAAACGTAACCTGGCTGACTTGGTGACTGTAGCCTAGGATACCAGCCAGGGAAGCTGTGCAGTGCTTAAGCAGCATTTTTCTAGCTCATGGCATTCAGCAATTTGAATCCCTTCATACCCACTTCAGCCCAAGCAAACCTGAATAATGCCAGCAAGGATGTAAAAGCTTTTCCTTTACTAGCACCGTGGCACTAGTAACTTCTGAAGCTTGTGAATCCTAATTACTGTCTGGTCCTACCTGGTCATTTGGAAAACCGCAGAGCTGGATCTGTGGAAGCTTAGTATTGCTATCTTGCTATTTGCAGGGATAGAGGAGGAACCCTTCATCTTAGCATTCTCATTCCTTTCTTTAAAATAAAGGAGAGAGAATCAGAGTTCAAAGTGCCCTTAACTTTTACAGCAAATCACTGGGCTTGCTGTTAAAAGTCTTTTGGTTCCATTGCAGCCATTGATACTGTCTTGAACTGTTAAAAGTCTGTTTATACTTCCTTTTGTGCTAAAATGAAAACTATGTTCTTGGTTATACAACCTTGGATATTAAAAAAAAAAAGATCCATGATTATCACTACATTTGGGGCAAGCTGCTACCTGAAGTATACTGCCATGGGCAGGGTGAGAAAACTTGTTCAAAAATAAATGCCTGCTCTGCATTTTGCAGCAAATGACTTTGGTGTACAAAACTACTCAGTTTCCAGTAAGAGATTTCGTTACATAAAAGACCACTGAAATATGTAGAGTTTCTGCAACAATTGATTCTCTAAATGTGTAGAGTTCCCTCCAAAAGTGAACCATCTGTTCTGAGAGTTTAAATTGTGCCTGTTCAGAACCACCTCGGTTTGGAATCCTCTAGCCTAGATGAGTAAGAGTGGGATTCCCCTTAAATCAAGGATTAATTCACTGTGACCCTTTAGCCCTTGTGGCTCATTATGTTAATTATGAAGAGAACAAGGTAGCAACCCCCACCCATGCTGCAATTTATCTGCTTGTGTTTCCTCCTCCAAACATAAATCGACTTGCCTAAATCACCCTTGTGAGCTGTCTGCTAGAAAAGTCTTTCCTTTCCTTGGCTTGGCAATTTGATGATTTTTGCATGTGTGTTTGTGTTAACACGTACCATCTTACTTAATTTGTCATAGCAATTTGTCATTGCACATATGCCATAACAGATTTAGACTAGATGCAGTGGGTCAGAAATGATGGCAAAATGTGTCCCGGAAAGCTAAGCAAAGTGCACACCTTCATCTCGAAGGTATAGAAATGCTTCTGCTAAGCACACGAGCTTTTCTACTTAAAATCTGTACAGCTTCAAAGTGACTGGTTTGTGTTAAAACACCTGAAACGTTAATGTCTGCTTTAATCTGTTGAAGCCACTGTCTTTCTTATATAATTGTATTTCTACGTAAGGACTTGATTGTCTGTGCACAAAATGCTTTAATAAAGAATCTTCTGTTCCTAAGGAAGCTTGGTCACATTGCTTGATTGAAAAGCTTTTCTGGAAAGTCTCCTCAAGCACCTTTGCCCTCTCCCTAAGGTTGGACAGTAGATTATGTGTTACTATACAGCTATGGTTTTCCAGATGACTCTTTCCAGGTAACTTACCTGCTGATTGAATTATTGGTGCATCTCTCACAGAAACCCTACAGAAGTCCTAGTATAACCAAAGATTGGGGTGAAGGGCTGCTGTCCACTCTCTTTCGACTGCACCCTATAATGCATCCTGTGTCTGCTTTGCACAGCGTAGAGGATGATCTGTAGTGGTGGGGAAACTGTCACTCAAGAATGTTTTGTCCCTTATCTCCATTTTTGAAACTCCGCGGTCGCCTCTTTCTCCATTTTCCTGGAACACAGTTTGAAAGCTGCTGCTGCAAGGGCTAAGCCAGACGACATCAACTCATCACATGCAGTTAAAAATAGCAAAAGCTTGTGAGGGCAGGGGGAAGCATCTGAGGATTGCAGAAGATGGGGAGGGGAGGTTAAAAACCTTTCCTCCCTGATGCAATCCTGACAAATGTAAGAACCCTAAAAAGTTGCTCCTGGTCTGGACAGAAAAGCCTCTGTTGGCACCAGTGCAGACTTCCCTGTGAGGGCTGATGCATCAGTTAAAAATAACAGAGTGGGGACATCAGGACCATGGCATGAGAAGAAAAGGTTAAACCTCCACTCCCCATGTTCTGTGGGCCTGGCAAATCCTTCCTTGCTATTTTTAACTAATATGATTGCAAGTCCAAAAGTTGGCTCCAAAAGCAGAGATGGCTAAAAGGTAGACTAAGTAGACCAGACAGAGTAAATAACACTTACATGCAGCTTTTTGCAATACTGCAGGGTTTAAATATGTAAGCTAAGCAAGACTGGATTGTGGTTAGGATTAGACTCCTGAGAATCATTCCAGTGCAGACTATAATATTGCCTAGATCCTGCCTCTCCATAAATCCTCTTTATACACTTAGATGTCTTTAATACCATATTTTTATCCTATCTGAAAAGAAACAGGAAGAGCTGGGAAAACCATGTTAATAGCTGAACTCTGCATGCTCAGATGTTCTGAAAGCACTCGCTTGGGCATAGAATTTGCAGCATCAGTAGCTGCACCCATATTACAGTGTCCAGGTAGGATATATCAAGACAGCTTGATTCACTCAATTAGGGTGTGCTTGCACTATTTAGCAGTTGCATTGTATAAAATGTTGGCTTGCAGCTAGCATGGCCAAGCTGCCTTATGCATGGAGGATTGGAATGTGGGGTCATGTCCTTCCTATCTTTGGCTTGGACTTGAAGGCATCAGGTGTGTAAACTAGCTGGTGTCCTTCAAAACTACCCTGAAACCCCCTTAGACTAGGTGGTATCCGGGAAGGTACACATGTATGACTTAACTGTCTGTATCTGGGCACTCATTTGGAGCTAAGATTTGGGCTGCTATTAGGACACTTTCAGGGCAGCCACATCCCTAGGAAGTAGCATTAGGACAATCATTAGCCTTGCCATAAGATGTGTATGGTCTAAATCAGGCATGGGCAACCTGTGCTCTTCTGTATGCTATTGGACTGCAGCTTCTGGAAGCCCCAGCCATTGCAGTTAATGGCCATGGAAGAGGGGAGTGGGAGCCCAGCAGCCTAACATCTGAAGGGTGATTGGTTCCCCATCTCCTGCCTAAATGGGCTTAAGGCTGAGCTGTCTTAACTTGTGCTTGAAGTCTTGCTGAAGTAGAGGCAAGGCTTTCAAATCAGCATGGCTGGGATCAGGCTGCAGATCCTGGAAATGTGCATAGTAGTAAAGAGAAGCTCCTTTCAGTTGTGTTAGGCTGGCTCTAGAAAATCACAGGCACTCTGAAAGTGAACTAGTGCTGTCCTATGCCTGTAATACATGTCCAGTATAAAAAGGGTGGTTTTTTTTAAATATACGTAGGCATTGCTTCTTGGGGCAGCAGAATTATCTGCTCATTTTTGCCAGTCTGCTCCTTTTTACAGTCACAATCCCAATAATGTCATAGCAGGGACAGGGAACTTTTGATACTCCAGCTGTTGGTGAAATCTAGCTCTCATGCTGATGGGAGGTGTCCAACATCTGTAGGGGCAATAGTCCGGCGCCCCAACAGTTGCTGGATAGCAAAAATATTGGATGGTTAGGGAAAGAGAATGTTTGCAAGACTATGTCGTCATATGCATTTGGAAGAAGGAAATTGTGCTTCCATGTTCCTACTGTTGGTGGTAAGGAGTGAATCTGTAAATAATATTTGTATTATCTGCAGCTAGAGACACACATTCTGTACTATAAAATGGGTAAACTATCAGTATTTCTGTGTTTGGTAGCATAGTATTTCCTGTAGGGGGTAAACTCTGTGACATCCTAATTCAGTAACTCCTGAGTAAAGTGGAGGAATTTTGCAGATTGCCTGAATTTGCACCTCATAAAATGGGCTCTCAGACCCTCCTTGTTTGGGTAGATTTGGGCCCAATTTCGTGGTCTGTAATGATACCCTAACATTCCACAAAATTCTGGGCGTTTTGTATGCAAGAAAGCAGCACACATTTCTAATGGCCCTAGAGATGTTTTGTGTTAGTAGTGGTGAGGTGAGGACCATGGAAGGCCAGGGTTAGCTCACTACTTATGGAAACAGGGTCCTGAGCAACAGAAAACAGTTTTTGTCCCAGTAAGGTTCTTTGTTTTGATATTCATGGTGGAAATGCATTGCAGAATAGTTTACTTTGATACCGAACCTTTTTGCGCCTGGGGCCCAGCAGTGGGACCACGTACACACAGTGGGGCAGGTGGGGAAAAAGAGAAGGTTTGGGTTTGGGTTATAACCTGCTGCTGATAGCTGCTCAGGGAGGAATGGGGTTTATGCTAGGAATATGGCTGCATACTGGGAATATACAATCCCTCCCTTCTCCCCATCACAGATGTGCCCCCCACCCCCAGCCACCAAAAGGCTATTTTTGGTGGGCTGGAGATAGTGCATCTGGAGGAGTGTCAACTGAGAGGGCAGCTTGGATGCCTCCATGCACACACTGAAGGCCTCTAGGTTTCCCACACATGCGGCAAATGGGAAGGGGGCAGAATTACTTTGTCATCCAAACGGGACCTCTCAACTGCTTAACATTCCTATTACCCTTTCTCCATCCAGCTGAAGATTGCATCCCAGAGGTGGACTACTTCTTTGTGCCCATTATGGTGGGAGCATCTCTGGCAGGATTAATTGCTCTCGTTCTTATGGCTTATTTTGTCGGTCGCAAAACTCGTCATAATGCTGGCTATGAGCAGTTCTAAAAGCAGAGTGCAGTTTGGGCTGAGCACTTCCACTTTCAACCCGCTGAGGAGTGATTTGCACCAGAAGAGTGTTCTGTTGTCACACACGTGTTGTTCAGAGAGACAAGCCTACTGCGTGCTCGTAAGAATAAGTGTGAAGCGACTTGTTTTGAATGTGGATAGGCCAGCTTAAGCCAAGTGTACTCCCCCCCCCCAAAAAACAAATCATTGCAGTGCCAAAATACCATGACAGTACAAGCCACCTCAGATGTCTTGTCCCCTCAGACCTGATGCAAAGTTAATACTGATTTCCGGCATGCCGTAGTTTGCAAACAGACACAAGGCTGGCTGTGCAGGAAACCAGACTTTACAACAGCTTAAAACAGGTCTCGAGCATATTTTAAAGCTCAGGTATGAATCTGATGAATGAAATGTTGGGGACTCATTACGGGGCTTCTTGAGTGATGTGTATTAAAAAGGCCTTAAGCCATTTACCTCCTGATTTTGTGAAGTAAATATTTTGCATTATTGGGTCCATCTGCCATTTATTGAGCATTTTGAGTTTTCTACTTTTCAGAAGTGTCTTATACCCTATTACTAAATATATATATATATAGTAATAGCCCAAACATCTGAAGCAGTCTTCACTCTGGTTGTGCCAGCCAGCATTGTATAAAATAGGGCACTGTAGCCTCATTCTAATGTTTGTGAACCACTAGTTGTCTTGCTGTGGGTTGTGTTAAATAACTGTGTTTATAGAGTCATTGTGTATGTAATACACTGCCTATCATTTTGGCAGAATTGGCTTTGCATCTTGTGCACTGTTTACTAAAATAGCTGCTTTGACGTCCCTTCCTGAGGCAGAAGAACAGAATATATGCTTTTAAATAAAAATGAAGATACCCTTTTAAACCCCTGTTAATGAAAGAAGCATTCAATTATGTAAAGCAGAGATGGGAAACCTGTGGCCCTCCAGATGCATGAGGCTGGACTACAATTGCCATCACCTCTGACCTTCGGCTATGATGGGAGTTGGAATCCAGGAATATCTGGAAGGCCACAGCTGCTGCTTCTTCCTGCTATAAGGCAAGATAGCCTTTGGGTCATCATAACTATGTTTCAGTACCGCACGTGGAAAGAAAGTAAGTCAGGATCCCTAACTTTGTGTAAAGACTTCCTGCAACAACAACAAAAATGTTTATGAGGATGTTGTAATATTCTGGAAGTTGAAAATGTTACAATAATAAATTGACTTGCCTTATTATTCAAGCAGCGTGGGAGCTGGGTGAAGCCTTATGATTATTATCTGGCTCTTCTTCCAGAGGCTTCCTGGAAAATCTTCCCCAAGGCTGCTTCTGAAATCCAAGCCTCTTGCTATATAAAGTGTTGGCATTCTGTTGCCTACACGCTGTTAAACTCTAGGTTAGATTACTGAAGCATGTTACATGTGGGGCTGCCTTTGAAGACTGCTTGGGAACCGCAGCTGGTGCAGAATTGTGCAGCAAGATTGTGCAGCCGTTTAAGGCAGTCCAAGCATAAGATGCCAATTCTGGAACAACTCTGCTGGCTGCCAGTTAGTTTCCAGGCTCAATCTAAAGTGCTGGCTTTAACCTATATACAGCCTTATGCAGCTCTTGACCCCCAATACCTTAGAGACTACCTCCCCTCCCCACATAAGCCACCACACAGCCTGCATTTTTCATCTGAGGCCCTTCTCCATGTGCAGAAAGTGGCAAAACAAGTACAGGCCTTTTCAGTGGTGGCGCCCTGTTTGTGGAATGCTTTCCCCATGAGGCATGCCTGATGCCATTACCTCTGGTTACGTACTTAATTCGTTTTGGAGGTCCATTCTTAACCTGAAACTGTTCTTCACCTGAAGCACCACTTTAGCTAATGGGACCTCCTGCTGCCGCTGCACCACCAGAGCACAATTTCTGTTCTTATCCTGAAGCAAAGTTCTTAACCTGAAGCGTTATTTCTGGGTTAGTGGAGTATGTAACCTGAAGCATATGTAACCCGAGGTACCACTGTATTATCCATTTTCAGGCATCAGGCATTCCTATTCATCTAAGCTTTTGGTCGTTAAATGTGGAGGGTATTGGGTATTTCTACGGTGGTCTCTTTTTGCTTGTCTTTTTATTGGGGGGGGTGTTGAGTTACTTATACCTTACATATTATATATATTGCAGATGTGCTGTTTCGGTTTTAGTTTTATTCTGGTTTTTATGTTTTGGTTTTAATTTTTGGGTCACTTGGTGTCACCTTCTCTGAAAAAAGGAAGTAATGCAATAAGTAATCATAATAATATTTTAGCCTTCCCATCAACTCATCAAAAGGAGAACAGGGCACAGAGCCTATCTCATGCTCTATCTTGTTCTGTCCTTGAGGCAAACATCACCATGACAGGCTGTAGTAGCCCTCCAGTTCATACACAGATGGAGTTTGAGATGCCATTTTTCTCCTGTCTTGTTTGTGTAGAGATAAGGGAACTTCCTGGCTCAGGCTAGAGGTCAGTTCGCAATTTCAAGGCACCAGCATCAGACTTTTTTGAGGCTGGGATGATGCTGGGATTTTGCAAATTAAGCAAGTTACAGAGTTTAGACCTTTGGGGGTGAGTCAATACAGCCTGGCCAATTTATTTTTTTTAATTAAATTAACTAACCCCAAACCAGACTAGCTATTTTGCTGCCATGTACCAGTACCTGTGTTAGTATATCTCTTGCATGGATTAATTACCGTATTTTTTGCTCCATAAGACGCACTTTTTCCCTCCTAAAAAGTAAGGGGAAATGCCTGTGCGTCTTTTGGAGCGAATGGTGGTCCCTGGAGCTGAATTGCCCAGGGGCCAAAAGAGGATCATGCTTTTTATTTTACAAAGAGAAATGGGAGTGTTGAAAGGACCCCGCTCAGCAGCTGATCAGCAAGAGATCGGGAGAGAGATAAGAGTCCTGGCTCCCTCTCAGCCCCGCCCTCCTTTGTTGAATGTGCTGCAGAGGGAGGTTGTTTGTTTCCCCAGGACATGTGACTGGCTGATTAGATTATCTGTCTGGAAACTGTAGAAATGGCTCCCTTTCCTTAAGATTTTTCAGAAATGTGAGTTAAACCTCATAAAAATGGGGCTTTTCCTCTTTGCTTTTCCCCCTTTGCAAAAGGAGCTTTGCTTTTCCCCCTTTGCAAAAAAGCTGCAAAACCTTTAGCTGATCCTCGGGAAAAAAAACCAGAGCTTTTCCCTTTGCAAAAAAAGCTGCAAAACTTTTAGCTGATCCTAAAAAAAGCCTTTTGCCTTTGCAAAAACAGCTGCAAAACTTTTAGCTGATCCTCAAAAAAGCCAGGGCTTTTCCCTTTGCAAAAAAGCTGCAAAACTTTTAGCTGATCCTCAAAAAAAAAAAAAAAAAAAACCACACATAAAAAAGGGCTTTTAGAGGAGGAAAACCAGAAAAATATTTTTTTTCCTTGTTTCCTCCTCTAAAAATGAGGTGCGCCCTATGGTCCGGTGCATTCTATGGAGCGAAAAATACGGTACTTAAAATGAAGTAACTTCCATTGAGATTTGCTACCTGGCCTCCTGGTGGAAACTTCGACCCATCATGGGCTAGTGGCTATTTGCAAGGTTGTTTCATCACAACTAGACAGGTATATTATTCCCTCCACCTTTTCCTGCACATCTGACTGCAGAGAACAGCAAAATAGGGACAGCTGCTGGGGTTGTGAGATTAGCTGGGACTTGATGAGAACTACTGAGCAAACCTCCCAAGGCACTGCATGATACAATATTCTGTTTCCCCATGCTAGGCTTGTTACTGCACTCTGCTTAAAAGCAAACAACGATGCCAAATTTGTACATAAAGCCCTGGACCAATGTTACATGAACATTGAATCTTGCATTACTGCTTTTAAAGTGTCGCCAATGCACCTGACCCCAGATGGAATTATATGGGGCAATATAGATAGGCTCCTGCTCCCAAGGAGTTTGCAATCTAAAAAATAAAATAAAAAGGTAATCCTTGCTGTAATTGGGAATTAGGATTAATGGTGTAGTCCCAACTGTATCTACCCAGTAAAATACGGTTTTCTCCCAGGTACATGAGGTTAGAATTGCAGCCTCTTCACCAAAGGCTATGCTTTTAAAAAATGGCCTTTCAGGAAGGATTGAAGACTCTGGGGCAGGTTTGGGGATGCTGATGTTGCTGAACTGCAACTCCCATCAGCCCCGGCAAGCATAGAGGGCCAAGGTTCCTCATATGAGTCCTGCAGTGCCCCCTCTATATGCCCCGCCCCATTTTCTACTCCATTCTGGTTAGAGAGATCCCCGCCTGCCCTTGGGCAGGTGGGCGGGGTTCTGAAATAAAGCTAGCCATGAATTTTCCGTTCAGTCTATTCCTATACAGATCAAAGGTAATATACCAAAAGAAAGGAAGGTACAAAAGGAGCCAGCTTGTTTTTCGATGGCACAGTAACCCAAACATTGCATTATGCTTAAAGTTATGCTGTCGGCTTGCTGACTCTTAGTAAACAATGTATGACCTTTTAAACTGTGTATGGGTTTATCGTTTTTGTTATTATGGTATGCATTTTTTTGTGTTTTTATATTGTAAACCGCCCTGCCATCTTCGGATGAAGAACAGTACAGAAATGTAAATGAAAATAATAATAAAGTAAATGCTGAGAAAATTTAATAGCTTGTTCCTCGTGCAGCCAACGATTGACCATTTTGTTCTCTTTGCCTCCTTACTGTCTGTTTTAAAATTCCTATTTGCCTAATACAGTACGGTATTTCCTGCTGTTTCTGCAGGTTGGTGCTAAAACTTCAGTTTACTGTATTGTAACTCACAGATAAATGTAGAGAGTTACTCTCCTTTCTGTAGCACAGACTTGTGTTTTCTCCTTGCCGTTGGCCAGATGGCACAGTGACCAGTTTACGGAAAATATTTGAGTCACATCTACACCGTATATCTAAAGCACATGGCTTCTCCTGATGAATCGTGGGAAATGTAGTCTGTTAAGGGTACTGGGAATTGTAGCTTTGTGGGGTAGGTAAGCTACAGTTACCAGTATTCTTTGGTGGAAGCCATGCTCTCTAAACGGTGTGGATGTCATTGATCTCATGCTGAAAGCAACACCACATCACCGAACATCTAACAGCAATTCACAATCCAATTCTAATTATGTTTACTCAACGAGTCCCACTGAGTTCAGGGGGATGTACTTCCTAGTAATGATGCGTAGGACTTCAACCTAAGTGATGCATGAACAGTTGGGGGAGATTTCCCTTTTAAAACATGCTAAGATCCTGAGCGGAGCTGAAACCCTCCGGTTCCTAACCAGGACCAGTCCAAGACAATATGCTGCCTGTGGCTAAAGAACAAAGTGACATCTCTTCCCTATTCTATGTACAAAAGCAGTTCAATCCTACCTACTGGCAGCAGAATGTACTCCATTGCAGCTGAGGTCAGCTGCCTGGCTGAGAGAGTGCTTGGCAGACATTGCCCTGCCCACTCCCTGCATTTATACGTAGAGGCAGCGGCCTCACTCTTGTCTTATAGGACGGCTAGCTCTGCTCCTAAACCCAGTCACAAGGAAATCTGCTCCTTCTCCTAGAGCGTGGAAGCCACTGCGAACAGAGTGAAGAAAATCTGGGCTAATTGCAAAAGCATTCAGAGCTGAGCTTTAATACTTCACTGATCACAATGCTAAAGTGACTTTCATGTATCAGTAGATAAGTACTCTGGAGTCTATTTATCAGGAGTGAGGCAATGGGGTGTCCTGGAGTGATTAGGAAAAGAGACTGAACTACATATTTAATCTAAATCTAGACTTCAGGTGTGGGGCTTTGCTTTTTGCTTTTCTTTAGCTGTGTGCTTTCCTATAAAACTGGCAAATATTTATATTTAGAGCCACTGTATTGTAGTGGTTAAGTGTGTTGTTCCAGGACTTTGGAGGCTAGAGTTCAAATCCCCACACAAGCCATGGAACTCCCTGGGTGGCCTTGGGCCTGTCGCCATATCTCAGCTTAACCTTTTCTCACTGGGAGGTTGTGAGGGTAAAATGGAGGGACGAAGGAGAAAGATGTGCGCCACCTTGAGATTCTTGGGTTAGAAATGCAACAAATAAATAAAACAGACAAATCTTAAGGTCATCTGTTGGCTTTCCTGACATCCCTATGAGTCTAGCCAGTGGGCACATCGGCGCAGGTTTCACTGGTTCCGTTTTACACACCAAGCACTGTAGATGCTCCAAAATTTCAAAGGTGGCTGGCCGGAGAAATGAATTCATAAACTTGAGTCCCACCTGCACTATAGATTTAAAGCAACAGCATACCATTTTAAACAGGCATGGCTTCCTCCCCTCCCCCCAAGAATCCTGGGAAGTGTAGTTTGTTAAAGGTGCTGAGAATTGTTAGGAGACCCCTAAACTGGGTTAAACCACAGAGCCTATTGCTTTCTGATCAGAAGGTTGGCGGTTCAAATCCCCACGACAGGTGAGCTCCCGTTGCTCGGTCCCTGCTCCTGCCCACCTAGCAGTTTGAAAGCACGTCAAAGTGCAAGTAGATAAATAGGTACCGCTCCGGCGGGAAGGTAAATGGCGTTTCTGTGCTCTGCTCTGGTTCGCCAGAAATGGCTTAGTCATGCTGGCCACATGACCCAGAAGCTGTCTGCGGACAAACACCGGCTCCCTGAGTGCCACAACCTCAGTTGCCCGCGACTGGACCTAATGGTCAGGGGTCCCTTTACCTTTACCTATTCCTCTCAGCCAGAATTTGCAGATTTCCCTCGTAGGAAGTCTTTTGACTGTTAAACTACTCTGCTTATTGTAGGCCTGTAAGGGGGAATAGTAAAGGTAAAGGGACCCCTGACCACGCTCACCTGGTGTTACTGGCCGAGGGAGCCGGTGTACAACTTCCGGCTCATGTGGCCAGCATGACAAAGCAGCAGCTGGCGAACCAGAGCAGCGCACGGAAACACCGTTTACCTTCCCGCCGGAGCGATACCTATTTATCTACCTGCACTTTGACATACTTTCGAACTGCTAGGAGGGCAGGAGGTGGGACCGAGCAACGGGTGCTCACCCATTCAAACCACCAACCTTCTGATCGGCAAGCCCTAGGCGCTGTGGTTTAACCCACAGCGCCACCCGCGTCCCCTGTTAGTGACATCCTAAAAAGACTCAACGCTCTTCAAAAACTATTGCTCCCAGAATTATTATTTTTTTGGGGGGGTGCCTCTATGGCTGTTTAAACTAACAGGATGCCGCTTTAAATGTGTAGTGTAGATGGGGGCCTAGGTTAGGAAACAAGAGTTGCAAATACGTCACTTGTGTTTTCCTAATTTGTGCTCAGATGCTTGCTCTCTTCACTAACTTCATGTCCCTCCCTCTGTCCTCCCTTTCCCTCCTCTCTTTTTAATCTTGTCTTCCTACAGCTGAAGAGTGTGCCAGTTCTGATTTCCTCTTTATCATCCCCATTGTGGTGGGTGTGGTCATCGGACTCCTTATCGTTTTTGTCTTTGTCTTTTATATGATCGGAAGGCGGAAAAGTGCCAGTGGCTACCAAGCTGTATAACCCTGTGATGTGCTTCTGCTTCTGCTGCACTTTTCTTTCTGTTCCCGCTCGCCCCGTACCCTTAATAGACTTTCGAGCTCATGGTTTTTTTACAGTAAAAGAAAAGAAGAAGGAAAACACACACAAGCAAGGTAAACATAATTTGTGCAAACAACAGGAGGTAGGAACTGCTGACTGAGGCTGCTGCCTACTTTGAGAATCTTTTTTTTTTTGGACTCCCCCTTCTTCACCACTTGAAAACAAGACTGATGGTTTTCTGAAGAAAGAAGTGTTGGAAACAAATCTCATCCCTCTTCAGCTTACGCTTCCGATTTGCATTTTCTGGACTCTAGTTATTGTGTGGGTATTGAAACAGATAGCAAGCTTTCAGGGGGTGTTTGCAGCTTTAGGGAGCAGCAGCAAATGCCATAGGAAGTTTCCTTATACCAAGTAAGACCATGGGTTTATCTAGCTCAGGGTGGTACAACTTTTCATGCCAAGTGGGCCGCAAGAGTTTTACGACATGGAACCCACGGGCTGCACACTGCCTTGCACAGGAAGGAGAGTGAGGCTAAAATTTGACACATGCACGCAGCCTTCATGCTGCCTTCCCAAAGCCAGATAAACAAGGGGCTGGGCTTTGGGCAGGTCCCAGAGTCCTCCCACCTTCTTCTCAAAGCTGTGAAAGTGCTAAATAGGCTTTGAGAAGGAGGATGAAGGACTCTAGGACCCTGTCAGAGCCCTCAAGCCTCCTTCCCTAAGCCCAGTGCCTCAGTTACCAAGCTTTGGGAAGGCAGCAGGAGGGCTGGGAATGAGGTTTCAAATGTTGCTGAGGGTCACCCAAAAAGCTCCCAAGGGCTACATGCAGCCCTCAGGCTATGCATTGAACCACCCTGATCTGGCCTTATACCAGTGCTTTTTTCCCTAAAAAATGTTTTGGGGTTCTCTCATTTTCCTACTCCTATTGAAATACTGCCCCTCAATGAGGCCAAACTTAGATTCACAAAATGTTTAGGGGTATGTGTACCCCTGCGTACCCCCAGAAAAAGCACTGCCTGATACTGTCTACACTGACCAGCAGCACCGGCTCTGGCTGTGATGTATAAATGATCTACCAGTGATGTAGAAATCGTGACACCCCCCAAAAAAAACAGCCGCTGGGCATCAGGGGCGCCCCAGGGTCTCGACGCCGCTGGTTAAAACTGGCCATACAGATTAACTGGTCCTTGAGACATAACCCTGCCCTGCAGAAAAACAGTAGCAGTTGAACTCCACACGCCGAGAGGCTGCGGGTGATAGCCGCCTAGGTGAGCATAAACCTCCGGGGGGGGGGGAATAAGATGCGGGGAGACCCCCTTCCTGGGACTCCACCCACAAAACTGAGCTGGGCGCAAGTGGCTCAGGAAGGGGGTCTCCCCGCATCTTGTCCCCCCTCCCCCCCGGAGGTTTCTGCTCACCTGGGCAGCTGCCACCCGCAGCCTCTCGGCGTGTGGAGTTCAACTGCATGGCCAGTTTTAACCAGAGACGTCGAGGCCCTGGGGTGCCCCTGATGCCCAGCGGCTGCTCTTGTGCGCGCAACCTTCCTTGCGCAAGGAGCAGAAGTTCGGCCGAGGACGCCCGTTGCAAGGAGGGAAGCGGAGACCCGAAGGCGCCAGCTCCGCCCCCACCTGCTCCCGGGGCTCCCATGTGCAAGGCCCAGCCAGCTCCTGCCAGAGGATCGGAGTGCAGGCACCCAGCCATGGGCAGACCGGGACTCTAGCATGGGGCGGTAGGGCACTTCCAACCTTTTAGCACCCCATGCCTGCAAAATTTACAGGGCGGGAGGGAGGGGGCAACAATAGCTTCCCTTTGCTTCCAGGAGCGTGCACTCCGAAGGAGCTGCACGTGCAGGGTTGCAACTGGTGTGTGCAAGCCTCCTTTGCACATTTCTGATGCACAACGTGAACCCTTTGCACTTTGCTGCAAAAGCAAGCATGCATCTCTGCTCTTTTGCTGCAAAACCCTTTGCAGCATGCAAGCTCCGTCTTGTGGAAGGGACAGCATTGCATTGCTACTTTTTCTCCTGGGCTGGGGAGAGCTCATCAACTCATTTCCCGCCCCTTAAAACCCTCTTAATTTTGCAGCCACCAAGCTTAATTCTGAGTAAGGTGGTGCTAAAAAGCCCACCATTTATTGCTTCAAATTTGGCAATGGGTGGTGGGCTTTTTAGCACCACTTTACTCAGAGGTAAGCTTGGCTGTGGTGTATAAATGATCTACCAGTGATGTAGAAATCGTGACACCCCCCCCCCAAGTGTCTGAACAATCCAGGAAAAAAGTATGTATTTGGAGTTGCAAATCCTTACCAGGCAGAACGGACCAGTGATATCCGTGAGCCGTACTCCTGAGAAGAAGGAGCTTGGATGGACCTGAGTCTTTCCAGATTCAAAGGACTAAGCTGGCTAGCATGACTCCTTTCCTGGGACTCCACCCGCAAAACTGAGCTGGGTGCGAGCGGCTCGGGAAGGGGGTCTCCCCACATCTTGTCCCCCCTCCCCTCCCCAGAGGTTTCTGCTCACCTGGGCGGCTATCACCCGCAGCCTCTCGGCGTGTGGGGTTCAACTGCTACTGTTTTTCTGCAGCAGGGAGGTTATGTCTCAAGGACCAGTTAATCTGAAAGTAAATCAGCTGCTTTATAGCAATGCTATTTGGTCATCTAGCAAAGTAGGAACATAGGAAGCTGCCTTATACTGAGACAGCTCAAAATTCTATCCTGTATTGTCTGACTGGCAACAGTTCTCCTGGGTTTCTCCCAGAACCTACCTCGAGATGCTGGTAGCTTCTGCAAGCAAAGCAGATGCTCTACCGCTGGGCTAAGTAAGGCTCTTCCCCATGTGTTCTCCAGGTACTGGGAACCTCCAGCTGCTATTGGGCCAACTGTTGGCCAGTGATTTGGGATGCTGGGAGTTGTAGTCCAGCAACATAAGGAAGGCCACAAGTTCCCAAGTCCTGATACAGTAGTTTGCACAAGGCCCAAATTGCCATGCACCCACAGGAGCTTTGGACTTGAATTTCTGGAGCAAGAGCTTCACCCCTTAACCACATCACCCCACACATCAAACTACTTCTGACACCAAAGCTGCGTGGAAGGAGACATGCCTGTTCAAAGAGAATGAAAAGGTCAAACAAGCTTACTGGACAGGTACTTACAGCACAGAAGCTTAGCTTTGGGTAGGTCCAAAATATTTCATTTACAGCTACCAGGGAACTACCCATTACAGTCAAAATGTGAACACCCATGGAAGTTTGCTGCTCATTCTGGAGATGCATAAGCAGGTAAGTCTTGTTGAGGCCAATGAGACTTACTTATAAGTAGGTTTGCATAAGACACATAAAACATAGGATAGTCACCAAACATGTATGCCTGAAGAATCTTGGTTGCATGGCTAAAGAGATCCCATCACAGATGGTTATTTTTGTAGGCATTTCACTATGCCATAGGGTGGGGGAAGAATCTGTAGCCCTGCTGGAATAAAACTCCCATCAACCCCCACCATTGGCCTTGTTTGGTGGGGATTGGAGTCAACCAGCATTCGGTCAGTCACACTGTCCTCATCCCAGGCTTAAGGTAATGTGAAGAGTCTCCTTCAAATGTAAATACAACTTGATTTATCATACTGGTATGTCATTTTTCATTCCCAAGGATACTCGCAGTTCACAATAATAAAATCAGGCGGAAGTGCAAGGTGCTGTGGGTGGTACCATATGACTGTCAGCTGCTCTCCTGTATCCCAAAAGAAGACCTGGAATGTATATGCCTGAAGCTGTCCTTGCAGGTGGATTTGCCGAGGGAGCTGATCCATTTGTTGTTGCCCTGGCTAGTTACCTAAGCCAGGAATGGGGAAATGCATCTGGCTGGCAGGCCAAATCTTTACCTCCTCCCACTACACTCCTTGGGCCAAATTTGACAAGTGGGTGTGAGTCAATCACCTGACATGTTTTCTTTTCCTTGCACAATTTGAAATAATACCACATGGACAAAGACACAGCACTTTGCAAGTGCCAGACATCATCTGATTGTGATGCAAGCACTCAACAGTCACAGCGGTGCTTGCAAACCCGACTTTACACAACATCAATTTTGGGTTACAGGTAGGTAGTCGTGTTGGTCTGCCATAGTCAAAACAAAATAAAAAAAATTAATAAATAAATACATTCAAAAATTCCTTCCAGTAACACCTTAGAGACCAACTAAGTGTGTTCTTGGTATGAGCTTTCGTGTGCATGCACACTTCTTCAGATACACTGAAACAAAAGTATAGTGAGAGAGTGGGGAGGGGTATTACTCAGAAGGGTGGTGGGAATGGGTGATTGGCTGATAGGTGTGGAAAACCTGTTGATGACTTAACGACTGCAATTGGTCTTACTGGAAAAAGCAAGGGGTGAGATGGCTAAAGATAGCTCACACGAAAGCTCATACCAAGAACAAACTTAGTTGGTCTCTAAGGTGCTACTGGAAGGATTTTTTTATTATTATTTTATTTTTTTTAATCAAGTTTGGGGTGTATGTGTGGCTTGAGCCAAAATTGTCTCACAGGCCATATGGGTTGGCCTGACAGACCAGATTAAGCTCATGGGCTGCAGGTTTCCCATTGCTGACAGAAGTGAATGGGTATGTACTTTCGCGTCCAGATGAATGTGAGGGATAGGAAGGAGAAGCAGGCTATGCAGTGACCTGAAAGGACACAGGCTCTTGCTATGCTGTGTTCATTCTTTCATTTACTGACTCACTACTTTACCCCCTTCTTCATGATGCCATTTCCATTGCACAGTTTTCTTTCTGGTGACTGGGGCTCTCACACAAGTGTTTTCAGTGAGGGATTTAGGGTGGTGTGGGTAGTTCCTCCATGCAGGGCACAGAGCTGAGGGGGTACAAAATAGAGAATACCCTTTTGGAGACGCCAGATTTTGGCCTTGCACAGGGCACCATATTATGAAAGATTACCAAAGTCTGCCCCTGCTGCTTCGCACAGCAGCCAACCCTAGCCCATTTTCTTCATGAGGAGGTACCCAAACTGGATTGTGCAGTGAGCGCACTCTGCTCAACTCAATTGAATTTCCCTATGACTTAACATGAAGGCATGGCATATCCCCTCAATGGTATTTTGAATTGTCAAAAGCTACTTTAGGTTTCTTCTGGTGTTAAAAACAAGCCAGTACTTTAAATATTGTCATGGTATGTATGACAAGTGATAACGAAGATGGACGTATGTCTGTGCCAAACAATAAAGTCAACCATGGTTGTCTAACCCGACTTTGTGTTAAATAATTCTTGGAGCACAAACGTGTAACTTTTAATGAGCTTTTCCAAGTTCAGGTTAAGTGTTGTGCTTGCATGTTAACACAGCCCATTCCCACACCAACCTTTGATGCCTGTTCTGATGGCAACTCTCCCCCACCCTTAGTCTCCCAGTCTGAAATGCTGCACAAAATAAAGAGACAAACGGGGTCAGTGCACATTATGAATATTTTTACTAATTCATTTTGATTTATAGTCCACCCTGTCCAAAGAGTGTGGGGTCCAAGTGAAAATACATTCATAACAAAAGTCCCGGTTACACTGATTAAACCCCACACCTGGCCCTGGCCCTTGCTGCTCACAGCCAAAATGGATTTTAAAAAATCAGGGTTACAGCACTAACAGAAAGCATGTTGTCTTGGGCTACAATGAGCTGTCAGAGGACGGGAACACCAGTGCCTAGGGGCAGACCCAGATAATTTATTTCTATGTACACTTTGTGTTTACAGTGCACATAGACAGTAAGCTAAAAGCATTCTCTCTATAGGCAAATGTAGGGGTGGAAATGGTCTCTTGGCTAGGGTGGGCCCAGGGCTGTTTAGAGGTCATTGCCACCACTTAGAACTGAACTTGAAAAGCAAAAGGCAACCAACATGCTGTATTTCCCTTGTTCTAGATCAGAGCCAGGAGGTCTCAGTATAGGCCAATAGTCATCAACATGACATTTATGCTTTCTAACTTCTAAATTGGTGTGTCTGCGAACTGCCTGCCTCAAACAGAGGAAATGTGGACATGGAATATTCCATTTGAGCAGCAAGTCTTGGAGCAGGTTCCTTTTTAATAATCTAACACACACACACAACTATCCAGAGAGGAGATTTCCGGGGTTTATATAATCTCCAGACTCCCTTGCTCAAGTTCAAGTGCACATACAACATATTAACCTTGGGGTGTTGTGTTAATTGATGAGCAGCTGATTTGCATCTGCCTGGGCCCAGTGAGGGTGGGGGTGAGTGACAATAGCAATGGTTCCTTTTATAGTCCAAATTGCCTGCTTGATACCAAATACCACACTTGTTGATGTGCCAGTGAAAAATCTAATATAAATACATTGTGTTTATGTTTTAATAAAAGTTTTCTAACATGACATGTGTTCATTTGCTCGTACGATGGATGTTTTAAAATATGTCATCTAGATTTAGATTTGAGTTATCCCTATTTCTTTTTGTTTGCTATGAAAGCCAAATAACCCCCCCAAATCAGGTTTGAATTTTCCTAGTGTGTGTGAATGGCTTATTTCTTCTTTTGCCCCCTCCTCCATGGTGAGAAAGATTTTCTTGCCATTGGAAGAGTGATAGCAAATGCTTCTCTGGTCTATGTTGTGATTTTCAGTAGGAAGATTACTCGCCCCAGAAACCGGTCATTGTTGAAGTGGTTGATGATGCCCTTGCCGTTCAGTTGGCACTGAACATTTATCTCTTTGTTCTTTGTCACGTCCGAAAAATGAATGCCCACCAATGGTTGTGTATAATTTACCTGGGGGGAAAATATAAGCAGGTAAGTGAAATAAGAATGTCCAGTGATGGCTCAGAATAGCTCAGTGGGGAATGATTGGACTAAAACGTAAACAGGGTGCAAGTCAGCTGAAGTGCTCTGTGGCTTGAATCCAATATATATGTCACCTGAGCCAGATGCCAGTACAGAAAAGTTGGTTTTCAAACAACTTAGTTCTCAAACATTTTTGCTCCCGAACACTGCAAACCCAGAAGTGACTGTTCCAGTTTGCAAACTATTTTTGGAAGCCGAATGTCCGACGGAGCTTCTGCGGCTTCCAATTGGCTGCAGGAACTTCCTGCAGCCAATCAGAAGCTGCGCTTTGGTTTCTGAACGTTTTGGAAGTCAAACGGACTTCCGGAACAGATTCCATTCGACTTCCAAGGTATACACAGAGTGGAATCTAATGCATTCAATCTACAGTACCAGTATTAGCACAAACGATTTACCCTTGTGCAATAGAATGAAGCAGATCTGGGGGTGGTGTGGGGTGTTTAGGGGGTGGGGAGAAGGAAGAAAGTTCCATTGTGTAAGTATACATCCTTGCACTAAAGGAATGAGTGCATTAGATACTTCATTGCATATACTGGCACGGCCTGTCCCAATGTTAGACACAGGGAGGCATATGAATCAGGTGACAGATGCTGGAAAATGGCAAAGAGCAGTGAGGTGCTGGAGGACAAAGGTGTAGGTGTCACCTGCCCTGCCCTACACCCTCCTTAAGATACCCAACTTTACAATAAGCCCACAACTTACATGGGGATTACGTTCTGGGAACTGCACCTAATGCAAAAATCGCATATTGGGTTCAAGGGTGTGTGTGATTACCAAAGCCAGTTTTTCCCAGAACGCTGACCCCTTTATAAGTTTTTTATATATATTTACCATGCACTCAAGTCACAGAGACATTGCCACATCCTCTCAACTACAATGTGTCACAATGGGGTCAGTTTACACATTCAGCTGCAGGGGATTAGGACCTTGTCTAGACTTACAGTAGAACACGTCTGTAAACTCTGCCATTTCAGAATACAGGTGGGTATGCCACTGTTGAATGTTTCCCCCACACACACATTAAATAAAGAATCCCTGTCCCCTGTCCCGCACCCCCCCCAAATGGTCTCTTGCACATCAGGAACAATCTGTGCTAGACTTCCATTAAGTGGAAACATCAAAAAAATGAGACCCATCACCCACTGCATTCTGAAGTGGTGCAGTCCATTCTGCTATCTCAGAACTCTAATTACCCACTGCCTACTTTGGACCTCTTTCTCCTCTTCTGTTTAAAAACTGCTCTTCTTCTTCTCTGCTACCCGGCAAACTGCTAAAGCCAGGCAAGTGAAAGGCACACTTGCCCAACAGCTGCATTTCTACTTACATGTGTGTGCTTGCCGTAGTAAGGGAAGTACATGGGATCAAATGTTGAAGATGGGTAGAAATTCACTGTCTTGATATCCGCCGCATCACCTTTCTGCATTAACAAAAATAGGGGCATGAGTAAGATACACACAGTATGGATTCATGGTGCTAATGCCAGCCCTGCAATAAGCAATACAATCAGGCGGAAAAGACTCACGTGTACATTGCAGCTCACAGTCACTGGAGTCCCATAACCAGGCTTATAACCTACAATCTATGACAAAAGAGAGTATTTTTAATTATCTTTGAATTAAAAACAAAAAGGTAGCCTATGATTAAGATGAAGTCCTATTTTGCTATATGGTTCCAGCAGGTCTGCAAAGCACAGGAGGATACACAGCTGTAATACATTGCCTTGGTTCACACATAAAGTATTTGATGGTTTGTTTCGCAAACCATGAGTTGTCTCCCAGACAATAAAACAAAGGATGGGCCTTTTCTCTAATGTATTGTATGTTTTCCGGTTGTTTTCACCTTGTAGTTTAGTGACCATCTGGAACCGTGTGGGCAAATAAATCATGGTTAAGGAAGGGTGCAGGGTTTACACAAAATGCCAAGCCATAGTTATAACAAACCAAGGTTTCTTAGCTATCAACAAACCATGGTATTAGATTGTGGTTTGTTAGAAAACAAACCATAGTTAAGCTGCTAGGTAGAGTTTATACGTAACACTTACTGGTAGTCATGGTTTAGCATTATATGCAAACCAAGAAGTATTTTTTGGCTACTGAGCAGTCAATACAACACACAGGAACCTGAGAATCCTAGTGTGCATTCAGTGAAGTAACAGCCCTAGTATAACACCCAGTATAACACATTTTAATCAGCTGGTGATTTGATTTAAAAAATCTGTTCATCAGAAACGTGCGACTAAAAATATTTCTTTCTTTTTAAATTCCCTGCAACAAATTGTGATGTAGATCCATGACTTGGGGTTTTCCCTCCAACCACACCGCCAGTTTTGAGAACAGCCTAATGCCCTCCCCCAAAGTGCATTTACTGGGAAGCAAATCCAATGATTTCAGTAAAATGTCCAGAACAGGCTAGCTTATGAAAGCAACATTAGTCACCACTATGTGTCAGGATCACACAGTGTACATTCATTTAAATCAATGTAATAAAACAGGAGCCCAGCAAAGAGTAATGTTCCTTCTCTTCACTTCTTACCAAAAATCAAAAGCATTTTAAATGAAATATGTTGCACCTCTCACACAAATTTACTGTGCTATGATTCAAAGCGAATAAGCAGATATGAGACAACAGTTGTTTTTAACCACTAAGAGGGGTGGGGGTAGAGAACCAATAGTGTCATTAGTTAACTCCAACTCCCATCAGTCCCAATCAGCATGGCCAATGGTCAAGAATGATGGAAGCTGTAGTCCAGAATCATCTAGATAGCCACAGGATCCCCATCCCCACACTAATAGGATAGTGCACTAACACAGCCATGAACTACGAGAGTTAAATGAAACCTGCATAGTCAGAAACATGCATATTCTAGGAGGCAGCTGTCATCTTGATCTGCAGACTTCCCAAGGGTGCACAAAAATTGGTCACCACTGCAAACAGCATGCCAGTTCAAAAGACTTATTTTTCTGACCAGCAAGGCAATTCTTGTGTTTCTTCATTAACCACATGTATGTGAGCATACACCTCTCCCATTCCAGGATACATAAAATGAAATATAAAGTAAGCCAGGGAACATACTCTATTCATCTTCAGCAAGATGCAAGGTTGTCCTGTTGAATACCCAAACGATGGATCATCTATCCCAGAACAAGCATTTAATTCGGATCGCTTGAATTGGCAAGCTTTTCTCAGGGCACTTTCTTCACCATCTTGGATGAAATAATTGCCTGCATTGCATTTAATGTTCTTGCGTTCCTGAACTTTGTCATCATAATCTAAAGGTAATAATACAGAGAACGTTAATATTCCGTATGTCTTTCACTGCAACATTTTCTCTTGCTACAGGAGGCGGAAAGGTCCAAAGGGCTCCACATTTCACTTGGTTATCCTTCCAAGTAGTTACGAACTTTGGGATTTCAAAATTCAGCAGCACCCTGTGCACTGCCAAAATTCAGCACCCCCTGCTTCTCGCCTTCCGTCCTACATTGCGTGGCAATGTCCCTCCCTCCCATGAAGAATAATGACACACGAGACATTGGTATCGAATTAAATGGGCGTAAAGGCCACAACTTTATTGGTTACGGATGTTGAGCGGTATTGGCTTAGGCATTGGACCCTAACCACTATATCTGACCCCAACCTGGAAGTCTGTGAAGGATTAACCACCAAGGAGAGCCCAACTGATGCTTACCAAGTGGAACTCCCCTTGTGATCACCGTTGGGGCATGCCTTAGGCCCTAACCTCCCTAGACTTCAGACAGGGCCACGCCCCCGGAATCCTTTACGGAATACCCTTCCAATGAGGGGCAGGTGATTGCGCTACCTCTCCTTCCCACCTCTATTTATGTTGTCCAATGCCTAACCGCCAAACCAAAGTTGTGACGAATTGCTACGAGGTAGGTGAAAAAACCCGATTTGGCTAGCCCAAATGGGAAAAAGTCCTACCAGGCCCCCCAGCCAACTGGGGTGACCAACCAAGGTCCATAGCAAGGTCAAGAACTAACCTAAAGGGTGGGTGGGTGGTAAAACCGGTGAAGCTGGGGGGCAGAGAAGGAGAGGGGGAAGGATTCCTGCCGTCTCCCATTTAAAGAGGCTGTCGGTCCCGCCCCTCCGCCGACCGGATTGGTCGGCCTGCGGGGTTGAGCGGCGGGTATCCGGCCGGCCGATCATGCAGGGGCTGTGTATCAGCCCCTGCACGCGTGCTCAGTGCGTGACGCCTGCAACGCCACCTCCTGCTCATGAGCGGAAGTGGCTTTGTTGTTGCAGCGTCCCCTGTGGGGCCCTATTGGCTTGCTATCCAGTGTGGGTGAACCAGTTGTGTTCCCCTAAATCTGCCTCTGCTTCAAGGTCCACATGCCAGTGGTAGGCAGGGCCAGTGGGTACATAAGATTCCTACACGTTGGCTGAGTCACATGACTTGAATGTCATTACTGATTCTTCTTCCCTCAGATTGGCTAATTTATCCTCTTCCTCCCCCTTTCCCCTCTTTTTCTATTTTCTCCTCTCTCTCTATCCCCACTTCTCTTTCCCCCTCAACCCCATATTGCCTGCAACAAAAATGTCTCAAACTGACTGTAATTGACCTGTATGAACAGAGACACTGAATGTACTTTTGTTACTTATGGAAAATCTTTTAATAAAAAACATTGAATATTTTTTTTTGGCTAATTTATATGTAGCTAAGGTGGGGCAGGGTGTAATATTAAAAAAAAAAAAAAACAGAAAGCCCACCTTGTAAGAATGCATTCAGGTCATCCACATATTCCTGCCACGATTTGGGGTCAGTGGATTTGAAACCAATGTTGACTGAGCTGCTAATGTGTGGTCTAATCATAACTCCTGCAACAGAAAAAGCCAGAAAATGGAAGTGTGAATCCACAACAGAGCTTTTTTTAATTGAACAGAGGTTGGCAAGAAGTTCCTTGATGGGCTTTCCCTGCCCTTTGGTGCCCATTCTCTATAGCACTGCTTCCTATAGTTGTGGTGGTTCCTCCCTCTTTCCTCCTCCCTTTGCTCTCTCAACTGAACCCACCATCCAGAGCGAGAGAGCAGGATGCTGCTCCTTCTTCCATAGCTGTTCATTGCTCAAGCACCAGAGGAAGCAAGGGGGTAACAATGGCAGCAAGGACCTGCGGCCACCCCCCTGCCTTGCCCATTTGGGCAGCAGGTTGCAGTGGGTGTGCTATAGCTCCTCATCTCAAAAGAACGCAAGAAGTGCCAAAGGCCCATCTGTGCCAGCATCCTGTTCTCACAGTGGCCACCAGATGTCCCTGGGAAACCCACAAGCCAGACCTGAGAGCACCACACTCTTCCCAACCATGTTCCCCAGGAACTGGTATTCAGAGGCACAACCCCATGCAGAACAGCAGTAGAGGGTCAGGGGACAAATGTGAAATGGCCCCACCCCCACCCCAGGAGGCAGGCCCTTAGAAACTATCCAAGGATGCTGATCTGTAACACTAGCCCAAAACCAGATGCTAGGCTTTCTGTTGGTACTGAGAGGGGAATAGGGCCTCCAAACAACTCTCAGTTGCAATCCCCAGCGGGGTTTAACAGTCAACCCTTCTTCCTAGAAACAGGGATTTGTCTCCTACATACTTCCAGAACAGTTAACACACTAAAATCCCCAGGATTCTTTGGGGGAAGCCATGACTGTCAAAGTGGTATGATACTGCTTTTAATGCAAAGTGGAGATGGGGCCTTCCTTTCTAACATGAACACCCCACACCTTTCTTCTGGTATAGAATCCAATGTGGTGGTCCCTAGGTAGTCACCCCCCCCCACATCCAGGCATTGGGCAGTCCCAGATCTGCCTGGCTTCAGCAAGGTGGTGGTCTCATGTGCCTGGGATATACATGGTGCATCACCACCACCAACAACAACATATGTAGGGTTGATACAAATCCCATGAGCCTAGCAAGCTGTGCTCAGAGGCAACTGAGCTACAGTGATCTGAGTTCAGGTATATCATTTACCTGGTGGAGCAACTCTGTCCCTGTGCTTCGGTGTATAGGGGCTCAGAGTCATTAACATCATATACATGCAAAATGCAAACATCCCAGCCAGGAACAAGTACAAAACGAGGTAAAATAAGAGTATCAGGCCTGCAAGACAAGAGAAGACAAAACGCTGTTGACTTCCCAGGGAGGTAAGAGGTATCCTGTATGAAGAAGAAGCAGTAATTATGCTGATCCCACAAACACAGAGTAGAGGGCAGTAAGGCTCTCTATCCAGGCATACAGAAAAGGATGCTGGACTTGATCGGCTGCCCATCTGGTACTTTGTAAAGGTGCTGTAGCTCAAAAGTCGAGCATCTGCTTTGCATGGAGAAGGTCCCAGGTTCAATAATCTCTAGACAGGGTTGGGAGAAATCTCTCTTTGAAACTCTGGAGAGCCACTGCCAGTCAGTGCAGGCCACAGGAGCCAACTCCAGGAGGCCGTGGGTGCTTGGGCACCCACAGTAATATAATTGTGGGGGCTGGGCACCCACAAAGTCAATGGGCAAAGCTGGAGAGACACAGCCAGCCAACCTCTGCGGCGTTGCCTCTGAGAGAGAAGCAGTGGAGAGAAGTTCCACCTGCCACAGCCAGCCAGCGAGTCACCCTTTGCAGAGGTGGGCTTGGACGTGGAGGCAGAGTCTGCCCCCCCCTGTGGAAAAGGGTGTCTCACTGGCTGTGGAGAGGAGGAGAAGAGGAGTCCCCCTTCTCTTCTAAGTGCAGGCGTGTGGCATCACATGCCCATGTTACGGCGGCAGGCACCCACAACCCTGAGAGTGAGATGGCACCCCTGGCACTGAGGTAGATGGACCAATGGTCTGAGGTACAAGGCAGCTCCCTCTGCCCCTATTTGCTCCTGGATTAAGATGCAGATAGTGTGGTTGAGGAGGGTGTTTATTTTATTGGGTGATAGGGGTGCCAACTTGAATAAAATGCAATATTGTTGCATGCCTTTAAGGAGATAAGATTGATAGACAGATCGATAGGTATATGTTTAAGGTAATGAGGGTGCTGCATTTCCTGTTTCCAGAGCTACTGTAGTGTGTAGTGGTTAGAGTATTGGACCAGGACCTTGGAGACCTAGGTTCAAATCCCCACTCAACCATAAAGCTCCCTAGGTGCCTGAAGCTGTTTCTACTTCTTTACCTAACCTCCCTCCCTCGCAGGGTTGTTGTGGGTGGGAGAAGGAGAAGCATAAAATGGAAAATATATAATACTGTATATAATAATGTTTCCCCACTAGGCATGGAAGTAGGTTGGTAACTGAGAGGTGATAATAATAATGATGGTAATTCTAAATTACCATTGCTATTAATATGGATCAGGTAGTACTCGAAGCACATTTGCTTAGCAAACCTAAGCCATGTGGAAGAAAATAATTTGGGGTGCATGGCATGAAATGCTTTTCCCTGATGTTACCAGGGGGTTTGCTAAGTACTTAAAGGATTATATGCACAATCCCATGCCACAAATTTGCATACAGGTGTAAAGTACCCAGTTCCTCTGGGCAAATTAAAATGGTAGTGACGGGGATCTTACTGCCCCTATGCCTTGCCGCATGTCAGCAAATTTCTTAAAAATAAGTTCTTTAAAATACAGGAAGGTGCCTTATACTCAATCAGACAATTGCATCCATTTAGCTTGTTGGCTAAGATCAGGTGTAGTGTGTGTAGCTCAGTACAGTGGCGTCGCTAGCCTCTGCGCTGCTGGGGGCGGCGGCAGCGCAGAGGCACCCCCCTGGGGGAGGGGCACGACGCGTGTGTCGTGACGTCATCATGACGTCACGACGCACGTGTATGCAGAAAGGGGGGATTTCCCCCTTTCCGAGGCTTTTTTTCGGCGGGGGGTGGTGACCAGCGAGGAGGGGGTGACAAGCGTGACACCCCACCTCGCTGGTCGGGGCCCCCCCCCCGCTGAAAAAAGCGGCGGAAAGGGGAAAAAGAAGCAGAGCGGCGCTTAAACGCGCCTGCTCTGCTTTTTTTCCAGGCTTTCCCCGCCCCCCCCCCCCCGGTTTTTTTCGGCGGGGGTAGTGACCAGCGAGGAGGGGGTGACAAGCGTGAGACCCCCCCTCGCTGGTCGACCCCCCCCCCCGCCGAAAAAAGCGGCGGAAGCACCCCATCCGTGTGCTGCTGCTCCCGGGTGACGGAGGGAGCAGCGGCGCATGGGAGTGGCGGGAGGGGCCGCCGCTTGTCACCCCCACCCGTCGCTGCTCACCCTGTCACTGGGGGCGTACCGCCCCCACCGCCCCTCCCCAGCGACGCCCCTGGCTCAGTACTGTCTGCACTGACTGGTTCCAATCAGGGTTTTCTCCTAGTCTTACCTGGAGTTGCTGGGTATTGAACCTGGGACCTTCTGCATGCAAAGCAGATGCTCCGCAACTGAGCTACAACCCTTCCTCAAAAGGAGAAAGGGTCAGGAGACCAGGGACCCAGCCTCAAAAACTCAAGTGTTCAGCCCCCCACTAAAAATAGATGTGTGGATACAGCACAGAAATGCCTGTTTGCCTTTGGGCTCTGTCCTGACCAGAGACCTAAGATGATGGACAGATTGTCTCAAGAGAATAAATCCCAGGGGCTTTAGAAATAATAATGATACTGAAGCAAGCTTCTAACCCAACCTATTTCTGTGTGTTTATTTCCCAGGAAAAGCCCAAGTCCAGTTTCAGGACAATCTTTGAGAATGCAGATGTGCCCTTTCACCTCCACGTTCCTGAGGCTTTTATGCTGAGAGGAACTTTTAGGTCTGAGAACAAACCGGGACGGGCAGGGAGGAGAGCAAACTTAATTTGGGCCTGCTAGTAGCTTTGGCGGTGAGGCCAGCAAGGGTGGGGAGGGCGAGAAACCCCATAGAAAAACATAAATGCAATAGGCAATAGGAACTGTGATTGTTCTTTCATTTATTTTAAATCATTTTAAATAATTCACGAGGACAAGCTAATTGGTGCTAATTCTGGCATTCCCTCGGATCAGGGACCTGCACCCAAATTCTATCTCTCCCCCCCCCTCCCCCTTCCCCTCTCTCATTCACCATTTTGCCTTGAAAGACAGTGTAGCATTCTGGATAGTGTCAGAATGAACCCTGGGAGTCCTGGTTTTTAATCACTTCACGAACATCACTGGGTGGCCATTGGATTATTCTCTACTGCTTGTTCTAATCTACCTCAGAGGATCGTGGGGTTTTTGGTTGTTGTTGTTGTTGTTTTGCAATGTTGGGGGGAATGTTCATTGCCCTGCATGCCTTGGGCTGGGGGAACAGAAAATAAATGTCATACAGATGTCATAAATTCCAACACCCACTACCAGCAGCGGTGGTGGATTGAGGGCAGTGCAACCAGTTCCACCGCAAAGGGCGGAGGAGCCAAAGGATTACCTTTCCGCCTCCTTCCCAAAGCCTAGTAGTTCATGGGCAGGCAAACTAAGGCCCGGGACGGTCTGGGAATCAGTGTGCTTTTACATGGGTAGAATGTGTCCTTTTATTTAAAATGCATCTCTGGGTTATTTGTGGGGCATAGGAATTCGTTCATTTCCCCCCCTTCAAAATAAAGTCCGGCCCCCCACAAGGTCTGAGGGACAGTGGATCACCCCCCCTGCTGAAAGTTTGCTGACCCCTCACCTAGTTAGTGCTTACCTAGCTTTTGGAAGGAGGCTTGAGGGCTCTAGGACCCTGCTAAAGCCTTGTGCCTCCTTCCCAAAGTCCGGTGCCTTGCTTAGCTGGCATTGGGAAGGCACCCCAAGGGTGTGGGTGTCAAATTTTAGCCTGGCAAATAAAATCATAGCATTGTAGAACTAGAATGGACCCTGAGGATCATCTAGTCCAGTGTTTCTCAAACTTGAGTCTCCAGCTGTTTTTGGACTACAGTTCCAATCAACCCTGACCACAGGTCCTGCTAGCTACAGATGATGGGAATTGTAGTTAAAAAAAACAGCTGGAGAGACTCAAGTTTGGGAAATGCTGATCTAGTCCATCCCCCTGCAATGCAGGAACATACAGCTGTCCCATATGGGGATTGAACTTGCAACTTTGGTGCTATCAGCACCACACTCTAGCCAATTGAGCTCTTCACTACCTGGGTACCATACTACCAAGTTCTGCCCCTTGCAGCAGCCTGGGAATCCACCCATGTGGGTACTAGAATCAGTAGAGGCTGGTTCATTAGGGCAAGTGCATGGCCTGGCCTCAGCTAGCCCAAACTTGCCTACCAGTCCAGGAAGCAGCATTGTCTGCTTGCTTCCTTCTTCCTTAGTCTTAGCATTAATCCTTGTAAAACTCAGCAGGGAAGAGGATGGGGACAAAATAAGAATGACTGGGCCCTGCCTGTCATTGGTTCTGGCTCCACCTTCTGTTGGCCTCCCTGTCTTCTGCTCCACTCAGTTCCAATGGGTACCAGCCATCGCTGATCACAATCTTCTATTCAACATGGTAATCATCACTAATATAATTCCTTTAAGAAGCAGGATCACTCCCGGTTTTGTCAAATAACTAGTGCTGGCCCAAAATTTATTGCCATCCAAAGCAAAGCACCAAATGGATGTCCACCTTGCCTCTTTCCAAACATAAAAGGATTTTCCCTGAGTTGATCTACATAGGACTGTGCAAAAAGTACTGGGGAAGACTGTGACAATATATATAAGAAGAGCCCGGTGTCTAACCAGATGCTCATTGGAAGTCTGCAAACAAAACTTGAAGGCAACAGCATTGTGCCCACCTGTGATTCCCAGCAACTGGTACCCAAAGGCATACTGCCTCTGTTAGTGGAAGTACAATGCCAGACCCTCCAAGTGTCCCTATTTTCCAGGGATATCTCTGATTTAGAGAAGCCATCCCAGTTTCTGATTTGATCCCAGAATGTCCCGCTTTTCCTTAAGACATCCCTATTTTCACTGGAGAAATGTTGGAGGGTATGGAGTTATCTGACCCACCCAAGCCATCTGAAGGCAATCCTGTATAGGAAAGTTTGTTTAATGTTTTCTTATGTTTTTAAATATGTTGGAAGCTGCCCAGAATGGCTGGGGAAACCCAGTCAGATAGGTGGAGTATAAATAGTAAAATTATCATTATGGAATGGGACATCCCTATTTTCATTGGATAAATGTTGGCTTCATTGGATAAATCGTGGCTCATAGATTTAGGTCCTTTTTGCCTTTGGGGGCAGAATAAATAAATGGCCACCCTAAAGTTTTCAGGGTCCCCATCCTTGCTATATAACTTCAAAGCCCTTCTCGTATCGCCCTTAAACCCCGACACATCCCTGCCGTGACCTTCACGGACTCAACTCCACATCAGCCTCAGATGTCGAAAGATCTCATGCTTCTTCACAAGATTCTGCTGTGCCTCTTTCACTGCCCATTATGGCTTGGAACAGCCTCCCAAAACAGCCTCTGCAATTCCATTTCCCTTCATACCACCTTCATTTCTTTACCTCCATCTTTGGCACCAGTCCATGATTCCCAACAGTAGCCAAGCCTAAGCAGGTGCAAATGATATCAACGCAAGGCTTTCCTGCATTTATTCCTCTATCCACATCCTGCTACGGTTGCCTCCCGTTTCGGATGGGGTGGGTTCAGATGTTGGACTTACCCCAGCTGTGAGCTGTTCTGCCCATGAACTGCCTTGTCTCAGGATTCCAAATGAAGGTTTTCATCCCCTTGGCCATATCGCCCCAGGTTTTCTTGTCCCCTTCTTTCTTTCCCTCCTCCTCATTGCCGTGTTGCTGAGCTGCTTCTTCATTCTTATTTCCCTGGAATGATGACAAAGCAAACCCCAGACACACACCATGTGAACAGTGTTTTTGTTGTCTTTCCTTCCACTCCCCCACTCTCCCCACTTCAGGAGGATATTCCATTAGCCGAAAATAAATGACAGTGAGTTCACTAGCTGGAGTTTTTTCCATTTTCTCATCATTGCTCCTTATGTTACAGAAAGGCCAGAGAAGTACCTAGGGGCTGGCGAAACCAGCCCTTGTCAGGGGTGCAAGCCCAGGGCAAGGTGTGCAAAAATCACCTATCAAATTATGGGGTATAGGACTTCTATGTGTGTGGTCCTGTGTCATTGCTGTTGCAGCAAGATCAAATGGGAGGGAAGCTTTCTGTCTTTCTCGCACCGTGGCACAAAGATATGCATTTTCCCCCGTCCTTCTACTCCACCTTGCCCTCCCTCTCGATGCTTTGAGGCTTTGAGCACTTGGGTCATGTAAAATGTAGTAATTGCTCATTTCTATTGCAGTAAAGTGTGGTTTTCAGGGGGCAGGGGCAATATAGCTCCTTGCCAAGGGCACGAGGGACTCTACGTATGCCTCTGAGAAAGGCACAGTTTATTTACTTCTCTCCCCCCCCCCCCGAGAGTATGGTTTGGAGTAAATGGTTTGTCCTTATTTTTGCTATCCTTTGGGGAAGGTCCATAGCTCAGATGGCACCAAGTAGGGATGGAGGAGAATTTTGATTCAGTACACATGTAAAGCTAAATCTATCGTTTACACATTATGTGAATCGAAACACAACCATCTTTTCACACTTAAGCTTTGCAATGTAGTGCTCCAAGTAAGCAATGTTTACAAAAACGCTAATTTAAGGAGAAAACAAGCATAAAATTAAATATATTGTTGAAAATAACATTTAAAAGTGCATTATATGGTGAGGTTGCTTGCAAAAATATGTCAAAACTGCATATAAAAATGTGCTTATAGAAAAAACTTTGCACTAAAATGCTGATGAATTTTCATGAGTGTATTTTTTTAATATGCAAATTGCTGCAAAATGTGGTGAACTGAATTTAAGGCTGGCAAAATAAGAAACTGAGAACAAAAATTGATGGTTCCTTCTATCCACATCTCCTGGTGGAGTTAGGAAAGACCCTTGTGTGGAACTATTATGGATAGCTGCAGTTGATCACTGTAGATCAGGCGGCCATGCTTGCTGGGGCTGGTAGGAGTTGTAGTCCAGCAGCATCTGGAGAACCAGAGGTTTCCCATACTTCTTGGAGAAAATACTGAGCTAGACAAACCAATGTTCCAGTTTTGTACAAGGCCGCTTCCTATATTTCTATTTGTTCCTTCTAGTTCCAATCTTCATGCTGTGAGTGCCATTCCTTATTTAGCCAAAGCAGCACAAAGCACGCAAAAGAGAAACAGCACAAGGCTCTGGGAAACCTCAAAAATCTGCAAGAATTGCAAACGTTTTTAGGTGAAAACATACAGGGAGAAACCGCAACCCCCAGTCCCTCCTACAAAGACCAGGCATGCTCAGTGGCCACAGAATGCTGACTCTCTTTTGACTGAATGATGATGTTGATGAAAACATGGAAAAAACAGTGCAGGGGCAAATGGGAAGGCTGGAATCCTGAGCAGCAGCAGCAGCATTTTGTTGCAGACAAAAACATTTTGTCTTGTTCTTACTTGGCATATTGTTCCTTGAGTGATATTTCCAGCAGCACCTCCTCAAGCTGAACCCCCCCACACACCTCATTTTTGTGTGTGTGGTGCTTCCTTTTTATTCCTAACCCCCGATCAGAAGAAGAAGCAAGAACTGCCATCAAGGTGTGCCTGAAGCAGTAGAAAGCTACAGCAGAGGTGATTAAAAAAAACTGATAATTTTAAATGCCATCAGAATCAAGTTTCTCCACCCCCTCTAACTGGATCTCCTGCTGCCTGGAGAACCTGGTGACATGATCAATGTTTGTCTTTTCAGATGTATTATAGCTCCATGTGTATGTGTGTCTGAAGGGCAATGCACTCCAGCTCTTGATATCCTTCATTCCTCAGGAGGTTGTACTAGATGCCCTTTAAGGCCCAGCTCTCTGATTGTATGACCAAAAAAGTTCCAAGCTGAAACTGCCAAGTCCATCTCATATTCAGCCCTCTTTTCATGAAGTCCACCGTTCAACAATACGCCCAGAGTTTTTACAGGTTACTTCTGAACACTGAACTTGCCATCAGTCAATCACTTCAGACCTGATGATGGAGCAGCTTGGCTAGGACAATTTGATCCATCTAGCCAAGGCTGACCCAGGGAAAAGCCTTTCCTGTCACTTACATAATGGGTTCACACAGGACAGCCTGTCCATCAATGGATCATCAGTGCATGAGTCACATAACATGAGAGAGAAAGCAAAAAATTAATGCAGGAAATTAAAAGCACAATCTGTCCCCCCTGAAAGCACTTCCATGAGTTTCAGTGGGAGAATTAAACACCAGATTAATAGTACGATCTTAGGCATGCCAATGGAGAAGTATCACTGAGCTAACTAATTAGGCTTATTGCCAAGGAACTGTGCATAAAATTGCTGCATTAATCTCTCTCATTTGAATCAATGGTTCTTAACTATGCTTTTGCAAGAGTTTCCTTCCCATATAAATGAAATCTGGCCTCATAAAAATGCCCAAAGACTGACTGTTGTCTTCTGTAGCTTTCCTTCTGGGCTATTGCTGACGAAGGATCAACTCAAAGCAAAATTACTCCACAGCTAAGGAATAGATTTTTGAAAACTGCTTAAAAGTTAAATCTGTTCCCCCTTGTGTGGGTGTGTGAGATCTTATTTCACAAGTATACAGTGCATCCGATTCAAAGAACCTTCAGACCGGTTCCCCACACGTATGTCCCTCTAGTGAAGAGTTCAATGTCTGAACGAGCTGCCATTGACAAAAAGCCCACGTTGCCTTGCATGAGCTCCAATGCATGAGCTCCAATGACCATGCTCAGCACTCCTGCAACTCATTGAAATGATGAGTCTTCAAGAGGTGAGTCATCAAGCATTTATAATACATGTGAGAACCAGCCTTTGGCACAGTGGTGGGGTAGATGTGCTCCCCCCAGGTGTTTCTGGACTACAGTTCCCATCATCTCCTATCATTGACCATGTTGGCTAAAGCTGATGGGAGTTGGGAGTCCAATAGAATCTGGAGGACAACACCTTCCCCACACCAGCTCTAGAACTATCAAGTATCCTGTACAAGAGCTATATTTCTGACCATCCGCCACTGATCAAGACAACCACTTGAGACAAGCAAAAGACAGGTGCCTATCCAAGTTCCTGATTGCTAGTGTGGAAGCAAGCCAAGTCAGAGCCTGCAGGGGAAAGCACAACAACCCTACAGTAACTAGCCAATATGACCTTGGGAAGAGGAATTCCCTTCCTTTCTAAATATGGTAATTGGCAAAAGCCATCTGCAAAGAGTCAGAGGCTGCCTTTTGGCATCAGAAGTTATTCTTTTGCCTGTTTGGGTGATCTCAGAGTTCCACATCACCACAACCATTCTAACTTCACAACCAGAGATATAGGAAGTTAGGCAGCATTAAGTCTCCCATCCCATAACATGTTCTCAAAATGGCTCTGAGCTAGTTTAGGTATCACCTCTGCTATGTCAACCCTGTCTCCAAAAAACACACCACTCCTTCCTTTAGTTGCATCCCAAGTGGAATGGATAACATATTTTAATGCTCCTAACCCAATGTGTTGTATCCATCACAGCATATACACACCAGAGCTGATGTACCCTGGATGAAAGAGTGCCACCATAAGTGGGGCAAGGTACTGTTGTACTGTTACTGCTAAGCTGCTCTCAGTCAAGTGCCCTGGAAACCATGTACCCAGGGCCAGCCCAAGACATTGTGATGCCTAAGATGATGGACAAGATGGTGCACCCTCCTAATTCCATGTACAGAAGCCAGTTGGCCTAGCATTTCATCTACCTGAAGGAGCATCTCCACCCCCATCGTTCAGCCCAGACACTGAGGTCCAGTGCTGAGGGCCTTCTGGTGGTTCCCTCGCTGCGAGAAGTGAAGTTACAGGGAACCAGGCAGACGGCCTTCTCAGTAGTGGCACCCGCCCTGTGGAACGCCCTCCCACCAGATGTCAAAGAGAAAAACAACTACCAGACTTTCAGAAGACATCTGAAGGCAGCCCTGTTTAGGGAGGCTTTTAATGTTTAACAGACTGTTGTATTTTAATATTTTGTTGGAAGCCACCCAGAGTGGCTGGAGAAACCCAGCCAGATGGGTGGGGTATAAATAATAATAATAATCATCATCATCATCATTATCATCTCACTTCAACACTGGCAACTGAACAGTGTCCTCCACCACCTCTGAGGGCAGCACAGCTCTGTTATCCAGCACCTCACCACCACTTTCTGTCCTCCAGTATGTGCTACCTGAGGCAACCGCCTGACTCTACCTAACTGTAGAGCTGGTCCTGAATGTACCATTCTGAGCTGATGTTTTGGTTCTAATAAAAGCACTCAGATGGAGCACTTTTTCATGAGCTTGGTTCTTTTTCATCTTCGACTGACAAGTTAATTATTTGCATCAAAGAGCCAATTCATGCACGCAGACCTTTTTCCTTATTATTATTTGACTAATTCTCAATTATCTGGATAGCCTTTTCCTCCTGACATCGGGGGTGGGGGTGGGAATCTAGCTTTGTTTGATGCATGGTCATACTTTCCCCCTTTCTTCCTCCAACACTTAGGAGGAGAGTGTGGACAAACCTTCTGCTCTGCTCATCAAAAGCAGAAAAAATGGGTTCAATTCTGCTCACAGATGGAACCTCTGAAAATCTATTCCTCATTGCTCTAAGGGGTTGCTTACTTACTGGCATTTGGTGATAGTTGAGTGGGTGGTCCTTGGCACCTCCAGAGGTGGCGTTCACTTCCATGGTTTTTGTAAAAAAAAAAAAAAAAAAAAAAGAGGGGAAAAGGGAAAAAAATATATGAGATGGTTAGTATGTCAGGAAGTCAACTCCTGGTCTAATGATGCAGGTCACGTCTCTTCACTGAACCGTCTCCCTGGAATTATCCAGCAATCCCATCACACAAGCCGATTCGATAGTTTAAAAAAGAAAAGAAAAATTGAGCAGGAGTGGGGGGCTCTGCTGCTACCACCAGGTGACGAGTGTTGCTTTCCAACACTGCAGAGAAGACGGAGCATGTAAGCAGGAGACCAGCAAGCCGATTGCTCTCATCAGGCAACTGAGATCATGCAGCAGGATTCCATACAAGAATTCAGGACCTCATCCACGAGAAGTCATTCACGTGTAAAAAGCAGCCTATCGCATGAAAAATCCCAGAGAGGGGGGAAAGTCGAAGAATCTTGCCCGGAAGGAAATCTTTCTGCCTTGGGAGGCTGAGGATCACCTGTTTATAGAGCGTTATAAAATAACCAGATCTTAACAGACAGAAATGTACGTGCCAATATGTCCCTGTCAGTCACGGGGAGGCCCCTTGTCTGAATGTTTCCAAAATTGCTCTCACGGCCCGACATCGCTATATTTATCACTTTGCCTTCAGACAGGCCAGAGGTGGGTTCATGCAGTGTCAGTTTCCCAACCATCCATAATTCCAGGAACCGTCTGAAGATCCCTGGAGAAGAGCCAGGAAGGACAGTGTGGATAGGGAATTTGGAGGGGCGCTATCAGGTTAGAAGTGGACATATCCCATTATCCACATGCCTGCCACAACAAGCAAAGGCACCACCATCATATGTGTTTGTTTGTCCGTCTGTCTGTTCAAAGAGACTTACAAGAATAAAACACTGAAAACAGGTGTAAAAGCAAGCATGAAAATAACCTAAAATGCTTATCTATATCTATTTTTTTTTATTAAAGATTTTCTTGATTTACAAAGGTAGTGTAATGTCTCATATTTTTTTCCATGTAACATTTTTACAAATCAATTTCGTTTGTTGAGGAAGAAAGGGGGGAAAGAGGTGAGCAGGACACATATATAATACACACACACACACACACACACACAAAGAGAGAGGGAGATCCAATTCAACCCTACCCCACTGAAAGACAACCAGAAATCTAAGGTCCAAAGTCCTAAGTGAATAAGCATGTTTCTTGCCTGGCATGTAAAAGCAGATAGTGATGGTGCCATGCATGCCTCCCAGGGGAGAGAATTACCCAAGAAGGGAGCCACTACTGAGAAGGTTGGTCTGCTGTTATTAATGACTTACCCTCCAAGTGTCCCAATTTTCCAGAGACAGTCCTGGAATTATGAAAGCCCCCCCCCCCGGCTTCTGATTTGATCCTGGAATGTTCCTATTTCCCCCGCGAGTGCTGCTGCCGCCACCAAGCTCGGGGGAAAGGATGAACCGGCACTTGTCCCGAGTGTCAATGGCTGCAGCAGCTGTGAGGGAGCATCCTGTTGCCTCTCCATGGTCTCTGCTGCTGGCCTCCTCCCTTGGGCAGGTGAGGAGGAGGAGGAGGAGAGGCTGCCGCTGCCGAGGACCAGCCCCAAGGGACACATTGGCTTCCCCCAAGGTGCAGAACTGGGGAAATAGGGACATTCCAGGATCAAATCAGAAGCTGGGGTGGCTTTTGTAATTCTGAGCCTGTCCCTGGAAAATAGGGACAGAGGTAGGAAAACAAATGGACTTATTCTGCTAACTTTCCAATGACACTAACTTCCCACTATGTTCTCCTCCCTTGCCCTTCCTAAAAATACCAAGTCACACACTTCTCACCGCCCCCTAGCCCCCCCCTTCCAGTAGTAGTAAAAACAAGAAAGTCCTTTCGAATAGGGACATTCTGTGACACACAATATCCTGTCGCAATTAAAGGCTCAGATGAATTACAGCCTCAATGAAGCATGTTTTCCTGCATTGCTCCAAGAAGCAGTACACACACACACCCCGTCTCTTCTGCAGTGCTTTCCAAAATGTTTTCTATTTTGGTTTGAGGCTGCCGTCCGCTGCGTCGTGTTACATTACTTGATGGCCCAGGTTTCATTTCAATATGTTGTTCGACTCCCTTCTGCCCCCTTCTGTCCTGAGGCACTGGATCTTCTGCGGCAATGTGCCACTGTATCTCTTTCAGTGACAGACACATCCAAACATGGGCACAACCCAAAAAAGGCAGGTTATTAAACTGGCAGCGGCTGTTTTCAATAGAGACATTTGTCACAAATAAACTTTGTCAGCATGTGGCAATCTTCTGCTTTCTGATATGATGGGGAACCTGTGGCCCTCCAGGTGTTGTTTGACTCCAAATCACATCAACCCAAGCCAGCATGTCCACTGTAACTCTGGGAGTCCCTCAGATTTGCCGCCTCTGTTGTCCCCTCCAGATTTTGCAGGACTACAGCATGGCAACAACCCTAGTCAGCATGTTCAGTAGCCAGGAATTATGGGATTTGTGGCTTAAGAGAATTTGGAGGTGGCCACATTGTCTACCCCTGGTTTAATCTTAATGTGGCTTCCCCACTATTTTTATTGCACTGTTGTTATTTTAACTTTTCTTTTTGTTGTTTATATTTTGTTGTTTGCCTTGCTTTTTTTGTTTTGTACTATCCTACTTAATAATAATAATAATTTTTTTAATGACTATAGACTTAAGCTACAGTTCTATATACACACTTAACTGAGAGTAACCCCCCCCCAAAAAAAACCCTCCAATGGGGCTTAGTTCCGAGTAGATGCATACACAACTGAGCAGCTAGGCTTGTCCCACAAATTGTGATGGTTTGACTCGGAGGTTCCAAATTTTGTTTCAGTTTTTCCTTCCCCAGTCTTAATTTAGACTTCTGTTGTATTATTGGCCTTTTTTTTTTTTACCCTTAGCCGCATATTCACGTTCTCAGGTAAGTGTGCATAGGTTTTCAATCTTCACTCTTCCTACAGAATTAACAGGAGAAAACTGCTTAAATTTGGAAGAAATAGATTTTACTTTAAGCAGGGTAGGCTGGCAATCTCAGTCTTAATGCAAAAATTAACCCAGTTATGGTTGCAATCCTAATCCTACATATTTCAGTGCAATGAATGAAACCCCAATGAATTCAATAGAATTTACTTCTGAGTAGACATAGTTAGCGTTGTGTGATATCACCACCTTGCCCCACTCAGTGTCCCTTGATCACAAGAACCAAGAATTTTTAAAGCTGCTGGCTGAACTCCAAAAAAAAATTACATTTTAGTAAATATGTGGGCTGGTTTTTGTTTTGGTATGAAAATAGATTTGCCTATCACTAAATGAGGCACAGCATTACATGCTGAATTCTTTTGAGCTGTGGATCAACAGTAGATCTGGTTGGGAATGCAAAGCAGTAATTATCAGAATGCCTCTGATCACGTGCCAAGTGCATTTTCCCTCCATTACAGAGTAACTGCAGCTAACATCCATACTTCTGGGATTAGAAAGTAGAATACCTAGGTGGGCATGAGCTTGCAAATGTTGCTCTTTTTAGAAATTAATCACCAAGAACAAAAATGGACATTGGCTATGCCTTGGTAATTAATTCACATTTAGTACACTTGTATGTTTGAAATCCAAAGCTAAACTTTAAAAAAAAAAAAAAGATGCCAAAGAATAATTTATTGCAAATCTGAAATTGTTTAAGATTCTTGGAATGCAAAAAGGTAAGTACTGCAACTAATTACCAGTACCCCATATAGAAACACTTGGGAGATTCACAATATTTTTAAAAATAATTGTGTTTTTCCTCAAAATGACCCCATAAATCCTGCAATAAACCCAGATGCCAATTTTGCTGCCACATACACCCGGACAACACCATTACTGGCACCAACAACATCAAACATACCATCTCAGGACTATTTAATTGCTCATCTTCTTCTAACATTGTGTATGCCATCAAATGCCAACAGTGCCCTTCAGCTCTCTATATTGGACAAACAGGCCAAACCCTACACCAAAGGATAAATGGACATAAATCTGATATCAGAAATCACAAGACAGAGAACCCAGTAGGAGAACACTTCAGTCTCCCAGGACATTCTATACAAGATCTCAAAGTAGCTGGCTTACTACAAAGGAATTTTAAAAGACTGGAAAGAGAAGTAGCTGAATTGCAACTAATTACCAAACTTAAAACCATGGAGAGACCTGGTCTGAACAAAGACATTGGATTCTTATCTCATTATACGTGACAAAGCTATCTTTAGCCATCTCACCCTTGCTTTTTCCAGTAAGACTAATTGCAGTTGTTAACAGTCATTAACAGGTTTTCCACACCTATCAGCCAATCACCCATTATCATCACCGCAAAGAAAAATAACAGTTTTGGGTGGTTGTTGGTTCATAATATTATTTAATTGGCTCAACTGATAGACAAATCAATCAACAATTTAGTAAATTAATCAAGGGGAAAAATTTTAATCATTAGGGCCAAGAGCTGAGAACACACTTGTGTTTTTCTAAGGTTATTTTGACCACGTTACTTTAACAGTAAACGAATAATATGAAAAGTGGTGTTTCCTTGTTGCAAAGGACTGGTAATTTTTGTGCATTAAGTTGTAAATTCTCTTTCACTTCCTTCAGTCCAAGGGCCATTCAGGAACCACGCTGCAATTTGTTTTGATGGTTTTTTAATGATTTTTAGTTTGCTGCAACTCTCCCTGGAACCTGGAGGGAGGGACGCAGACGGGCGGCAAAGGTTTTTAAGTCGCATGGATCCCGGAGAGACATCCGAGTCGATTTGTATAGGGTCAGGCTGCCAAGCGCGGCAAAAGTTCTTGAATCGGTTTAAAACACACACACATACTGCATGATTTCACGAGCTCTCTCCTATTGATTTCTGGATGTTTGTGCCTTTCTTTTCTTTTTTTAAAAGGAAAGGATCCACCCATCTTGGAATCTTGCGCATCGAATAACGCATGAAAAATACACGGGACGACAGGTAGCAAACCCGCCGCCTGGCTGCAACCCAATCGTGGCGAAACAGGAAGGTTCTCCTCTCCCCCCTGCCCGTACAGTATTTTATAGCGAGCTGGTCCGGTTGGTTTGTCTCTCCAGTTTGCGCAAGCGCCACAGACCGGCTCTGGTGGTTGGAGGGAGCCGCCGCTGTTGCCCGGAGCATGAACCTCGAGCAGCTCAGGAGGATGCGCCGCGGCCGGTAGCTGCCGCCGGACACCTTGCATTGAGGGCTCGCCACTATGCGCCAGGCCTTGACTCAGCCGCGCCCTAGCGCGATCCCCCTCTCCGATTCTGTAGGTGAGGCGCCTCTTCGCCGAGGGGAAAGGAAAGGAGGGTGTGGATTTGGGAAAGGGGCGCCCATAGCAAGTGGGCAGGAGCGCGCGCGTGAACGGGGTGTAACCTGGGTGTCGCCATTTGCGCAACACTCTCTGGGTCCTTTTTTCTTCTTCCCCAAAAACCAGAGTCGGGGGTGGGTGGGGTATTGGGTCGTTTGGGGAAGTCCTGATCGCCTGGACATGCAGCACGCGCTCCAGGCCCGCTCCTCTCCCTCAACCTGCAGCCCCAGCGCTCGCATTGCAGCTCAAGGCCAGAAATAAATTTTTTTTTTTTAAAGCTTGCAACGGGAGTGGAGGAGGCCCCGGGTGAAAGGCGAGCCTTGCTGTTTTCCACATGCCTGAGCAGAGAAGCTTGGGACCGTTTCTATTTAAAATCGCCACTGCTTGTTTGTTTTTAAAAGGGGAGGGGGGTTGTGGGGAGGTTGTGCCGTTTGGAGACCCTTGGTTTGTATCACTTGGCTTCCTTTGGTCTAGAAGCCACGGGGCTGTTCCCCCCCCCCCCCCACTGATTGAGTTGCCTTGCGTTATTAGAGGGTTTAATTTGCCCTATTGGTGTGAGTAGGCTGAATGTGTGGTCACCAGGCTGCTACTCCATTCATTCATTGGTGCAAGGCCTGCAACTCAGTGGGAGAGCATCTGCTTTGCATGCAGAAGGTCCCAGGGTCAACCCCAAGGCAGTGCTGCAAAACACTCCTCTCTGGAGGGCTGCTGCCAGCCAGTGTAGACCAGCCTTCCTCAGCCCCTGTTAGGTGGGCTTCATGTAAAATAAGGTGGAGGAGAGCCTTAACTCAGTAGAACATGTGCTTTCCAGGCAAAAGAGCCTCAATTCAGCCTGGCATTTCCTTGTAGGTCTGGGAAATACTCCTGCCTGGATAACGGCTGCAGGCGGTGTAGACCAGTCTTTCCCAACCTTTTCTGGTTGAGGCTGGTGGGAGCTGTAGTCCAACAGTCTAGAGGGGAGCAGGTTGGGAAAGGTAGTAGTGACCTACATGGAGCAGTGGTCTGAATCTCTCATTGGTAGCTTCCTATGTCCTTGTTATTTATTTCAAACGCCTATCGTCACCGACCATTGGCCCTGGTGGCTGGTGCTAAGAGGAGTTGGAGCCGAGGAACATCTTGAGGGCCACCATTTCCCCATCCCGGTTGCATAGGATTGTGTTAAGAGAGAATTTCTGCAACATTGATATAATAGGATGCAGAAATAATACGATATATCACAAGCTTTTGAATATAGAAGCCTCGTTGTTGGGCAGAATTTGAAAATTCCTTAAATCAGGGAGGCAGATTTCCTGGGGACAGATTGAGTGGGCCAACTGCCAGTGATAGACCTTGGGATCTCAGATTTCAGTGGTGCCCTGTGTGATGCCAAAATTCAGCACCAGATGCATGCCAAAATTCTTGCACTCTTAACTGTATTCTAAATCATAGCTGTGCCGCCCCCAAGGCTCTGCACCCAGTGTGACCAAACCAGTCACACTCCCCTAAATCAGCCTCTGCAACTGCCCTGCTTCTCTCCCCCCCCCACCGCCGGTTCATTTGCCCTCTCCCTCTGGACCCAGTCTGTATCTCTGGGCATAAAGAAATAGCAAGGCAAGCAAAGCCTTCTGTTAGAAACGTAGGGAGTTGTCTTATACTGAGTCAGACCATTGGGTCCACTTAGCTCAGTATGTCCATGCTGGCAGCAGCTCCCCAGGGAGCTGCAGCAGCAGCAAGGAGTTGGCTCAGGGTCAGGGAGGGGATTCAAGGGTCAGCAGCTGCCCCTCTGTTGTGGTGTGGCCTTAAGGCAGATGCCCTACCATGATGCCAACTTTTGATGCCAGTTGTGGGAACTGGACAGACATATTGCAGAAGAGAAGGGTTTTTTTAAGAAAGAAAGAAAGAAAGAAGTAATATTGGATTTTAACAAATCGAATCAGCTGTTAGTTCAGAGTTAACTTGCTGCTAATCTGGTTGTGTTCTTCCTCCTCTTCTCTCTTAACAAATTAACTGAATGAGGTTTTTCCTTGCCGTGGGTTTTCTTATTTGCCCACCCTATTGGAGAATGTGAGGAACTACTAGCTGTTTGCAAATGTGAATTCATGTCCCTTTTCTCAAAGATCAGCAAGAGCATTCCCCACATTTAACGTACTTAGCCTTGATAGCACAACTGGTGTGGTCCTGTCAGAAAGAAGTAAATTTTCGGACTTAGAGATGCCACAGGAGAGGGGGCGTGAAATGTGAAATACAAAGTCTTTTCACATGAGCTTGGAAGCCTGTGCCTGTACCTGTGTGTGCCGCCCACCTGAATGCTGGGCAGGCCCCCTTGAAGCAGGTTCAAGATGCAGAACTGGTTAGGACGCTGAGTGCATTCTTTGAGGGAGGCTATGCCTCATTATTTGGTGCTTTGCAATGTGATTTAGGTTTCTTAGCTGGGAGCATAAGAACATGAGAGACAGCTGGATCTGGCCAATAGCCCACCTACTCCAACATCCTGTTCTCATAGTGGCCAGCCAGATGTCTATGAGGAGCCAAATTGCAGGACCCGAGGACAAGAGCACTCTCCCCTCCTGCATTTTTCAGAGCTGAAGAAGCATTACTTCATTTGACCATGAAGGCAGAGCATACCTCTCATGGCTAGTAGCCATGGATAGACTTAGCCTCCAAGAATTTTTCTAATCCTCTTCTGTGAGGATTATGCGAGTAAGATGGGCCTTTATGAACTACGGGACCTCTGTGGTGTACATTTGGCCAGCCAGCCACTAATAAACTCAGGGGTCACTGGTTTGAGTCCCTCAATGGGCAAAGCATTGCTTCTCTCTGCTGCCTTGGAGGGAAAGTGCTATAGCTCAGTGGCAGAGCATTTGTTTTGCACACAGAAGAGCCCCAGGTTCAATCCTCAGCATCTCCAAGTAGGGCTGAGAACATCATATGCCTGAAATCCTGGTGAGCTGCTGCCAGTCAGTGCAGACTGTGTTGAGCTAGATGACTTGGTATAAGGCAGCTTCCTGTTCTCTTATGTAGAGGGTAGTGCTAGATCTAATGTTGTGCTAGGGTATATTTTAGTTGAGTGTTGGGTGAAACTTTTTGGTAGAGCAACTACGAAACTATCTAGACCAGGGATAGGGAACATCAGACCGATGACTGGCCCTCTGGTTTCTCCCAGGCCACATGCCCCTTACCAGCCCTGTTGCTTACCCTCCTGGAATACTTTAGCCTGGCTGGAATGTGTACTGGAACTCGAACCGTGTTTTTTGTTTGCCCAGATGAAGGATAGAATAGATTTAGAGCACTTGCCCTGTCCAGTTTTGCCTCTGGCCCTGCCCACCTCTGGACTGTGGCTCACACGGTTAGGGAATAGGGTCCCTCAGGCTGAGAAAGGTTCCCCACCTTTGGTCTAGAGGGCTGGTGGGCTGTGCTTCACAGGAGATTTTTCAAGAATGGACGGCCACCCATTGGGGGTCTGTTCTGGATTTCCTGCACTGAGTTGGGAAGTCGGGATTTTAGGAAGGTGACGCAAACCTGCACAATTTGTGACTCACCAACCTGAATACAATCTGCTGGTCACATATAGTCACCAGCTAAGTTCTTGACAATTCCCCTTATTTTTTGCCTCTCCTGGCACGCTTGTTTCTCAAGCCTTTGGTGGCGAGGTGGGTTGATTTGGGCCATTATTTAAATCACTGAGGGGAAAAGGCAGGTTTAAATGAAGTTTCAAAATGTCTACTTCAAAGTTATGTGAACGTTTAAAGATGATTACGACTGAATACAGCCTTTCGTTTGCCAAGGAGCATAATACCCCGCCTCATGTGATAGAGCCCACAAGGCTTTTGCACTTCAAAAGAAAAAAAATTAGGCAGGGGAGCAATAATAAAATTAAGGAGCTCTATTTCGGTTTGTTGTACATATATGCAAGGACACTAAGAAAGATCATTTCCTGGAAAACCAATGGCAAAGTCCTAAATATGTTTACGTACATACCAGTACTTAAATGTTATTTGTATGCTACCTTTCCACAATTCAAACCATGCTCAAGGTGGCTTACAACATTAAAGCAATATATAACTACAACATAATAAAAGCATTCATAAACAATAAATAAAACATTTAAAATACTGCAGTGCCTTATACGTAGGGCTGCCTCTGAAAATGGTATGGTAACTTGAGCTGGCGCCCAGTTCTGCAGCCAGGTTGCTCACTGGCGCAGGTCGGTTTGAGCATATTACACCGATTCTGGCCCAACAGCACTGTTTCTGGGTCCAATTCACAGCACTGTTTTTTTAACTATAAAGCCTTAAACGGCTCAGGACCGCCTTACTTCAAGGACGCCCTTTCCCCATATGAACCAGTTCTATCCCTGGAATCATCCCCCGAGGCCCTTCTTTGTGTTCCTCCTCCAGGAGCGGTCCAGAGTGTGCCAACACAAGAACTTTTCTGCAGTGGTTTCCCATTTGTGGAATGCTCTCCCCAGGGAAGTTTGGCTGGCGCCTTCATTATACCCCTTTAGGTGTCAGGCAAAAACGTTCCTATTCAAGCAAGCCTTTGGGCTGATTAACATCTTATATCCCTTTTTAAGGTGTTTGTGGACAGTGTGGGGGGAGGGAGGTTTCAGTTTCTTGTTACGTTTTTTATCATGCGTTTTGTGTTTTTATCTTGTATTTTTATGCTATGAATTGCCTTGAGTTCTACAGATGAAGGGCAGTATACAAAGTTAATAAAAAATAAAAGAAATGAAGATACACAAACAAACAGAACAATTTCCACATAAATCACAACAAGAATCTAAAATAAAGATATAAAAACCAGGAGCAACAATCCTCCAGCAAACACAACACAAGAGTCTGTTCAGCAGCCTCAGCTTTTGTAGCTGGAGTCAGTCAGGGCCCTGCCCTCCCAGGCCAGGTAGAAAAAGCCTGCGATGCAAGGGAGCAGGTCTTCTAGGACTCACAGCCAATATGTTTACTCTGAAGGAAGTCCCACTCACCTCAGTGGGCCTTACTGCCTAGTACGTTTATTTACATTTGCAGCATTTAATGCCGTGACCCCTAATCCTGGGACCTTGCAGTGTGCAATGGAGGCCTCTCTCAAGTTAAATTACCGTATCAGCACCCTACTTGGGGCACTCCCAGCCGGAGGATACAGCCCATTTGCAGACTTAGAGGATGAGTCCCTTGCTCCACTTCCCCAGCTTTGCAGAAGTCAAAGAAAGGAAAATAGCATGATAACATTTAAATAACCTAGGCAGCTGCTCTAGGGAGACGCCACATTAGCAACCTGCATAACCCTTCCTTTGAGAATAGCTTCCCGCCGGGACAACTCTTCAAGCTGCTTTTGAAGAAGGAAACATTACCTAACACTTGGAGCTAACCAAGGTCCTGTTTTTCTTCGCTATCTATGCAAAGAGTGCTTGCTTGTGGCTAGACTTTAGCTGCTTGATGTGATCTTGTCTGTTGTGATTTGACCTGCTTAACTGGACTGGGCTTGACTTCCTGCCCTGACTTGACTTCCCTAGATGCTAACCAACTCCCCTGTAAACATCAAAACACTCCCAGAACAGGATTCTTAAGCGCCCAGAATTTTATAGAGGCAAGAGTTGGTGATTACTGGACAACACCTACTCTCTGCAGGAAATGGGATGTAAATGGCCACGTTCTTTTGCTGACGGATTAAATATTCATAGTCTGCAAACAATCAATGCAATATACACGACTTATTGTGTCATATTTAGAGTCGTTTGACTTCAAACGCCCAGCGATGTGGGCTGGAACCCTTTCTGCTGCTGTATTTTTCCAAAGAGAGTTCTCAGAATCAAGTGCTTCATAAAATTAATAAGTAACATAATGGCTGTGGGCAGACAATCAGATCTCTGCTTAATAAGCCGAGACAGGAATGAGCCTCTTAGTTAATGGCTTGCAAACAATGGTGTTTGATCTGGAAGCTGCCATTACTGCAGAATGCTGCAGCTGGGTTACTGAGACCTTGTCAGCACATAACAAGAGATGGGTGCTGACGTTATACCATGGTTTCATATTCCTGCTCATTTGGAAGACCATAGTTTCCTGGTTTGGACATAATGGTTCCTTGCTTCCACAAAGGGAAGAGCAGAGCATCTGTGCATAGACACATGGAGCATGTTCATATCCTGGCTGAGATTTGACCATCTGAATGTTGCCAGTGAAAAATGCATTGCAGGTCAAATTGGGCAACTAGAGTAGATATACTACTTCTTGACAGATCTAAAATCAGAGTGGTTATTAACTTTTTAAGGTGACTTTCTCTAGAAAGAACACAAACCCTTTGGAATTCCCCATCCTGTTGCTTGTCAGACAGGTGCCATCTCTCTGGTCTTTTTGGCAGCTATTAAAGACCTTCCTTTTCCAACAAGACTTTTAACTAGGCACTTTTTATCCCAGTTGGCTCTGTGTTGGTTTTGATATTGTCTTTATATATGTAATTGTTCCCTCCCCCCCCCCACACGCACACTATTGGTGTTTTCATTTTTAAATCGCTTTGAGGTGTTTTATAGGAAGCAATTAATACATGGAATGAAATGAAATAAATAATATTCATACACACAGCTCTTCAGGCATTTTAAAAATCAGTATACCACTTCTCAGCAACTCATGATGAACAGGAAGTGTAAGGTTTTGGGTTGTCCTGTCTTAAAATGATTACAAATATCAGAATAAAAATAATTTCCAAGATAAGCATCAAATTGGTTTGAATATAACATTTAAACCACGCTGTGGTGGTACTTTATTGAATTCTTTTGCCTTATCAAATATTTCTGTTCAGCTTAGTTATGATTATTTCAATAACTTTATATATATATATATATATATATATATATATATATATACATACACACTGTATACAGCATGTAAGATTAACATAGCATCCTTAAAAAAAAATCAGTTTACTAAATGCTAAACTAAATTGCCTTGAGTTTAGAGCAGTGGGATTCTTCCAATTCAAAATGTTCTGCATGAACCACACCACTGCAAAAGTCAGCTTTTATTCTAGTTTTTGCCCGGTTCGTTCAACAGACTTTTAACTTTGTTTATTTCACAGACGGCCACGGATTCAGTTTTAAGAGACCTTAAGTGCAGACATTAACTTTTGTTGTTGTTAAATTCAGATTTTGTTTTTAAACCAGGGTATTTTAAAGAGATGCCTAACAGAATTTTCTTTTTTTAAAAAAATTGGGTTTATTTATTTATTAAAAAATAATGATTAACTTGCCCTGTCTGGTGGATTAATTAGTTCGGTGGGTTATAAACTATGCTGGCTTGCTGAAAACAGAGCACGTACCATTGCTCCTGGTATTCTGCAAAGTGTCCTTGAGAAGCTATTGATGTCAGGAAGGTGATTCAAGATTTGTTTGTTTTTATGCTGGAATCGGATTAGGGCCATAACTTGCGTCCTTAGTTCAACTCTTGGAACTGCCTTGGTGGGGATTTGCAAGAGTGCCAGCCTTTTATATATTTCTGTAGGGTTGAATCTTATCTGCACTGTTCCAAATCTGTTCTAGAGGGTTGGGAGAACCCAGGGCAGATATGGGGCTGGGGTGATGTGGGTGGAAGAGGAGGGACACACTGTTCCCTGAGCAAAAGTAATTCTGTTTGTGCAATGACTTAGGCTACAATCACAACAACATTTATGTTATGTACTAAGCTTGGGTCCTAGAACAATAGGAAGGTAGGATCCTGGAATGCAACAACCTGATTGGCCTGCAGCAGCAGCCCTATCAGGGAAACATAATCAACCAATCAGACAGTACTGTTTGTGTAAATAATGTATATAAAGCCTGAGGTTGGGTGGGGGGATTCAATCACTGTTCCTATGAGCTGAAATTACTACTCGACTGAGTATATTTCAATTTAAAACTCCATAGTATCACTTTTAGCCAGTAATAGCTTCCCACAAAGAATCCTGGGTACTGTAGTTTGTTAAAGGTGCTGAAGTTGTTAGGAGGCCCCTACTCCCCTCCCGGCACTATAATTCCAAGAGTGCTTTTAACAATCAATCCCTCTTCACAAGGAACTCTGGGAATTGGGACTGGGATGAATAACTCTCAGCACGCTTATCAAACTACAGCTCCCAAAATTCTTTGGGGGGAAAGTCATGACTGTTTAAAGTGGAATCATAGTGTTTTAAAAATATTATGCGAATGGCGGGTTCTCTTGTGGGAATTCAGAGCTTTCTGCTTCTCCTGTTGTTATATACTGGGAACAATATTTCCAATAAAACATTGCCCTCATGGACAACCTTCCAGGGGCCACAGACCAGTGCTGGGCAGGGCCAGAGGCAAAAAGGTGGGAGGGAGCAACAGATGTGGCTTTTAGCTTTGTATAGTCACAAAGAAGCCAGTGGTTTCTGTACCCACTCGTCTATCCATTCTCTATCCAGGCAAACACCTTCCAAGCAGGTGTGTAGCCAGTGAGATGTGTGGCCTAGGGAGAAGGCATGTGCTGGGAAGAGTCTTGAGGTCCAGATGGAGAAGCTTGGAAGGCTGCATTAGAATGTAGTTCAATCCTCCTTGGACAATATTTCCTCCCACCCACACAGGTCATCTTTGACTGGTGGGCAGGACCACTGGCCTGCCAATCACCCAACAACATTGTGGTGTCAGATGATTGACAGGTGGGCAAAACGTTTCCCCACACCTGGACTAGACAGGTGGACCAATAGCCTGGTCTGGTCTAAGGCAGCTTCCTATGTTCTTGATATGGTATCTCATGATACCACCAAGAGGACTGAAACTGAATATGATGCATATGGGGAGAGGGTATGCTTTGCTACTCAACGCTGATGGAACTAGCACATTTTTTGCATATGTATATGTGTGTGTGTGTTTTAGGGTCTTTCAATAGAAGAAAAAGAAATTCCCTCTACGTAACGGTGACTCTTCTCATTGTGTCTCTGTTAATTCTTACGGTTGGTCTTGCTGCCACGACAAGAACGCAAAATGTGACTGTTGGAGGTTATTACCCAGGGGTTATTGTAAGTATAGAACTCCTAGGTAGGTCAAGAAACCGGGTTGCTCCTGCCGAAGTCCCCACAAACCTTCCAAATTGATTAGAATGTCTTAAGTGTTAATCTCTGCTCATTTGCCTTCTGCCTTCATTGAATGTTTTGTTTCCTTGAGACTTTCCAGATTTTGTTGGAATGCAGCTTCCATCCTCACCATTGGCCATGCTGGATGGAGCTGGTGGCCTCAAAGTCCAACATCCTATGGAGGGTCACGAGTTCCTTACTTCTGCCTTAAAATATGGGGGTGGGCCTGGTCCACACATGCATGTTCGTCACTGGGTGACTGCAACACGATTACTTGCATGTGTGGGCATAACACCCTTGAGCCTATGGCTTCTATATGGCGTCACATTCAGTGGCAAATCATTTGGGACTGGTTCACACATGCGTATCTACCCCGATAGGAGGAGTGAAGGAGCTGTGGCCCTCCAGATGTTGTGGGGCTCCAGCTTCTATCATCCTTAGCCAACAAGGTCAGTGATAATTGACACTGGGAATTCAGTAACATCTGGAGGGTCTATCCTTGCTCCACAGATTGCTGTTCACTTGATGGCAGGTAGCTGAATGTCTGACCTGACTCCGCTGGGTAGTGTTGGGAGTGAAGTGATATGGATGTTCTGTTTGTGATGTTAGGCTTGTGGTGGCTCACTTATGCATGCAAAGGTCCCCTTGGTTATCCAGTGAGAAACATGTGCCCCTGAACAAGTCCATGGTCTGTCACTTAGTGCTTGATCCACCAAATGTGTTACCCACCCCTGTTGACAATGTGTTTCACTCAACTTCATATGAAAGTTGTCTCTGTGGCTGTTTAACTGAGGGCTCACACCTGCAGCCTATTACCACACCACACATGCACGTGTGAACTAGTGTTATGCTCATACCTGGAACTAATGGTGAGGACTGAGTATTTGTGCTAGTCTCCCAATGGCTTCCATTAGTAATGAGTAGATCGACACTAGTAGATCAAAAAGGGACCACCATGGAAAAAGCCTCTATGTGCCTGTGCTGTGGGATTCAGATGTGCAGTGAATGCATGCTCAACTCCCTCCAAAACTGCAACATCAATGCAGAGGAAAGATCATGCGCGACTACTGGAAGGGCCTAGTCTTCTGGATCAGGAAAATGCAGAAATGCCTCTAAACCTATGTCTGCAATCGCACCAAGGTGTGATTCACAATTAACTGCTGCAGGCTCATCTGCCATATTTATGCCCCCTGCCATATTTATGCCCCCACTCACTTAATGACTTACATAAAATAATGAAGGCTACACATATTATTCCAATCACTTGGAGGAAATGTAGCTGGAAGCTGCATTTGGCTGTAGCTAACTGGCAGGCCGGCACCCATTTGGAGGCCTGCAGCTCCCCTTCACATGCTACAAGTGCCCCACAAACAAGTCTTAAATCTGCTGCTTTTACGTGTGAGCTGTTCCTCTGATGTCACACTGAGGACACAAGACAGTGGCCTGGCACATCCATGCATGAACCAGCCTCCATTGCTCAGCCCTTAAGTACTATGACCTTGGTGTTTTACAGCTTAACGTGTGAACCAATCCCATGAAAACATGTTGAATTTGTGTGGTGTGGGGTGCTACAAAAATTTCTGGTTCTGGTGTTAAATCTCTATGCTGAACCGTTTGTCTGTGTTTGCCTTTGATGTTGCATGCCCTGCACCGTGCATGTCTCTATTAGCCAATAGGTGCTGAACTTATATCTGCTGAATTTGTAGCCCATCTCTGCCATCTTGATTTGTTTTTAGCAAGCTGGCTCAGAATGCAAAGTGTCCTGAGATAGCTTAGTACATTCTGAGAACTCAGAAAGCCAATATTGAATTTGCCCAGTGCATGCTTAAGATAGTTGGGTCTTTGCAATGTCCACTCTCTATAACTTTTCTGTATCTCTTCTGGTTGGGATACATATACCAACCCTTTTCAGAAAGGATCTTCATTCTATTATAATATTGAAACACTTTCTGCTCTCATTTTTCTCACAGAATGTTGGAAAGTGATCCCGTCAAAAGGGCAGAGTCAGAATATCTAATACTCTATCCCCTTAAATGTCAGTTCATGCAATCTTGGCCGCAGGATAATGTAGGTGCATTTCAGCTAGAATGATTCAAAATGTCAGTACACTGTACAAGACCGTGGACATTTTCACTCTGATCTCTAGGTTGCAGAAAGAAACCATCAAGCTAGCAAGTGTTTCGTAGCACACTTTGGGTTGGTTCACACGTGCATTGCCTTATTTCTCACAGTTGAATGTGTAATTGTTTCCAATAGCAGACCATTTGGGCTTTGTAATGTTAGATCCCTGGCATGTAAACCTCTAATGTCTTGTTCACACATGCAAGCCTGATGCTGCAATCCTAATGTGTATATGAATTGGCATTTCAGAGAGAGTGTAAGCTGATTTTGTAGCCTGGTAGTGACATCAGAACTTGAGGTTGGCACACGTAAAATGGGTTAAGGCTCTCTGTCAACCTAGCACAAGAAGCCCACTTAAAAACAGAGCATTTTTGTGGTTTGGAAAGTGATGAGGAAATGCATTTAAAAGTGTGAGATGAGCAAATGACTAGTGGAAAGGTGTGTAAACACCCCACAGGGAAGTCAGGATGAATGCTCATTGTCTTATAACTATAATTATAATTATAATTATTATAATTTGTCCCACAAACAAATTGGAATGGCTGCTCAGTAAAGACCAGATATAGGGACCTTCCAGACATTCTGTTTATTGAGCATTCATGATTATTTGTGCTCATGAAGTTGCTGGGGCAGTTACAAGTTATCCCATTTGTACCTGCAAAAGTTTCAGTTTCAACTGGTGCATGAACTGTGGCTTCCTGCTGAAGTCCTGTAATTTTTCATACCACAAATGCTCCTTTGTCCCGTTTCTGTTGCACTGTGGCGCAAGCGTGCCCCTCCAGATGGCAGTAATGTGGTCGTGTTGGGGAAGCATCAAAGAACTACCAAAGCATAATGATGTTTGGGAGGTCCAGTCAGAATCCATCACCAGTGCATGATTATTGACATGTTGCAAAATGCATCCATGGGTGACTGGGGGTGAAACACTGGTCTGGAGGAGCCCTTGCTCTAACCACCATGTAAGCATTCTGCATGCAAATAAGGATGAATGCTCAAAGAGGTTCTCAGGAGGGGCCATATCTGGGTATCTGTGCTTTTGCTACCTGCTTAGGTCTCGTTCCCATGCTAACCATGCATATGAACCAGCCCCTAATGTAATCAGTACTCTACTGAATAAACTGCTGCATTAAATCAAGGATGGGGACTCAGTGGCCTTTCAGATGTTGCTCCCCTCAACCCTAACCATGAGACATTCCAGCTGAGGCTTGGAGAGCTACAGATTCCTCACCCCTGTGTTAAACAGCTGTATTACACAACATCTTGTTTAATTCCTTTATAATATTATCTGTTAGTACTCTAAAGTCCACTGTTACTTCCTGCCAGTGTTTAATAAAATCATAGAAACATCTGGAAGTTATCCCACCCAGTCTTAAGGATCTTTCATGTGCTATAACACTTCCACGGCTTACAGATGGGAAGGGGAACCTGTGACTTCCCAGATGTTGCTGGACTCGCAACTCCCATCAGCCCTATTCAGCATGCCCAGTGCTTAGGGATGACAGGAGCTGTAGCACAGCAACATCTGGAGGACCACAGATTCTCCACTCCTGCCATACAGTGAGCCACCATTCTGTCACATTCTAGCATGATTGGGAAGCAAAATGGTGGAAGGAGTTGTGCGCAGATAAAAGTAACTTCATTCTCAGTTGATTGGCTCCCAACCCCTGCAGCTGGAATCACTAGGAGCAAACTTAATATCCACTCAGTGGCGTCAACAAGTCCATCTCATTTTCCTCCCTGCCACATCTTCTACTATTGGGGAAGTGAGGTGCCACATTTGAGAACATTTGCAACAGAGAATAAAACCACCCCTTGACACAGGGTTACCCTGCCCTTAATAACACTTTGTTCCTTCAATCATGTCCCACCTGTCATCCATCATGGGCTTTTTGCTAATTTATTGCATTAAGAACATTTTGGCACTTATAAGCTCTGGTGGATGGGCAGATTCCTAAGCAACCACTGTGACCTGCAAATGACCCAGGTTATGGGTAATTAGATGCACTGGAAGATGGAATCCATACTTTAGTGTTCTCTGACCAAGGATGATGTGCTAGTACAAGGGCAAGAATAATGGTTGCATAAAATGAAGTCCAGTGCAACAGTTGGACTAGCAGAAGCTTGTTATGCAGCAGGATGTATTGGGGGCAACAGCAGTCAATTCTGCGATCAGCCATGAGAACCACGCCAGCTTGCTGCACCATATCCTGTGTCAAATATTATGCGCACGTGCACCACTAAGGGACTTGAACTTAGTGCTACGTTGAATTCTTCTGCCCGCTCCCATCCATAATCACTAACTATATAGAGGAGGACAAGACAAGGCAGCCCATCACAATTGGGGTGAATAAGCGGCTTGCACTAAGTCACCTCATGCACTACACATTGAACGGAAGGTTGCACGTGTCTACAGGGATCTTGGCTACCCTGAAGTCTTAATTCTCAAGTTGCAGTGGTGTTTACTAATCAGCACATGGTCAGTGCCAACAGGTTGGTTTACACGTGCACATGCGTCATGTGTTCACGCTCATCGAGACACGTGTGAACTGTTTCAGCAAGGAAGCGTTTCTTCCTTGGCTGGTATGGAAACCCTATCTGTGACAATTAACTAGTGATTGAACATTTACAGTATGCATGCAAGTTAGAGGATAGAACGGGATAAACCATGTTATGATCATATTAGTTTCTGCAAAGAGGTCTGCAGAATCTTCCTCTTATTTACAACCTCATCCTTTCCTACTCTTGCACCCAGAGGTCAAAGTTGAGTATCAGAAGAGCTGTTTGAGGCACGCACCTGGCTCTGATCTGCTGTGTCCCGTCCCCCCCCCCCAATACCTGGCGTGCCTGTATTTCTGGGTTCCCGGTAAACAGCAGCTTGTGTAGCTGGGCTGATTAAAGCTGTTCTCATCTGGAAGCAGCATCACGGGTAGCAATAGCTGTTGCTTTGGTGCAGAAAAAAAGACCAAAAATGCTGCCAGGGGTAGGGTAGTCTTTATGCTAGTGCCAGATCCATGTGATGACTCTTGAGATTGGTAGTGCCTGCCAACTACATTTATTAAGCAGGTAGCGTAAGAGATGTATAAATAAGAAGTCCTTGACTCAATTGGAAGTCTGCCTCAGTTGGCTACTCCAGTTATGTCAAGCATTTGTAAGACCATTGCTGCATTATTGCCGTCAACCTGCATTAAAAATTATTTTTTGCATGCATTTTACCTAATTTCTAAAAGCTCCTCTTTATTACATGATTATTACATGATTTCAGGAACTTCCACTGGTAAAAATCAGGAATACTGTTGTAATATTTTGGCGATTCTGGTTTTTTGTTTTGTTTCTTTTTTTAAAAAAAAAAACCAACAACCTCAGATTTTTAATGCTTCTGATTGAATATGTGGTGTGTGCTCTCTCTCTCTCTCCCCCCCCCCCCAACCCTGGTTTCTAATTCTGCATCTGTACTAAATGGTTAAAATTGATGACTTCTAAAAGATCTAAAACATTTTTTTTAAAACCTTGCCTTTCAGCTTGGCTTTGGGTCATTTCTTGGAATTATTGGATCAAATTTGATAGAAAATAAAAGGCAAATGGTAAGTTTTATAACAGTTGTAAAGTTACTGTCATGTTAAGTTAACTGTCATATTGGCTCAATATTGCTCACACTGATTAGCAGCAGTTTGCCTGGTCTCTCAGGCCAGGGTCCTTCCCAGCCCTACCAGGTAGTAGCACTAACTGAACCCAGCACTCTCTGAGTGCAAAGGGTGTACTCTGTCACTGAGATACATGGAAGCTGCCATTGATCCCCATCTTTCTTGGTAATGTCTACTCTGACTAACAGCAGCTCTATAAGGTCTGAAGAGGTTTTGTTGTTGTTGTTCAGTCATTCAGTCGTGTCCAACTCTTCTTGATCCCATGGACCAGAGCACGCCAGGCACTCCTATCCTCCACTGCCTCCCACAGTTTGGCCAAACTCATGCTAGTCGCTTTGAGAACACTGTCCCCTTCTCCTTGTGCCCTCCATCTTTTGCAACATCAGGGTCTTTTCCAGGGAGTCTTCTCTTCTCATGAGGTGGCCAAAGTACTGGAGCCTCAACTTCAGGATCTGTCCTTCCAGATCTGAAGAGGTATAATCACCTATTAACCTGACCCTTTCAACTGGAGGTATTGAGAACTAGACCTAGCTATTCTCTTGCTTGCAAAGCATGTCCTAGACCAAAGTACTTATTTATTAAAAGGTTTACAGTATAGCCTCCCCTCAATTAATAAGCAAATCAGCATTAGAAATACAATGTATAGCAATAAAAAACAACAGCAGATAATAAAAGACAACAAAAACCTTGAAACAGAAGCAACCCTTCTCCTAAAAAGCCCAGCATTGCCTCAAGCCACAGGTTGCCAACAGATTGAGCTGTGTGGTTCGCTGCAGTTTGCCAAGGTGCCCGTGGACCCCAAAAGGTATGCCACTCCTGCCTCTGGCAGTAACCCTTAAACAAGGCCACCACCTTTCCCCAGATGGATGGGTCTGAGAAGCAGGGAGCACAGCCAGACCCCCAGCCAGGTGGTTACCCCATCAACTAAACTCGGACCTAGTCAGAGCTATCCGTTTCCCATTGCCTCTGTTGGCAGCAGTTCCATCAGGCTGCACCTCAGGGGAAAGTGGACCTCCTGTCTGTTGAACGGCTGCTTTCTGTGGGTTAGCAACCTCAAGATCAGCGAAGCCAACCCCGAGTCAAACTGCAAATCCCTCTCCCTGCAGCCACGGTGGGGGAAACTAGCCCTCCAGATGTTGGGCTGCAGCTCCCTTCATCCCTGACGGTTGGCCATGCCAGCTGGGGTTGATGGAGTCCAACAACACCTCGGAAGGCTACAGGTTCCTCACCACTGCTCTATAGGGAGGAGCCTAGAATCTGGACTATGTCATCAACTGCCACAGGCCTGAAGAGGCCGCCATACATAAAAAGAAAGATATCTGTGTAACCCCAGTGGTTGTATATATCTCTGCTGGGGTTTTCATTGGCATAAGCAGCTTTCGGAATCTGATCTCTGCTGTTATGTCAAAATAATCAAATAAACGGCCACTTCTAGGCCCCTTCTCTTCCCAGAACTGACTCCTGGAACTCCGCTATATAACTACAGTGGTACCTCAGGTTACAGGCGCTGTATTTCGCATATAATAACATCGTGAAACAGCCGGTATCTTGAATCGGCTTGCTTCCCTTCTTCCCTTCTCCTCCTGTTTTCCTGACCCACAGCTCTTCTCTGAAACTGTATAAACCACTCGTTGTGATGGAGAAACAGTAGTTCTATGTAATAATGCAAGTACCTTGGGGCAGGTAATCAGGAAGTAGTCAGGTGGAACAGCAGTGGCCTGGCAGCCCCAGGGGATGCTGCCCCAGTAGTCTTCCTCAGCGGCCGGTTGCCCAGGCTGCAGGAGTCATGCAGGGATGAGCTAATCTTGGCCATTCCGTTCCATCTTGCATTCCGAGTTGTGCTTTCAGAATTCCATTCCTCTGTCTTCTGTCGTCAGCTCAAGACACTGGCTGTTTCCTTTTTGCCAACCGCAGACTCGGAACGATGCTTCCAGTCCTAACCAAATTCCCTTATTCCAGCGCTGTTTCCCGTTGCAAAAAAAGGGAAAGTTGACATCTATGGCCGTTTCCCAATACAAAAAAAGGAAGGTTGACAACTCTGGTCCTAACCCTCCCAAAATTTTGGGAGAGTAGCATTTTGCACACATGCCTTGGCAGTTGCTGTAGCATTGAGCTGAAGGGAGCCACCATTATCTGTAGGTATTTCATAGAGCAAGGACTCGTGGAAGCCTTTTTTAAAAAACTGATATACTGAGAAAGCTCTGTGAGCAATTAAAAGTACTCAAGCAAGCAGCAGTGATGATTGATCAAGAAAAGTATGGCTTTGGGACACATTAGCCAAAGATATAAAACAAGACTTGAGAATCTTGTGGAGGGGAGTAGATTACCTATTTGTCTTTTTTTTTTTAAAAAAAAAAAAAACTAAAGAAGGATGAACAGCATTAGAAACTGACCTCTAGAATAGCTGTGGGGAACTCTCTGGCCCTGCTGATGTTGTTGAAGTACAACTCCCATCATGGCCAGACTTGGTAGGGTTGATGGGAGTTGTAGTTCAGCAATACTTGGAGGGCCAAAGTTCCCCCACTCCTGCTCTAGAAGTTCACTAGGTCAGAATGTAGTTGCTTATTACTGTTAATTATTTTTGTATGATAATATTAAATAATAGCAGTAGCTTTTTGTGAAAATAAGAAATTGTGTACACATTGAATGTTTATTATTTATTTATTGAGAGGGAGAGTGTTTAAGAATCATATGCACAGATGTATTGTGGTATGTGATTTTTTTATTTAAAAAATACTGTGGTGGTTTTTTTTAAAAAAAACACACACTGATTTTCTTGTCATTTATATCCGAAAAATAATATTTTAAAGGATATTTCATGAGGCAGAAATCTAACCATTAGCTCCTATTAGCAGATTGATCTGGGTTATTAAACTATACAGACCTGCTTAAAAAAGGAATGGGCAGTTGTCAGCCAGTATATCAATAAATCAGCAACTCCAGAAAATATAATTGGGGATAGCGCAAAACCTTGCATGTTTTTTTTAATACAGAAGCAGATGACTCCATGTAGCTTTCATTTTCCCCACAGCTGGTTGCTTCAATCGTCTTCATCAGCTTTGGCGTCATCGCTGCCTTCTGCTGTGCCATTGTGGATGGTGTGTTTGCTGCCAGGCACATAGTGAGTACCAGCCAACTGGGATATATGACTGCGTTGCCATGTCCTCCACGCTTGTGAGCAGGGCTGCATACTTGCACGCCAGAGAGAGCCGTGGGAAAGCACAAAATAAAGGATTTGCGTGCAGAATCCAGTTTCTTGGTATTCTCAGCTTTGCTTTAAAAAAGCCAGACACTAGTCCTCATGGCAATGAACATGCCTGAAAGCATGTGGGCATTGATTGGTTGGGAGTCCAGAGGACCTAATGAGACCTGGTCTATGCATGCAATGGAGTGAGTTGGCAGCGGGGGCACCATCTCTAGCGGGGCCCTGAGCACACACAAAAATGTGGTTGTGGGTGCTCAGCCCCTGATGCAACTTCTGGTGCTTTGCAAAGCAGAGGAAGTCACACCCAAGACCTCGGAGATGCTGTCCAACGCCTTGTGAGGTCTCGGAACCTGGCTTGCGGTGCCACTGGAAGTCAGGTTCTGAGGCCGCGGGGCGTCATGACATCACATTTCAACATGATGTCATAAAGTCACATTGGTGTGCTGGCCATCCATAACCTGGGGCCCATGTCGGTGCCTCTGGTTGGCAGCATGGGGTACAGTGGTGCCTCGCTAGACGAAAATAATTCGTTCTGCGAGTATTTTCGTCTAGCGATTTTTTTCATCTAGCGAAGCACCAATGCAAATAGCGGTTTTCGCTAGACGAAAAAAAATATTTTGTCTTGCGAGGCAGCCCCATAGACTTTTTCGTCTTGCGGGGCAGCTTCCGCTAGACGAATGCCGTTCGTCTAGCAAGTTTTTCGTCTAGCGAGGCATTCGTCTACCGGGGCACCACTGTATTCCATTTCAGGCTTCAGATGGGGAGGTGCTGATTTTTAACACTACCTTCTATTAAAAAGAAAACTTACAAATTTAAAAAAGCATAACCTAGCACATTAGGGAGAAAGGTGATAGCCCAGCCCAGTTTGCTTTGCTGGTTTTCTAGTTGCATGGTGTGTTTTTGTTTTCGTTGTAGAGGAAAAAGCATTTCAAAATGTCTCTCCCTCCCTCCCTCTCTCTCTCTCTCTCTCTCTCTCTCTCTCTCTCTCTCTCACACACACACACACACACTGAAGTGGTATAGCCTATTTTACCCCCTCATTCAGCTACACGTTTAACATCAATAGCATTTGGGGGGGGGGTGAAGTCAGTGCCTGCTATAGCAGCTTGCCCCTTGCTATGACTAGCAGAATCAAAATAAGTTATGCAAAGTAGTTATAATATCGAGATAAAATGCAAAGTTCTACAAACTCCTATCAGTTTGCATTGGGATGCAGAATCCAGCTTTTCTTTGTGCGAGGAAGTCAGCAGAAGTGACCTGGTCACATCTAGGAACAACAACTTACTCCGTGGTCTTTACTCCTTCATGCATTAACTAGAGCTAAACATGCTAGTTATATCAGGCTATCTTTCTCACATTTTTCAAACCACAAATATTCCATTGCCTTGTTGTTTCTGTGCCAATTTTGTTCTGCTATAACATAAGAGTGTCCCACAAGAGTACTCCAGTATCAGAGGTATCTCTTGCTGGGGGAACACCAATGAGGAGGGTGCTGTTGCACTCATCTCTTGCTTGGCTAAAGGGCACTGCAGAGGCTTTTCCTGATATTAGCCATTAAGGATGCTGTAATTTGCAATAAAAAGCCCAAAGAGTTTTTCAAAGTGATAGAAAAGAAGTTAAGAATGGAGGAAGAGAAGATGCATAGATATGTCTTATTGGAAGTGTACTCTTCTTAGCGGAATCACAAATAATTGCAAGTAACTGCAGAGCACAAAACATATCTTATATCCGCATCCCATTTTAAACAGTCATGGCTTCCCCCAAAGAATCCTGGGGCCTGTGATTTGTTAAGGGTGCTGAGAATTGTTAGAACCCTGTTCCTATCCCAGATCTACACTTCCCAACGTGGTTTAACAATCAGTGCCTTTTCCCAGTGAATTGTGGGAGTTGTTGCTCTGTGGGGGAAATAGCAGGGTCTCCTAAAAACTCCCAGCACCCTTAGCAAACTACAGCTCCCAGAATTCTTTGGGGGAAAGCTGTGGCTGTTCAAAGTGGTATTATAGTGCTTAGTGGTATTGTAGTGTTATGGGCTGCCATATTTTGAAGAGCAAAAAAAAGGGGACACATTTGCCGACTTTCAACTGTGGATCGCTATGACGACTCTCATTTTACATACTCATGAAAAAGAGGACATGTCCTGGAATAAGAGGGACATATGGGAACCCTAGAAGATGCAGATAGCAGGAAGGTGGACTTTGGCCTGATCCTGCAGGCCTGTTCTTATGTTCTTGCACACTACTGGATGTCGTTTTCCTTTGTGCTTCCTTTAAACAGGCTGTAGGACAGGGATAGGCAACCTAAGGCTGGGGGCTGGATGCAGCCCAATCGCCTTCTCAATCCAGCCCGCAGATGGCGTGTTTTTACATGAGTAGAATGTGTCCTTTTATTTCAAATGCATCTCTGCGTTATTTGTGGGGCATAGGAATTCGTTCATTTATTCCCCAAAATATAGTGTGGCCCACCACATGGTCTGAGAGACAGTGGACCGGCCCACAGCTGAAAAAGGTTGCTGACCCCTGCCATAGGATGTCTGAAAATATGGTTACCGGTAATTTGAGCATCTGCCCACTATTTCGACAAAAAAAGATATCAGGGTTGATTCACTTCCTCTTTTTTCATTTTTTTTAACTCTACCCTACTATTTTTATCTTTTTTTTTTAACAGGATCTCAGGCCACTGTATGCAGGACGATGTCACTACTATTCCAAAAGTACAGCTCAGCCAGAGGTGTGTAACTGTGATGCTGCTACCTCAGTTCCTGCAACATGAGTGAGCAGGAAATTCTAGGTGATAAATGGGGGAGAAATGCAATTAGGCTGGAATTTTAATGCAAACCTACCTAATTCACGCTTTCTAAAACAATACACAAACTGAAACACAGCCATCCTTTGAAATCTGCACTTCTCCAAATGTTGTGATGCAGTTCTCCAACCAAATAAATGTGCATGTTAAGGGAAAATGTGCATTTAAAAATGTGTGAAAATAATGTATAATATTGCTTTGCAAAATTATGTGTATCAGACAAAATTGTCTACAAAAATGTGCATGTTAGGACAAAATTGCACTAAATTTTTGAGAGGGCTTTAAAAAAAACGGGACGCAGAAACACAGAGAACTGAACTGGAAAAATGAGAAAGAGAGAAAAACCCAAACTGGCAGATTTGTTGATCTCTAAAGTTGCCTGTTCAAATACTCCACCTGTCTGGTCTGCAGGAACCAAACTTTTCCAGCCCTTCAGAAATCCTGTTCTCATAAACAGAAAATGATGTTTCTAGACTGCACGGCTACAGGGGGAGGAAAGCACATGCTCCTCTGTGTTAAAAAATAAAATCAGTGCATATTGAAATGTTTGTCTCAGGGGAAATAGTTTATCTAAGATATATCCTTTATGTGCTAGGGATGAAGGTCTGTAGTGACATTTTTTTGTTTACTGTTTGTGGCGGGGAAGCATTCAGACGCATGCTCTTGCACTTGCAATTAAGCTGAAGTGGTACAAATCAGAAACGGGCTTTATCCATAGCTGTCAACCTTCCTTTTTTTCTGCATTGGGAAACGGCCATGGGTGTCAACCTTCCCTTTTTTTGCAGTGGGAAACAGCGCTGGAATAAGGGAATTTCCCGCACAAAAAGGGAAAGTTCACAGCTATGCTTTATCTCCTCATCTGCTGTGAAAACTAAGCCAGAGAAGTTCTGGAAATGCTATAGGAACAAACCTGCCAATTCCAGAAAGATATGGCCTTCAGCTTCTGTAAGCCCTGTTTCTGTTGTTCAAACAGGCAGTCTGCCACCCCCAGCACCGCAGCCCTTGCACGCCCAAGATCAAAGGCAATACCTGCTTCTGCTGTGACCTCTACAACTGTGGGAGGTGAGTGACATGGAAAAGCCTCACCTGTAGCCCCCGGGTCAGTCCTGCTGTCAGTGAGTATGAAGGAGTTGTTTCAGGCTGAGACCTTATCTGCATTATACATTTAAAACAGTATTGCTCCACTTTAAACAGCTGTGGCTTTCCCCCAAAGAATCATGGGAACTGTAATTTGTTAACAGCACTGAGAGTTGTTAAAAGGTAAAGGACACCAACAGTTAAGTCCAGTCACAGACAACTCTGGGGTTGTGGCGCTCATCTTGCTTTACAGGCCGAAGAAGCCGACGTTTGTCCGCAGACAATTTTTCCGGCTCATGTGGCCAGCATGCCTAAGCCGCTTCTGGCACAACAGAACACTGAAACCAGAGCAGCGCACGGAAACACCATTTACCTTCCCACCACAGTGGTACCTATTTATCTACTTGCACTGGCATGCTTTTGAACTGCTAGGTTGGCAGGAGCTGGGACAGAGCAATGGGAGTTCATCCCGTTGTGGGGATTCGAACCACCGACCTTCTGATTGGCAAGCCCAAGAGGCCGCATCCCTGAGAGTTGTTAGGAGAATACAATTCCCTTCACAGAGCTCCACTTCCCAGAATTCCATGGGGAAAGGGATTGCTTATTAAACTTCTCTGGGAATTATAATTCTGTGAAGGGAATAGGGGTTTCCTTGCAACTCTCTGCACCCTTAACAAACAACAGGTCCCAGGATCCTAGAGGGAAGCAATGACTAAAGTGGCATTATACTGCTTTAAGTGTAAAGTGCAACTGAGGCCTGAGCTTTGTGCTACAGAAATAACTTTTAGTAGGTCATGTCATTCGTCTGGCAGCCAGCAATGTCAGATTGTCCCTCTGTACCCTTCTGTTTACTGTTCTTGATGGTTTACTTAAAGCCAGGAGGGTTTAATGCAGCCTACCAAGGTTGGGTAAGCATCATTATGACATTAGGTAATTAACTGGTGGGTGGTTTCACCCACCTGTCAAAGTTGGCCCACAGGGTGGAGGGAAATAAAGATCTGGCCCAAGAAGATTCCCCACCCCTAGGGTATAGGGTTGCAGCCTGACCTGCAGATCCAAAAGTCCCTGGTTCAAACTTGTCTGTGCTGTGGACTCACTAAGTGACCAGAGGCTAGCAGCGTTGTCATGTGCCTTATTCCCCACATCTGCAAAATGGGGGAAATAGCACTGATTTACCTTACAAGGTTGTTGTATTGTAAGGATTGCAGTTAAATGATGTTCGTGAAAAGATTTGAACACTTGAAAGTGCAAAAAAAAAAATGTTAGATAGCTGTTTTTAATGTTAAACAATCACAGCCATCTGAAACCAGAGCAGCAGAAAAATCCACAACGGACTCCCTTTTTTTGAAACAGAAAGACTAACTGGTCCCCAAAGGCCCTCCTGAAATACTAAAAATTTACCATGCAGAGAAAATGATACAGTGATATAAGAACCACCCCTGCTGGAAAAGACCAAAGCTTTTATCAGGTGTGGGGAACCTTTGTCCTTGCAGTTTTTGCTGAATTAAACTCCCATCACCCCTGGCATTTTGTCATGCTTGCTGCAGCTGATGGGGGTTGTGGTTTGGCAACATCTGGAAGACCAGTGGTTCCCCACACCTGGCTTAACACATCCAACTCCCTGTTTTCTACAGTAGGCAGTCAAGTGCCTCTAGGAAGCACAGAAGCAGAGCTCAAAAGGCAATAAACCATCTCCCATTGTTCCCCATCTCAAGCAAATGTTATATGGAGACATGCTCCCCCTGATCCCAAAGATGGCACTTAACCATCTTGATTAGTAATCATTGATAACTTTTATCTTCCATAAGTTGGTGGCCATCACCACGCAACTTGTGACAGCAAATCCCACTGTTTTAACTTTGCACTCTGTGAAGGAGTGTGGTTCTGCCAATGTTTGCTAACCGCTGTGGCTAAGATCAACCTCTACGGTTGGAGGCAATGGGTCTCTGAATATGAATTGTTGCGAATCACAGGTGGGAAGAGCTCTGTTGCACCCAGGTCTTGTTTGTGGGCTTCCCACAGGCATCTATGAGAAGAGGATGTAGGACCAGGTGGGCCTTTGGCTAATAATAATAATAATAATAATAATAATAATAATAATAATAATAATAATAGATTTATACCCCGCCCATCTGGCTGGGTTTCCCCAGCCACTCTGGGTAGTTCCCAACAGAATATTAAAAACACAATAAAACATCGGACATTAAAAACTTCCCTAAACAGGGCTGCCTTCAGATGTCTTCTAAATGTCTGATAGTTGTTTATTTCCTTGATATCTGATGGGAGGGCGTTCCACAGGGCGTGTGCCACTACCGAGAAGTCCCTCTGCCTGGTTCCCTGTAGCCTCACTTCTCACTGTGAGGGAACCGCCAGAAGGCCCTCGGCACTGGACCCTCAGTGTCTGGGCTGAATGATGGGGGTGGAGACACTCCTTCAGGTATACTGGGCCAAGGCCATTTAGGGCTTTAAAGGTGCTCAGAAATGTACTTGGAGCCAATGAAGGTCTTTCAGGACTGGTGTTATATGGTCTCAGCGGCCACTCCTAGTCACCAGTCTAGGTGCTGCATTCTGGATTAGTTGTAGTTTCCGGGTCACCTTGAAAGGTAGTCCCACATAGAGCGCATTGCTGTAGTCCAAGCGGGAGATAACCAGAGCACGCACCACTCTGGCGAGAAAGTCCGTGGGCAGGTAGGGTCTCAGCCTGCGTACCAGATGGAGCTGATAAACAGCTGCCCTGGACACAGAATTAACCTGCGCCTCCATGGACAGCTGCAAGTCCAAAATGACTCCCAGGCTGCACACCTGGTCCTTCAGGGGCACAGTTACCCCATTCAGGACCAGGGAATCCCCCATACCTGCCTGCCCCCCAAAACAGTACTTCTGCATGACTCTGTTATGTCCTTACGTCTCTCTAGCAAAATTGTCCCAGAAGAAGGATTATCTAATGAAAGATGTTTTGCCTTTCTGTGCAACTGAGTATGTCTTTGGTACTTTTTAAAAATTTGACATTCTTTGGATTGAACAGAGTGGAGATTTCCGGTGGTTTTTATGAGTACATTGACGTCAGCAGCTGCCAAGATATCATTCACCTTTACCACCTGCTCTGGTCAGCAACCATTTTGAACATCGTGGGCTTGTTTCTCGGGATCATCACTGCTGCAATCCTAGGAGGCTTTAAAGATATGGTAAGAGGGTGTCCATAGGAAACGTAGACAAGCAGAATTTATTTATTTCAAACGTGTTGTGCCACTATTTAGAGCTATGCGCTCACCATGTGGTGTGCAAAGGAATGAGAGACAAGGTACAAATAAACCAGTGTTTCCCAACCTTGGGCCTCGAGCTGTTTTTGGACTACAACTGCCATCATCTCTAGCTAGCAAGACCAGTGGTCAGGGATGATGGGAACTGTAGTCTGAAAACAGCTGGAGACCCAAGGTTGGGAAACACTGAAACAGACACAGCAAAAGATAGAGAGATTAAAAAATGAGAAGCTGCTCTGGAGACCAGAGCAATTTTGGGTGGGCACCAGTTAAAGGTGACAAGGGACATTTTTTTGGTAGCTATTAAAGGCAGCCATGAAGTGGGAAAGGCTTTGTGGCCTCCCTAAATGCCAGAATTCAAGTGGCAAGCTTCTCCGTCCATCAGGAAGGAGTTGTGTAGTTTTCGGAGGCCATGTCTCTTGTGCATGATAACCAAACTCATGGGTGGGGAATCATTTTGGCTTGGCAAGTCAGATAATTATATCCTCCCACCTGGAGGCCAGATTTGACTCCCCCATGCATTAGCTAATGGGCAGAGGTGTCCAATCTTGCATTCTGCAGGATTTGGGTGCAGAGGAGAGTTCCTTACACACCTGAACCAACCAGGACTAGACTGAGCACCCTCCATTTCAGATGATGCACAGGGATATTTCAGCCCTGCTTTTTATAGCCATATACCTGATGTCATATAGGATGTCAGGAGTGGGAATGGTGGGTGTGGTTTGGGAAGAGCAGCCCAGCTGCCCAAATGAGAAGGCCTGTCAGGCCAGATTTGACCCATGGCCAGGAGGTTCCCCACAGTGAGACACTTGAGAAGGACCCCTGAGGTGGATCATAGTGTACAGGCAAGATCTGTGCTTCCCCCATTTCTCTTGCAGTATTCTGATCTCCTCTGGCCATTTGGATAAATGGACCACAAGCTAAGTGAGTTTTCCATTTCCCATTGTGTTCATAGACTCCCTCACTTCCTGCTCTAAACTGCACAGTTGAAAATGCACGGCCCACTGTATCTTACTACTCAAGACCCCAGGTGACGTCATACAACACATATTACCACAGCACGCCTCACCTGCCACCGTATTCAGCGTATGACTTCCAGGTATGTTGGGTCAAATGGCTGCTGTGCTTACTTAAGAGAGTAATCTGCTTTTTTTACAGAAGGGGTCCACCATCAAGCAGTTATGTTACAACTGCCTCTTTTTTCTATGCAGTCTTTTATGTTCCATCTTTTGGAGGAGAGAAAACTATTTTGCCTTCGTCATGCTGTCATTTCGCCTCTGTTCCTGGCTCCAAATTTTACCCTTTTTTTTTTTTTGCAGGTGTGGTGAAACACATTTCACTTTTCCGCTCAGTTTCAGCCTGTATAATTGTAGAGAACCTGGGCCTTCAGTTGTTATGGGACTTCAGCTCCCAGACGACATGGCTGACAATCAAGGAATGATGGGAGTTTAGCTCAGTCGGTAGAGCATGAGACTCTTTGGGCAGATCTACTGGCAGAGCCAGTGTGGTGTAGTGGTTAAGAGTGGTAGACTCGTAATCTGGTGAACCGGGTTCGCGTCTACGCTCCTCCACATGCAGCTGCTGGGTGACCTTGGGCTAGTCACACTTCTTTGAAGTCTCTCAGCCCCACTCACCTCACAGAGCGTTTGTTGTGGGGGAGGAAGGGAAAGGAGAATGTTAGCTGCTTTGAGACTCCTTCGGGTAGTGATAAAGCGGGATATCAAATCCAAACTCCTCCTCTTCTTCTTCTTCTTCTTCGTGGTTTATAACGTTAAAAATGTGCTATTAAAATGTGACACCAGAGGGTGCTGGCAAAGGGGGAATGCATGTTAAATGTTACTTTTAACATCGTCTTAATAATGTTTAAAAGATCGCTGTAGTTCCAGCCTTTATCTCAGGGTTGTGGGTTTGAGCCCCACGTTGGGCAAAACATTCCTGTATTGCCCAGAGTTGGATTCTATAGTTCTAATCTGGAGGGCACCAGGGTTCTCACTACTGGGATCAATTGATCCTCCTCTTCCTGCGATGATCTTCATATTTCACCAAGTTGCTTCTGGGTTTGCTGCTTGCGCATGTGCAAAAGCGCAAACTGCTTCGCGTGTGTGCTCAGAGCAACGCTTTGTCGAGGATCCCTTTTGTCAAGCGTCCGGGGCTCGGGAACGGATCCCAGACTCAAAACAAGGTACCACTGTATATAGTTCAGAAGTGCATGACATAGGAAGCTGTTTTAATTCCAGCCAGTGTGGTGTAGTGGTTAAGAGCGGTAGACTCGTAATCTGGGGAACCGGGTTCGCGTCTCCGCTCCTCCACATGCAGCTGCTGGGTGACCTTGGGCTAGTCACACTTCTCTGAAGTCTCTCAGCCCCACTCACCTCACAGAGTGTTTGTTGTGGGGGAGGAAGGGAAAGGAGAATGTTAGCCGCTTTGAGACTCCTTCGGGTAGTGAAAAGCGGGATATCAAATCCAAACTCTTCTTCTTATATCACTGCTACACCTAGCTCAGTATTGGCTGCACTCACAGGCAGTGGCTCTCAAGTAAGAGGTATCACCTGGGCCGGGGAGGCCTGCCCAGGTAGAGTCCTGAGGGCCAGAAATAGGAGCTTAGAGTCCGCATTTGGCTCCCAAGACTAGGATTCCCCCTCCCACAATGGTGTTGACAATGCTAAGCTAGAAGGACCAAAGATTGGGCTGTGCTTGAGGCAGTTTTCTCTATGCTGAATCCGCCTCTCTCCCTTTCGTTGCAGCATTCCAGTGTCTTCCCGGCCTCCACACCATCTGGCCTTTCGGACGATCCTCTGTCGCTGTCACCGTCACCAAGCTACGTCTGGTCCCCTACTGCTCCTCCTCGTTACTCCCCACCGTATTTTCCACCTTTTGAAAAGCCACCACCTTACACGCCATGAAGGAAGGACGGGTAGAAACTGTGCCACTGGGGCTAATTGTGAAACCTTTTTGTACTGGAGGGAGGGGGGGAGAGAGAGAAGGGGCACACTTATTACATAGCATACATAAGCCATTTAAAATAGGGGAACCCTGCAACACTCTTCCCATAGGCCAGGCCTAGGCCAAATTGATGCTAACTGCCAGCAGCAAGAAGGGAGAAATCCTGCATTCAGCACCTGTAGTCTTGCTCTATTTGCTTCTTCAAAATCCATCATGATTAGTTGGCCGCTGTGGACTTGTTGCTTTGAGGGTTTGCTGTGCTGTTTCCGCTCTCACTTTGAGCAAATTGCTGTGTGGCTAATCAGGCACACCCTGCTTTTCTCAAAAGGTGTTGATAAATGGGTGTTCCTAATTCCTTTTGTCCTCTTTAACAAAACTGCTGGGCTGAGTGGAATGTAGCTGATGGTAAAGATTTAAAGGAGGAACCCAAGAGCTTGAGTATATTAAATGAATGCTCCAGACTAGTAGGAGGAGGGAATAATAATAATAATAATAATAATAATAATAATAATAATAATAATAATAATAAGTGATATATGAAGCCTTAATTTTGCACACTGAAAATGGGCCTTTGAATGGAAATTGAGGAAGGTCCAGCTGTTTGTTAGGCAAATGGCACTCTACTGACACCTAGCGACATTCTGTGAGCATTACCTCAAAGTAGAAAAACAAAAGGTTGCTTCACACACAACTTTTTATCTTTACATATGTTGGTGATGGTTACATATAAACCGGCCTTTATTTTCCTATTTTGGTTTTTAATATAGCCACAAACAAAAATAGGTACTATGCCAAATATTTTCTGCTCTTTTAAACAGCACAAATGCCACACAGTTTGGCTGGATGCACATGATCAAATGTCACTTTCCCCTTTCCTTGCAGGAGGATGCTGATTAATCAAGCATTGGATTTCCACCATTTGTTCCAACATAAGCCCTGTTTGGGTGTTCAGGCACTCTGCATGTAAACAGACACATGAAGAGATGTGGGAAGGGGGTGTGTGCCAAAGCCCACCCCTTACAGCTCATCCTCCCTACCCCCATTTTATATTAAAGTTCTGCAGCTGGGGGTCTTCTGTACTCATGGTGGCTGCTTCTGCTGCTCAGTGGTAGGGCATCTGCCTTGCATATAGGAGTTCCAAGGTTCAATCTCCTGGCATTGCTGTGTAAACCGTTGCCTGAAAACCTGGAGAGCTGCTGCCAGGCAATGTACACACAATCCTCAGCTAGATGGACCATTGTTCTGATTCATTATAAGGCTGGGTCCCCATGAAACTGTGACACAAATAGGAGGGTTTAAATAGTGCAAGCAGCTCAGCCTCCACAAGAAGAGGAGGCTCCCCACATGTCTTCACCACCATTGGAATCCCTCAAGTAGAGAGTGTTTGGTGTAGCCATTTTTGGACTCTTGGGTGATCAGGAACTGAGGCTAACATTAACTGTCCTCTAAGCTGTGCAGCTAGACCTAGACTGCATGCTTGCATTATTCATAGGCTTACATAGTCAGCTTCAAATGACACACAACTCTGCATGCAGAATCCTCAACTTCTACAAATCCTAGGAAATCCTAGTCTGATTTACACTTTATGTTGCAGTCTCTCATGCATCTTAATAGGGAACACTCAAATATTTGAAGCAGGTATGTATATAATTGCAAATCCCTCCCCCCCCAAAAAAAACCCCACGGCTCCTTAGTGAGTGTTCACCGTGTCTTGTTACAGATCTCTCCCCTTATCTGCAAAGTCCACCACAGTATAGAGTGGACTGGAGATTCCTGCTTTAAAAACAACAACAACAAAAAACCCTTAATCAATTTATTATAAAGGGCTGCTTCTGCTTGTGACTGAGTTCGAAGGAAGGGGATTTGCCCCAAATAAGAAAAACTAATATTTTAAAGAAATTTGAAAGCTTTTAGCTTTCACAGCTCTAGCAATTTAGAAAGTTGCATTTTGTATGTGTGGCCAGTTTGGTGGATCGGACCATGGTTCACTGCAAACAGCAATGCAGACCTTGGTTCAAATTCCCGCTGAGCCGCCAGCCTAACCTACTTCTTGGTGTTTGGGAGGAAAACACATGAGATTTTATTGCAAAATTTAAATACTTGAATTGTGTAATTGCTTCATGATAGCTAATCGAGTCTGTCTTTCAAGCTGTAAGAGATGGAGGAGTTTGGGAAGCCATGCATTGCATAGCTTAATAGAGGGGTATCCAATATGGTGCCCTCCAGATGTTTCTGAGCTACATCATTCTACACCATTGGCCAATGGCCATGCCTGCTGGGGTGATAGTTGTAGCCCAACAACATTTCCAGGGCACTACATTGGCTACCCCTGGCTTAATATATGTGCTAAGCATCTTAATACTGATACTAGGGAGCTCTCAAGACTTTGTCCTATCACCAGTTGAGTGCTGTTCTGGATTGTGGCCAGAGACTGTGTGCTATTCATTCTGGGGAGGTGGAGAGGAAAGAGTTGTACAAAAACAGGTATTAGAGCACGTTCTTCTCAACTTGTCAATTCATTCACCGGTTCCGTTTGCTTGGGATTCACAGAATGCTTTGCACAAACCAGGGTTGGCCAACATGGTAGACTCCAGACACCGGACTGCCCCTCCCCTATCTTGCAGGCCAACCTCATTGCGTAAAGTCACAAAAGCAGGTGGTAAAAAAAAGCCTGAGCTGAAGAGCCGTGCGTTTCAATAGCCTGGATCTTCTCTTCTCATTAATAGCACTGCCCCGACATCACACTAAAGCTGCAATGCTATATCTACTTACTTTGCAGTAAGCCCAATCAAACTCGGTGAGATTTACTTCCAAAGTAGCCAAAGATAGTTATGTGCTATAAATGTTATTCATTGCCTAAAAACCTATTGCCTAAAATTATCTGAGGATTTTAAGAGGTGTTTTCAATCAGGGCTGGGGAACCTGTAGCCCGTCGGATGGCATTGGACTCTAAATTCCATCAGCTGCAGCCAGCAGTCATCAGCGACGCCAAAAGCTGGAGTCCAGCAACATCTCAAAAGTCCACAGGTTCCCCAGGGTAGCTTCTAGTTCATTCGGCATTATATAAAATGGGCGTAACTCATGCATGCTCTCCTGCTTCATAAGCCCAAGGTTTGCCAAAATGTTGTGGTTGTTCTCATTTCCCATCTGCAGGGCTTTGCTCAAGGGTTGTCAGGTTTCAAAGCAACTTAAGTAGAGCTGTTAAAAGCATCCTTGCCCCCACGTCCACCTTTTTCTCCAGAATATCTATGGGCAAGAGCCTTTTGGAGTGGGAGGGTTTGACTCTGCACTAAGATTTCATTAATTGTGTTAACCTCATTTGTATAGCAATCCCTGCTATCATAAGAGGCTACGCTAGAACAGGGCTGGCCTCTAGCAGACTTACACATTACCCTTTAGATTTCATTATCGAGTGCCAAAGACATTTGAACAAATGGAATGGTTATGTCACAGTATCCTTGCTGCTTTTTTAAAAGGTCTTCTTTTTTTTTTTTTTTACATGAAGAAAATAGCAGTTATCTCCATCCTGACGACCAGGTTGCTTTTTAGCTTTGATAGAAGTGTATGCAATCACCTGTAAATGTAAACACAGAAGTCACGTGCGCTGTATTATCTTCTTCAAATCCATTTCTTGTGAGAATGTAATGCATACATGGTTCATGTGCCCTTGGAATAATTTATAAAAATAAAAGTGGTAAGAATTTTGTTTACGTTTTGATTTTGTGGCAGGGTTAGCTGGTTCCCAAATTCTTATCTATATAAATGGCATTATCTGCCTATATACATAAAAACGTAAGGCTGTCGCTGTACAGCCCCATTAAGAGAATGTGTAGCGCACCTCTTAACCTGGATTTGCATTGATTCAAGGTGGAGGAGGGGAGAAGACAGGTTTTAGAATGGTGGCTATAAACAACAGCAGAGGTTTGAATAAAGCAGGGTTGGAAGGATGCAGAAGAGCTGTGGATATGGGTGGCTGGGGGGCCTTGAACGAGCTGTGGAGGGTTGGGTGAGGAATAAAGGGAGGGAGTAGGTGAGCAATACAAGTAGGAACAGCAAACCCTAGCATGCTTTTAAAAAGGAACAGCGTGCTTAAACAGCCTGGCCCCGAACTCCCATCTGCTGGCAGTACAAAGGGGTTCACTCCCAGCTATAGGTAAAGGGACCCCTGAACATTAGGTCCAGTTGCGGACGACTCTGGGGTTGCAGCGCTCATCTCGCTTTACTGGCCAAGGGAGCCGGCGTACAGCTCTGAAGTTCCACAGTAAAGGAGCTGACGTGGAAAGCGCCTCCTAAACATGTTTTTAAAACCAGTCACCTATATACAGTAAAACACAAGCTAAATGAATGGAATAATGACAAAATGACTCCACATTCTTTTACCCCAATTCAGCCAAAAATATGTGCACAAAACAGCCTCTTTCGTGTGTAGATGGTTTGCATCACAATTTAATTCTTCCGAACCGATGTACAACTCAACCCAGGGTCACCAATTGTCATAAGGGACTAGTATGTTGTGCCTTGAGTTGGATGCAGGGCTCTGAGAATTACTCCCGAGGGAGAAGAGATGCTGGGCTACTTGATTGCCTCAACCATAGGACACCAGCTCTACCAAGCTTCCCTTCCTCATTTGGCATCAGGCGACAGCAAATAAAGAGATGCAAAGCAGAGCCATTCCATTGCCTTTTCTCCCTGAATTGTTTTAATCCCAGCTGGTCTTTATAATACCTATTTAAGAATTGTGCTTGTTTGCTCCCCCTTCCGCCCGCCCCTTATGTCTTCTAGAATGCAAGCCTTTTTGATAAGCTTACTTAAAGTGCTCTGGGATACTTTCTGTTGTTTTGCTAAACTGCAGCAGGGTTAAAGTAGTTTGAATAAATAATATTTTTAAAAAACAACAACAGCAAAACCAATTAGATTTTGAGACATACTACATAAATGAGCTAAAACAATGGTTTTTCATTGGTAAATAAAGGTAAAGGACCCCTGGATGGTTAAGTTCAGTCAAAGGCAACTCAGGGGTGCAGCGCTCATCTTGCTTTCAGGCCGAGGGAGCTGGCGTTTGTCCACAGATAGCTTTCCGGGTCATTTGGCCAGCATGACTAAACCGCTTCTGGACCTGACATTGGACCCGACAGACTTGTAATTGTCCCTATTCAGATTAATCGCCTCTTTCCTTCAGTTTACGCCTGCAAAGGAATCCAAACCTGACTTTTCAAAAACTGGGCAGCAGCAAAAGCCATCCATGAACAGCAATCCCAGAAACAACTGTTTTGGTTTTTTTCTCTCAATAATAAACTGTTTGCACATTGGGAAAATTAATAGCTTTTTATTTTTTTGCCATACAAAGCTCTAAGAACTAAAGGTCAAGTATTGGTTAATGAAAAGCAAAACACAATTCCCAAAAAGTATGTTAAGGGGGGGGGGGAAACTGTACAAATTATATACATTACAGTACTGTATTGATTCAATATTATTTTTAAAAAAGGATAAAGCTCAGTAGAAACCAGTATGGAATAAACCACTGCCCCCACCCCTTAAAAAAGTTCTATGCTTTAGTAGGAAATAAATACGCAATGCACTGATATTCCCCCTCTTACATGTTTTAATTTTATACTGGAATGTCATATGAATTTTGAAAAGAAATCATTACGGAGAACTTAACACTCTCCTACCCACCTTACCCTCACAATACCATTTCCTTGGACTTAGGGGTTGTTTGTATACATTACAGTGGTACCTCAGTTTACAAACAGCCCTGTTTACGAACTATTCAGTTTACGAACTCCGCAAATCCAGAAGTAGCATCCCGGTTGGCAAACTTTACCTCGGTCTAAGAACGGAATCTGAACGGTGGAAGGGCACCAGTGGCAGGAGACCTCATTAGGGGAAAGTGCGCCTCGGTTTAAGAACAGACTTCTGGAACAGATTTAAGTTTGCAAACCGAGGTACAACTGTATACAGAAATGTGGTGGTAGAATCAAAGACTGTACCACCTCAGTCTGCAGGTAGGTCAGGGTGTCATGCATTAAACTCGCAAGAAGAGGGATATGCTGAACTGTTCCTCCCTTGCTGCATGCAAGGTGGTAGGCAAAGCACTCGAAAAACACGAATGCAGATCAATGTGGTACTTCCAGAAGTGTGCCACCTTATTCTGGGTAACGTGCAAGATGGACATAGCAGAACTCGCCTGAAACGAGTTCAACCAAAATCAAGGGCACTTAGTTCCAAGCAGGACACGTTTGGAATGGTGTCAATAAACCACTCTTATTTTAACCTTGAGTACAGATTTGCTATGGGGTTTCTGGTTAATATCTAGCTCTTCTGTACAAACACATTTTTAGGTTACAGTAACCTTCCTCCCCACAGTCAACATGCTAATATTTACAGAAAGGTGATAAGTGAGGCTAGAAACCAAGTGTTTCTTTTTAACCCTACAAAAAGCAAGAGTCAGGTGTTTTAATATCAAAACGATAGGGTGTCACAAAAATGGCTTAAGGTACAGAATGGATACAGCGTTATTTCCAACCCATAAGCAGAGGATTTCAAAAATATAAACACACTTTATAGGGACTTTTCGACTTTGGATACTGAAACTTTTTTCCTAGGAAAAGCAAGGAACCTGAGATGCCTGCATGTATGATTCTTCTACCAAAAACACAGCTTGGAACCCTATCTATCTTCCAGTTTTCTTTTACACTTAATCAAAAGGGGGAAAAGAAAGACGCCGTCTGTAGGCATGATTTGGGGCTGCATCCAACATACTCTAGAGTAGAACCACTGAAAATAATGGGCGTGAACAACAGGTTCACTAATTTCAACCAGCCTACTCTGAGTAGGATATGATCCCTTTTAAGTTTTAAAAAGTTTCAGTATATGCTATCATTATGTCCCGGTTCTCCTGAAATTACCAGGGAGCCTAGATCTGCAGTGGCGCAGTGCAGGAGGGGGACAGCAGCCTTCACTCGGTAAGTCAATCAGGGCCGCCTCTCTGAGAGATTACTGTAATCATAGAGTTGGAAGGGAAGAGGGTCATCTAGTCCAACCCCCTGCAATGCAGGAATCTATTGCCCAACCCGGAGCTGGAATAAGACTCTCTTTCTCAGGTATAGTTGCAGGGGGTGTTAAAAGGAGAGGCACCCTCCATTTGCCCTCATCTTTCCTTTGGTGGCAGCAAAGGCATTGGGGCTGGAATCTAAGAAGGAAAGTGAGAAGGGGCACCCAGACCCATTTCAGGGGGAGCTCCCCTTAAGGGGACTTTGGAGGGTGGTGCTCCCTGTCCAGAAGCCCAGTTTGGGGGCTGAAGGGTCATAGCACCCCCTACCAGGTTGCCCATGTTTGCTTCAAAGCTGTACATGCTATAGTGGACCCTGACCATGGACAACCCCCTATTGGTTGTTGGGGTATCCACCAGCACTCAGGCTGCTCAGTCTTTTGATCCATGCCCTAGGAAGGCCTACATTAAACCTATTCGCTTGTGGCAAAGTTGTGGTCTTGATCATTCTCAGCTATGTATCACGCTTTGTTTATTTCTGTACTTCTTCGTCTGCGCTGCCGCCAGTATTCTCTGGAAGTAAAGGTTGTTTTAACTCCGTAAGTAGCAACTGTTGTAAGATGCACAAAACCTATCATTTGAAGGAATAGTGAGCAATTTTTACTTAGCGCAAAGCAACTTTTCTTTTGCTAGGAACTACTAATATTTTCTCTTTAACAGGGATCTTGTTCACTCCTAAAATTTTAGAGAAACTTGAAGCATGCCTCCTGTACCAGAAGGAACACACCAATTTCAATTAGTGATTAAAATTATCATCATCATCATCACCACCACCACCACAAATCACAGAATTTAAATATGAACCACTCACTTTAAAACATGGTTTATGGAACTATTTTCTTTTTAATCCCTCCCCCATAAACAAAATGTATTCAGTCTAGATAACAAAGGACCTTTGCCCATTACTGCAAACACAGATTTCCAACATCCTTTTTGTCATAGCTTATCACATTTCAACAGACCTTACTTTCTTGCCAGAAAAGTAGATATATATATTTTTAATCAAAGGATTAAAATCTAAAGGTGAAGGACCAGGAGCAAGACCTTGGGGGGGTCATAGCAGAAGGCTTGATTAAGACGTCAACCCAGTGGTGCAACAGCCATGAAAAAGGGGGATGACGCTCATTAGAGGAAAGACTACAGACTTTTTAGTTTAGAGAAAAGGCTAGGAAGAGGTGACATGATAGAAGTTCATAAAATAGTGGATGAAGTGGATTTTTTAAAAAAAGTCTCCCCCTCTCATGGACATCCAATGAAGCTGAACAGATTAAAGATTTATTCATGCATCACATAGTCAAACTATGGAACTAGTTTCCCCAGGAGGCAGTGATGGCCACCAACTTGGATGGCTTGAAGAGGGGATTGGACAAATTCATGGAGGAGAGGGCCATCCATGTCTACTTGCCATGATGGCTATATGCTCTACTTCCACAGTTGGAGGCAGCAATGGTTCCAAACAGCTGTGCTGGAAACCACAGAAGGGAAGAGTGCTCTTGTGCTCATGTTTTGCTTCCTGGTTTCCCACAGGCACCTGTTTGGCCACAGGCTGCCGGACTAGATGGGCCATCGGCATGATCTAGCAGGCTATTCTTATGTTCTTAAAATTAAGGTCCAGAAGAGGTTGCTTTTAAAATGAAATGTTTATTTCACAAAACATGGGGAGAGGGAATTCTAAAGTGGTGGGAAGAAGAGATTTTAACAACATAACCACTGATTTCTAGCTACTTCTATTCATCACAATCCTGTTCCGTCTTCTATAACGTCTCCACACACCCCCTACAAGCCCGCGTAATTTACAAAAATTTAGGACGTCATTCAATGTAAAGCAACAAACTACATGACTGCTGACCAGTTTACTTGGGACAAGCTCCCCCCCCCCACTCAAGATGGACTTTTACTATAAGCACAGCGTTTTTAAAAAAATGTGTAACATTGTGCGGGGGGGGGGGGGAGTAAACAGGCACAATGTCTGAGACCTGACACACCCCTGCCACTGAACGTACATGAGATGTTAAATCCTTATCAGAACTCCTAACTAACCTGACAGTTACCTTGAAATGAAGTCAAACGAACTAAGTTCATGAAAAACTATAAATAAGTTCAATTATGGAACAAATGACAGTAAGCCAGCAACTTACGTGGGGGTTATGTTCCAGGGAGAGTCAAAGCACATTGGGTGCAATAGCAGGTGGGATTGCCAGTCTTTTTTACCCCTGAACACCCTCCTCCTTTCTGCCCCCTTTAAAAAATGTTTTGCCAAGCACATAAAAGTTGAATGCACACTAGTTAAATGTGTGTAAGTTGTGTACATCATTTGAAGCGTAACTTTGGGAAACAGCTTCCACACCCTTCAGCACAAAACAAAAACAAAAACCCACCTATACAGTTATATCTGTCACCACCTTTTCCCATGGTAAACTAAATGGAAAACGGCAGCTTAATCCAAACCACCAACATGATTTCAGCAAAAGGAGGGTCTGACATAATTCCTTGATATTGGAGGGTAGAAAATGTGGGCAGACTTAAGAAGGGCAATGTCACTGGACAATTTTGCTGACAAAGCCCCTCCTGTGTTGAAGGATAGAACACAATGGTCCAGCCATTGGGTCTTTTTAATTACCAAATATAAATAAAACTTGTTCAGGCTTCTTCAAACAAATAGCATCTTTTCTCCTCCAAGATAAGAAGCTTACATTATGAGCAATTTTTGTGAAGGCAGAATGGCTATTTTGCAGCAGAACAGACTTGGGATGCAACTTAGAAAATAATTTGATTTATGGACAGGATGATTGGACCTTCACACACTCTCCCACAACAACACTATTTTCCATTAAGTTAAAAGGAGTGCAATGATTTCTACTATAAAAAAGAACTAAGCTATAATCAGGAAACCTATCTAGACTGCCTTTACGTAGTCTCAAGCAATTTAAAAAAAAACAGTTTTAAAGTGCTAACATGAAAGAAGGGATTACGTAATAAGTGGTTCAAGAGGCAAGAAATGTTCCCATTATTCTACAAGTTATCAGGATCATTTCTCATTACAAGAGACTCTCAACTTACGTGGGGGTTGTGTCCCAGGGATTGCACCTAATGCCAAAGTCATGTTTGGTCAAAACACACTGGGTTCAATGGCAGGAGGGATTGCCACAGTCCTTTTTCCTGGACATCTGCCCCCTATTTAATTTTTTTAAAATTTTTTGCCAAACACATGAAGCTGAATGCACATGGGTTATAAATGCACAAGTTGTGAGTTACCTTTATTGTAAAGAAGCCACACCTTTTCAAACAATTATTTCACCGGATTTTGATCCATGATAATGAACCAAACACATTTAACACCTAGCTTCTCAAGTGCCTTTTCCCATAATCAAGTGAAGCGTTTTTCTTTCCCTGACCAATTTTCTTTCACAAGCCTCTCTGAAGCTTATAGGCATTCTAGTCTTAACATACTACATTTTTGTTGGCTAGGCGTTAACACACTGACTTGTTATATAACATGAGATGTCCTACAACTTTTTTCAAGCAGCCCATTTAAAGAACTTTTTCTTTATATATATATATATATATAATCTATATATCTATATTTCTATTTCAGTCAGAGAGAAGATTCAGTAAGATTCCGGTATAACAAACTCAAATTCAGTACTGCCATCCGATGGATTTTGTTTGAATAGTGATTCACTTCCCTGTGGAACAAATATATCATCCCAGGTCATTGGCTTTCCTGAAGGGTTAGGGGCTGGTTCTTGAGGGGCTTCTTTTGCAGGGTCAACAGGATAAACAAGAGCACTGTCATTTACCATGGGTATATTGCTGGAACTACCCGAAATATATGCATAATTTCTGATCTGCAGAGACCGACAGGGATGCAAGCGATATAGCTTGGACTCGCCAGAAGGATCCTGGCTGTGAACCGATCTTACGTGCGTGGCCATGACCTGATAGTTGATGAAACACTGGCCACATGCCAAGCACTGGTACCGCCGCTCCCCGGTGTGGTGAATTTCATGCTTGGTGCGGTACTCCGCAAGAGGAAAAACCTTCTCACAATAGCGACATGGATACTTCTTCTCCCAAGAATGGACGTTGAAGTGTCTCCGCAAACTTGTAAGACAAACGTAAGACCTCCTGCACACAATGCAGATATAGTAGACCTTGCCATCCATTATGAGCTCGTAGTGATCATCATGCTTTACTTTCAGGCGCTTCCTGTTTGTAGAATCGTCCCCCGATGTTCTGGGCATGTCATCCAACTGCACTTCTCCATCAGCCTCATCTTTCACAGGAATTACAATATCATAGGTATCTTCACCGATGTTTGCATAAACCTTGCAACCTGTTGACAAGCCTTCTATCTCAGTAGCTTTATCTAAAGTGATGGTCTTCTGGCCTTCTGTTACGTGCTTTGGCACAGCGCCCGCTGGAGCATCCTTGTTGTTCCCAGGAAGAACATCAGAAACTTTATTTTTGAACTTTCTGGGTTGGGAGACTGGTTCTTGGGGAAAGCTAGGGCTGTGCTTCTTCTGTACTCCTGTGGCATCAGGTGCAGCGGCTGGTTTAGGGGTGGTGGGCTGCTGGACCAAAGAACTGCTGCTTGCTGAACCTGGGCTGGATGAACCGAGGATGTCGTCGTCATCTTCAACATCCTCATCTTCATCCTCTTCTTCATCAATGGCATTGGTTTCCATGTCAGTTAAGGAATCGTTATTAGATGGCTGCTGATTCTCTTCGGGGATAGGAGATACCTCTATTTCGTGCGATGAGCCAGCATTCGGCAATGCTCCAATCTGCGGCCTATTTAACACAAGCACATTTGGACCCGCAGGTTTTGGAACCGAGGGGACAAGCGGCTCAGCAGGGACTTGGTTTTCAGTTGGATTTGACTGGCCAGGGCACGAGTCAAGCCTCGGAGCTGTCGCTGCAGCTGACTGAGGCGGGGAAGTACTGCTGGTACAATTTATTTGGTCAGGGACCCCCACAGGATTTAGGCAAGGCTGGCTCTGTGTTACTACAGTAGGCTCCAGGGGACAGTCCTTTGGAGGCACAAGCTCGGAGCAGAAAATGACGTCGTCATCGTCAGAATCACTGATGGTAATCTTCGCAGCATCACACGCTTCCCCATGCAGCGAGACAGTTACAGCGGGCTCCTCATCAATTAGATTTTGGCCCCCAGCTGGTGTTGGAGGCTTCTGTGCTTCGAGACCATTAGTTTCAGAGCTGGGCCATTCTGAAGCGCCAGGCTTGACACTTCCTGACATACTTTTCACCTGCTGCAAAGGACCACCCAAATCAGCAAGGAATTTAACTCCCAGCAACTGCCCTGATTTAATTAACTCATCGAGCAAGTCCGATCTCACCCGGACTATTTTGGAGCTGTAAATGTAATTGAGAATTTCTGCAAAAATCTCTGCTCTGATGAAGTTCAGTTCAACCACTTGACCTGCAAGGGCGAAAAGCTGGTGGAAGTAAGTGCTGGAAGCTGAAAGGACATTTCTGTGGGCTCGAAATTTCCGGTCCTCCACAATGATGGTAACATCACAGAAAAGTCCATGTCCTCGCTGTTCATCCAAAGCCTTTAACAACATGCCAGAGTACTGGTTGTCTGTTGCGGTGATTAGCTTCCTGGTCTCCATTCCTACAATGAGAAAGAGAAGTGTGTTCATATGTATCTGCTACAGAAGGAGATGCTTATACCCTGCGCTCCAAATATCATCTTGAATGTTCAGTAGCAGCATCTTGAACTAGATTGAAAGCTTTTAAGTTGGAATGTTAATGAATTTGACTTATGAGATTATCTTGCTCGGAAGCCATGTATTAAGGAATAACTCAGAGTTCCTCAAAACAGAAAGCATTAAGAATATTTACTACTACATTTCCCAGTAAACTGGGCTACAATCCTAAACTACTTATTTTAAAAGTAATTTCTCTTAACAATAATAGCCCTTAATGTGTTTAAAATTGCATGTGTGACTGAGGGAGGGAATCATCCAAGAGAGTGTATGTACAAAGACTGGGGTCAGATACTATCAGATAGAAAATCTGTGCTTAAAAAACCCAAATAATTTATTAATGTCCCAAACTAAATACTGTTGCCCTTCAAATAAAGCCTAATATTATAAGGCTGCAGCCCCTTGGTTGACGGAAAAGCAGCTTTGAAAAATATCTAAGCAACGCTGACAGTGACAACACTTTTCCTAGAACTGTTTTGAAGAAAAACGATAAATATTTACAAACCTCAAATGCCAAACATCTGTGCAAATCCAATGCATAAAGAAGACTGATTATATTATATCAGCCTCTTTGGGGATAAATGCATCTCTCATTCTCCTAATCAAGAGGAAAAATAAAAATATTTTTAAAGAATACTGTTAACTGAAGCAAAGAAAATGCAAGGGGGCATTTAAATATTGTTACACAACCAAGGGCTACTACCTTACACATGTATTGTTAGTCAGGCTGCCAGAGCAAACAAGTCACTGAGTTCCCGAGCCTTTAAGTACAGGGTGAAAGGAGCATCTTAACAATTGCACCTTTCCCATAACTAGTGAGAAAAGTTGAAGCTGTTGTAATTCCCACTCCTGGGCAACTGTTAAAGACATGGGAGCCCAGTTCCCTATTGTATCCTTAGAGCAAAGAGCTTATCCAACCTTCTTCTTGTGCAGCTGCTTTTACCCTGGGGGGAAGCTGCTCTTTAGCGATCAGTCAGAACAAATGACAATTTGGCTTTTCCTCATATGTTGCCTGCCATTTGTTCCAATCTATTGCTGAAACTGCTTGGACATGTGCTTTCTAGTATGGGCCCAATGAGACAATGTTGTATATTAGAATAATTAAAGTGCAGACAACTCCTGTCCTATACGAAAGAGTGAGGGTGAAGTCAGAAATTCAGTGCTTGTAAGATCCTACAGATTGAGAAGCCAGCTTGGTTAAATAGTGTAGGCATGCTGAGACATATCCTTGGAGGTGTTTGCTTTTATATATATATATTTTAAAAACTACTTAAAGGGACTATAGACTGGATATGTGGGAGGAGAGCATGTGAGAGCGTGAAGCCTGGGAAAGGCCCACTTTCAAGACTAAATCTAGCTCCACCACAGCCACTACCACCATCAACTGCAAAGAGAGCTGTAGACCAGCTCCCACTCACCCTGTGCTGCACATGTAAAAAGGGATAACCAGACTGAAGCTTCTGTTGCCTGCAGAGGGAAGGGCAGAACAGAGTTTTGAGGTTCCCCCTTGGAGACTCAATTCAGGGCCAACATCACCTGGAAATCAAGCTCACTTTGCCAAGTTGGCTCAGTTACTCCTACCCTAACTGAAACAGCACCCACCCCTCCAAGCAGAGGTGTGTAGTACACCCAATGCCATTCACTTTGGCACCTGGAGCAGAAAAAAAAACCCACAAGTATTTCTCACTCACCTTAGCGGGAAACCATCCCCAACTCAAATATAGTAATAATAATAATAATAATAATAATAATAATAACAATAATAATAATAATAATAATAATAATAATAAATTAAATAACTAACAGCCAAACAAATAACCAAAAACCAGCTACCTCTCTCTGCCTAATAATGGTAGGGTCAGGACAGAACAGTGGTACTTGTTGCCTGCTGGGAGGTGGACTTCCAAGCTCCAAAAACCAAACCTGACTTAGCCTACAAATTGAGATTAGAAGTGGTAGCCACCCCCGCCAATAGCACTCTTAGAAAGCAAGCAGTGTGCAGAACCCTCAGTCTCAGTCTGTTTCACCTGGACTGTGCATTTGTTGGATTGAACTTTGGTTGTGTGGAGCCAGGCTGAAAACATGAACGCATAAGAAAAATGGGTGCAAGAGGTGAGTTGGAGTTCCTTCCAGAAAACAAACGAAGCGGGCATTAGCAGAGGTTTTAATGTTTTAACTTCCAAGGGCCTTTTAAAGTGTTACAAGTGGTCTGGTTTTCTGTAACCTGCTCTGAGTTATGGGGTGGGGGCAACTGGGACAGCCACGTAATGGAACACATATGAGAAGCTTTCCAGATAGATTAACGCCTGGTATATTGTCAAAGAACCCAAGAAACAGGACATTAGAGGGAATATGGGTTTATTTGTTTTATTAGGCCCTGCTCTGATGCTTTTAAAATCAGTCTGATAGACAAGAGTGGTTCAGATGCAAAGGTCTCAGCCTAAGAAGCTACAGGTTCTCTGCCTAAAAACAAGCTGTATTCTGCATGACCCCCTCCTCGCATTTCCCTTCTCCCACATGCCCAGTGTTGACATCTAAAATGACCCACAAAAAAACGCAGCTGCTGAAGCTTTTCCCACAGTTTATTTCACAGCCAGGAAAGTTTCAGCTGCAGTCAAAGCTGGAGAAACAGAGCCTGTAAACAAAGCAGCAACTCTTAGGAGTGAAGCATAGGGGATTGTCATGCAGAATATATTTGTCAAACTGGAGCAACAAGTTTCTATAGGAAAAGAGCAGAACAGGAAAGCGGAAACCTTGGGAAATCTTTGATTGCTACATACACATATTCTATGCATTATGCTCAACTCCACTCATCTTCACTGTCCGGAGACTATCAGCTAGTGCATTCAGTTCTTTTGCGATTTTGCTTTATACATGCCCCAAACTGAAGGCTGAGGGAACCACTGCAAGCAGTAGCAGCAGCAGCAGCAGCAACAACAACAACAACAACAACAACAACAACAACAACAACAACAACAACAACAACAACAACAACAAGAGTCTGGGAGAACTTCTGGGTGGCTGCTGTGAAAGAGAACCGTTTCAAGTGTAAATGATGGTATTCAACTTGTAAGTGTGTGAAATGGAAGAGGCTTTAAGGTGCCATTTGTGGGAAGTGAGTGAGGGGTGAGCTGCAACCACAAGGGGAAGATGCTAGGTGGAGAAAGAGCAGAAGCAGAGATACCAGAGTGCGGGGGGGGGGGACACTTGGGAGGAAAAGAAACAATGAGCACCAAGGAGGGAAGAAGCAAACAGCAACCTCAGGAAGGGGATGTGCTGTAGCACCTTAGGAACATGGGATGCTGCATTATACCAAATCAGACTTATGGGTCTATCCAGCCCAGTAATGTATACACTGGCTGGCAGCGGCTTTCCAGGGTTTCAGACAGTCCTACCTGGAGGTGCTGGGGATTGAACCTGGGACCTTCTGCACGCCAAGTAGGTGCTCTACCCCTTGAGTTGCAGCTCTTCTACTGAGGGAAGCAGGGGGTGGGGTGGGGTGATGGCAGACTAGCTCACGCTGCACCAGGGGGCTCGTCCACACTTCTACCTAGAAAGCATGGGTCCAAGTGCTTTACCACTTCTAGGCATATGTCTGAGTGGTTTCCCCTTTGTCCCTCTCCTTTCCTAAGGCAAACCTGCTCTTTAGCGATAGATTGGAACAAATGGCCATCCAGGGAAAACCCGAATTGCCTTTACAAAAGGATTTAGGAATGAGCCCTTTAACCAGCCACGTCCGTCCCCCCCCCATCCCGTCCCCCCCCCCCGGGAAGCTCGTTCTTTGGCGCTGAATTGGAACAAACGGCAATCTGCAGAAACTCAATTGTTGTTTGCTCCGATTCTGCACAAAACCATGTGTTTCCCTGGCGGGCAGGGGGGTGGGGTGGGGGACAGGGAGATGCATACGGAAGTATGGACAAGCCCTGATCAATTGGGGGGGGGGGTGTCCTCTTATTTATTATTTACCCTTTGCTTCCAAAAAGAAAAGAAAGCGGGGTGGGGGGTGTGCTCTATCCCTGAAGGGAAAGGAAGAATCCCAGTCGGGGCAAACCAACAGACTTGAGGGTTCAGCACAAGTTGGTGGAGTGGGTGGGGGGCGCGCGCAAAAAATAACGGGGGAAGGGGAAGCGGCTCCCCAGGACACCCCAGGGGGCTGCTTCCTCTCCTTCCGCTCCTCCTCCCCCCACCCTCTTTCTCCAGCTGACCTAATGCTGGAAGCCGCTGAGCCCCTTCCCCGTTAGCATGCTGGGGGCGGCGGGGGAAGCACGCGCAAGGCGGCACCGGCTTGCACAAAGGAGAGCGCGCCGCCTTCTTTTCCTGCCGGCCTCACCCGGCGCTTAACCTTCCCTGGGACCCCGCCCGCACCCCGCGTTAAGTGGGGGTTGGGGAGGTAGGGGAGAGAGGGAGAACGAGAGATATATACGGGCCCGATACCTCCGCCGCGCTCCTTGCACCGTCGCCCAAAGCCGCCAGCCCCGAAGACAGGCGCACGCGAAAACTCGCCGTCCGCAGACGTCGAAGACGCCTCCCCGTTTGCCGCGCCGCCACCAGGGGCCGCTGTCGCAGGCTCTCGGTAGCACCAGCGCCGCTTCCTCTCCCCGCCCCGCCTTCGCCCCGCCTCCTGGTTTCAAGGATCGGGAGGCAGAACACGCGTTCACGCTCGGCAAGTTTCGGCGCCTTTGCCCGAGCGCGCACGGCTACGTTCGGAGAGGGCGGGTTCGAAGGGAGAGCCTTAAGGAGAGCGCGCTCGGATGCTGTCGGAAAATTCCGGCGAAAGAGAGGAAAACCCAGAAAGGAACCCTGAAGGGTCTTCGGCAACTTTCGGCTTTTGGGACGATGACCGCATTCTGCGCGGCTCCATGTCTTAAAAAAAGTAAATTAAAAAAATTGATCGATCGGGTGATTGATTAATTTATTATTATTATTATTATTATTATTATTATTATTATTATTAAAAAAACATGGAGCCGCCAGAATGCGATCGTCTCGAACACTCCAAAAGCTGAAATTTCATTAATTAAAAGTAATTAAAGTCATTAATAAAAAGAATTAATGGATGGATGGATGGATGGATGGCTAATGCTCAGCAACCACGGAGCCAGGTCCTAGAAAGCCGCCGCCCACGTGGCTGAGAGGCATCAGAGCACCATCAAGCTCTTAAGCCACGTGTGCCCCAGAACCCAGGGAAAGTCTACACAGACTTACTAAAGAAGGGGGCTTCCGTGTAAACATAAAAAGGAGAAGGAGTCTCTTTGAAGTTTACTTCCGAGTACGCAAGCACCAGGTTGTGTTTTTTTTCGGGTCGGGGGTGAAGAGAAGGAATAATCAGATAGCACCTCTAACTCTCAAAGCCCACAGACTCTAAATTAAAAAACCAGCATTTAAATACTCGTTCACTTTGGCTATAAAAAAATAACGCTGCTGCTGCTGCTGCTGCTGCTGCTACACCAGACTACCTACAACAAATACAAGTCCCACTTCAGTCAAGAGTGCTGGTGTTAAACTCACCAGTACTGTACTGAGAAAGAAAAGCAAGTTGCTCAAATGCCCTTGGAAACAGCAGCTTATTCCAGGCAGCTACTGAATGACTGGATGTAACTGGGCATACTTCACTTTATGAAGCATAGCCGAAACACAACTTGCATGTAAAACGCTTCCGGCATTCTTTAAAAAACACACCTTGCAGCTAATCTCAGCAGGGGCAAAAAATAAAGATTTATTTACCAAGTCTGCAAAGTGCTATCCAGTACTGCAGGCATGTCCAACAGGTAGATTGTGATCTACTGGTAGATCACTGGACGTCTGCGGTAGATCACTGATGATAGATCATTGGCTCCCCCCAAAGAAGCTGAACAACTGTGGCTCCCCTTAAAAAGGGTCAACATTTTACCTCCTCCCTGAAAAAAAAAATCAATTTTGACCTCGAACCCCCCCCAAAATGGGTGTTCCTCCTGCCTAAAAAAAGCTCAACAACTCTGACCTGAATCCCCTAAAAGGGGGTAGCTCACTAGATCGCAGTCTCTTGGGAGTTTGCCACCCCTGCAGTACTGCAAAGTACACCCAGTCCCAGGAGCCACTTGAAAAGCTAGATACTCATGCTAATGCCCTGACCTGCATTTGTCAACCTTGATAAAGACAACCTAGCAAGCAGCTTGCCCCTAGCTTGGCTTTGGCTTTTACTGGTGGAACCTGTTGATTTATGCACATCTAGTCAATCCACAACAAAACTGCCTACAAATTGGGAATGCAAGCCACTTGTTAATCACTTCAGATTAGGCAACTGGTCCTAACATAAAAAAGAACTTGATTCAATAATAGAAACAAAATAAAAATAAAAATACTTCCAGTAGCACCTTAGGGACCAACTAAGTTTGTTATTGGTATGAGCTTTCATGTGCATGCATAATTCTTCAGATACCAATAATAGAAAAAACATAAGAAGCAGAAGAAGTATCCTTTAAATCACTTGTTGTCATTTAATTCCCACCTGTATATTGATGGTGTCAATGATCTATTCACTAGAAATGACTACAGTTTTTTTGTATTGCTAATGTACTTTCTCTGCTTGCAGTTAGCACAGTTCTGGGATTCATACCCTGCTTTCTCAGTAGAATCTGCAAGTGTTCTCTATTGTTTTCTGGGAGAAGCTCAATTGGTGAGCAGCCCTTGGAATGCTTGCCCATTAGGAAATAAGTGTGGACCTTCCAATAGTTAAGGGAAAGTGGATGTATTCTCCTTCTTTCTGGGTAAGTATTTCTAATATTCCTCCCTACCCACATCTCTTTTCACTGGTGTCTTAAGACAGAGTCAATTCCTTGAAGAGAAAAAAACTGTGGTAGTGCCTGTTATTTCCACAGTTTCTTGTAACTCCAGTACTACTTTAACTTTACGACTCCCCAGGTCACTTCTTGGGTATGATGGCGTCAGGCAGCAGGGAGTCCTATTGGGTGACTCGCTGGATCATCACCTTGTGGTGAGTGGGCTTCCATGTTCCTATGACCCTTGTGAGCGAAGCCGTTGGGAGTCTCATACTCCCAGCTGGGTCACTCAAGGCGGTTAGGTCAAAGGGGAGCAGTTAGACCAAGAATGATCCAAGAAGTCCTCAACGGCAGAAAAGGCGGAAGATAACAAGCAGTATGTTACAACAGCTGTGAAGGCAGATAAAGGCTGCAGCAGATAAGAATCAACTGGTCGTCGTGATATTCATGTCATCGGAATAGAGCTTACTGCGAAGACTGTGCGTTGGTAAGCGTGCACTGATCTACACACATAAAACAAATTCATGCACAGGTGTCTTCCAAAAACCCATCCCAAACCCTAACTCCAAAAGTCCCATGGCCATTGGCAAATGGTAACAGGGGATAGGACCGTGAAATCTGGAAGCCCCTAGTCATGAACCAGTACATGGGCTGTGGATACAGATTCAGTCACTCTGACTCAAGGAATGAGGCAGTTGAGCAGCTAGGCAGCTGTATCCATGACTGAGCAGCCCTATTTAGGATCCACTCTGCTCATCCCAAAAAGAGGGAGGGGCTAGAAAAGGTGCCCTAAACATAGTCTGCCTCCCTATTTACCTGACTGGATTGCCGTGCCCAGTGGGGCTACCCAGCAGTCATAAAAGACAATTGAACTTTGGAACATGGAATATATGGACTTTGTTGGATAACACAGATAATGAGCATCCCAAACGCTGAACTGCCATCATTGCAAGAGAGTTACGATGTTTTAACATCAATATGGCAGTGCTTCAAGAAACTCAAAGAGCTGGAGAGGGACAACTGAAGGAAGAAAAGGAGGCAACACTTCTTCTGGAAAGGTCTACCTGAACAAGAATATTGAATACATGGAGCAGGCTTTGCTATCAAAAACAATCTTGTGAAGCTCTTGTCAGAAGTCCCTAACAGCATTAATGAGCAACTTTCAATCCTTCGAATAAAACTCACCATAAACCAACAGGCTACTATTCTAAGCGCTTATGCACCAACACTGGATGCCAATGAAGGCATTAAAGAATTTTTTTTTTACTCTCAGCTGGATACCATCCTCTCAGAGATGCCTAAGGAGGATAAAATTATTCTCCTGGGTGATTTTAATGCAAAAATTGGGCAAGATTTCAATCTGTGGGAAAGAAGGAATTGGCAATAGCAACCAGAATGGAATCTTACTTTTGACTATATGTGCAGCACACAACCTTGTTATTACCAACACACACTTTCAACAAAAAATAAATTTAAAACATCATGGAGGCACCCTCAGTCGAACCACTGGCACCTCTTAGACTATGTAATTGTCCGAGTAGAAGATCGCTGTTATGTGCTCCTTACCAGAGCTATGATGAGTGCCAACAACTGCTGGACAGATCACCGATTAATACACTCCACGATGGCTATCAAGATTATAACACAACTTGGCTTCAAGATAGGAAACCAAGGCGCAAAGTGAACACTCGAGCCCCTCAATATTGCTTCCAAGTGACTCGTAAGGACCATCTGCTTTCAGAGTTCCCTGATAACATTGAGGAACACTGGACCAAGCTAAAAACATCCATTACTGCAGCGTGTGAACAAACTATTGGATACCAAACCAATAAATACCAGGACTGGTTTGATGAGAATAACAGTGAGATTGGATGCATTATTGACAAGAAAAGGAAGGCCTTTCAGATCTGGCAAAGAGATAGATAGATAGATAGATAGATAGATAGATAGATAGATAGATAGATAGATAGATTATTTATTTATTCCCCACCCATCTGACGGGGTTTCCCCATCCATTCTGGGCAGCTCCCAACAGAATATTAAAAAATGATAAAACATCAAACATTAAAACATTTCCCTAAACAGGGCTGCCTTCAGATGTCTTGTAAAAGTCAGATAGTTTTTTATTTCCTTGACAACTATTGGGAGGGCATTCCACAGGGCGTGCACCACTACTGAGAAGGCCCTCTGCCTGGTTCCCTGTAACCTCACTTCTCACAGGAAGGGAACCGCCAAAAGGCCCTCAGAGCTGGACCTCAGTGTCCGGGCTGAACAGTGGAGACACTCCTTCAGGTATACTGAGCCGAGGTCATTTAGGGCTTTAAAGGTCAGCACCAACACTTTGAATTGTGCTCAGAAACATACTGGGAGCCAATGTAGGTCTTTCAGAACCAGTGTTATATGGTCTCAGCAGCCACTCCCAGTCACCAGTCTTGCTGCTGCATTCTGGATTAGTTGTAGTTTCCTTCAAAGGTAGCCCCACGTAGAGTGCATTGCAGTAGTCTAAGCAGGAGATTAACCAGAGCATGCACCACTCTGGCGAGACAGTCTGCGGGCAGGTAGAGTCTCAGCCTGCGTACCAGATGGAACTGGTAGACAGCTGCCCTGAACATAGAATAGACCTGCGCCTCCATGGACAGCTGTGAGTCCAAAATGACTCCCAGACTGTGCACATGGTCCTTCAGGGGCACAGTTACCCCATTCAGGACCAGGGAGTCCTCCACACCTGCCCGCCCCTTGTCCCCCCCAAAACAGTACTTTTGTCTTGTCAGGATTCAACCTCAATCTGTTAGCATCCAGACACACAGAGAGACATTCACCGCCTTCACTGGTGAGGTAGAGCTGGGTATCATCCACATACTGATGAACACCCAGCCCAAACCCCCTGATGATCTCTCCCAGCAGCTTCATGTAGATGTTAAAAAGCATGGAGGAGAGGATAGAACCCTGAGGCACCCCACAAGTGAGAGCCCAGGGGACTGGACACTCATTCCCCAGCACCACTCTCTGAACACGGCTCAGGAGGAAGGAGCAGAACCACTGTATAACAGTGCCCCCAGCTCCAAGCTCCTCCAGATGGTCCAGAAGGATGTCACGTCGATGGTTTCAAAGGCCAAATCTGGGAGAGCTGTGTACAGCTATTAACCAAATGAAAAACAACAAAGCCAGCGGAACTGTTGGGATACCTGCCGAAATCTTTAAAGTAGGTGGAATTGAACTTACACAACTTCACAAGCTCATGGAAAAAAATCTGGGAGAGGAGATCCCAGCAGACTTCAGGTATGCCAAAATTATCAATCTCTCTCTAAAAAAAAAGTAACAGAATGGATTGTGGAAACTATCAAGGCATCTCTTTATTAGCTGCGGCCAGTAAAATTCTAACAATGATCTTAGCAAACCATCTCTTAACAATATCTGAGGCTACGCTTCATGAATCCCAAAATGGTTTTAGACCTTCTAGGGGGACAGTGGACATGATTTTCACCACTCAACAGCTTCAAGAAAAATGCAGAGAACAAAACCAACCCCTGTATATGGTGTTTATTCACCTGACTAAGACCTTCAGCACTATAAATCGTAATGCCCTTCTGAATTTCCTTCTGAAAATTGGCTGCCCAGCTAAATTTGTGAACATCCTTCGGCTCCTCCATGATGATATGACAGCAACAATCACAAATAGCAATGGTTCTCAAAGTGAACCATTCACATTAGGACCAGGTGTTAAACAGGGTTGTGTTGTTGTCCCAACTCTATTCATTATTTTCATTGCCATGATCCGGAGTATACTGGAAGAAGCAAAGATCACCAGTGTCGAAGCAATTATTCTTCAACATCAACTTCGCTGGACTAGTCATGTTGTTCGGATGCCTGATTATCGTCTTCCAAAGCAACTACTCTATTCCAAACTTAAAAATGGAAAGCGTAATGCTGGTGATCAGCAAAAGAAGTTTAGAGACTCTCTTTAAAAAAGTAGTATAAACACCAACAACTGGGAAACACTGGCCTGCAAGTGCTCCAATTGGAGAACAGCCTTTACCAAAGGTGTCATGGGCTTTGAAGACACTTGAACTCAGGACAAAAGGGAGAAACATGTTAAGAGGAAGGCACGTTGGGCAAACCCTCACCATGGTCAACTCCCGCCTGGAAACCTATGTGGAAGGATGTGTGGATCCAGAATTGATCTCCACAGTCACTTACGGACTCAGTGTTAAAACTGTGTTCATGAAAGACAATCTTACTCGACTACAAGTGATTGCCAAAGAAGAAGGCTTTAACTGAAGTGAATCAAATAACTCTACCTGTTATACTTCCGTCCAGTTAATGCTCACATAATGTTTATTATTACTCCTGTAAGACAGGCTTCAAATAAAATTGCTCTCAGTTGCCTAAGGTGCTAATGATATTTCATCTTTCGCAAAACTGGAAGGCATAGCGAGAAGCATTAGAAGCACTGTAATTTCTTTAGTCCCTAACACATAATGAAGAACACTTGTTGAACCGCACTAGGAAAGCTCTGTTAGTTAGAGCAGTGGTTCCCAATTAGGGGTCCAAGGACCCCTGGGGGTCTGCAGAACACACTCAGGGGGTCCATGGACCCAAACTATATTTTTGGTCATTTTGTATGGTAATATCTCATATTTTGTGGTCTGTTTAGCACTGTGTGATTTTTTAACAAACTGGCCAAAATCAGTTTTGATATTACATCACGACAACAATTTTGACCCAGCAATGCGCAGCAATATATTGCTCCTCACGCATGGGACAGCAGGGCAGCCAATTTCAAGGCACCGCTGATACCGCAAGATGAACTCAGCCGATAACACTGCTGATCTGAGCTGCCTTCCCTCATGCTGAGGGAGACAAAGGCAGCCAATAACTCTGCAGTCTTCCCTCACACTCAGGGAAAACAGGGTATCTAATTGTGAGGCGCTGCTTTTCACTCATGCTGACAAACAGCAGCTGATCGCCCTCACTTCAAGGCACCATGGCACTATCTTCCCCTGGCACTGAGGTGGGGCAGCTTTTCTCAGTCAGCAAGAAAGCAGCAGCAGCCACAGTGAACGTGCATCTTCGCTGGCTGCCATTGCTGGCTGTCCCATTGTTGGGGGGGCTTGATGCATCACCCATCCCCATCCCCTCCCACTCAAACAATGTGGTGGAGGTGACTCCGCTTCCTCTTCTCTCTCCCCCCCCCCCATTCTGATCTCCATGACTGCTTCTTCCCTCATCCCCACGCCTGATCTGCATCTATGTGACTGCTCCTTCCCTCATCCCCAATTTCAGGTATCAGAATATCGCAAGGTTTAGCGATATATCACAATGTTGAAAACCAGATATCGCTCAGCCCTAGTCTGTTTTTCAGTATACCTAAAATCCTTTGCTTATTAGGGGCTACCCCACATTTTGTTCAGAAAATTGCTTTTCAAAAGTAGGGGGTCCATGGCTTGGCTTTTGAAAAATATGGGGTCCTCAGTAATTAGCTAATTGGGAACCAATGGGTTAGAGCACTGAGCTGATTACACCAAGGTCGCAGGTTCAATCTCAATATGGGACATCTGCACATTCCTGTATTGCAGGGGCTTAGACTAGAACAGGGGTGGCCAACTCCCAAGAGACTGCGATCTACTCATGGAGTTAAAAACTGGCAGTGATCTACCCCCCTTTTTGGGGGGTTCGGGTTGAAGTTGTTGAGTTTTTTCAGGGAGGAGGTGAGATGTTGAGGTTTTTTTAGGGGAGCCACAGTTGTTCAGCTTCTTTGGGGGGAGCCAGTGATCTACCAGTGATCTACCGCAGACCTCCAGTGATCACGATCTACCTGCTGGACATGCCTGGACTAGATGACCCACAGGATCCCTTCCAATTCTACAGTTCCATGAAACTACTTCCTAATTATGTTGTCTACATTTAGGGCATAAGAGAAGTATTTGTGTAGCTTCCCAACAATGTTCTCTAGTAACTTTTAGGATCCAACCTATCCATTAGAATAAATTATCAGCAAGTTGTGATCCCTCTATTTTAAGGCACAGAAATTTGAGAATCACATTCCAGAACTTCAAAATGAACAATGAATCTGCCACCTATCCTGCACATACGATAGGTATCAAAATGCTGAATATTAAAACACTGTTTTCCTTTATGTGTTTTGTGGATCTCAGCCCTGGTAAAGCTTAGCTGGGAAAACAGAATTGCCAGTTCAGCTAATCTGTACAGATAAAAAGTTTTATGAACGTATGGATTTGTGTGTGTGTGTGTGTGTGTGTGTGTTTATGTCTGAGAGACCCTTAATTGGTAGGTGTGATAACAGTAACTGAGATGGTTCTTAACGCCAAGAGAACTGATTTTTATTCCTACATTTTGCTACCCAGAATCAGAAAACGTAACAAGAAGCCCTTCAATTCTTAGTCTTATTTAAAAAAAAAGAAGATCCCCCGTATTTGGAGGGAGGGTATCTGCACCCCACAGAAAAGAAAGGCGCGCAGCAACCCAGCCAGGACCTTGCTTCGCTTTTTCTTTTATCCAAAGGGGTTGGGTTAAATGGTCCCTAATAAAACTCCCCCCCCACGCCTTTCTCAGTTGCTTGCCCGGGTCCTTAGCCGCACCTCCGAAGCGCAATGAACTGCGAGGAAAGGTTGTTCTCACCTGGAGTTTGGCTTCCCGCCTCGGTCATGGCGCCAGCCTCCATCGCTCCTTAGGGGCTGCAAGCCCATCCAAGCACAAAGGAGCCGTCTCTGGGAACCATTGCGAGTCACCTTGTAGCATCACGAGCGCTATACGGTGTTGCGCCCGGATGCAGAGGGTGACTGTAGAGATAAAAAGTAAAGAAGCGTAATCTAAAACTAGGCGTTTGGACCAATCAATAGAGGATATCAAACGCTTGACGGAGGAGTTTGAAACGAGCGCCGGAAGTGAGGTAAAGGTGGCAATAAACACACTCTCTCTCTCTCTCTGACGCCACATCCGGCGGAAGGAAAAGAGCTCTCTGTTGACCGTTGGCGACGCTTCCGCTACTCGACGCTTTCGGAGGACCTCCTGCCGAGGCCATGGCGCCGGTGTCTCGCTCGCGGAGCCCAGAGGAGTCGCCGCCCTCACGGCGGGAGCGGAGCGGCAGCTCAACCAGCCCTTCCCCGCCCAGGTCCAGCCGGAGCAAGAGGTCCCGCGCCCGGTCTCCGTCCCGGTCTCGGTCCCGCGAGCGCGGCGGCAGCGGCGGGTTCCGTCAGCGGCCCGGCCCGCTTCACCACTTCGGCCACCGTCATGGCCCAGAGCACTACGGCAAGGAGCAGGAGGAGTCGCTGAGGCAGAGGTACGTGAGGAGGTTTGCTTGCTGGCGTCATCCGGGAAAGGGTTCCTGGCGGGGTCTCCCCTCTTGTCTATCTCCCTTTTGAATATTTCCTCCCTCCTTCCCTTCCTTACCTGTTTTCCGTTATTTAATGCCCCGCTTGATTGCGGCTTGCAAAAGGGATAAGGAACTTTTGGCTCTCTGGATGTTGCTGGCCGTGCAGACTGCCAAGTTGGTGCCCGGCAACATATGGAACGTCCCATGTTCCCTGTCCCCAATCTATACGAATCAGTGTCCAAGTTTATCTGAAGAAGTGTGCATGCACACGAAAGCTCATACCAAGAACAAACTTAGTTGGTCTCTAAGGTGCTACTGGAAGGAATATTTTATTTTGTTTTGTTTTGACTATGGCAGACCAACACGGCTACTTACCTGTAACAAGTTTAACCAGTTTCTCATAAAAAGTTAACACAAAGAGTGGTTGTGCCTTTATTACGCCCCGAGTCGTTTCTCTCCCACCCTTTCAGAATGTGGGTATATGGTTAGTTTTGCCATATCTGCAGGTCTCCGTGCTTCCCTTATTTCTGTATACCAGGGTTGCTGTTAAAAAGCATAGAAGCAGGGCTGTTTGGGGTTTTTTATGACAATCTAATTCTAAACCATAACAAAACCATTTGAGACATAAGATCTAATATGTTGGCTTTATATGGGTTCCGATCCTTATTGGGACCAGGTTGCTGACAGCCTTCAGAAGTTTTGATCATCTTTGACTTTAGAGCTTGGGAATAGGCATGAGAATGGGACCATCTTGGTGGCAGCACTTTGCCTGTGGCAAGTAGTATTCCAACTCATCCCTTACCCTTGTTATATCATAACAGCTAGAAAGTTATTACCATGACTCCTAGCCATGGAGGTTTAAGATGTGATATATACTGCAGCTTAAACTGATGAAGTCATGCCTAAAATGACTTCAGTCTTAAGCATAAACCCTGTTCATACTTGCATGGGAGTAGGTTTCATTCAATTCAGAGAGGGATTTGCTTTTGAGTACATATGCAAAGGATAAGTCAGATAGTGATTTTGATTGGGCAACATATCACTAAATCAGTGTTTTTCAACCTTTTTTGGGCAAAGGCACACTTGTTTCATGAAAAAAATCACAAGGCACACCACCATTAGAAAATGTTAAAAAATTTAACTCTGTGCCTATATTGACTATATATAAAGTAATTTTTCAATTTTTCCCACGGCACACCAGGCAACATCTCGCGGCACACTAAATGTTAGGCCATTGATGCAAGCATTTATATTTTTTTGTACCACTTTATATTCTTAGGGGGGGGAAATATCAGAGCAGTTTACAACACATTAATACATCAAGTAAAACAATCCAGAATAAAACATTACAGAAGAAAGTCAAGTATAAAGTATACATCCAAAGCAATATAATTAACAGGAAACTTAAATATTATTTTAAAGATTTCAAAATAAAACTTTACTAAAGGAATTCAAATATAAAATGCACATTTAAACCAGCATAACTAACAAAAGACTAAAATATTATAACCACATAACATTGCTGCTGCTAATCCTGCCAGTGGGGTTTCATGGCAGAGAGCAGTTGTGGAAGTTCATGCTTGATGACCTGGGTTTGTACTAAGAGAGAGCCAAGATGGTCTTTGGGCTCTTCAGAAGCCTCAGCTTTTGTAGCTGGAGTCAGTCAAGGCCCTTCTCTCCCAGGTCAAGTGGCAAAAGGTGTGCAACAAAGGGAGCAGGTGCCCCAGGACTCACAGTTAAGATGAGCCTTCAAGGATATCACCCCTCATGTGACCTCTGGACCTTATTTTGTCTAACCTCTTTAGCGTGTTCAGCACTGCAATGCATCTAAGGCAGAGCTCTTCAAATTTTGTGTCGTGACTTGTTAGTGTGTTGGCTGCAGTGTGTAGGTGTGTTGTGCAGACGCTCCCTGCGCTCCTCCCTGGATTGGAAAGGGGTTAGTTTAACCTCTGGTTTGCTAGTAAAACTGAGTTACCCTGTAGCGAAATGATGCATGTCCAAAAAGCGTATCACCAACATGAAATGTTTGGAAAGCTCTAGGGAGATTGTTTTCCCTTTAATAAAAATTCAAATAATGTTACTGATAAATCAAGTTGTTTCTTGCCTTAGCAGTTCCTTTCAGCTGTGGGGAACCTCAGCCCAGGTCCAAATGCAGTCCTCCTGGACTCCCTAAAACATGCTCTCCTTCCCATACACCCAAACTTGCACTGTTCACACCCTACTTGCTGGCTTAAATGTATAATTGAACTGTGATAATGCTTCTTAATTACCCAGACAGAGAGATGTGTGTTGTATGTATTAAGGATGGACAATACTGTATCTGGTTTTCAACATTACAATATATCACCAGCTAAATATCACAATATTTCGATATAGCACTATATATACCTGTGGTGGTGGAGGGCCTTGCTGGGCCTCCCTGCGGGGGCAGAGAGCTCTACCATACCTCCCTACAGCAGTGGACGGTGTGCAGAGCTGTAGCTAGATGATCTTGCGCCCGTGGCAGAACTGTCCAGATTGCACCCTCTACCCATGGACAAATTATTCTTTCCGACTCTCCTCCAACGCCCCTCCACCCATTCAATTCACCCTCTATTTCAAAAGCTTTTCTTATGAGGCAATAATTGATATTTTTATTTATAGACATATTTATGGACATATTTTAGCCAATTTTGCATGCACACCCTTTCGCCTGCGCCCCTGGCGGGGCCCCACCTCACCACCTAGGTACAGCCCTGAGGGTGCTCAGCGCTTTCCTGCAGCAGCAGAGGGCCTTGCTGGGCCTCCCCGCAGTGGCAGGGGTCCCACAGTACCTTCCTACAGTGGTGGAGGGTGCACTGCACATCCCTGCAGCAGCAGAGGGTGCTGCTGTAGCTCCTTATGGTGGTGGAGGGTGTGCTATGCTTCCCCGCAGCAGCAGAGGGCTTTGCCATGCCTCCCTGTGGCGGCGCAGTGTGTGCCACGCTTCCCTGCAGCAGCTCAGGGCCTTGACAAGGCTCCCTGTGGCAGTGGAGGCCCCCAAATAGTGAATCTGAAAGATTTTGCTGGTTTGCATGAAGGTTTATCTTCATTTCTCATGGGTTAGGAGAGAGGAGTGAAAGAGCAAACAAAGCTGGAGATACTTGTCTACAAATTATCTGCAAAGTATTTGCAAAGTATCCATTCAGCTGAGGTACCTCCTGGGAAGCTGTCAAGTCTCTGCCTTATTGAAACACTTATCATGATGTTATTTTGATACAATGATATGGCAATTTATTGCACAGCCCTAGTATGTAAGTATGTGCAGAAATCTCTTGACTGTTTGCATGACAGGAATATAGTCTACTGCACAAAGCTAATATTGCTCCACCCATTTTTGTCTCCAACCCCATTCCCCACTGGCATGTCGGCCCCAGAAGGTTGTTGGTGAGGAAAAGTGGCTCTCAGGCTGAAAACAGTTTCCCACGGTCTAACCCTTTTGCTCTATAGCAACACTGTCTCTTATGTATGGAAGCATCTCTATTCCTGTGTTGTGCTTAAATTTTATACATGGGAATTATGTCCTGGGTTTTAACACAGATGCATCTTTTACAGGCGATTAAACGAGAGAGAGAGAATAGGTGAACTTGGAGCACCTGAAGTCTGGGGATTCTCACCAAAGGTTCCTGACCCAGAGTAGGTTTGTGTTTTTTTAATAAATAAATAAATACTGCTGTTTTCATTGCTGTAACCTGTCTTGAGGACCTTCCCCTGAATTCTACTAAGGAGGATGGTGATTATCTTTTCCCATTTTGTCCCCCCATGTTGGCTTATTTAGCATCATGGTTTTGTCAAATGTATTTTCTGTTCTACTTTGCTACATTCCTAAAATCAAATTGTAGAATCCCTTGGCATATTTATAATGTTTATAATAATTAATATTTTAAAATCCAAACAGTGGTAAGCTCTCACATAGAAATTTATTTTATTGAATACTTAACACGGAAGTCTTTATATGCTTTCGGCCACAGCTTTTCAAATTATGATGATATATTTTGCACTTCTACCTACACTAATATTGTTTTGTGCTCTGCCTTTAAATCTAGCTCTGATGAACACACTCCTGCAGAAGATGAAGATGGTACATCTAAAAAGAGCAGCTCTTCTGATTCCAGCTCAGAAGGTATTTTGCACTGATTTGGTGGTGTTTGGGTACCATCATTAGTATTTGTAGGGACTGAGTTGTCTTGCCTTCCTAGAATGAATGCACTCCAAATGGAATTGCTAAAATAAATTGCATCAATAATAATTAATGTCGCCAGTTCCTGACTCACTGACACTTCCCATTGCCTTAACAGTTGTCATATTATTTGCAAATGATGTCTCCCATCCCTGTGCAACAGCAGCCCCTACCTGTTCTAGAAAGCAAGGCTGCAGCCTGGTCTCATAGGTGTAGCAGATGCAATCTGTTGGTCAGGAAGTAACAACCCATAGAGTGGATTGTTTGGCTTGATTGTAAAAACATTTCCTTTTCAAATTATTTTCAGAGGAAGAGAAGAGGAAGAAAAAGAAGAAAAGGAAGAGAAAAGCTGTTTCACGTATGTATGAACCTGTTGTGCAAGACTTGTGTTCCGAGCTTGGAATTGGCCTCTTCCTTCTTTTGAGCTGCACACTTAAAGGGGGTTCTCCCAACCCACCCACCCTACAGTTCAAATAAGGAATAGCAAATTCCCATAGCCTTTAAAGTCATATTTATTATTCCATTCATTTTGAAGTATTAACTTCTTCAGTTGTCAAGAATTTTGGCAAATTGAAAATCATATCACAATAGCCCCATACTAACATTGTTCCATTGGATGCTTAAGCTCTCAGGAAGATGAGCTACAATTGAATGATATTGCATTAATGTTCATAAATCACAGTGGGTTTTTTAAAAATGAATATCACTTGTGGCATAGTAGTGCTGGGCCCTCCAGCTCCCATTAGCCTCAGCCAGTGCAGGGATGATGACAGCTGCTGATTCTCATCAGGAAGGCCACTGCTTTTCCATCCCTACTGTGAATAGTCCAGAACTGAAATGCATTGTGCACTGGGGAATAATTAAATTCCTTATTCAGTTGCTATGTAATGTATATTAGGCTGGGAACGTGAGCAAGTGGTTCAAAGTTTCCATTCTGGTCTTCCCAGTCCTAACCCAACACCATTCACTATACCACCCTGGTTTTCCACCCTTCTTTCACTCAAACATTTTATGCCTTACCCTTGTTTATTTTTGTTTTTCTTGGTTATTAACATTTCAGGTGGTGAGGAAAAAAAGAAATCCAAGAAGAGGAAAAAGAAGCATAGGAAGTAAGAGCTGTTTTTTTAAAAAACTTGTAAAATTGGGGAGGGTTTGTGTGTTTCATAACACTAGTATCAAACTCCTGTTTCCCCAGCTACTAAGTTGTCACCAAGAGAACTCTTGACTCTGCTTTCAACTTCTGCTTTTTGTTTATTTCATTTTGCATTGTTTATTTCTGTTTTGGATTTTAGTTTGCTTTCCTTTTGGTCTGGTTATTGTCACCAGTTATGTCAATAATGTAGTAAAAGTTATGTTAGTAAATAGATATGGAACAAAACTAAGGCCACATTCATCTGAAAGAAAGCCTCACTGAACTTGATGAGAGTGGTTTCTGAGTTTGTGTTATAAAGGAAAAGAGAAAGGGAAGAAAATGTGTTTATGCTCTCAGTGCTTCACATCTTCCTTGTGAGCAAGCTTTGTGCTGCATTGTGTGTTCTGTATGCTCCCCAAAAGGCCCAAGATTTTTATTTGGCCCAAAAAGGTTGTTTTTTCTTGGGCTATGGTTATTTTCCCATAGTATCCTTTATACATATATCAGTGGATTTTCTTTAACCCTTTCATTGATAATATTCTTGTAAGTGACACAAAGCTAAAACGTTTCTTCTTGTTCTTACCAACCTTTCTTCTTCCTTGCTTTGATTTTACATATTTATCCCATTTCCCTCTCACTTCTCAACAGAAAAAAGTCCAAGAAAAAAAAGAGTAAAAAAAGCAAGAAAGACTTCAGCGAGTCAAGCAGCGAAGATTCTGATGATGACGAACAGCAAGAGGATGATCTCTGGATTGAGAGATCAAGTAGGTTTTGAATGCTCATAGATTCTTGGAAAAACCTGCACACAGGCACAGCCTTCACTGTTAGGTTGGTCTTTGCTAAGGAAAAGCATCTCTAAAGAGATGTCAATTGATGTAGGCTTTAAATTTATTCCTTTTGTAAGATGGTTATTTAGTTTATACGTATACCCCACCTTTTCCAACAGAAAAAAAAATCAGGTGGGCTGATAAAATGAATATGCCATACAAAACAGAGCAGACCACTGGAAGGCTACCTTCCTTTCGTACAGAGTGGCTGGCTGCAGATGGAGCTCAAAGTGGGAGGGACAAGGTGGCAGTTAACGCCAGGCAGACCCCACAGAAAGGGTGGCAAGGATAAAATTTGTACAGTTGGGTTAAAAAAACTGGTTAAATAATGCATTAGAGAAGGTTTTGGCTTCATTCTTCCTTTTATTGCTTTCTTGCAGAAAATGCAGGTGCTGTGGATTTCATAGGACCAGAAGCTCCCATTACTCATGCCTCTCAAGATGATCGGCCCTTGAAGTAAGTGCTGCACCTTTAGCTTATTTCAGCATTTGAAATCCAAGGTAGCCCAGGAATCCAAATACAGTTCTTAACTATTATATAGCATATTTAGATGATCACAGAGCTCAGATAACAGAGCATATATAATCCTTAATAATCCTCAGCAAGCATCCTATTCAATCAATACTATGTTTCCTGTACAGTGGTACCTTGGTTCTCAAGCTTAATCCATTCCGGGAGTCCGTTTGACTCCCAAAACTGAAAACTGAGGTGCAGCTTCCGATTGGCTGCATATATGAAATAATACTTTTAAGTGTCTTGCTTTGTCTCCTCTTCATCTTCTCTGTATCCATAGCTAGAGATAGAAGTCAGCGGGGCTTTGGGATGCCAATATTTTTTTTGTAATGTAATGATCCTGTCTCTTTCTTAAAGCTATGGACATGCTTTACTCCCCGGTGAAGGAGCTGCCATGGCGGAATATGTAAAAGCTGGAAAACGCATCCCTAGGAGAGGTGAAATTGGTCTAACCAGTGAAGAGATAGCATCATTTGAGAAGTCTGGCTATGTTATGAGCGGCAGCAGGTGAGCGTTCTGGTGGGGATTGCTGTGAAATTTTGCTGCTGTTTTACAGTGTAGGGGGAGACATTTGGGTAATGGCTAATAGAAATTGAGCTAGTAATGAAGGAAATCTCTTCCTGTTGAACATTACTTGTTTTTTTATGCGTATCGTGTTTCTCTTCAGGCACCGGAGAATGGAAGCCGTGCGTCTGCGTAAGGAGAACCAGATCTACAGTGCCGATGAAAAGAGGGCCCTGGCATCTTTCAACCAGGAGGAGAGGCGGAAGAGAGAGAACAAGATTCTGGCAAGCTTCCGAGAGATGGTCTACAGGAAAACTAAGGGCAAAGACGACAAATGAATGGGACGCTCTTCTTGTGCATATTGACAACCGTCACCTGTTACAGCGATTTGCAAACAGGTTCCAGCATCACAGCCCTACTTGCAGGGTGTACTGCTGGTTGAACTTCAGGAAATGGTTTATATGTATCAATAGGAACCATGACAGGTTATGTGGATAGCCTGTTCACAGATTTGCTGTATAGCATTAACAGCAGCAGAAGGACAATGGCCTAAATGAAATGAGACAAGGCTCTATTACAGACTATCCCAAAATATTGCTAGGAATCCAAGGTACTGTGCCGGTTGGTGGATTTAAAAGACATTTTGTAAAATTCTGAACAGCAAATCAAGACGTGTGGAATTGAAACCCGGCATTTTGTTAAGGTTGCTTTGTTTTCAATCCTTTGCTAAGAGAATGTTGAGTGTACAGTATGAGTCACAGAGTGGATCAGAGTGATCTTCCAGATAATCAAATAAATGTTGGTGTGTGTACACACACACACACACACACACACATATATGAATTTTTGGATGCCAAGATCTCCAGTTTTGGGGAGGTACTCTTTGGTGATAGAACCCCAGCAGGGAGTAGGAAGTCACAATATATTCAGCAAAGTAAAGCATAGAAGTATAGGCTGTTTTACCTTTAAAATATGCCCTTTCACGTCAGTTCCAAATTTTCCCTCTTCCCCCAGAATGGTTTACTAACAAACTCTCCAAAGGTCAGATTCATGTGCTCTTCCACACATCAGTCAGAAAAGTTGCACAGGCAGTAAAACTTAACTTAGTTACAAAGTGATGAAAGTTCCTAGACATAGGAAGTGAAGAGTAGTTTGTGAGAGCCATGCTGCTAAGCTGGAGGAACCAGTTCAAACCTCTTCACATGCTAAGGTGCTCAGGTAGACTGGGAGGAAATGATAGGTTTGATTACCTATTTCTTCCCAAGGTAAGGGAACTGACATAGCTAAGCCTGGCAGGACAGCTAACTATTGTATTAACCATTTCATGCATTAATTAGACTTAAGCATGTTGGTTATATGGGGCTGGTTATCCCACAATAACAGATGGTGCAAATTGATTGTACCATTGATTGCACAAAGACAAAAAGTCATTGGCACAGCCTTTTTAAGCTTCAGAACAGATTTGTTTGTTGTACATTAGTGAGGCTTGATTCTCTTTTACTAGATTTTAAGTGACAAATTATAGTCTTTTTCAGTAGCTCTGATTCCTTGTAAATAGAATTGGAGCAGCTCTCTTTGTGCAGATTTGTACATTGTAATTATTAATATATTTTATATTGTTAATAAGAAGCTGTATAATGCTGCAGCAGAGTGTCTTCCAGTGACTAGCCTATTTCTGAGCCAGCAGTGGAATGGGCATATGCACCCTCCCGTTTCTCTTAGTACAGATTTGCTTTCATCATCCTGTACATTAACTAGTATGGGGAGTCTGGCCAATAGCTCATCAAGAGAGAGAATTATTTGAAGATTGCAAGCATCTTCCTACCTGACCTCATTGTGCAGTGGAACGAAACAGGTTAGATATCCATAGGCTTTGATGGGCTGAAAACATAACCCCTATTGTAGGCAAAGTCTTTATGCCAGTATTGAAATGTGTCTGGCATGTGCCATCCACTGGGCACCTCTGCTCTTTCAGAAGCCTCAAACCCAATCTAAAAAATCTCCCTCCCAAGTTCAGGGGACTCTCAGGGGCACCTCTGACATGGCACAAGGAACTGTAATGCAAAAGTTGGGAGGGAGTGGTGAAGTCATAAAATGTGTCCAGGGAATGGGCTTGATGTGCATCCTGTGTACCATTCCTATCACAATTCCAAAACCACATATTATTTCTGGAAAGTTACATTTAAAATTGTTTTCCTGGGTCCACCTTAGTTGTTTTTTATCCATGGCTTGTCAGTTTCAAGCCATGACTCGTTCTTTGAAACAACTATAAAAATAAACAGTTTAATTTGACAGTGTTTGAAAGTACTTGCCATTTGGAAAATTGGAACTCAGGGCTGGGGCTCACAAGCAGGTCTTGAGTAAAGATCACATGTCAACGGCTTACTGTGCATGTTGCAGTCTATGGTACTAACTTGGTGAACAACCGGGACTGATGAGAGCAAGAATTCCCAATAGTAAAATTGTGGGATGTAATCCATTGGTGCAGTCAAATGCAACATTACTTGTTTCCCTAGAGTGGGCACATGCAGGGGAACATCCAGTCAGTGTGACTTCCTGTACCACTGGCCGGGAGCTTCTTCCCCTGCTTGTGACCTGAGAGATGGGTGTGGCTCTGGCTGACTCCTTAAAAGAGCTGAGTCATGCAGCCATTTTCTCACTTGTTTTTTCTCTTGTCTTGCTTGCTGATCTTTTGCTGCCACATTGCTCTCCTGCAACCATTTTCTATTCTATTCTTTCTATTCTTAATGTAATTTTGCTGTCTGCTGGCTCTTAGCCAGTAGCACATGAGTTCAGTCTCCATATGAGATGAACTCAGTTTCTTTGTGTAATCACCAAGTAAAGTCTGCCTTTCAGGAATCATATTGTGAACTGAAATGTGAGTAAACCTTTTGTTACTTTACTCAGAAAGACTCTTGTGTCTTTATTCTTTTAAGAAGGATTAAAGGGGACACCAGAAAATACGAATCTACAAACTAGCTTCCAGCTATATTGAGGGGAATTTGCTCTGCTACATCATAATACTTACCGGTAATCAGTATATCCTTCCCTACCATCCTTAGCATTCCCACAAAAACCATTAAACATATTTCAATGAGTTTAAAGAAAAAGAATACATAAAACATTTTAAAAGGTAAACAAAAGTAACAATACAGCTGTAAAATATAATTAAGGGATAGTAAGGGATAATGGGAGTTGTTGTCCAAAACATCTGGAGGTCTAGTTTATGACAGAGAGTGACATGCAAATATAACCCCTTGCAAATTCCCTTAAAAAGAGTTTTGCAGGCATTGGCAGTGTTGCCATATCTGTGTAAGCAAGGCTTCGTTTCCTAACATGGTACCCTCCAGATGTTGTGGAGTACAAGTTGCATCTTCCCCAGCCAGCCTGGTGAATGGTCATGAATTACATTTGCTACCCTTGGGTTTGATCAAGTAATATTTACTGTCCAAGAATTAAGCTTTCTAACACGAGACAGAAAGACCTAAAATGACAAGCTGACTACAGATATGCATAACTTTTATTTATAAAAACTAGCAGAAAACCTAAAGGAGAGTTTTTAGTTTGTAACAATTCTAGAGGAACTAAAAAGTGATGGTCTCCATCATGATTATTTTGCTTTCAATCACATCTTTGAGCCATTTTTCTTTGAATCGAGACTCTCCTGGCCTATAGAGAGAGACATATAACACAAGAGTTGGGTTACTTAACACATCTGAGTTGGGAACTATGGTTTGTTTGGTTTGTTTGTTTGTTTTGAAAAGTTAATTCCCTAACTATATTCATCATAATCATCTACTATCTTCAGGTCTTGAGTTCAGGTTACAACAGTTTAAAATAAAAAACAGATTACAGTCACAGGAATAGGGTGGATCCTGATTTTTTTTTAATGGCCTGTTTTGACATGGCTCAAATGCACTATGCACTAACACTTCTGTCCCAATGTCCGTGCCACCTTTAGCTTGTTCCTGCACACATCTATACTTTTAATGCACTGATTTGTGCCTTTTAACCCGTTTATGGTGACTTTAAAAAAAAAAACCACAGGAAAAACTTAAATTTCTGCAACCAAAATCTGAGTGCTCATGCACACAGAAAAAAACCACAAAATTTGTGTCAAGGGATGGTATCCAGTGAACTTGTTCCATTAACTAGGGCTGCCATACATCTTGAATTTCAAAGCCGGAATTGACATCTGGGGGGAATTTCCAAAAGGCGGCACTTTATCCTGGATCCTAGGCAAGTCAATCGAAAAATCGTGATTTTTTTTTTTGGGGGGGGGTAGTTCTTTGTAAAAGCTCAACAACTTCCAGGGTGTCCCGGATTTTTACTTTTTGAAATATGGTAACCCTACATTAGCAGAAGGATTTACACTTGCACAATTGAACTTTGCCCCGTCTCTGCACACCCTGCCCCCACTTATAACCAACTCCTAAGAGCTGGGGGAAACCCAGGACAGATCTCCGAGTCGAGTCACATGGGTATATGAAGGTGTGCACTTTACGCAAGTGTAAATTCCTGCACTACCAGAATGGGTTACTTAACACTGCATTGGATGCAACCCTCAGGTCCCTAAATAGGCATGGTGTCCAGTAATGAGCATGTGGTCAAATTTTGGGGAAGCCACTTAAACTCAGGGCACGTCTTGAATAAACAATCCTTTAGCACTAAGCAGCAGAATCCTAGACATTCCTGGCAGGTAGGCATAGGATTGCAGGCTAAGAGATGAATCTTCAGTGAATGTAGTTGGGGAAAAAGTTAGCCAACTTTTCATTGAGCCCTTAAAAAACAACAGCCATGTGACCCGCAAACTGTACCAGATTATGATACATTTTTTTGCAGCTGATTTATGCACAAATGCAGGTCTGGACTCTTCTAAGCCAGCAGTCCTAGTTGCAAATCAAAGAGACAGAGAGAAAGCAGGTACAATTCACTCCTAGATGGGTTTGCAAGATGAACAGATATTTCCCCCATAACGAAACATTTAGCAGAATTTATCATACCACCATTATTTCATGGATTATTTTTAAAATATAAAATACCTGTGAATTAGCTTATTCGTCTCCACCACAAAGAATACTTCAACAGGTAATGTCTGCATTAAATGAGGGACAAAAAAAAATCATACTTCGTTTAAACTCTGAGAATGTTGGGCTTCCATTTTGCTTTTTAAAATCACCCTTCCCTGCAAGGGATTTCTGGTCCTCATGCACACTGATAAACTCAAAATGTAACAGCAATAGGAAATTTGCAAGCAAGAGAAGCCTGACCGTAATGTTGGGGTCTGATGGGCGCACCTCTAGGGTCTTGGTACTATGCATACAATAAGCCTCTGCAGCTCAACCTTTCCAAAAAGGGAAGGGTTACAAAATTGTATTTCAGTTATTTTTAAACAGTTCTGTAGCACAGTTCATCAAAATAAATTCCAGGATGGTGTGCTGCATATGCAGATTAAATTGCGTTAATGATAATAATAAAAGAACGGTATCCTAAAAATGCAGCAGTAGTTAGTTAGTATTTTAACTTGGAAAAAAGGAGAGGAAGGCTTGGTCAAAGTGTGTAAAATTATGTGTTTGGCGGATCAGCAACAGTTTTCCTGTTCTTACAAAACCAGAAGCCAGGACATCTGATGAAGCTGATAGAGAGATACAGGACAGGCAAAAGAAATTGCTTCTATGTGTAAGGAACCTTTGACTCTCCAGATGTTGCTGACCTCATCTTCCCTGACCATTATGGGCTGTGCTTGCTGGGGTTCATGGGGGTTTGGAATTCAGCAACAAATGGAAGGCCAAAAGTTCCCCATACCTGCTCTATTGGTTTTTAGCTGAGGTTCTCTTGGCTTGTTCTGCTGTTTTTATCCCTGGCATCTTGCTGCTGTCTGATTTACTGTACTGTATTGTTTTCACGACTTCTGCAGACCCCCTTGAAGCAGTGTAAGTTCTATACATAAACCAATTCACACCACAGCCATGTGGGGTCACATTCCCTGCCTCTGCCGTTTTTTGGGTGGATGACAAGGTAAATCATACCTAAAGACAGAAGTATATCGGAAGATCCTTCCCTGTTTGTACCATTACAGAGGAAACTGTCCAAAACTTGTTATTGGTTATTTGCAACTTAAGTATTACTGTAACTATTATTGTTAAAGTTAGAAACTGCTGACATGCCAAAATGGCTTCTACAAATATAAAATCAGTTACAAAATCAAAACATAATTTAAATATGTGACAAAACAATTCCATCTAAGCCTTAAAAGCTTTCATAGACTATACTGTACTATAAATGCACAATAGTTTAAACAGTTTATAAACAATTAAATGAGGAGAGTGGATTTCAATGTCACGGTTCATAATCGTTCCATCAGCACAAGTATTTCTGCTTGCCAGACAGAATTATCTCCTCTCCTCCAATTTGTGGGGGATGTGGGGGCATGATGGGGCAGAAGAGTGGGGAGAAAGTCTCAAAACGCTGACAGGAGTCTTTACACTGTCTTCCACTAGCACAATTATTTAGTTCCAAGTTCTTAGGAACAAAATAGAAAATTCTTTCCAGTAGCACCTTAGAGACCAACTGAGTTTGTTCTTGGTATGAGCTTTCAGTGTATCTGAAGAAGTGTTCATGCACACGAAAGCTCATACCAAGAACAAACTCAGTTGGTCTCTAAGGTGCTACTGGAAAGAATTTTCTATTTTGTTTCGACTATGGCAGACCAACACGGCTACCCACCTGTAACAAGTTCTTAGGAAGTTCAAGTTCAGGAGACAGTTCTGCCTAAACATGTCTGCCTTCAAATAAAGGGCACAAAGGGAGTGTGGCCAAGCACTTGGCAAAGGATCAAGTTTATAGATCTCAGAAGTACAAACCTGATCCTATTGAGGGTGTTCTCTCCCCCTTCCGGCTTTTTTAAATTTTATTTTATATAAGAATATTTAATTATCCTCTGGGCTTATAGATCTTCAGAGGTGATGTCAAAATACTTACTGGTGGTCTGATTTTGGAAATCTCTATGACGAAATAGACACATGCTGTTGCTCGTGGGATGGGCTTTCTACAAGTCGGGATACTCCAGCGGACCCGGTAATAGTATCTCGTGGAATACTCCAGTTCCTCTTCACTGATATAGTTTGTCCAATGTAACCAGCTCTCATGAAGCTCCCATGTCTGTGGAATAAACATAAGCCATGATGTGGCCCCATGCACAAGCATTTGCTCGCCTTTGCCAACAACTGAACATTGTGGGTACAACCCGCTGTGTCAAGCACATGTCAAGCCTTTAGGTGTTATCAGAATTGTAATGTAGTGGCAGTGTTATGAGTCACACAATAAGGACTCCTGGTTTCAAATCCCCTGCTGGGCTGCAAAAAGTCTCTGACTGACTGGGTCATTTGCTTTCTCCCAACTTTACAAAGTTGTAGTGAGGAGAATTAGAAGCAGAGGAAGGTTTGAGGCCATGATCTGAGGGCACATGATGCAGGTGTGATCCAGGCCCCATTCATGGCTGCCTGTCACTTTAAGATGGCCCAGTACTGATCACCCACAGCCTCTGGGAATCTTTTGGCTATGTCATGGTGGGCAATCAATCCCTTTGTGATTGGCTGAGCAGGCCAGCTGTCAGTTAAGACCCACCTGGATAAGAAACTCTTCAAAATGGACTGTTGCCGTACAGGCCCTTGTCTGCCCAACTGACCATCTATGCTGCAACAAATGTGGAGACCAGAAGCCCATTTGAGGGTAGCTGCAATAGAACCAACCTTCTAGTAAAGGGCAGGTAACAACAACAACCTTTTAAACGTCTAAGAAACACAAACCATGCTTTGCTCCTTGCTTTAGCAAGATGTCTGTGGAGCCCTGTACGAGCCAATAATTGTAACCTTATATCTGTGAACCTGCATCATCATCTCACAAAAAATGTGTACCACTATTTATAAGGTTGCGACAAAAAGTGTTACCTGCCTGAAGATAGGGTTGCCATAGATGGATCCTAAGGGGAATGTGGTGTTGGCTTACCTGAGAACTCCTGGCATGACTGGATTGCCTGCACTAGCAGTCATTAAAGGATGGGAGAAAAAAAAAAGCCTCTCCAGCAGCCAGATAGTGAAGAGAAACAGGGTTGGGTATGGTTTGTGCATGTACTCTGCCATGAATTCCAAGGCAGCAGAACGATGGCTATAATTGAGCATAAATGTTTAACTGTGTGGTTGTGGATGTACATTGACTGCAGGTTCCTTTTGTATTTTTCACATGAGGTGCAGAAGAACTTGCAATTAATGATAATAGCCAGATTCACTGCCATATTTTTTATTGCTTTATTCTATGCTATTAGTTATTCATTGCTGTATATTTTATGTACCTGCAGCACCCACCCACCAAAGTTTAGAAAAAAATAAAGAAATATTGTTGCTCTTATTAACACCAGAATCAATTATTTAGTACAATAAAGCTGCAATCCTAAACCCACTTACGAGGGACTCAGGCCCACTGAAGTCCATGGACTTTTGAAAAAATTGAAATCTCTGTGGTAGCTTCTGTTATGTGAATGGTGCCACAGACACCCTGGGTGGGTTATGCAAACCCCTTGAGGGAACCACTGATCTAAAGGATTGCACTACGTGTTACCTTGGATGCCTCCAAACACGCAGGCCCCTTTCAGCTGATTCTCACAGCATATTCATGCATCCAGACAGTCATGTCACTTAGCTAAAGGCATTGAGTAAGTATCCAGTTTTAAACTTACTTTTAAATATTCCTCAATCTGTGCCAGTCCTTCAAATACTGTGAAATCCTTGCACCTCATCCATTTAATATTTGGTACGGGATAATTGATTCCTGGAACTGAAGGGAAGAGCATAGATTAATCTCTGGTATGGGCGGCTTTTATACCATCCAGGAGGCATCAAAAGCACAGCAAGTTAATATTGTAATACCTGCCTCCGTCTTTTGCAGGTGTCTAATAGTGTATATTGAATCTCTGACAACGTCTTTCACAATAGACTCTGCTGCCGTCCTGATGGCTTCTGGTACTGGCTCTTCAGCTTCCACGGATGCATCTTCAGCTTCCACGTTAGTGGTCAACTCCTCCATTGTCCACAACTCTAGAAAGAGGATTATTGCTGAGAATTTGACCTACACAGCAAGCAAAACTGCATATTTGGCATAACCTACTCTGCCACTGCTAATCATAGAAAAGATCAAAACCCTATCTTCATTTTTAAGAAAAACATTTTGGGCTGTTACACAGGGCAGACCTGGTTTACCACTGAGTGTATGCTCACTTGGGAGCTGCAACTAATCCTGGTTCCCTGTAAAAACACAGAAAGGGCTTTATACTGAGTCAGCTTATTGGCTACCTAGCTTGCCAGCATGGACAGGAAACAGTCCTCCAGGGTTTAAGACAGGATTCTTTCCCAACCCCAATTAGATATAGTGAGGGGGGCAGGGTTTGAACCCTGGGCCCTTTTGCTGCAGAGCATGTGGTTCCACCACCGAGCTATGGCTCAAACACATCTTTGTCACATTCTTTCATTACATTTTTGCAGTGTGTGCCTTGAAAAATATTCAATGCATGCCTGCAAATCATAATCTGCAAAGAGGGAATGAAAAATCATGAACGAGCCTGTTCCTTTGCATTTCTTTATTCCTCTCATTTCCACTGCTCGTTCAGCCACAAATGCAAATAATTAAGAATGAGAAAGTGGGTACTCATTGCTCTGAGAAATAATCACCAAGGGACGTTGTACGAAAGTCAGCACTTCCTCTCTTCCCATGAAGGATGGTAGATCACTCCACTACCTGCTTGAAAATGCCTCCCAGATGGTTTTCTCTTGTGATCGGAGCTGCTTTATTTCCTCCGAGATGCAGGTTCCCAGGGCTCATTAAGCAGCTGGCTCTCAGGCTTCTGTGACAAGTGTTTGGTCACAATCATCGCCTGGGCAACAGCAGCTCATCCAATAGAGCTGCAGGTTTGATGTACAGGCATTCCATCCTACTAAAAGGGAAAAAAGAACACTGGTGGAGATCAGCTCTTAGCACACAGCGTGCAGCCAATGATATTGTTAGGTGTTCAAGAGGCTGGGAAGTGATTAATGCGAGTTGGGTGGTGTTTTCATGTTATGGAGATCCCTTTTCAGCCCACATCATAGGTGCACTTTTTGCATGTTACTTTTTGAGGGGTAGGGGGGAATTGGGCGTGAAGCCCTTTAGAATAGCCATGGTTAAAAGATGCGTTTGACTGGAGGGAGGAAAATTCTTGGTGCTTTCTAGGCCACAAAATTTGGGCATGCAGCAACCCAGTTTGTGAACTAGCTAACCATTAAATAGTCAAACATAGGCTGTGTACACACCATTGCTCCCCCCCAAAAAAACTGTAGTTCACACCCCTACCCGGGGTAAAATTCCCAGCACCCTTAACAAACCACAGGTCCCAGGATTCTTTGGGTACAGTAAAATGCTTTAAATGAGCATCAAATGTATTCTGTGCGCACAACCACAGAAGAGGGTGCCGACTGCATCTCTGCAAGATTGGTTGCTCTGACTTTCCCTCTATCAAATCAGCCTCTGTCTCCTAGCTGTGTACTACCGGTAGTCAGGAATGGGAAATTAACAGTGTGCTGTTCCCTAAAACATAATTTAGACTCACCCTTCCCTCTTTTCTCGTGGCCTGAAACAAAGCCTGCCGCAAGCCTGTGTTAAGACCCTGACAGGGAGTGAAGTTTGTATAATCCCATTAGATTACCAACACCAGGGTTGAGCCTGAATTGGCATTTGAGAACATACAAGTGATAGGCAAGTGACATTTCTGCATAGAACGTTATCATGCCTGTATCCCTTCTCACTCAGATAAGCTGTAGAATTACTTGCCTTTACAGAAGGCCACATACTGCAACTCTTCACAATCATATCAGGAGATATACCAAGAACAATGGCTTGTGCAGAATGACTCCTTCCTGTTTGTAGTCAAAGGCCCTGTACCTTTATGTCAGGAATAGGGAACTTGTGGCCCTCTAGAAGATGTAATACTTGAAATCATCACCACCCCCCAACCAGCCTGGCCAAATGCCAGGGGTGCTGGAAGCTGTAGTGCAGGGATGGGGGAATCTGCAACGCTCCAGGTGTTGCTCCCTCAGCCCTGCCCATTGGCCATGCAGGTTGGTGAGCTGGAATCTAACTACATCTGGAGGGCCCCAAGTTTCCCGCCCCTGCTGTAGTGCTTTAACACCTGGGGGCCTATAGCCATGCCACTCCTGTTTTTTAAGGCACTTCTGGCTGGGATGCAAGCAGGGCCTGTTCGGTTATGGCTCCCAGGATAGGGAACTCCCTTCCCCTGGGAGACGTGATTGGCCCCTTCGTTAATGGCCTTTTTGTTAGCTGTAACAAAACAGAACACCCGGCTTCTCCAGGACTTTAGTCTACATTGGGTTTTAGTACCTCTGCTGTGAAGTCTTCTGGAAATTACAATTTATATTTTGGATTGGATTGGCTCTTAGAGCTTTTACGGTCTGTTTCACCCCACCCCCACCCCTAAAAAATCCCCAGGGTAAAAGCATTTGGATTAAAAAAATAAAATAAACCACAGTGGATCATCTCTTGTGCAGGTGCTTAGTTCCTGCACATTCTAAAAGAAATCAGTGCATGTTGGTGCCCCCAGTTTTAGAAGCAACAATAACGTCATCTCAATAGTTTTAGAAACAACTAGATCTTTTGTGTTTCTGAGTGTGAGATATATTTAGCCTCCAGAGCAGCTTCTCCTCTGCTTGTGACAGGAAATCTGGGTTCCAGTTTTAATCAGTTTTCAAACGCATCCTTTGAAATTATGTTCTGGATTTCTCTGAGAAACAAACCAGGCTTTTTATTTATTTCAGTGACCTCAACTGCTGCAAAGGACATACGCAGATAGGAAGCACAATGAATTTGCCATGATTAGAGGGCCAAGTCCTACAAACAGTTTTCTACAACAACAACAACAACAACAACAACAACAACCTTTTCTTTTCTTTTTTGCAAGCAATGTGGTCTTTTTTTCTTCTTCCACTGATTATGAACTACAATCCCAATCACTATGTTAAAACAAAACAAAACAACACAAAAACTTTAGAAACTGAAACACAGATGAAATATTGTCACTCATTTGGGAAGGAACATCCACAAATTATCAGAGCAGAAATGGTTTTAGTCTCTCACTTGCTGGAAATATTTATTAGTATTAGTATTAAGTACTAACAAAAAAAAAATCCTTCCAGTAGCACCTTAGAGACCAACTAAGTTTGTTATTGGTATGAGCTTTCGTGTGCATGCACACTTCTTCAGATACACCACGAAAGCTCATACCAATAACAAACTTAGTTGGTCTCTAAGGTGCTACTGGAAAGATTTTTTTTATTTTGTTTCAACTATGGCAGACCAACATGGCTACCTACCTGTAACTAGTATTAAGTACTAGACATATTTCACCAGAAAGTTACTGAAGCTTTTAAGGTGTTATATGTGTGGGATAACCAGTCTCATATAACCAACATTATTAAGGCATGAAGGGGTTAAGATTAAGCTATCCTGCCAGTCTTAGCCTATGTCACTTCACCTTATCTTGGAAGAAAATAAGTAATCAAGTCTATTGTTCACTATCAATCTACCTGAGAAGCTCAATGTGTAAAGAGGTTTGAGGTGGTTGCTGCAGCTGAGATTGGATGGCTCTCACAAGACACTCTTAAATTCCTATACTAATAATTTACGAACTTTCACCACTGTAACTAATCCCAGTTTTACTGCCTGTGCAACTTTCTAAAGCACATGAATCTTGACTTTTAGAAAGTTTGTAAGTAAACCATTTTTAGCTTATCAAATGCGCCATCTTTTCCTATGCTGGGGGACGTGGAAACTTTTGGAACTCGCAAGGGCATATTTTAAAGGTCTAACAGCCTATATTTCCATGCTTGACTTTGCTGCATGTTTTGTGATTTTAAATCTCCACTGGGGCTCTCTCAGCAAAGAGTACATGCTGCCCCAAACCTGGATCTTGGGATCCAGGGAATAGTCCTTTCTGTACCTATTACTGGCCAATGACTCATCTAGTCCAGCAATCTTCTCGCAGCAACCAGTCAAACGCCTCTGGGAAGCTCACAAGCAGCACCTAAATGTAACAGTTTCCAGCAGCTGGTATTCAGAAGCATTACTACCTCTTTACTGTACAGGTAAGATGTAGACATCAGGGTTAGTAGCCATTGAGAGCCTTCTCCGATCCTGTTTCAAAGCCATCCAGGTTGGTCACCATCACTGCTTCTTGTGGGAGTGGATTCCATAGTTTAGCTATGTGCTGGGTGAAGAAGTACATTCTTTTGTGTCTCCTGTCTCTTCCAATGTTCAGCTTCATCGGATAGCCTCAAGTTCTAGGACTCAGCTACATTTGTCAAAACACAGCATGATAAATGCGTTATAACACTGCAACACCAGATGGTGCTGTAGAGCTGAAATTGCAACTCAATTTTTTTCGATTGTGAGCTTTGCAACGTTTTTTCGCAGTGCATTTTCAGTGTTTTTTAATAGCTGCATAGACCCAGCCCTAGTGTTATGAGAAAGGGAGAAAGGGCATTTCTCTGTTCTCTTTGTGCATGTCATGCATAATGTTATAAACTTTCATCATGTCGTCTGATTTTTCACTCCTCCCCATTTTTCGCTTTAATGCATTTCTTATCACTGCTTTGACATGATTTGATTATTTGTGCCGTACTTTATGATGTTTGCCTTCACTTACTGTTGTTGGGTATGAAAACAGAAGGGCAGGTTGGATATAATAACAAATACGGTGATGTTTTTGACAAAGATGATGATCACCCAAGAAAGAATTTCTGTTTCTCCCTAGTTGGAAATACCTCAGTAAGACTGAGAACAAACACTCGTTTGTTGGTGTTGGACTACAAAGCCAGCACAGGTGGCTTCTCGCTTGCAAGGAGAGCCAATGAAAAAGAGACTTTGCAGAGATAGTTAAAAAATAAGCCATTTAATCTTCTCTAGGTAAATGTCCCGCAGTTCCGAAAATGTGGAGCCACTCACCATGGTTGCTTTATCCTCACCCACTACTAACACATTTTATTCAGATCAGCATTTGCAAATTTGTCCTATATTAATATTGCTTTGGCTCGAAAACACTTTGGGGCTGGGTGAGTTTGAAAGGGAAGAAAGGAAGAAGACTTTCAAGGACTGGAGCTGATCTAACATAGTAGCTGCAATTGTACGCCAGATATCAGAGGAATGTAAAAAGGTGCTGATGAATGCTTAATGGCTGAAAAAGTATGTTGCATATGCTAATCAATAAGTATAGATGCAAATGATAAATAATGGGTACTATCCCTTGGACCATAAAGAAGACTGATCACCGAAGAATTGATGCTTTTGAATTATGGTGCTGTAGGAGACTCTTGAGAGTCCCATGGACTGCAAAAAGATCAAACTTATCCATCCTTAAAGAAATCAGCCCAGAGTGCTCACTGGAACGACAGATCCTGAAGTTGAGGCTCCAGTACTTTGGCCACCTCATGAGAAGAGAAGACTCCCTAGAAAAGACCCTGATGTTGGGAAAGATGGAGAGCACAAGGAGAAGGGGACGACAGAGGACGAGATGGTTGGACAGTGTTCTCGAAGCGACTAGCATGAGTCTGGCCAAACTGCGGGAGGCAGTGGAGGATAGGGGTGCCTGGCGTGCTCTGGTCCATGGGGTCACGAAGAGTCGGACACGACTGAACAACAACAACATCCCTTGGTAGCATGGGTGTAGCCAAGAGGGAGGCGAGGAGGTGCAGCTGCCCTTCCCCAAATCAATAAAAACCAATAGCTAACTGAGGTTCTGCCCCTGCTAACAAAAGTCCTGCCCCCCCCACTAACAAAAATCCTGGCTATGCCCATGCTTGGTAGTCATACTTAAAGTAGACCCATTGGAATTAATAGATGTGGTTCATTCAGGTCCATTAAATGTGTCTACCCTGAGAGGAACTCAGTTGGGTCCACACCCAATTACTGTTATTTAGAAGAAATGCAATGCATCCCACTGTAATGGGAAAGATTGTGACCAACTGACCCATGTGCTTAAGCTGCTGTTCTGGTGCTAAGTGCTGACTGGCAACCTCCACCAGCACCACATCTGTACCATACATATAAAGCAGCGCTATCACTTCAAACAATCTTGACTTCCCCTAAAAAACCTAGGAACTGTGATTTGAGGATGCTAATTATTTTCGAATAACCCTATCTGCCTCACAAAGCTGCAACTTCCAGAGTTCTTTAGCAATCAATCCCTCTTCCCAGGGAACTCTACGCAGCCAAGCTCCTTGCCGAATCCATCAAAACGAAGAAGTAATCATTAAAATAAATAGGAATTGTGGGTCAAAACTGTACTTTAAATCTGTGGGTTTTGTCATACTCTTATTTTAAAAGGCACAATTTCCATGCAATTTGTATGTATATTTTTCTCTGCTGTCGTTGTCTTGGATAAATAACCCTGTGCTCCATCTGATGAACAAATAACTGAAATTTTGCACACTTTTTTCTGTTTTATCACATGTCAATGTACTGGGTACACACACTAGGAAGCAGCAACCAATTGCAGTTTCCCAACAGATGCAGTTCACACAATACGTGTGTGTGTGTGTGTGTGTGTGTTGATATAGAAGTGGACAGTGGAGAAAACTAATATCCCTTTGAAACAGGAAAAAGCACTGTAAAGTCTTCACTGTGCAAGTTCCATAATCCATTTCCTTAGCTTGTGTCCACATGGAATCCTAAAGAAACAATATGCAATTCTCAATTTGGAAGTCACGTGAGCAAGAGAAGGGGGTTATAATTGCATCCAAAAAGAGTAGAAAGTGAATCTGTTATGGGTCAGTGACTCAGCAAAGCTCGTGCTTTCATCATTTTGAAGATTCTTCAAGCCTCTTAGAATTCATTCTTGCTTCCAAGGAGCAGGAGAGACTGAGAGAGAGAGAGAACTAGCAGCTACTTCTCTTGCAGACATGGCTTATTGGAACTCCTTCCTTCTCTTCAGCTTGATGGCCCCTTGGACCATGCTCTGTCCATCTCATGCCTTTCCAACTGGTGCTCCCGCATCAGCCTGTGAGAATATGTTACCTATTCACACAGGGATCCAGCCTCAAAAGTCTCCAGTACCCTATGAATTCCTAGTTAGTACACCCTCTTTCCTAAATGGACAGCCTGTTAATGGTAAGTTTCTAAACTGGATTTTAAAAACGTTGGTTGATGATAGATAGATTTCTGTAATAATACCTGCTTTGTTTTATTCAATATTTTATTAAAAATGGGGGGAGAAGAAATCAATATATTCTCATTAATTAATTCACAAAATTGTTTTTTAAAAAAAAACCACAAAAGAAAAGTTATATAATGTAATTACTAACCTGAGCTAACATACTTATCAAGTTTTTCCTCCTAAGATATAGGTAGGCACAAATGCAAAACCCTTGGCAACTTTCTCTTTACTTCATTATAATAGTGGTAGGCAACTAAGTTTTACTCAGAGTAAACCCACTGAAATTAAAGTGACTAAGTTTTCTCCGTTAAGTTCCATAGGTGTAATTGGAGTATAACTTAATTGAATACCATATAGAGTTATTGTTTGCACTTAGTCTCTTTCCAGAAAAGGCTTTTGATAATGTTGCTGCATATGTCCCAAGTTTGTTGTGGGTATATGGGTGCCCTCACCCACCCACCCACCCACCCCACCCTCTTTGTGGGTGCCCTGACCTCCTCTAGATTGCTTGGTGCTGGGGTTTAATCAGAGCTTTGAGAATTAAGATGGGCTGATAGACAGTTTCATTTAACAGTGGGACAATGCAGCCCAACTTTGTTTTTCTGGACCAGGGCATCACCTGGGATATAAGCCACTAAGAACAACAAAGGCTGGTGATGGCCAGGCATCAGCCCATCAATTAGGTGATGCCTGCGCAATACAGGGAGTGGGGGCTCTCCTCCAAATGTGTGTCAGTGGGCAGAGAAGGAAAAGGTTAGGGTTTCAGCCAGGATGGTGTAGGCCAGTGGTTTTCAACCAGCCTGCTGTGGCACCCTGGGGTGCCTTGAATTATAATCAGAGGTGCCGCCTACAAGCTCCCCAGACTATCTTGCCTCTAGGGCTGGCCAGGGGGTGCTTCCCAGGCTTCTGTGGGGCAGTGTGAGGAGGTACCTCTCTTTGGGGCGGGGGCGGGGGCAGCTCAGAGACAGGGGCGCCAGCTGCAGCTGCCCAAGACTCCCGAGGAGAGGAGAGGAGGCTGAGGGGTGAGGAGCTGACAACTCTGCAGGCAAGGGGTGACATAACTGGGCTTCTGAGCCCCACAGGGGTGCTGCAGGAAGAATGCAGTTGGTCAAGACCAGCCAGAGAACTATATATAAGGAATGGGGAATCCTTGGTCCTCCAGATGCTGCTGAACTAAAATTGCAATCAGTCTCAGCAAGCATAGCCAATGGCCAGGGCAATTTGAGCTATAGTTCAGCCACATTTGGAATGCCAAAGGCTCCCCAAACATAATATATAGCCTGTTCCTGGACAAGGTTATAAACACCATTATAGGTCCAGCTGCAGAAAACAAGTGATTTAACCAAACCAGGCTTATTTGTTACTTGATGCCTGTCATCTTTCTCCAGTTCAGATCCTTGGTTCTGCATACAGAGGGTTATTGTTGGAAGCTCGTGCATTTGGTTCCACAGCTGCACTAGGTTTTTGGCAAACTCCTCCCAATAATACTAAATTATTACAGGTAAGAGACAAACAGTCATTCTTTAGTGTCTGATGCAGCAAAATCGTTGCCAGAAACAGTCCCCATTCCCACCCCAAACCAGAGAAGGGTCACAGATTGAACTATACAACTCATAGTTGATCCAGCTAGTTATTCATTTTTTTCTGCACTTACAGTTTGATGAGGTGCTATGCCAGTGGTTAAGGAGTATGTGGCCCTCCAGATGTTGCTGGACTCCAATCAGCTCTAGCCTACATGGCCAGTAGTCAGAGATGATGATAGAATTTGTAGCCCAAAATATGGACAACTTAAATATCCCCATCTCTGGGCTGTGGGGAAGAGGTTAGTTTAGACTTCCTCACTCTGGTGTCTTCCAGATGTTTTGGGTTACACTTCCCATCAGCTTCATTAGAGAGTTTGGCCACATCCTAAATCAGTGGTGGCTAATCTGTGGTCCTCTGAGTGCTGTTGAAGCTCTAGCTCCCATCATCCTTGATCATTAGACATGCTGGCTTGGGGAAGCTGGGGTCTGACAATGTCTGGATGGCCACAGATTAATCATCCCTGCCCTAAACAGCCTGTCTGTGAAGAAATGGCAACATGTTCAGGAGGGCAATGCATCATAGGTCAGAAAGGAAGGCCCACATGTCTCTGATTTTAAGTGGGAAGTTCAACACTTATGATATCTGGACAGCAGAAGTGACCAAAAGTCCTAAAATGGCTGGTTCCAAATGTCCAAAACAGGTTTGGAGGAACTTTAGCCCTCCAGATAATGGGATAATGGGAGTTGTAGTTCAGCCACAGCTAGAGGGGGGTGGCCCCCCACTCTTGGTTTATAAAATGTGTCAGGAATCATAATCTTCAAGATAATGCCATCAATTTAACTCAGATTGTAAAATTCAACATTTGAATTCGAATGTGCCTGGTTTGCTTTTAAAGGCAAATGAACCTCTGTAAAGGATGAATACTAGGTGGCTGCCTTAAAAAAGTGTTGCAATATTGAACAATATTGCACATGTATAATAGCAGAGACCTGGGCAATATGGGGAAATGAATTTCGTTTACTAATGGAACACTGAACTAAATAAATTTATCTCCCAATATTTCTGGACCGGCTCTATAAAAAGTGTTATGGGGTCTTGGTTCTGCTTTAAAATTGATAAATTTGAGGAAGCTTATTTAAAGTGATGTTGTGTCTCCTTTTGCAGTGTTCTGGAAATCCACAAGGTGCAGTGACTCATTCTAACACCAATTTAAAACCAAGACAAGCCAGTTACACATGGCTTCCACCAAACTCTGGCTGCCCTTCAGCAGTTATATTTGTGTAAGTTTCACACATTCTCTAAAATGTAGCTGCCTTCCCTAAATCGTAAGACAGTTGTGCAGAATCTTTGTCCCTCCAGATATTGCTGAAATACAACCCTCATCCCTGGCCATGCCTGGCTTGCTTGCTAGAGCTGATGGGAATTGTAGTTCAAGGCAAAGGTTCCCCATTCCTGATCTAGATTTAAGCTCCTTCCCATGGCTTCAGAAGCCTCTTTTGATGACTGCAAACATTACCAGGCAATTAATGGGATATAATTTTCTCCATCTGCATGCTATTATTTCATTCTACTAGGCAGAAGGCAAGTTTATTTTGAAAGTATGAGGGTCGTTCATTAAAGATTTCCCCTGACCCACTTCTGGTTATCGTAGGAGGATGAAATTGCACATGTATAATTATACACCTCTCCATAGGTATTGTGCTAATTTGTAGCTCTGAACTCCTAACAGTTTCTCTGTTATGGGTGCTAACGTGGAGTAATGTCTGATAATGGAACCAGTTGAATGCAGGGCAGTTCTAAGGTCGTGGTGGCTTCTGATGCAACCTGCCGACTTCTACCGGCAAAGTCCCACAACCGCATAAAGCAATGGGAGAAGTGTTTGACTCTTGCTGGTAGCTATGTGGAGAAGGACTAATAACTGTGCCCAGTTTCATTTGTCTCAGTCCATGGGAAGTATGTCAGGTGAAATGTTTAACCCTCCTATAGAACTTTAGGGACTCCATCAAAGTAATTACAAACTGAATAGGGTTTTTAATAATAATAATAATAATAATAATAATAATAATAATAATAATGTGGTGTTGGTGATTTTAGGAGTAGGTAGAGCCCAATCTCTCAATATGCATTGTAATTGTGATGTCCATTTTCCTATTGTATCAGGGCTACAGTCGCCCAGTCTCATGACATCTACTGGACCAACGTCAAATCCAAAGTGATCTGGAGAAGTGAGTAACTCACCACTTTGTTATGTGAAATAAGCTCCCAGTCTTAAGGTAACTACGCATCTCCCCTGAGATTGAATAGGCCACAAGTACATATGGCCTTGGGATAAATATATCCCAATAACCAACCTGGTGCCCTCCAGATCTTAGTAACTAGAAGTCACATCAACCCCAGCCAGCATTGCTTGTGGGATGGCTTTAGACTTGTAGTCAAACATTTGAAGGGAACAAGATTGGTGAAGGGCAATAACGTATCAACTGGTCTAGCGCTTTGCTTGGATACTTGATACCCCGCTATGGGATCAGGAGAAATGTTCCTTGTTTTAGTATGAGTCAGAAGAGGTTACTAGGTTACATGAGACTGCCTTGTTTGATAGTCTCTGGCCCTAGTAAAATCATTAGCTATGATGCAAGTTGATGAGTGTACCTTTCATTTTAAAAAGACACCTTATTGTTGGGGGAGGAACTGAATGCATAAAACTCAAAAGATGTCAGGATGTGGTGTTGCAAATTTCATGCTTTGTGCCCCATTGGAGCCAAAAGTAACTAACATTGACTGGAAAAGATGCACCATATATTGACGTAATTTTTGGAGCATCACTGAAAAAAATGCCCAATGGTCTGAATGATCTGCCTTGCCTGCTTCTTAATGCACACTAACACAATGAGGAGCATGTGTGCTCAATGGCCATGGAATGCTGACTGTTGTTGGATGGGGAGGAGACAGAAAACCTGGTGAAAATGGGGGGGGGAATGAAATATACTGGAAAGGGCATGGTTAGGGGTCTGACAACCCAAACAGGCCCATTTCACACCACAACATTTTGTTGCAAGCTCCACTTGTATCTCAACTTTAACCTGTATCTTCATGACTCTTGATTTTCTTTCCACCACTGCAGATTCCAAAGCTACCTGTGGAGCAGAATCATTTATAAGGTCACTATCTGCTGATGCAGCAATCTTCTCTTTTTTCCTGATTTTACTGGGATACATTTAGAAACCAGCATACAGCAATTTACTCGCATTCTTTAGTAATCTAAACACATTGTTTTGTGTGGGATATGCATTAAATAATAAAAGCTCTGCTCACTGCAGTGAAGACTTTCCTGAACTTGTGCTTGCTCTTTCAATTGGCATTTTGTGTACAGCTTTCCTGCTCCTTCTAATATAATCTTTAAAACATTGGGGCCGGGATAGATTAAAAAAAATAAAAGCGTTTACACTCCCAAGTGCATGTTTAATGAAAACTGGGCAACATCCAGTGATGTTCATCCACTTGTACAAAGGAAATTCCCTTGTGCAACAGGACATCTGGTTCTTTCCCCCCTACAGCTCCTCATATCCCCACAATATCTGTTCCAAAGCATCCCTCAACTCTCCAGAGCAGATTTTGGGGCTACAGATGGGAGTTGCAGAGAGAACGAAGCAGTCCTGTTGTGCAAGCAGACCTTACTCCCATGACACTGGATGTCTCCAAAAGAGCCTTAACTCACCTAAAGGGTGAAACAGGCTTGTTGGATCTTCCAGGGAAAGAATCCCAGAGTTATGATGACACTACCATAAAAAAACTCTGCACCTAGTATCTGCTAACAGAGCCATGTTTGAGAGCAGAGCCCCTGAAACCAACTGGAGGCTCAGACAAATTCATGTAGCAAGTTCTGGTAACTTTGTCCCAGGATATTAACAGCCTTAAGAGTCAATGTCTAATTCTTTAAACTAGGCTTAAAAGCAAACAGGCAACCTAGCCAACTGATATAAAATTGGCATAATATGCTCCAAGTTTGAAAACCCACAAATGTTCTATTCTGACCACTCAATTCCAGTGTCATAGATTGATTTTCTCTAGATCAGGGTGGAGGGACCACATTCCTTTATGAGAAACCTTTGGAGTGGGGACACACGCCAGTGGTGGGCGGGCCATGGGTATGACTTTCACCTTTGCAGAGTAGGCTACATTCCAGCCATGCAGAAGTCAGTTTTCTATACTCCCATACCACACATTTTTCTATCCAGGCAAGCGAGAGGCATCATTATTACACTTCACATTCCGGCCAGGCAAAACTACTCAGGGATAGTGAGGAACTGGCCTAGGTAAAGTCACAATGCCTGGATAGAAATCTGAAGGGCCAAAATTGGCACAAAGGCCTGTTCTAAAAACATCCACAGCTTGTGAAATGGTAAATATTACCAGGGGATCCAGAGATAAAGCTGTGTCCAGGAGCACCATGCCTGCATATTTGTTCCTTCAGGAAGAGTATAGTAATAAGCCCTAAACATAGCACATTCGTCTTATCAGGATTAAGTTTCAGCTAGTTCCATCCATGTTCATGCCAAAACAGAACTTTAAAACACTGATTCGGATAACCACCACTTCCTTAGGTTTAGACCAGGGGTAAGAAACCTCTGGCCTTCCTATTGTTGCTAAACTATGACTCCCATCGGTCCTAGCAAGCATGGCCAATGATGCAGTTGAGCATCATGTGGAGGGCCAAAGTTTAGATGGTGAAAATGAGAACGAACTGTGGTCATTACTATACCCAACTCTGCAGCTCATGTGTCCCATAGGTTTCATGTAGTAATCAAAGAGCAAAGAAGAACTATCTGGCACTCATTAAAGTAGGGGTAAGTCAACATAGTGCCCTCCACATGTTTTGGACTCCAAGTGCCATCACTCAAGCCAACAACAGCAACCATGTGTTAAGAGTAATGTATCAAATGTACCTTTCATGAAGGTCAGCATGAAAAACAATCCCAATACTGTATTCCGTCTGTCTTGTCAATATTCTCACATTTGCATTATTTCAATCTGTATTTTATTTCTTTATTGCAATTTTACTGGTACAGTATTAGAAACTTATTGTCCTCTTTCCTCGTGAGATTATGATCAATATGCTCCACACTTTGTCAAATACATGTTTATTAAGTTGCTTTCATTGCACCGTGGTTTTACTTAATGTTCTCCAAACCCTGGAAAATAAAAAGTGAAGCAAATGAGTTAAATGTGTCTGCTGTGCACAACGCTGCTGCTATCAAATTACACTATATAATCAGGTTTAACAAACCTCTTTTCAAGGTGGTGCCCTCCTTAATCCCACCAACAGAAAAATACTAATTGCGCAAACACATAGCAAGTTACTCAACTTTTGATGCAGGTACTAGCAAGTGCAGGCAGGTTTGCAGTTTCCTTTGTTACATCAGGCTGCCACTGACAGAAGTGCTCTGCCATCACAGGGCCAGGAAAGAAGACTCCCTAGGACAGGGAACCTTTGGCCCTTGAGATGTTGCTGAACTGCAACTCCCATCAGTCCTAGCAAATACAACAAATGGCCAGGCATGATGGGAGTTGTAGTTTGGAAAGTTCTTAAGTCTTTAAAGATGCAACATAACTACCCATGGGGAATCTACACAAGTAATGACAGCTGTTCTCCAACTTGTGGAAGATGATCAGGAATGCACAAGAGGGGGCAGGGCATGCATGGTCATCCCTGTTTCTTCACATCATGTGGAGAAACAGATATCTGAAAAGGGCTCTGCTATGAGCAGAACATGCCATGCGCATTTTAGTATTGAACACAGCTTAAGGATAAAAGTAACATTGTGCAGAGGAACAGAAATCATTTAGGGGCCAAAACAAATGTAAACTGTTGTGGCATTTAGCTCCCCACACCCACAAAAAAATAGTGTCGTGACTTTGCAACTAGACAGCAGCATGCAAGGAAGTTTATTCAAACCAACCTTGGAGTCATAGTATTTATTTACTCCGGACACACGCCTGTCTCTCTCCAACAGGTACCACTGATAGGTGTTCCGAGCAATTCTCTTCTCCTGGGCACATAAGAAATAAGGTGGTGTGTAGACAAGAGGCAGTGGGAGACAGATAAAGTGAGAAGACTTAAAGCAAAGTTGACAGAAAATGTGAAATATTGAAAAATTCAACAGATGCGGGCAGACCTATTCCTTTTTTGAGATGAAAAGGAGATTGCTCGGCCCTGCTTCACAGCCTAGCACTAAGGCTCAGATATACACATGACAGACTGTCATTCTTAGCTGAAGGTATGATTATTTGGATGTTGTGGACAATTCAGGGGACAACACTGTGGGGTTCAATAGATGCGGTAAGAAAGCCTATGTCTGAACACCACTGCTGCAAACTGCAGGTGTGAGTGAGGCTTGTTTCACTTAATATGCCCACCCCAAAAATAATATATTCATAAAAAAAGAAAATCAACTAGAGTTTCAGCTTTAACATATTTGTTCATGGTTTATTTGTTAATTTAATTTAATTTTTATTAAATTTATTAAAATTTCATCCTACTGAGCCTTTTTCTTACAATTATTATTATTATTATTATTTTATTTTGCTTTTTTTACAAGTCCTCATTTACCATTCTTCTTTATTTTCCTTTAAAAAAAAATCTGTACCTGTACTAATTAGAACATTTCTATATCACACTTCATCCAATCAGAGTTCAGGGTGGCATATATGTAACCTTTTATTTTTTTAGAGCCCGGCTCAGAGCCCAGACAACTTTTGGATACCTTTCTTCTGCATCAATCTGCCTATCTAGTGGGACAGGGATCTGAAAGGTACACATTTAAAACAGCAATTATTGTCTGTTATTGTTACAGGTAAAAGGTAAAAGGTAAAGGACCCCTTACAGTTAAGTCCAGTTGCAGATGACTCTGGGGTTGCGGCGCTCATCTCACTTTACAGGCTGAGGGAGCTGGTGTTTGTCTGCACACAGTTTTTCCGGGTCATGTGGCCAGCATGACTAAGCCACTTCTGGCGCAATGGAACACCAAAACCAGAGCAGCGCACAGAAATGCTGTTTACCTTCCCGCTGGAGTGGTACCTATTTATCTAATTGTACTTTTGGGTGTGCTTTCAAACTGCTACCGGTAGGTTGGCAGGAGCTGGAACCGAGCAACTGGAGCTCACCCTGTCGTGGGGATTTGAACCACCAACCTTCTGATCGGCAAGCTCAAGAGGCTCAGTGGTTTAGACCACAGTCCCATCTGTTATTGTTAACTACTTTTAAAATATTTATTTTCCTTTCTTGTAATACTCTACTAGCTGCCCTAGAATAAACCTACAATGAAAAGTGTAGGGCAGTGGTTTTCCAGCAGTGTGCTGTGGCACCATGGGGTGAGTTGAATGGTGGTCAGGAGTGCCGTGGGGCAATGGCTTCTGTCCCTCTTTCCTTCCCTTCCTCCTCAGATGCCCTCTCACGTCTCTGCCTCCCAAAGGCTTGTGCGGCTGTTTGTTGCAGCAGCCCTGGCTACAAGCACCACAGGTGAATGGTGCCTCTGGGGCTGGCCAGGGGAGAGTAGAGGAGGCTGAGGGAACACTCTACAAGGGAGAGTGTTTGAGAAAGGGTGAGAGGCCACCAGCTCTGCAGGCAAGGCGTGACATAACTGGACTTCTGAGCCCCACAAGAGAACCGCAGAAAGAATATACTTGGTCATGGACTCAAAAAGGTTGAAAACCTCTGGTGTAGGATATAAATTACATAAATAAATAAAACTTGTCCAAGCCTCATGTATTGTGCCTTTGTCACATTCAGACTGGGCTGCTGAAATGTACTCTGCATAGGGCTGTCATTAAAGAAAATTTGGATAGTTCAGCATCCTGTTCTCAGTGGCCAACCAGATGCCTATGGGAACTTGAGTAAAACACCACTCTCCCAACATGTGAACCACAGCAACTGATATTCAGAAACATACTGCCTCTGACACAGGAGGTAGTACATACCAGTGGCTAACAGCCCTTGAAAGCATTAGCTCAGTGAATTTGACCAACCACTTGCTATCCAAGGTGGCCATCACTGCATCTCGTGGGAGTAAATTCCATAGTAGAAGAATGTTTTCTTTTGTTTGCTTTGAATCTTCCAGCATTCAGCTTCATTGGATGGCCCTGGGTTTTAATATTATGAAATGGGGGCAGGGGACGACGCCACGACTCTCCCTATCCTTATGGGCCTTAAAGCCTTTAAAAGGTTTTTGTCACAGTTATTCGAAGGGCTGTCAGTTCCCACACCCAGCTGCCCATTTTCTGAGACCAGCCACCAGGTGAAGGTGAACTGCCAGGCACAAGGCAGTCTAAGAAATATGTCAAACCTGCTGGAGCAGGCCAATGGGCCATCAAATCCAGCATCCTTTTGCTCACAGTGGCATATGGGAAACCTATAAACACAAACACAACAGCACTCTCCCTGTCATTTCCAGAAACTTATATTTGGAAGCATAGCTGCTTCTTACAGTGGAGGCACCAAAGCATAGCTATGATGGTGAGTAGCTTTGTCCTCCATAAATTTGTCCAATCCTCTCTTAAAGCCATCTCCATGGTAGCCCCACAGCTTTGGAGTTCATTATCAACAGAATCAACACTGCAGCCCTTTCAGAAAGGTCTGGAAACAATTCTTATTCTTATTCTTGCTAGCTTTCTCCTGAAATGTATTCCTTTCATTATTATGATTTTGCTGTTGGCTTTGATTACCGGTACATTTTAGAAATTCTGGGTCACTTGCTTGTTTTCTTAGGTCTCTTAGGCCTCCTGGCGTTTATACGCAAGTACTGCACGTTGGATTTGGGTTTGCATCTTAAGACGACTTCTTCAGTTTCAAAGGCGGCGTGCAATTCACTTAAAATTTTTATTTACACCCAAAAGGTTCTCAGGGCAGCTTAACCCCCGCCCCCAGCCCCACCAGTTTTAAGAGACCCTCTGAAAAGTCATGGCATGCAAGGGAAAAGAAGGGGGTGGGGGAAGGGAGAAGGAAGAGCAAACCAGCCGCTGTTTCTAAATCGATCACATACATGTAAACGCAAAACAAGTTCTTAAAGATACAGCAATTCCTAAATCAGCAATGTGGGATTTCAGAAAAGGGAGGGGAGATGGGGATTCGTGAGGAGGAGCTCACCTTTCTCCCGTTGGTGTATCTGTGGATGTAGGCGGTGCTCAAGCCAGGGATGACCAAGCACACGTACATGATGCCCAAGCTAGGCAAGATCTCGTACCACATCCCGACGGCTGCGCGGCTCTTTCCCTCCGCGACCCTGGCGACCTCTCAGTGAGCGGAGCTTCCACACGACTTCGCCCTCAAAGCACAGCTGGTGCTCCTGCGCATGCTCCGCCAACAGCCCTTCTATCGCGAGCTTCAGGCAGCGTGGCCCAGAATGCTACCTTCCTCCCTCCCGCCCCTCCGCTCCAAACGCGTCAGCTGCGCATGCGCCCCCCGCCCCCTAGCACGGCCACGACAGGGTTAAGGGGTGATGTTGCTATGGCGACAAGTCCCGCTGAACGCTCTGAGGCTATTTGTTTGGTTTCTGTTTAAAGGCTCAGTGGATATCGCTCTCCGCTCTTACACTATATAGATTATACTATATCTTACAGTATACTATATACTATATATAAAAGCCACGATATATACTCGAACTGTTAGGTGCCTGACCGGCCGCAGTGCATGCTGGGAATTGAACCTCTTAAAAGATGCGAGAAACTTTTCGGGGGGTGGGCGGAGCATGCTGGGAGATGTAGTCTCGAAGCATCCAGCGAATTGAAACGCCCCACTAAAATTAGGTAACCTCTCCGCTGGGCGGTGCATGCTGGGAGACGTATTCTCGAAGCATCCAGCGAATTGAAACGCCCCACTAAAATTAAGCAACGTCTCCGCGGGGTTGAGCATGCTGGGAGATGTAGTCCCGAAGCATCCCGCGAATTGAAGAGCCTCACTGAGATGAGGCAACGTCTCCTCCGGGAGGTGCATGCTGGGAGATGTATTCCCGAAGCATCCAGCCAATTGAAGCGCCCTACTAAAATCAGACTACCTCTCCTTAGGGCGGTGCATGTTGGGAGACGTAGTCCCGAAGCATCCGACGAATTGAAACGCCCCACTAAGAGGAGGAAACCTGTCCGCGGTGCATGCTGGGAGATGTAGTCCCTAAGCCTCCAGCGAATTGAAGCGCCCCACTAAGCTGGGCAACCTGGGAGCATGCTGGGAGATGTAGTCGCGGGAAAGCGCCTCTCCACTGGGTCTGAGCGCCGGGACCTCCTCTCGCCGGCCGCGGGGGCGCTGTGGCGCCGCTGTTTACTATGCTGCTACTGCCGGCGGCAGTGGCGGCGTCGTGCTCTCCCCCTCCCGTTCCTGCGAGAGCAGCGGCGGCCAATGGGCACGCGGATCCGGCGAGGCGCGGGCGGAGGGAGATATCGGCGGCGCGGGCGGGGGCGTTGGCGGGCGAAGGCCTTGTGCGGCTCTCCGCGTTCGCGATGAAGGAAGACAAGGAGAACGCGCGGCCGAAGGAGAAGCGAGGGGCTCCCGTCACCCCGACCGGCGGGGTGGGAGCGGCGGCGGCGGCGGCGGACGCCAAGGCGGGAGGCGAACCGGACAGGCTGGATCGGCCGAAGGACAAGAAAGAGATCTTGAGCAAGGTGCGCTCAGCAGAGAAACTCCCCGCTAGGGGCCCGTCGGGGTCCCCCGGCAGGTGGGGCGCCTTTTTTCCCTTGGGCTGCGCTGGACTCGGCGGGGGCCGAAAGCGCCTTGCTGCGCATCGTCGCCCCGTGACGTTAGCCTCCCTCTTGCTCGTGGGGCGAGAGTTCAAACGCTAAAATATTCCCGTTCGGTCCCCGTCCCCCCCGCCGTGCATGGAGAACTAGGCTCTTCGCCTTCCCTGACGCGATGGCTTTTTCTCCTTAATCCGAAGTTGGGGTGGGGGGGGGGCGGAGAGGAGGTGCGGGAACACTTTTAAGTCGCAAGGTTTAAAAAAAAAGGGGGGGTGCGCGTGCTTGCGTTATTCCCCTACCATCGTACAAACTCTGCTGACGGCCACCACTACCACTTGCAGCCTGAAATGTCTGTGTGGGTATCTGTCTGTACCTCGAGAGACGATGGAGCGCCTTGGGACGTGCTGGCATTTGGCAGCACCCAAGTGAATTCCCTGGGTCACTGCAAGCCTGGGCAGTGTTGTTGTGCATTAGAAGTCCTGGGCTTCACCGCTGACTCGCTGGCCCAAAGGAAAGCAGAGCAAGACGTTTGTCACCGGCTTGGCTGCAGAAGGAGGCGTACAACCCCACTCCGTATTTGTGTAGGGTTTTAGCCTTTTCTTCTTCCGAAGATCTCCCACAAGGCAGAGGAAGTTTATGATCGTAGTTTTCCTGCTCCCTTACCAAGTTGATGAGCCCCACCTGCCCCTCACTTCCTTCTACAGCATGTGCAGAAACTGCCTTCTTCACCATTGGATCTACTATTGGTCTCATCCGCCAAATCTGCTGGAGCCTGTCTTCCTAAGCAGGGGAAGTCCCAAACTCACCAAGGTTTTGCCTTCACCTGGTTTAGCTGGCCTATACCAGAAGTAGTCCAGAACAGGGGTTTTATTTTCATTTCTGGTCATTGTATAAACTGGCCTCAAATTGCACCATTTTTAAATCTCTGTTTTGATCAAACTCTCTCATTCGGAAACACTCACATTCTGGTCACCAAAGAGCATTATTACTTGCAATGCATTACTATTCAGTAAATAATTGGTGTGCAAAAATGTCTTTCAGTTGTAATGAACACGATGCAACAGACTGGTTGAAAGATTACGTAGGAAGCTGCCTTGTACTGATTACCATTATTGGCCTATCTAGTTCAGTCTTCTCTCTGCGCTGACTGGCAAGTGGCTCCACCAGTATGTCAGATAAGATTATTTTCCATACCTACCTAGGGATGCCAGGGATTAAATATGGAACCTTTTGTGTACAAAGCATGTAGTGTAGTGGATCTTTCCGTGTGTGTGTGTGTGTGTGTGTTGATATATATACGAATGTGGATCCAAAAAACTATAGCAATGGAAAAACATCAGGCTGTTGTAGGGCAGGTCAGCATTTTTTCTTTACTTTGCCTGAAGGAATTCATTTACACAGATTTACATGCCAGAAGAGTATGGGCTGCAGAGAAGCTGGTTTATTATGAAATCTTTGGTAGAAATGTGACCATATCTAAGTTGTTTTCCTTTGTTTTGAAATACATTGGTTGTCAAACTTAATCCGGTCCAGGAATCCGTTCAACTCCCAGAACGGTTTGAAAACCAAGGCATGGCTTCCAGTTGGCCGCAGGAAATTCCTGCACTCAATCAGAAGCTGTGCCGGACATTTGGCTTCCAAAGAACGTTCACAAACTGGAACACTCTCTTCCAGGTTTGCAGTGTTCAGGAGCCAATTTGTTTGGCAACTAAGTCGCTCAACAATCAAGGTAACACTGTATGAAGAAACCTTGCTTTTTTAAAAGAAAAATATTGTATAATACACCTAGTTTTTGTAAACAAATGCAACTTTTTCTTTAAGGTAGTGATTCGACGCCTGCCGCCCAGCTTGACCAAGGAACAGCTTGAAGAACATCTCCAACCTTTGCCTGAACATGACTATTTTGAATTCTTTGCTAATGACTCCAGGTAAAGGAACTATAAGCATTTGGCTGTGCTTCATGTAACAATGTCATGTCATAAATGTCTTTCTGTTTTACATCCGTCTGTGTTGTGTATATTTACAATCATCACTCAGCGACGTTTCCTTATACATTGCCATTTTCTGTCCTTCTGCAGTTTGTACCCTCACATGTTTTCCAGAGCATACATCAACTTTAAAAACCAAGAAGACATTGTTCTGTTCAGGGATCGCTTTGATGGTTATGTTTTTGTTGATCACAAAGGCAAGTAAGCCTAAAACTTGGTTCTGTATATCATATCTGCTTTAAAACATGTTGGCATACATTTATACAGTAATTAAACTGTAATTCTGGAAAACCCATGCATACTTGACTCAAGATTTCAAAAGACATCTTATAGCCCAATTCAGTGCATTATAATGAGGTAGCAGGTACCTTTGATTTTAGTGCAGTTCATCTCAGAATAATCTTTCTTGGACTGCTGTTTTAACAGCCCATTCCTAAGCACACTTTCTTGAAAGTAAATTGCACAAGCAGCAGTTGGACATGCTTCTGAATAAGTTCACTTAGGATTGTAGTGTGCATCAATAATGGGGAACCTGTGGCATTCCAGATGTTGTTAAACAACAACTCCCAGACCCCTGATAATTGGCCATCTTTGCTTCAGTTTATGGGAGTTAAGAGTCCAACAACATCTGGGGAGGCTCACAGTAACCTGTCCCTTGTCTAAATCCTATCTTACGCTGTACTGAGGATCTACCTTAATTGCTAATTAGGGGTAGCTGGTGCTTTGCACTGCATAAACAGATGGCTTTGGGTGTGGTGAAGAAGCTAGTGCCACATTTGTATAGTGGATCCAGAGCAAACCAAATCGTTTTTATGGATTTGTAATGCACACATAATTTTATGGTAATAATAACTTTAATTGTACTGACACGCAAAATAGAGTTCATTAGCTCTGTGTGGTATGGGATGCTGCTTTAGCATTCTCTACTTGAGGAACAGTAGCTGAAATGGCACTCTAGAATAATAGAATTATATTATTTTGATTGCTTACCCTTCTTCATACTGCCAATTTCCCCCCTCTACTGTTTCTGATAGAATAGTCTCATGTAAGTGTTTGCTTCTGAATGACCAAACAAGCAGCTTTCCTATCATGATTTTTTAAAAAATTAAAAAAAATATGATGCAATTTGCCAGTTCATAAAATGTATCAAAACTATTTTGTAGTTTCAGGGCCAGTTCACTTGTTTTCCCAGGTGAACAGGATATAAACCATATTATTGGTTTGGGTAGCAATACTTTGGGTAGCAATGGAGGTATTTTTTTCCAGTTGGCTGCTGTTGGCAGGAGGCCTGGACAGATAGCTCATGTAAGGCAGTAAATGAGTTTTGTGAAACTGGTGTCTCAAAACATTGCCTTAATTGTGGGGTTTCTTGGTTTTGAGACATAGTCCCCCCCCCCAAAGAAAAGCTTTTTCAATTCTTAACATTTTTGTCATTGTCTTTAATATATTTACATATGAACAGGTCTAGAATATCCTGCCGTAGTGGAATTTGCGCCGTTTCAAAAAGCTGCCAAAAAGAAGAGTAAGAAAAAGGATGCCAAAGCTGGGACCATTGAAGATGGTGAGTAGTAGCAGTTGCTGCTGTCATTCAATGAAAATACTTCCAGTGTAGGGTTTCATTCACTTCCATGAGCCAATACAATAAAATAAAAACATACAAAGAGCAATCGCACATACTAACAGTTTTAAACAATACTACATGCATAAAATCAATTCATAATGTGTTTGAGACAATTCCCACCACCCTTCTGAGTAATACCCTTCCCCACTCCCTCACTATATTTAAGGGTCTGATGACTTCTGTTTCAGTGTATCTGAAGAAGTGTGCATGCACACGAAAGCTCATACCAAGAACAAACTTAGTTGGTCTCTAAGGTGCTACTGGAAGGAATTTTTTATTTTATTTTGTTTTGACTATGGCAAACCAACACGGCTACCTACCTGTAACTGCTTCTTAGATACAGGCCACCAGCATACCATGGTATTGCTCTGCTTGTCCCCACATGCCCTAATTTTTCAGCTTTCTCATGCCTAGAGCATTTACTAAACTTGACGGAGCTAATTCTTTTCACTTGCTAGGTTTAATTCCTTACAGTCTACTCTGTCTGTTGATGGTCTCATGGCAGAAATTTTTGCAGCAGGATGTCAATGTCTGTATAGGTCCGATGACGTAGGAAATTGCAGCTGCTTGTCCACTTCTTGTACCTTAAGTGAGCAGATCTTTGAAGGGGGCTGGGTCATTCTTCTATTAGCAGGCATTATATTGCCGTGGTTGGTGCGAGGAGCAAAATTTATTGCACCTGTCATTAAAACCAATTGAAAATTGACAACATAATATACAGTCGCCCTGAGACAATAGCAAATTATCTGATTTGAAGTATGTGTGCTCTTCTGGTTAACTCTGTAAGCTGTGTGTAAGCTGATCGTTTACTTACAATGAACTTTGATTTGAAAATGGTTTCAGGATAAGAATTAAGTGACTAAGGTTGTCATGCAGTGCATGCTTACCTTACACTGTTGGTCTTATTGTCAATTGAACAGGCATAGAATTGCCATGCTAGAATAAGGTTTTCAAGCAATATTGATTGCGCTTATGGTGCAAACCAAAGTATGTTGCTGTGCTCAGTAGGACAGCTAGTGTCAATAGCATTACAGCCATAAGTACTGGCAAGTCGCTAGAGCTCATTTGAGGATTTCGTACATGGTCATGTCAGTCCGGAATATGCAAGCCGATTCAAACGATAAAAGTGATCTAATAAAATGTTACACAGTATTGCCATTAACCATTCTTAAGGGTATTACCACACTTTGCATTCACAGTGATTATTCTGTCTTGTTATTTGGGGGAATTTAATGTTTGGTTGATGCACATTTGCTGATGTGTGAAGAACCTTTTGACAGCACAAACCTCTTTATGTCTACCTGGAAGTAAAGTCTATTGAATTTAATAGGGTTGGCTCCCAGTTAAGCATGTATAGAACTGCATCCTAAGGTTGTTGCATTTTACGGGTACTGGTAGATAGAAACAATAGAAACAACATATTTTATTCAAAAGTAGAGCTTATATCTAACATGACAGCTGGAGATCTTGTTTCTATTAGCTTTACATGTTATGTATCATTTTTAAGTGCATATATTTATGGTACTTACTCTTTGGTTCCTCATCAGATCCAGAATATAAGAAGTTTTTGGAAAACTACAGTGCTGATGATGAAAAGTTAACATCCACCCCTGAGACATTGCTGGAGGAAATAGAGGCACGAAACAAAGAATTAATAGGTATAAAAAGTATTGTTACACAGCATATAGTTACAGAACATAGTGTGGAAGCGCCTAATCTTTGTAACTCCCTGCCTATTGAGACCAAGCAGGCACTTTCACTGTACCCTTTTCAGCACCTGCTAAAAATACTGTTGTTTAGACAAGCCTATCTAGAGGATTAGAAAGTTGAGGTAGTTTTAATCTGTTTTAGTATTTTAACTTCCGTATGCTTTAAAGTGTGGTTGTGATTTTTTCATTCTTTACTGTTTTACCTTAAAAAAAAATCAATTACTATTTTTGAAATATTAATAAGAAATAATAATATGATCTAATTTCTTTGAGGATGTATACGATCCAGCAGGCTCTTATGTGAAACTGTACTTGCAAGTTCCTCATTCCTTGCTGTGATTCTGCTTTAGCTTGAACCTCATCTGTTTAATGTGGAGAATTGAGATAAATGAATCTCTAGTTATGTGCCATGGCAGGTGGAAAGGCAGTTAAGAGGAAACAGCTGGGACAGAGTATCATCCAGTTTCCTCTTAACGTAGAGACTAAAGTAGCACAATGATGTGCATTCACCAGCTGATATCAGCAGGCGGTAATTTATCTAGGCTGTGCATGTTGATGATGTGTCCTTTCAAATTTTGCTTGGAAGAGATACAAATATGAATTGGGGGAAGGTTCACTATACCATGCTGTTCTTAAGAGCATATGAAGCATGTGTCATGCCATTTACCATGCCGTTATGATTTTTTTTTTTAAAAAAAAAACTTTCTGAAAATTAAATTTAAATAATAATCTGCAGTTTTTAAGTATATTAGATGTATTCTCTTGCTTCAGGCAACTGAAGGTGTCTTTACAAAAAAAAAATACTATCCATTAAAACCAAGGGGGCATTAAACACACACACATTTCCCGCTTTAAAAGGCCATAGATTGTTAACAGCCAGTTGGTTGAAGTTTAATGTTTTGCCTGGCCCCTAAAGATATGTAACAAAGCTGCCAGGCCAGCCTCACTCGGGAGAGCATTCCAAAAACGGAACCACCACAGAAAATGCCCACTTTCGTGTTGCCACCTTCTGAATCTCATGGAGGGACACACACAGAAGGGCTTCAGATAACAATTGCTGGGTCCATCTCTGTTCATATTGGGAGAGGGGGTTCTTGAGGTCCTGAGCTGCATAAGACTTTATATGTCAAAACCAGCTCTTTGAACTGGGCCTGGAAGCTAATTGGTAGCCAGTACAGTCAGGCCAGAATTGGTGCTATATGCTCAGACAAGGTAGACATGGCGAGGAACCTTGCTGCCAGATTCTGCACCAGCTGAAGTTTCTGAACCATCTTCAAAGGCAGCCCCACATATAATGCATTGCAGTAATCTAAGCTAGAAACCAGTTACCAGAGTGCAGACAACAGGCTATCCATGTCCAGATTGAGCCACCAGCTGAGGCTGATGAAAGGCACTCAGTATCACAGAGGTCACCTGAGCCTGAAGCAACAGCACTGAATCCAGAAGTATCCCTAAGCTACGTACCTGCTCTTTCAGAGGGGGTGTAACCCCATCAAAAGCAAGCCACCCCTCCCATTCATCCAGTCTAGTCAGCTACCTACTATCAGTGTCTCAGATGTATCTGAAACGAGCTTCAGTTTATTGGCTTTCATGTATTCCACTACTGAGGCAAGACATGCATCCAGCCTATTCACTGCCACACCTGCAGATGTAAAGGAGAAATAGAACTGAGGGTAATTAGCATTAGCAGTTTAGCATTACACAAAAGCCCTAAACTCTGGTTAATTTTAACTGTGATTGTTAAATCACAGGCCAGCCTCATGAACTAGAGTTTGAAGTTTGCTTGTTTCAATTAATCTTGGTTAAGGCTAATCACTATTGATGAATTGCAACTTGTCACCATATTCAACACGTAAGTGAAAGCTTCCAAACTCCTCTTCAGTGAAGGTTGAGAAAGGAAGGGTGAGACATGCTACAGCTCACCCTCATAAATAGCCATTATCAGAAAACTGATAAAACAAAAAGCTGGAATAGCCTGTAACAAGATACCATAATGGGGTGCAATTGAACAAAGCTCAACATATTAATAGTAAGTTTTATTCAATTAAGGAATGCAGGTTTTTGGAGCACAAAAATTGACTCCCCGGCAGAGGAGCCTTTTCAAACCCACATCAAATTCTTGTGCATGTTTTACTTGGATTAGATTTGCTAAATTCATTGGGATTTACTACCCAAGCAATTGCATCAGATTGCAGTTGGACAGAGCTATGCCTTTGACAGTAGTGAGAGAAGATCTTAATTTAGTTAGATACATGAAGATGGGCAGCATTTTTATTTCCACATACGGAAACACCAGAAAAGAATTGTCTCAGCATAACTATATGTATTTGTACTACACTTTGATGAGTTTTGGTTATACATAATTTCAGTTTTGTTTTGTAACTTAAAATTTTCATATGAATATTCTTCTTGCATTATTTCCACAAATAAAATGTGTTAAAATAAATACAAAAGCATTTTCTTTTACATTCTTTAGCAAAAAAAACAACTCCTCTGTTGAACTTCTTGAAGAATAAACAGGTAACAATTGTTTCAGAGCAGCCTGCTTAATTATGTTGGCATTTTTGAATATGTGAATGCTGTCCAATAACACTTGATCTCATGGCAGTAGTGAATGAGATTGAAAAGTTTGTTATTGGATCTTGTTATGTGTACTTTGGCATTTCCAGCTTTCTTTGGAAGAGGCTACCAGGGTGAAATGAATGTTTTAAAATCATTATTCCCACAGGTGTCGTAATGCAGCAACTCTGAATTTTGCGTAATTTCAGAATATATGTTTTGGGGTAAAGGTAATTGCTCAAATTAATTTTGTTAAATAGCAGTCAGCAGACCATTAAAAATAGCAATTGACAATTAGACTTGATAGCATTCATGAAAATATTAATACAACTGGAAAACACAGAATTAAAATTCTAGAATGAATATATGTGTGTAGTGGGGAGTGCATGGCATGGGAATTTGTAGAAACCAAAACATGCTGTGTTCTCTCTTTTTTTAAAAAAGATAGTGAGATTTGTAAATTTGGACACATCATGCCAAAAATGGGGGCAAGTTAACACCAAGGTCATGATTTGGTCTGCCATCTTGAATCAAAATGGCAGCCAGCATCCAAGCATTGATGATGACTGCCAGCTCCAGAACCCTCAGGCCATGTTTGGTGACAATATCTTGAGAAGTGGTGAAACTTAGGAAGAACAGGAAGTGGCAGAGAAACCACTTGCCAAAATATACAGTAGATATAATATATGTACATTAGGTAATCTTATAAGGTGTCTAATAAAAATATTCAAAACTTTACCAATTGTTTTATAACAATTGGTTACACTGGAACAATTGTAACTGTGAAGCAAAGTGATCTTTAGAGACGCAGAGGGGCAAAGGGGGTGGGGGTGGCACGACTGTGTAATAGGATATACTGGGTCTTTCCTAGCCCCTTGATAAAAACTACAATAGAAAAAGATATGCAAGACAGACTCCACTCAGCATTGTTACAGGGGCAGCATTTGTTGTTCTTCAGCATTTTAATATAGAATTGTAGAGTTGGAAGAGACACCAAGGGTTAACTAGGCCAACCCGCTGCAATGCAAGAATCTCGACACTTGGTCCCCCAACCATTTTGGAACCATACTAGACCCTGCTTAGCTTTGCAAATGTGCTAGCAGTTTTATTGCCATCTGATAAATTGGAGGAAAGAACATTAAACCTTGCCAGAGAGAAATACTTCCTAGGTTTAAGGATTGTTTACCAACCCAAGTATGGGATTCCATCTTTACAAAGGTTCATAGTAACCCCAGTGACTATGGGGAACAGAGAACCCTTGAAGCTCCTGGAGATCTATATCTAAAACCCTCTGTTAAAATTTTTATTTGACATCCTTAGATCCATGGTTAATAGGTAGGAGAGCGATAGGCTGTGTTGTCGGGTAAAGGTAATGATTGTTATTACAGTGCTCAAATAAATCTTAATTATATTTGTGAGCTTATAACTTCTTAATCCATATGCAGAACTGTTCCTAGTGCTATATGCCATTAGCCAATTGGATAGCTCAGTTGGTTAGAGCATGGTGCTGATAATGCCAAAGTTGCAGGTTCAACCTTTGTATGGGACAGCTGCATATTCCTGCATTGCAGGGGGTTGGACTAGATGATCCTCAGGATACCCTCCAACTCTACAATTCTATGATTTACCACCCATTCACCCAATTTGGAGCTTTTGGAGCAGTTTATGATGCAAAAGCTCTCCTGTCACAACATAAAGACTTGGCTATAGTCTCACTACATCTCTCCCCCCACCCCTTACAGCGGCTTAGAGAAGAAAAACGAGAGGAAAGGAGGAGGAGAGAACTAGAGAGGAAAAGACAACGAGAAGAAGAAAGAAGAAAATGGAAAGAGGAAGAAAGAAGAAAAAGGAAAGAAGCCGAAAAAACAAAGAAAGTGGAGCGATGCCCAGAAAAAGAAAGGGACAGATCAAAGGATGAACCAAAGATTAAGGTATGCCTTCATTCCTGTAGGGTGCATTGGCCATATGTTGCTTTTGTATGCACACTCGTGAAATACGAGAGCAATTTTGCCTTTGGCTTTGTATAAAGTGTGCTCTTTTTTTGCATGCACACAGTTATTTGAGGTTGCAATCCTATGCATGCTTGGGACTAAGTTATACTGACTTAGATTAAAGTATTATAGAATAGTACTCAGTTCTGCACAGCATGTGTATTGAAGGCACTGTAGAAGCAAACAGTGGTGACAATTTCTTATTTATTGCACTAGAAGCTAGCCGTAGCAATCTCTTGAGAATAAAAAGCAGAACGTAGAATAAGGCCATAATCCTGTACCATTAAGCCTGAGAGTAAATACCATGGGACTCAGTGGGATGTGTGCTCAGAAGTATTGGATTGCATTGGGGAATACTTTTTTTTTTTAAAGCAAAGTTCTGGTAAGTGATAAGAAACAGTGAATCACGGAAATAGCTAGTTACGTAATGCTGATATATTTACTCTTGTATTATGCACCAGGCACCCCCTTGCCTTTCAGTGCAGACCAGCATCCTAGCACAGTTAGCAGCAGAATTAACTTAGTAAGGAAAACTAAATTTGTTCTCTTCCTAGCTACTTAAGAAGCCAGAAAAAGATGAAAGAGACTTTGAAAAAAAGGAAAAGGCCAAGAAACCGGAGAAAGAGAGTCTGAGGGAGGAAAAGGCAGCAAGTGCAACCAGCAGTATGCCAGCCAGGCGCTCCGATGGGGAGGCTAAGGAGGAGAAGTCCAAAAAGTTAGTGCTTTCATTTCAGTACATATCCTTATTTCTCAGAATATGATTATTAATTAGGCTGCTTTTAAATTATATAGTTGACTAGTGTTCCAGATTAGAACTGTGGAGGGACCTCTTTTTGGTCTTTCCAGTCTTTCTCGCAGTTCCAAATGGCTGAAAAGCAGGTGGTCAGTTATGCAGCTCAGTTAGGGTCCCTTCACATAATAGAATTTAATTATTTTTAAGTACGCTTCTCAAAGTGTAAACTGTGAAAGGTGGAAGTGTTACAAATGACAGAGAACTAGGATTGACTGCTGTTGAATTTAAGTTCAGCTGCAAAGCTGGCTTTGCTGCTGCATGAAGCGTGAGAAACAGCCTTGAGAATTCCTAGTTTCTGAGACCTTTTAGTAAATAACCTTGTGTTGCCTTTGGCTGTGGCTTTCAAGAAATGTACATTAGTTGATACTTGGTTAGAACTCTTTCTACACTCGAGTGGCTGGGGAGTTTCCCAGGGAAACTCAGCCAGATGGGCGGGGTACAAATAAATTGTTGTTGTTGTTGTTGTTGTTGTTGTTGTTGTTGTTGTTGTTGTTGTTGTTGTTGTTGTTGTTATTCCTATCTAAATCTTGTATTAAGTTGCCAGGGTGCTCACTTTTCAGGGTGTCATTTTAGTGTCTGCATGGCAATATAGTGGTGACAGGCCTTCACATTACTGTCTTCTCGCTGGATTGAATCTCCCAAGTCTCTTTTCATACAGATTGGAAGATGACTGTGGAAAAGACTATAGAGAAAGAGAGAGAGAATATGACCGAGACAGAGAGTATGAGAGAATGCAAAGAGAAAGAGACAAACTCCGACGTCAAGAAGAAGAGAGGAGGAGGCAGAAAGAGCGCTTCGAGAAAGAGAAGGTTTTTAGAAGAAAGGAGGAAGATGTGAAAAGGGAAAGAGACTCATTGCGAGAGAAAGGGAAGAGAGCTGAATTTGCAGAGTACATGGGCAATGCAGAGAAATCCGAGAAAGTAACCAAAGAGGACAAAAAAGAAGATATGGCTAAGAGGGATCGCATTAGAAACAAGGTGCTGATTGATTCTGTAATAAATCATTGTTCCTTGTTAGGCTGTGGGTGGATGCAGCTCTTTATTATAGACACAGAACGTTAAAAAATATGACTCCATCTAAGGACATTACAAAATAAGGTTTATTTGTAGTACAACTTATTTCCAACTGGGAATGCATAGGATTGCAATTACAGAATTGTAGGAATTATTGGCTTGCTTATCTAGCAAGTGACATTTATCTTCTTTTCTTTTCTTTTCTTTTTTTGTAAGTTCAGGAGTAGCACCTGTGAAGCTATCCCATATATTCCCCTTAACCAAAAACCCTGGAAGGGGCTGGCTGAAGGTCATCCAGTGAACTTCAAGGCGGGGGTGGCGGTGGGGGGGGGGGGTTGGACCTATATCTCAGTTCCAGGTCTGGCACACTTTCACTATTATGCATCACAGCTTTATGTATTCTTGATTTAAGGATCGCCCGGCCATGCAGCTCTACCAACCAGGAGCTCGGAATCGAAGTCGTTTGTCAGGCTATGATGAAAGCTCTGCAAAGTCACCCGATCAAGGAATGGATAAGAAGCAGGAGTGCGAGACCAGTAACACAAAAGAAGAGTGACAAGTGTTGTGCTTCCTCAATGACCTAGCAGCCAAAGAGCATTAACTGTGTAGTCCAAAAGTGCCTTGTAGAAAAGAGGAGGGAATAAAGGGGGAACAGTACTTTTGGATGTATCTGGTTTCAGGTCCTCGTTGCAGATTTGGGACTCGGGCTTAGGCGTTCTCAATACATTTTCAGTTGTGGGGGGTAGTGGCAGCAAAACCACAAGGGTGAGAAAACTTCCATCTCTGAAAAGTAGAAAGGCCTTGTCACCCTAAAATAGGCCGAGTGGTTGCACAGAATGAGTGCTGTCTTTCACATAAAACCCAAGAACCAGTATTTGCACTTAATATACAGCTATGTTGGAGCCTCATGTTTGTTCAAGTGTTAAATGTCTTTTATCACTGTGCTGTGTGGGGTGTGGTCTTCTGACCTGTTTCATTAACTGGAGATAGGGTGGGAAGGTCCAACATAATCTTGGTACTGAAAACATCTTGTCGTCTGGTGTGCTGCTTGTAGCCGACTGCAAAATGAATTTTCAGAAGAAGGCGTGAATGCTAATATTTTTCTTTTGTATAGCTTGAAGGGAAATGAACTTCGCCATAGGAAATGTGGGGTTTTTTTTTACACATGTCTTCTAGAGTCCAGATATAGATGTATATTGAAGGTAGTTGCATAGTCCTCAACAGTCCCTGCATTCAGACCTTCCTTTGTTTCCTGGTATCTTATAGGAAAAATGATCCGTCTTAATTGTGCATTGTTTTTGCCGAAGCTGCAGAGCATCTGGCAACCCAGGAAAGTTTTGCTAAGAGTCGTACCTCCTCTTTGTGGCAGTACCCTATTTGATACTTAATAAAACTCTATGAAGTAGCATTTAAATTTGCTTGTTACTATTTTTTTATGTAATTATTTGGCGCCTTTGAAGTTTATCATATCCAAGATCATATGAGGGTGGACTTAATAATCTTTCAATAAAAAAATATAAATATATATATATATATAAATGAAAAAAGATCTTCTACCTGGCTGCTGCAGCAGGGTGTAGAGGGTTAAATTCTCCCTTGATCCTACCAGTTATGATCCCATTAATCATCTGCCCGACCACCCAGCAACTTTAATTTTTAAAAGGCTGCATGTCAGTTTTTCATTTATGAAGAATGGCTTCCTATGAGGCATCTCAAAGTGATTTACAATACACATATGAAGATACTACCTGCAACTTGGACTTGACTGGTTACTTGCCAATTTTAATTCAATCTCAAACCTTTATTGGCATATAGACGAAATTCTGAAAGGTTCAATACAATCACATCACTCAGCAAAATCTGCACCTAACAATAAAAATACTGTTGTATAACATTCACGAATCCTCATTGCATGTTGCAGGAACCTGCCTATCTCCATCTTATCCCCACCCTGGGTAAACATTAGGAAGGCTACCTTACATTCATCTGACTCCCACTCCCTGCCAACAGCCAACTGATTAAGGAACTTGGATCAAATTGTCTAAACACAAGGGGCAATGCAAAAGAACATGCACGACTGATTCAGGCACAGTGTTTCTGTGAGTGGTATGTGTTGATTGGGGTTGGTTTGGTGGTGGAGATAAGTTGCCATTGGCTGTTCACATTGCACATCTCCAAACTTGCACAGATGCTATTCCTGATTTGGCTACCAAATTATCGAAATTCCTTGTCTTAACAATCTGCATTTAATTGTCTCAAATGCAGAATTTTCCAATAAGCAGCACATTAGGAGTCTAATGGGATTCCTATCTGTTTAATTTCGTTCTCAATCCTCTTTAACTGTCCTGATGATTGTTATTCAGCTAACATGGCCACAAGAAGACTATTAGGTTCAGATCTGTAATGCGCCTACAAACAAAACTTAAATGCTAGCAGCCATGCTTTGATAGCATGGGGGGGGGGGTGGATTTCAGAGGAAAACTGATTGAAGTCTTTCAGTAGCCTGGTTGAAGGTATTTATCCAAACTGGGATACCATTGCAGTTGTTGTGTTGAATATTAGTTGAGGGCATTGAACACCCTCAGGGCTGCTGGAACATACTGGTTCCCTTTGGAATAATGGAAATGAGTGATCACTGACACACTACTTTTTGCAGCATTAATAGCAAATTCTCTGCAGGTTACCCAGCCAGCCTTATAATGGATATAAATGCCCAGGTATTTAAACCACTTAACTTTCTCAATGGCATTTCCTCGTATCGGCTGCTTATACGCTTCCCGTGACTTTGTGAAGACCCATGTTTTTTGACTTCTCGAAAGTTAGTGTGAGTTTATTACACTTGCGACACTGCAAAAAGTAGAGCAATTAGCATTTTAGACATATTTTAAGTGTGAAAGCAACAACGCGTCAAACATGGACCACTCTGTTAGAGGCAGCTCCAGAGTCTATCTTGGTTTTTGTTAAGTTAGTATTTTAGCACTTTAAAAGCTTTGTTTTCAAATGCCTGAGTTTGCTGGGCTGCAGTAAGCAGCAGCAGCATTTTACCCAGTGCCCCCCCCCCACCTCTCCTTTTGAGGATTCAATTAACAGGCTGGCTTTTATCTGCTTTATCTGCTGCAAGCCCAAATCTATAGTAGGAGTCATCCTCTGCTTTTAAACAGTTATATATTTCAGCTGCCTGTACCTTGTGAGAGGTGCCTCCTCCTCACACTGCCCCACAGGGGGCTAGGAAGAAAATGCTCCCAGCCTTAGTGGCCCAACGGAGACTGGCCAAAGATGCTTCCAGGCCCACATAGCGGAAAGACTCCCCTTCAGCACCAGGCACTCAGCTCCCAGGCAGGCCTTGCACACAGCAATCACAAGAAAGGCCAGCACAGTGCCTGCCTGCCTGGCCTCCCACTTGTCTGCCTATTCCCAACAGCAAGGGCTGGAGGACTAGCTGGCTGGGCTCTCTTACCCACTTGCTTGCTTACCCTGAGGCTGCCTCATCTCCTGGCAACTAGCACCCCCTGGCAAGCCACAGAGGCACCATTCACCTGGGGAGCTTGTAGCCAGGGCTGCTGCAACAAACAGCTGTGCAATGGGGGGGCAGAGACACCAGAGGGCATCAGAGGAGGGAAGGAGAGAAGGAAGGAAAGAGGGACAAAGGCCAGTGTTGCTTGCGTCACCCATGACCATCCTTCAAAGCACCCCACCCCAGGGTGCCACGGCACACTGGATGAAAACCACTGCTTCAAGGGCTGCAAAGCTCAAAAAACACTTTTTAATAAACACGCGCGTGTTCGCTCAGAAGCCTGCAACGGCCTCTTGGAGCCGCCAGAGGGCGCTGCCGTCATTTGAGGGTGTATGTACCCGGGAGACATCTAGCACCGTTTCCTGATGCCGCCTCTTTCCCCCATCAGCCTCTGCGCCGTTTCCTCTTCCTCTTTTCGTTTGTTGCCGCTGTGGTGAGCGGTTGGTGGAGCTCGAGTATGGTAAGTTAATCCGTTGCCATCCTCCGCTGGGGCCGTTTTGCTAGCCATCCCCATGGCACCCCGCGTAGAATTAGTGTTTGACGCTCATCCTCGTCCAAACCCCACAAGTCTAGTAGCTATTTTGGGGTGGGGGTGGGGAGAGATTTCTCTGATTCCCTGGTTCGTTCATTGCAAGGAGGTGGGGGGGGGGAGCTCAGTACAAAATAGATGGGAGGGAAACGGCGGCAAGCCCAATATCCCATAATATTTTTTATCTTCACAACAACCCTGAGAGGTAGGCTGCACTCCGAGAGATTGAGAGGAGCTCCAAAAGGATCCTGGGGGCCGTAGTTTGCTTAGGATGCCTGAGTCTTGCTTGAGACCCCTGTTCCCCTCGGAGAGCTTTAATTCCTAACGTGGTTTAAAAACAACTCTCAGCAACCTTAACAAACACCAGCTCCAGGGATTCTTTTTTGGGACTGCTTCATTCGGCATAGCAGAGCTGTAAATATGTAGTGCAGAAAGGGAGTACATCCCTGGTCTAACAGGGGAGCCTAATGGGGAACCTATGGCCCTTCAGATGTTGATGATCGGCATCTTCTACCACCTCTGAGCATTGGCGTTGGGCCCCCATAGGAAAAGGTGAGATATAATAATTGAAACTCCTTATCTTTTCTTTCCAACCTGGCAGTCTTCCCACAAGACATTCAAGATCAAGCGGTTTCTCGCTAAGAAGCAGAAGCAGAACCGGCCCATCCCGCAATGGATCCGCATGAAAACTGGCAATAAAATCAGGTATGGGTATTGCATTCTAGAATACAGTAGAACCTCTGCTTACGTTACCCTCAGGTAACGTAAACTTCGGGTTGCGAAAGCAGCAAACGTTCACCTCATGCGCAGAAGCACTCTACGCACCATGCGCAGAAGTGGCACCTCTGGTTGCGGAAACCTCGGGGTCCAAGCGGAGCTCTGGAATGGATCCTGTCTGCAACCGGAGGTACCACTGTATTAGTAAACGTAAATATCATTCCTGGGTGTTTGGTTCAAATAGCTGTGTTTTTTGTTGGTGCTGTGTGGCAAACATACTCCAGAGGTGGCCAGACCTCTGGAATAGCATGCTGCAGTCTGAAATACTCACCCCTGGTGGTTTATCATTCATCTGCTTGGGAATACTGCATCATGCTTGCACTTCTGATGTAAGTGTACTCAATGCAGAATCTTGTCCCCTACAAACTTCTATGCTAACTGATTCTTTGCTATGGGCATTGTCTTTCTGAAGGTGCTGGGTGCTATCCTTTTCCCATAAGGAAAGCAGCTATGAGTTTCTTTCTTGACTGATTGAACAGTAAATGCCACAGTGAACTCTCTTTAGTGCTTTCCTGTTACTGGTGACAGGACTTTCTGTGGGTTGAACTTCCAGCTTACGTCTGTTGTTCATTTTCTAACCTTCACATGAACCTTTTACTGCAGTGGTCCTGCCACAAATACATGGAGAGCCTGATGGCTAGGGTGTGTGTGTGTGTCAGAAGGGGCCATCCAAGATATTGTGCAACCTTCCCAGAGCCTGGTAAGCAAGGCAGAGGGAAAGGCCTGCTGCAGACAGATGCAGGGGGTTGGGGTTCTGCGGATTTCCTGACTGCATGATTTTGCCTTTGTACATGGACTCCCAGAACCAACCCCTTGTGTAACTTGCAGGCCTGCTATATTGAAGGTCTCTACTGACATACCCTAGAACAGGGGTCAGCAACCTTCGGCTCTCCAGATGTTTCGGACTACAATTCCCATCATCCCTGACCACTGGTCCTGTTAGCTAGGGATCATGGGAGTTGTAGGCCAAAACATCTGGAGAGCCGAAGGTTGCCTATGCCTGCCCTAGAACCTCAGCATTAAAGGGTCCATTCTTACTCAGTTTTTCCCAGATCTTTCGTGTGTGTGTATTTTCTTGCTACAACACTTTCTCTTCCTACTGTTTCTTTTTACACCTCCTTTGAGCATGATGGGTTTTCCATACCTACCCACTAGTTATAATTTGGCTGTAGTGTTGGAATCATTGAGCTTTGTCTCCGATATCAGCTGTTCGGAGGTGAGTTTTCCAGATAAAGTGTGTTCCCAAAGCAGGCTGCAATTACAGTGCTTCATTCTGTGGGAGCACTGCCATGTCCCTGCTGAGAGCAATTCTGTTACTTAGGAATCGGTCTCACCTGTTCTGGTGAAATCAGACTCCCTTTTTAGCAGTGACAGGTGTGCAAGGAAAGCTCCGAACAACATGAACACTTCCAGTGAAAATGACCAATGGTAGCTTTTCTAGGGGAAATGCCTCTATGGTTGTGAATAAAGGGCTGTGTTTTTATTAGGCCAGATTCTATCAGTGAAAGATAATCCAGAGGTCCCATCTTTCCAGCCCTCTCAGAAGGAATGAAAATTAGAATTTATGTTGTGCAATAATAAGGAATGCTTTCCCCACAAAACCAAGCCATGAAGACTTTCAGTGGATAGAACTACTGTTTGATAACTCCATCAGTACCACTCTGTCCACTGTGCACAGCTTGGTGCCACTGCTGCATGGACAAAGATAGTAGTCAGTGATGCATAATGTGTGCATATTTTTTGCCTGTTTGCCATACCTTTTCCCAAAGCCTGCTACACACTTGTGTGTCATCCTCCAAACACACCCATAGTTTCTTTGTGGTCTGCCAGACCCCAAAGCTGATGTTTTAGACTCATTTTATTTATTGCTGGGGACAAAGACCTGCCCCCACAATGTATCCCAAGTTTAAGTTTACACTAGTTCAGATTTCTAATAGATATGTCAAAAGCTTTAGTTAAAATTCACCCACACTCATTCAATTAAGTAGGCTGGTACTTAAGAGCCTCTTCTACAGGAAGGGGAATTGTTGGCTTAATTAGGATGAAAAAGGAAGGTAATCACACAAGTAGTATTTTCAAAATATTTAAATTCTAAGTTTAGAATTGAAACTCCCCCCCCCCCATAATGTAAAACTATTTTGGTTAAAAATTATAATTTTGTTAGAATAGTAAATGCAGCAGTACTTAGTGCATAGGGTTTGGCGTATGTGCATGTGTGTTTAAATACCTTCTGAATTCTTGAAATTATCTCATATATAGTACAATATTAATAAGTGCTCATGTGAGAGGGAGCAGGGGAGCACAAATGGCTCTGGGAAAGTCACACTTTCCTCTGCTAACAGCTGTGGGTCCCTTTGAAAAGTGCAATATGCAAATTGCAAGGAGGTGGCCAGTTCACTTGCTTACTATTTGCTTAACACAGCCTGGGATTTTGGTCTGCTGGAGAGACAGAGCTGTGCCTTGCTTACTAATCATGTCCCTTTTGTTCTAGGTACAACTCCAAAAGGAGACACTGGAGGAGGACCAAGCTCGGCCTATAAAGAGAAGCAGCTCCAATCTTACCGGCACAACCCTGTATCTTGCATCAAACTCTCAAGCGCCAGAATGGTCTCTTCCTATCAACCTGCCACATTATCAGGGCTGGAATTCTGTTTTGTGCAGTGCAGTCTATCCCTTTGAAGAAATATTTGTTATTACAAATATTAATGAATAAAAAACTGAATGATGGAAAGCATTGTATTAGCATATGTCTTTTGGTTCTCAGTCCCATGCGTACTGGCTGAATTCTTGTTGCCAGTGGAGAGAAACTCATTAATAAATACGAGATTCCACATAGTCTAGCGAATTAGCGACTTCTGGTTGGATTTACTGTTTATACTTGCTACACACAAGGAGCTGGCAGCAGTACAAAAGGCTAATAGCTGTGAAATTGGCATGTATTGCATTGAAGGCTGAGAATTTCCAACTGTGTCTTAGTGGATGAATAGTTTGAAACAAGCAGGCCAAAAAAAAAAAAAAACACAGAAAACTCCACAGTGACAATCACCGTCCTCCACGGCTGGAAGTGGGATTGGGATGCCATTGGCTTTGGCTAAGGAAGTACCAAGCAAAAGGTAGAAATTGGGGCAGAAATGCGGAGAGGTGGGGTAGAGCACCATGGGTGTAACCAACGAAGGGCCCCCAAACAGGAGATTTGAGAAGCCATGGGGTAGATGTGAGCTTGAACCAGAAAACTTTTAGCATGCAACACCTGTGCTCTACCAGTAAATTTCAAACCCTCGCCAAAAACTTGGGAGAATCTGAGGAGAATGCTGCAAGGACAAGCTGATATACAAGAAAGTACTCTCAAAATTCTGGTGGTCTAACGCAGGCATGGGAAACAAAGCTTTATGGGTGCTGCTAAACTACAACTCCCATCAGCCCTGTGGCCAATGGTCACATGACTGGAGTTGTCATCCAGCAAGATCTGGAGAGCCCAAATTTCTCAACTTCTGCTCTAATGAGGGACTTTTTTAAGGCTTCCAATTCACTTGATGGAGAACAAATGCACACAAAATAATGCATTCACAGGCATGCACTCGGAAATTTAATATCTGGCCACAGAGATAGCATTTCTTAATCTTCATGGTTTTTCCACTTGGTAATATTCTTGGTGTTGATGTAATTTACAAATCCAAACTCTTTAAAACCTCCAGTGGGACTTCACAGTATTGCCTATGGAGTTATACAGGGGTCCTCAAATTTTTTAAACGGGGCTGGTTCACTGTCCCTCAAACACTGTCGAGGGCCAGACTATAGTTTTTTAAAAATGCATATATATGTGGAAGTCGCTCACCTATTTTACTTGGGTAAACCGATTGACATGAGTGGCCATGCCTAACCCAGGTCCATTCATTTCAGCTGGCCTGCCCTGTGCGTAAAAGACAACGAAGGAACAAAACACAAGGTCTTTGAGATACAGCATGCAATACCACCTGCCAAATGTGATGGACCTAAATAAATCACATGCGCCATATTGTAGGTGGAAATGTATAAATTAAATTCTGACAGAATGAAATAGGTGGTTAAAGATGGAAGAACGATAAATAATGTTGTGCTCCCTCTTCAGCCTACATCTCCTAGCCCACTTTGGAGTAAAGTCTGATGTTAACCAGTTCCAGTTTGTAAAGATGTGTGCTGGCTTGTCATATCAGAAGAACAGGAAAATGGGCAAATTAAAGAGTGCATTAATGCATGACCCGGAGAGCCATCCAGATGAAATGCTTACATTGAAAATATGTACTGGAGGCAAGTCTCTTGTCTCCTCTGCCCCTCAAAGGTTTGTTTGTCTGGCACATCCTTTTGGGAAGAATGCAGCTCCCAATACAACTAAACCACACATACAAGCTGGTGTGTACATTGCTATTAGTTCATTTGGATAAGAAGAGTCATGTTGGATCATCTAGTCCAGTGTTTCCCAAACTTGGGTTTCCAGCAGTTTTTGGACTGCAACTCCTATCATCCCTAGCTAACGGGTGATGGGGATTGTAGTCCAAAAACAGCTGGGGACCCAAGTTAGGGAAAAACTGACCTACTTCACCTAGGTCCAGCATCCTGTTCTCACAGTGGTCAACCACCCAAGTTGATAGTCACCACTGCCTCCTGCAGATGGCGCTGTGGTCTAAACCGCTGAGCCTCTTGGGCTTGCCGATCAGAAGGTTGGTTGTTTGAATCCCTGCCATGGGGTGAGCTCCCATTGCTCTGCCCCAGCTCCTGCCAACCTAGCAGTTCAAAAGCACACCAGTGCAAGTAGATAGATAGGCGGGAAGGTAAACGGTGTTTCTGTGCGCTCTGGCACTTGTCACTGTGTTCTGTTGCACCACAAGCGGTTTAGTCATGCTGGCCACATGACCCAGAAAGGTGTCTGTGGACAAACACCGGCTCCCTTGGCCTGAATGAGCGCCACAACCCCATAGTCACCTTTGACTGGACTTAACCATCCTTGGATCCTTTTCCTTTGCCTTACTGCTTCCTGTGGGAGTGAATTCCCATAGCTGAACTATATGCTGTGTGAAGGACCATTTCCTTTTAATGTGAGTGAGTGTGTGTGCATTACCTTTCTTGATTCTGTTACATTTGCATGAGGTGAGGGGTTAAGTTCCTTTCATTGTTAAATTAATTCTTTCTTGTTGAGCTGCCTGAATGTGCCCAGCTCCAGAGTAGGTGCATTCTGCTAGGATTTAAGATAAGGGCAACTAAGGAGAGGTTGATGTTGCTAGACTCCCTTCAGCTCCAGCCGTCGTGACCACAGCAAATTGCTGTAGTTTCCTATGTACTAGCAAACTCATCTATGAGTTCATATCCTTATTTAGCCAAAATGGCACTCAAAGAGGGAAGTATCCGCTCAACTGAAGTTGCTTATAGAATCACAGAGTTGGAAGGGACCATGAGGGTCATCTGCTCCAACCCTGTGCAATGCAGGAATCTTTTTGCCCAACGTGGGTCTCGAACTCACAACCCTGAGATTAAGAGTCTCATGCTCTTAATAATGAAGATTATTAAGGAAAACTCCCAAACAATTTTCAAGTGGTCCATGCTGGGGAGGGAAGGAGTTTTGAGAACTGTTGCTACAGACAATTGTGCTTCACCCTGTGAGGAGTACTCACCTGGAACAAAGTGAAGCCCATGTAGTACCTGAATATGATGCAGCCGATGCTCCAGACATCACAGGGCTGGGTCCAACTGAGCTCCAGAAAGAAGCCCAGTTTCCTAATGGTGATAGAGCTCTGTGACCACAATGTAGAGAAAGTGTTGGGAAGTAGGGACTGTAAGGGAGTATACTGAAAGTGGGTGTGGCTGGCTGCAGATGCACATAGGAGTACACCATATTGCATTTTGTTGCAAGTCTCCCTAGTTTGGTTCTCTCTCCATCACCCCCTTTATAAGCTGCATAGTGCTAGAAGTCTGCATGGTCCCTTTTTTTTTTTTTACATACACATGTAAACATCTCAAAGTTGGTTCTTGTCAAGTTCTGAGAGGAAGTCTATGTGCCCCCTTGTATCTGATGGACACAAACAGCCTTCAAATTGGCTAGAATTCCCCGACTCCAACACCCCAGTCCTTTATTTGAAACAGAGAATGCTCCTCTGGAGTCACACGGAAAGTTATTCCCACTTACTGTTGGTTAAGCTAGAACTACATCAGGGGTGGGGAATCAGAACCATAGAGCTGGAAAGGGCTCCAGGGATCCTCTAGTGTAGTCCATGGGGAGGCAAACTAAGGCCTGGGGGCCGGATCCGGCCCAATCGCCTTCTAAATCCGGCCCACAGGGTCCTGGAATCAGCGTGTTTTACTTGACTAGAATGTGTCCTTTTATTCAAAATAAATCTCTAGGTTATTTGTGGGGCATAGGAATTCATTCATCCCCCCCCCAAAAAAAATATAGTCCGGCCCCCCACAAGATCTGAGGGACAGTGGACCGGCCCCCTGCTGAAAAAGTTTGCTGACCCCTGCAATGTTGGAATAAGCTAGGGTACTGAGGGTGCTGAGAGTTGTTAGCAAACTCTTCTTCTCTTTCCAGGAACTCTGGGAATGCGAAAGAAAGAAGAATATGCAGGTTTTTTTCCACAGGAGCAAACCTTGCACAGGTTGCAGAATTTATTTATTTTTCTTAGTGCAGAACTACAGTTGCTTTCAGCACACTGTATGCACACCCCTATCTGCAGGTTCCTTTCTGTGGAACAAGGAGACAAATAGGGGCTTTCCCGAACTTAGTCTCACCCACTTTGTCACACCAATCCTCTTTTGTCACCCCCTCCCCACCCCTTCCTTCCAAATTTCAGGCCTTGGTTCTCCCATACCCGAGGCCAAAATGCAAACGCAGGCAGGTTTGCTGAAGCTATCCCCCTCTGGCAACATATCTCAATCTCACAACAGCACCTCCAGTACTTCCTCCTCCTACAGTCCCACCCTCTCATTTAATGGCTGTGATTACAGTCCACTCACAGCCAACAGGTCCAACTGCCTCAACCACAGGGCAGGCATCTAAAGCTCTTGGAAGAACGCAATGGCTTGTCTGAACATGTTCCTGAAATAAGACAGTCTAGGCGTGGCCCTCTGGCTGTGACCTCTGCCCCTGGCTTCCTTGCTGTCCCCCTTGAACATGCCGATTCCACCTCGTGTTGATGGAGCACAGTTGTTGTTGGCGTTTCCAGCTCCTAGCTGGGCCAGGTCTTCCTCGCAAGCCCCCGAGAGCTCCTTTAACTCTCTGGAAGCATCTGCTCGGAGGTACTGCCACGCCTTGCGGCCATTGTGGTCCCGAAGGCTTGCATTGGCTCCGTAGGCTCCCACCAGCACTTTGATGACCATCTCATGGCCTTGGAGGGCGGCCAAGTGCAAAGGGGTTAGCCTGCCACTGGCTGAGGGCATGTTGACATCAAATGGGTAGCAATTCCTTTCCGCAAAAGAAATCACCTCAATCAAGTCTTCATGGCGGCCATGTTTGGCCAACCAGTGGAGGACAGAGAAGCCCGTCACAAAGTCTCTCCTGTAGAGCAGGCTGGGGTCCTTGGCCAGCAAGTTGAGGATGCTCTCTGCATCTCCTTGGGCGACAGTCAACATCCACTCGTGCTCCAGTGGATCCAGAGCTAAGGACAAGTCATCAGTGTTCCCATCCATGAGAGGTTCCTGATCTGGTTGGGTGTCTAGCACAATGCTCTCCCGATGGGAAGCTGCCACCCACATGGGTTTGGCTTGGCTGCTTTGGAAGAGCATATCCTTCAGTCCCTTCCTTCTCGTGCTACCATAACCCATTGATAGTCTGGCTGTGTCCACCCCCGTTGCCCAGTTCCCCGAACGCCTGCTTGACCTGTTTTTACTTCTGCTGAAGTTGGACAACAACTGTCCTCGGCGGAGAATTAAGCTTTCAGCCCGGCTGCTGGGCCTGGGAGACTGGCTGCCAACAGCAGCCTGCTGCAGAGCATGGGTGGCGTCTTCCTGTATGCATGGCTTAAAACCTGGAAGCACCTGTTGTCCCTCTTGCAAGCCATCTTCCCTTTGTTTTTCTGCCATGTCGTCTCCTCCAGAGCGCACCGATCCCCCAAAGTCCCTGGGTTTTTCCTGTCTCTCCCGTTAAGTCACTGTCAGTTTCTGGAAGAGCCACATGTTCAATGTGTTGCTTTCCTGTGTAGATAAGAAGGAAGCTCCTCCTGAGGTCTCAATGCTGCAGGGCTTCCTGATTCTGCATGCAAAGGGGAACAGAAACTTTAGTTTTGTTACAAAGGAGGAAGAAAACACTTATTGAGAAACTGACAACTGCAAGCAGCAACCATCTGGTCAGACTGAGAAGGTTAGGGTTCCACTGCAAGTCTACACCGCCATTGTTAAGCAATGGTCTTCAAGGTTTTATGCATACCTGCAGCACAGAGGGGTAGTTTGTTATGGGTACTGAAAGTTGATAGGAGACCCCTATTCCTATAATTTGTATAGTTAGCTGGGAAGAGGGATTGACTGTTAAACCACTCTGATAACTGTAGTTCTGTGAAGGAATTAAGTGAGTCACCTAACAACTTTCAGCACGCTTAACAAACTACATTTCCCAGGATTCCTTAAGGGGGGGAAGCATGACTATTTAAAGTGGCACTGCTTTAAATGTATAGTGCAGATTTCTATCGCTCCACTGTCGCCTCTACACAATAAGGTTTTTGAAACTCACAATGGTTGGCGGCAAGATTGGGTAATTTGAAGAAAAACAACTCAGCAGCACAGGAAGTTCTTCATTCATTAGAACCAACTAAAGTGTGACAGATTAGTGAGCAAAATTGCATGTAGTACAGACTCCAGAACTCCTCTTCAGGCTGGTCTGTAAGACAAACAGGGGATGGAGGGGAATCGTGCCTGGAAAAGCTGCAAACCCACAGTTTGTATTAAGATAGAGTGCAGGAGGCACTGGGTGTACTTAATTAAGATTAAGACTTAATTAGATTAGCCTGTGCTAAGTGCAAGACAAAGTGCAAAATTTATCACAGCCAGATCTAATTAACAGTGAAATCCAGTGCATGTCTTTTCAGAAGTAAGTCTCACTGAATGACCTTATTCAGAAGACCCTCTGAATAAGTGCACATAGGAATGCAGCCTTTGTCAAAGTAAAGCTTTCTCTACTTCACGTTTCCGAACTTTTCGTTCTATTTTGCTTTTTACTTTATAATATGTTCATGGGTGGGTATGCATTTGCAGAGCATTCAGTACCTGGCAGTGAAAATATCTCATATACTGTGCATTGTATAGATGAGTGCTTGATGTTAGATACACACTGTGTCTTTTCAATGGAGCGTAAAATAGATTCTGGTGGTTCTGGAGACCACTTTCAAGAAAGAGTCCAAGCATGCTAACAAAGAGAACCATTTCTCCAATAAACGATCAGGGTGTTTAGAGACATAATTTTGAACTGAGTTAGGATGGCTCAGATTTTATTACAACATTCCCTGGTGGGATGTGTGCTTATTCATCATATATAAAGTTATTTGAAATCTGACTGCTTCTGTAAGTCAAACACCATGAAATAGTGTCATACTGGTGAGACACTGTCACTGGCTCAATCTGCACTATACAGTACATTGAAAATGTTATTGTACCACTTTTAACACCCATGGATTTCCCCCAAAAGAATGCTGGAAAGTGTACATTCGTTAAGGGCTGTGAGAGTGCGTAGGAGAGCCTCTATTTCCCCTCACAGAGCTACAATTCCGGAGTGGTTCAATAATCAATTCCTCCTCTCAGGGAACTCTGGGGAATCTAAAACCTGTTTGTCAGAGACATACGCAGGCTAAATATTCCAGAGCCAAAAAGAACAACACCCACCTCTTTTCCTCCAGAGATGAACTGAAGTTTCCTTTTGCTCAGTGTTGTTGAGACACTTTTTGGGAGGTACACAGGCTTTCGATATGAAACACAAACATCTTTTTCAAGGGGGTGCCCAACATTTTGGGCCCTGGGCACATCTGCACAAACGCCTCCCACCTATTCTATTGGATATTCTATTCTATTGGTTTCAGACCTAGTTTCAGCAGATGGAAGTGACCTGGTAGCACCAGGGAAGGTCCCTCTGGCAAACACTTTGGCAAATTCTGGTCTGATTTTAAAATATTTGTTAAATAGGCTTCTGACACTTCTCTTTCGATTGTCAAAAGTGTTAAATAAGCTTTGAAATGCAAACACAGTTGTCTCTCCTTTGTTCCCTTTCCCCCATAGTTTGGATAAACAGGGATTATTGATCTGTGACTTCTTTCCTCAGCCAACATAGCAACATTCAGGGTTATTTTTCTGTTGGGGAGCATCAGAGAGATTCTGGAACTCAGGTCTCCATGCAAATGCCCTCTGTTTGGGCAGCCCTTCTTATTTTAGCTATCCTTGCAACAGCCCTGTAAAGTAGGCTGTTGTTGTTTTTTAAGCAGCTCCTTCTTATCAGGAATAACTCACATAGACATAACTTTCTGGTAGCTAAGAAAAGCAGCCATTGTAGCCTCCCACTTGTCTTACTCCTCCAACATAACACCCAAGGGACAGAACCAGATTGCCTGTTTTAATTGTTTTCATATTACAGCTAACTAAGCTTAGGTATATTGGTTTGCCTATGGCTACTTATGTGCAAATGGCCTAAATGCAGACCTCTCAGCTCTCTCTTGCTGCCCTGTGCTAATGCATAGTGGCACACCAACAGTCCAAACACAAGCTATTATGATTCAGTGGTGAAAGAAACGCTCTCTGCACCTACTCAAGGGCACCATGTTCAGTCTGGGCATGACCCCAACACACAAATTGAGCTTGAATGTCTTAGGTGTGGATTCAACAACATGCAGGCAGAGCAGTTTGCAATGTTTTCACGCATGTAATGAACATACAACATAATGCTTTTGATCCTCTCAAGCTGTTCATTTCTACCTATGAATGTTGTGACTGCAGGATAAGAAGTGGGAGAAAGCCATGTTTTAAACTGAATCTACTTCTGAAGTAGGAATTACACGTGGATGAATTGACATGTAGCATTTATATTAATAGTAGTTATCCTTGTGTTCAAAATGCTTGGCAACCTTATCAGAGGCTAACTTGGGTAATACGGCACCATGAGCAAGGACAAAATCCACACACACACACCACTGCGCACTCAGGGTGCATGAGTCAGCGCGTCTCCACCGTTGACCCTCTATTCTGGAAGCGCCCGCAGGATTGTGACCTGGCTGCAGCTTCCCCCTCCCCCAAGTGCCACCTGCGCCTAGTCCGGGAAAGCGAATCTCCTGTCTGCAGAAGGGACCGAGAGAGGGGAGGGGAAGGGAGGGGAGGAGGAGGAAGCAAAGACGACTGCAGCTGCACCGGCTCCGACCATGAGGATGCCTCCTCCGCAGGTAGATCTCGGGGCACGCACGCACGCACCTCCTCGGCTCGTGCCCTGTGCTGGGTAGGCTACTCGCTTGCATACCCCGAATCGGCGCTGCCCTTATTATGACCATTGTCAGTTGTAGTCGCCCGCATTTCCCAAAGACAGGAAACGATAGCTTTTCCCGATTTTCTCTGGGGAATCCCAAGGGGTAACTTTCTGAATCGTAGTTCATACCCTTACGCGACCATCTGTAAAAAGAACTCTGAGACGCTGCAATGAAAGCCCTGACTTCAGCGTAGCGCGAGAATGATCCGGCGTCTTACATGAAACACCACCGTTTCATGTTTCACTTAGCCGCCCTTCGCACTACCTTCCCTGGGTGCTGACGTTTAGACACCTGTACACTTTCTTTTTGGGGCTTCTGAAAAAGAAATCCCCTAGGAAGTCCTAGCTCTTCCAGTAAAGGATGAGGAAGCAGCTTGGGAAGGGCGGGGAAGTACCCAACCCTTTTCATTTTACCTTTTCCAAGCGTACCTGCAGGGTGGCGGGGACAGCGGCTCGGACCAGGTGCTCCCCAGGCCTTTCCCAGCTTGGAAGCCGCTGGGGCACCTTGCAGAGGCGCAGCCGTCCTCGGGGCTCCTCCTCCCCTTCTGAGCCTTGTGTTCCTTCCGCGTCTCAGCGCAGTCTCCAGCCAGCGCCTCTCCGGAGTTCCTTTGTGCAAAGTTTGCCATCGGTGAGTTTCGAAGCGCAGCAGAAAAGCAACAGCGTGACCTTTGCTCTCGACCTATTGGCGGGGATAGATTAAGCCAACGCATGTGATGCTGACTGCGTTCTTCCGCATGGCGAGGAACTTAAACAGCCAGCGATCTTACCCGGCTTCTATTCCGCCAGAAGAAAAAGGGCGCTGGGTGGTGGTCGCCGGCCGCAGCTATACATCTCCCCTTTCTGCGGAGTTGCAGACATCGGATTTAGGGCGGTGCGGATGGTTCTCCCGCAAAATTGAACAGACCCATAGCTGAGAAGATCCATTTGGGGGCGCCAAATGTTGACTTCTCGCTGGAAACCAAAAATGACCAAAGCCTGCCCCTATCCAGGGACAGCGGCCCCCAAATAGACTGGCACCTTAAAAACCGTTTAGGGGTTGGTTACCTATCCAGTCTACAGTCGCTGATTCCTTCTATGGTTCCGGAAAGTCTGCACTATGCATTTTTAAAGCAGCGTGGTACCACTTTAAGCAGCCATGGCTTCCGAAAAAGAATCATGGATGCTGCATTTTGCTCAGGGTGCTGAGAGTTGCTGGGAGGCAATTCCCCTCCTGGAGCTGCAAATTCCAGAGTTCCCTGGGAAAGAGGGATTGTGAAACCACACAGTGAATGAGAGGAAACAGGGGGTCTCCTAGCAACTCTCAGCAGTACACCACCGTCCTAAACTTCAGCTCCCATAATTCTTTGGGGGGAGCCTACTTTTATCACACTACTTTAAACTATATAGTGCAAATGGGGGCCAGCGGTTCTCAGTGGGGGACTTCCTGGTGCAGCTAATCCCTTCCTGATCAGCTGTTTGACAGAGGCCAAAGAAAGAACAATCAGGAGTGTCCTTTGGCAGACATGTCTTTACCTGCTCCACACCTGGCACCACGTGACACATAGGAAGCTGCTTTATATACCGAGTCAGAGCATTGGTCCACCAAGCTCAGTATTATATACACTGACCGGCAGCAGCTGTCAGCGCCTTCAGTCAGGGAACAGTCCCTGGCCTACCTGGAGATGCTGGAGGACTGAACCTCAGGCCGGCTGCATGTGAGACAGGTGCTCCACCACTGAGCCATGGAGCTTACCTGATTTTAGGTGTGGGGCTCGTGGGTATATTTGGGAGGGAAACTGCCTTGTGGGCCAAGTTAGGCCCCATGCTGGGCTTAGGTAGGTCTGGTGTGGCAGAGTTTTTGCACCAATGCAAATCAATTATGCCTGCTGTTAATGCAGGGAACCGTTCTGCTTGGGGAGGATGTGTAATACATGTAATGGAGATTGCTAAACTAATACCGTGTTTCTCATAAAATAAGACACCGTCTTATATTTTTTCCCCCTCAACAAAACACAGTATGGCTTATTTTCAGGGGATGTGTTATTTTAACCGCATTGCATCAGTATGCTGCATAGCCACGCCTCTCCAGGCTGTTTTAATGGGAGGTGCCGCGTCACTATGGCTTATTTTCGGGGTATGGCTTATTTTCGGGGAACGGCTTATATTTCGCAAATGCATAGAAATCCTGCTATGGCTTATTTTATGGCCATGTCTTATTTTAGGAGAAACACGGTAACAACAATATACTTAACATAGAATCATAGAATTGTAGAGTTAGAAGGGACTAGGAGGGTCATGTGATCCAACACACTGCAATGAAGGGATTTTATGCCCAGTGGGGGGCTCATACCCATGACTCTCAGCTTAAGAATCTCATGCAATTCTGAGCTGCATCAATAGGAGTATAGCATCTAGATCAAGGGAAGTAATAGTACCACTGTATTCCGCTCTGGTCAGACCTCACCTGGAATATTGTGTCCAGTTCTGGGCACCACAGTTCAAGAAGGATACTGACAAGCTGGAATGTGTCCAGAGGAGGGCAACCAAAATGGTCAAAGGCCTGGAAATGATGCCTTATGAGGAACGGCTTAGGGAGCTAGGTATGTTTAGCCTGGAGAAGAGAAGGTTAAGAGGTGATATGATAGCCATGTTCAAATACATAAAAGGATGTCATATAGAGGAGGGAGAAAGCTTGTTTTCTGCTGCTCCAGAGAAACGGACACGGAGCAATGGATTCAAACTACAAGAAAGAAGATTCCACCTAAACATTAGGAGGAACTTCCTGACAGTAAGAGCTGTTCGATAGTGGAATTTGCTACCAAGGAGTGTGGTGGAGTCTCCTTCTTTGGAGGTCTTTAAGCGGAGGCTTGACAGCCATCTGTCAGGAATACTTTGATGGTGTTTCCTGCTTGGCAGGGGGTTGGACTGGATGGCCCTTGTGGTCTCTTCCAACTCTAGGATTCTATGTTCTGCCAACTGAGCTATCCCAGTATTTATTTATTTATTTATTTATTTATTTATTTATTTATTTATTTATTTATTTATTGGTTCCCCCTCTTTCGAAAACATCAGGATGATGTACAGCAACATTTTAAAAACCAACCCAAAATCATTAAAATGACTGGCTGCTCCATAACATTTTAAACAACTGCGTAGAACTTGCTGGCATAAAAAGGTCTTCGAGAGATTGCCTGAATGTCCAAAAACGAGGTTGCCTGTCAAATTCTACAGGAGATACCTGAAAGTTAGGTGTGGGGAACCTGTGGCCCTCCAGATGCTGCTGAACTACAACTCCCATCATCCATAGCTATTATCCATGCTAGATTGGGCTGATGGGAGTCCCTGTCAGGAAAAAAGGTGGGGGTCATCAAATCATTTAATTGTAGAGTTGGAAGTAGGGTATGTATAAATAAATAAATAAATAAATAAATAAATAAATAGTGCAATTTTTCTAGAATAAGAGGTGCTGGAACTCTCCATTAATGCCTCCCTCCTTCGCTTATAATGGCAATGGTGCCTACCTGGAACTGAGGTGCTGGAAAATATCCCTGTATATAGTAATAATAATAATAATAATAATAATAATAATAATAATAATAATAATAATAATAGTTCTGAATGGTTGGAGCAACACAAGTTCCCCACACCTGCTGTAAATTATCTTCAGGACAACACAGTAAATTAGACCAATGTTATACCCATATTTTGGGTTAAGGAGCTGAAGTTCAGAAAGAATAGCTGCTTCATTTACACTCTCGGTCTTTAGTGGTTAATGACTATGCAATGATGGTGCTTCTTCAGAAACTCTTCTCCTTCCTGCCCACCCAATCCCCAACCTTCCTTCTTTTGTTACTTGCATGGGAGAAGGCAGAAGAGAGAGCAGGGTCTGCAGCTGGGTTTTGCCTTATCTGCTGCTGACCATAAGATGCTCTTGCTGCTGAAGTTGGGAGCCGTTGAACCATTTAGGTGCCACAATGCATTTCAAAGAAGGGTTAGAAGCTTGTGGCCCTCCAGGTGTTTGGAGAAGAGACATAGCTCAGAAGGCCCCAGGTTCAATCCTCAGCATCTCCAGGTAGGGTTGAGAGGAATCCTGCCTGTCAAGAAGCCAAGAATAAAATATAAATTACTGATAGATGTTAAAGATAGAGGAGGCTTCTCCCTGCTAGACTTGAAACTATATTTGAAGCCTCTTGTATTTGCTGGATCCAGGAATGGATAAAATTAAAAAAATACAGATCTATTAGATTTGGAGGGATATGACAACAGATTTGTCTGGCACGCGTAGTTGTGGTACAAAAAGGCAAGAATACATCAGTGATTTTTAGGCTAGCTTAGGCTGACCAAACAGAATACAAGCATTCAGTTTTCCCCTACGCTGCCCAATAGGCAGGTGTGAATTTAAAAAACCTGCTTCTCATTAATTACAGTGGTACCTCGGGTTAAGAACTTAATTCGTTCTGGAGGTCCGTTCTTAACCTGAAAATGTTCTTAACCTGAGGTACCACTTTAGCTAATGGGGCCCCCACTGCTGCGCTGCTGCCACACGATTTCTGTTCTCATCCTGAAGCAAAATTCTTAACCCGAGCTACTATTTCTGGGTTGGCAGAGTCTGTAACCTGAAGTGTCTGTAACCTGAAGCGTCTGTAACATGAGGTACCACTGTATAGGGAAGATAAAAGCAGTATCTTTTCCAGTCTGCATCTTCTCCTAAGCATTTCTTGAGATATCCACTAGGGGTAGTGTGTGATCTGTTTTTTTTGTAAATGAAACTGATGTTGCAATCCTAAACACATAACTTGCAAAGGCAAATAGTAAGTCTAATTTGACTTAATGGGACTTACTTCCAAGGAAGCATGCATTGCTAAGGAGTTGCTTATTGTGCTGAACCCATTAGCACTCAGCTAATTCCTATTTATTTTATAAGATTTCTTAACTGCCCCTCACCGAAAGGTCCCTGGGTAGGTTACAGCAATAGAATATGCACTTTAAAAAAAAACAACAACAACCCACTACCAAAGTAAAACACATGAAACTGCTCCAAATGGGTTGTGGCTATATAAGTTCAGCTTACAGAGGTGAGTCCCAAGAAACAAAATACCTTAATCGTCCAAGACTAGGATAAATGGGTGCATCTTGGGTATACAAGGGAAGCTGTTTGGTGAAGGTACTAGTCACACCTCTGTAGGGAATGCATTCCTAGGGGCGTAGCAAGGGGGGCATAGGGGGCAGACCGCCCCATGTTTCATAATGGAGGGGTGACAAATTATCAAGGAACAATTACTGCCCAACTAGGGCGGTTCATTAAAAAAAACTTTTTTAAAAAAATTCCTGCTCCAAAGATCTTATCTTAGTATACTAGGGATTATATAGTTATATATGAAATTTCATGCATATCGGTTAATATCTTCCACCACCAAAACAGCTGTTTACTTGGCTGTTTTCCTATGTTGTGAAGGCTGAAATGATGATAGATGAATTTATTTTTTGTACCCTTCCCATCTGTCTGGGTTGTCCCAGTCACTCTGGGCAGCTTCAACAGAATATAAAAAGAACACAGCAGAACACCACACATTAAAAGCATCCTGATACTGGGTTGCCTTCAGATGCCTCCAGGAGGTCATATAATTGTTTATCTATTTGAAATCTGATGGGAGGGTGTTCCACATGATAGGCACCACTACCAAGAAGGTCCACTGCCTGGTTCCCTGTAACTTCAGTTCTTCAGAAGGACCTCAGTGTCCAGGCTGAACAATGGGAGTGGAGATACTCCTTTACGTATAAAGCACTGAAGCCGTTTAGGGCTTTAAAGGTCAACACCATTGTGCTATTGCTTGTGGATTCCAGTATGAGTGCCTTCACATATGGTGCCTGTAGTGTGAACAGTGCAGTCCTGTGTCTGCAGTTAATAGGTGGAGAATGTTACTTGCAGAGCACCTAGTTGAGGCTGATCCAGTTCTGATCTCTTCCTATGCTCCACTGTAAGACTGTGACCAAATGAAGATTTGTGGCTACCTCAAACCCGCTTCCCTTACCTCTGCTTTCACTTTGCTTAACACCCTGCCTCATGAAGGGTTCTTGAGAACTGAAGGTTGCTCACTGTTTTGAGATATTTCAGGCCAGTGTGCAATCTGGTCCTGTTCTCAGAGTAGCCAACCAGATGCCTGTGGGAAGCTTGCATGCAGGACATGTGTGAAAAAATACAATTTCACAACAACTACAAACTGTCAAGTCCCTGGTTTGAATGTCACCTCCTCCCAAACTCACTTCGGCAAACTACTCTCTTGGCGCCCTTTGCAACACAGAGGATAGTATACTGATTTACTTTGTAAGGGCTGGAATGTGGAATGTTTTGAATGCTTGAAAGAGCCCATATAAATGTTCGGTATCAACATGTGCATGAGTAAAGAGAAAAACAAATTGTAAACAGGGGAAACACATCGCCACAAAATGCAACAAATACAGTATGTGGTTTTTTATGTAAAGCTTAAGATAAGCTGTTAATGAATGGTCACTTGGCTTATCTTTATGCTTTACAAAGAAATTGTCACAGATTGTACTTCTTGTATTTCATGACTATGGGGCCCTGCTGTTCGCAACATTTTCTATCTCAACAGAGCAAACGCATCTGAACTGCCAACTGAGACTTACATTTCATGCATCTGTTGAAATGGACTCAACATTCCGTAATAAAACCTGTTAGGCTTTTAGATGCCACAAGACTCTTTGATGTTGATGCTGCTTCCAGTTTCCTTTGGCTGTGTACAGGGGCGTAGCTGGGGGGGCAGATGCCCACCCCAAGTAAAAATACATAACAAAAAGTAGAAATTGGAGCTTGTGGGGTTGTTGGGCTCACATAGGGCACAAGATTCCTGCATTGCAGGGCGTTGTATTTGATGACCCTTGTGGTCCCTTCCAACGCATTTGATTCTGTGATTTATCCTGTCTGCCCTAGGCAGAGGACAAAGAGAGGTGTGCGAGTAAATTAGCATTTCTTGTTCCACCCACGTTTGCTTATGGCCCTGCCCACACTGGCATGTGGCCCCTGAGAAAGGTTCCCTAGAAAAGAATGTGGCTCTCTGAGAGAAAAGGGTTGTCCAGACCTGATCCAGCCCAAACAGGAGAGAAGGAAGCTGGCTTGGCTCAAGGGGATTGCAGGGCCAGCTTAGTAAGCAACGGTGCAGTTAGAGCCTTGCTTAGAGGTGATGCTAAGCTTAAGTTAGGTAGTTTTAGTTCTTTAGATGCTAAGGTGCCATGCGTCACTTATTTCCAACTGAGGTGAGCCAGCACTGCTGGACTTTGAGGCCTCTCCTGCTAATTCTGTTGCGTGGGGGACCTGAAGTCCTGCCCTGAGGGCACCACTAGTAGTAAGGCTGGAGCGCCCTCCTCCTCCTCCTCCGTTCTAGTTCGCGGACTCCTTCCCTCCCTCCCCTTTCTTTGGCTTCCTTCCTCTCCGGTCTCATTCAGAGCAACCCAGGCAAGCGCACAGTCGCATCATAGCCGCGCGGACCCTAGCCTTGCGTGCGTCTCGGACTGCACCACTTCGCCCGGGGGAGGTGGCAGGGGAAGGAATGCTGTGGAGACGCCTGTGGAGACTCCTCGAAGCGTGCGGGAGGAGCTGACTGTTTAAGAAGGAAAGGATCCCGCCAGCGCCCTTCTTCTCTGCGCCCTAGCCGGCTTTCTAGCTCCAAACGAGTGGCAGAGTATTCGGTCGTGTCCACGCCCCATTTCTCCCCCACCCCCATGCCGCAGTAGCCGGGTCCTTCCTCCACCCGCTCAGTCAGTGTAACAGTGTCTCCTGGACTGAGGTAGAGTTTGCTGCGGGCTCGGCTTCCGAGGAGGCGACGGCAAAGGGGCCATGGCGGCCACCGAGATAGCGCGCCAGGTGGTGAGTGCGCGGCGACTGGCGTGGAGGGCGCACCGCGCTCCGGACTGGGGTGGGCCTCCCTGAGCATGGCTGACCGGCCGGCTAGCTAGCTGGCTAGCTTGCCTTCCCTGCGAAGCTGCCGCTGGAACTCCAGCTCTCGGGGACGGGCAAGATTTGCGCGCGCTTCTTTGGCGAGGGAAGCCGCGGCTAGGTGGTGATGCCGACGACTGAGAGGGAAACGGGCCAGAGAGGAAAGAGGCATCTTGGCTAATGAATGAATGCTGGGTGGATACCCGGATGGCCGCTTCAGGAAAGCGGGCGCGAGCTGCATATACACTCCCCAGCCCAGCCCGCGATATTCCCATGGTTCCGAATTAAGAACTGGGCGTTAACACAGTGGGATTGGTGCCGGGGGATTCCGAAGCCGTCTTTTCTAAATCATCAGAGATGTGAATTCTTAAATCTCGGTCTTATATTTACAAATCGCTGTTACTGTCGGCGCAGAGGGATGTGGAGCGGGCTGGTGATATAAGAGAAGCCGCTGGGGTGATGCGCTTGACGGTGACTTTCCCATTATAGTTTCGGGTGATGGCGAATGCGGGGAGGCTATGGACTGCTGCTGCTGCCGCCGCTGCTGCTTTTTGTCTTTTTTTTGCAGGCTGGATTCTTTATGCGTGTGTGCGGGGGCGGGTGGGGAGACAGGAGGACAAGAGGATGTTACTGACTGAAGGTGATGGGTTTTGGGTTTGTTTTTTAGGGACAGCCTTTGTACCAAACAAAAGAGGGTTTGCTTGATTGTGTGTGATGTGACTGGCCGTGATGGGCCGGATTTATTGGGTAGCGTGTTGCAGAGGACGAAGGAAGCAGTGCTTTGCAGATGACTGTCTTAAAGGCTTGGCCTGATGAAGCTGGGGAGATGTGGGTTGAATGATGCGGTGGGTGTGACCTCTTCTTGTATTAGCGTGGGATAGTTCGGGGCAGATTTTAACTAGGTTTGGGCTGCTCAGTTGTGGAGCCTTCTTCGTTTCTGGGCTACGCTAAACTGGCGCTGTGGTGCGTGCGTGCATTTTGCAGAAGAGCGGTTATTTATATTTATTTATTATTATTTTGCAGACTGTGGGGTTGCAACTGCCAGGGGTCACAGCAGGCACCTCCATAAATAAAGTGCTTTGGGTTTGATCGTAAATTGTTTCATATTCAAGCAGCTTAATTTACATAAATTTTCCATAAAGTGTTTGCTTCTCTCTCTGGCTCCATTTAGATTCCTATATATTGGCTTTTTTCTTTTGGGTGCATCGCTCACATCACAATGCCTGGCATCTCCCATGACAAAGAATTTTTATTTTATTTTTTTAATTTGAAGGGTGGGAGATTTTTGTCTTGGCACAAGCTCTATAATGTCCAGAGCTTACCTGCTCTTTTGTCTCTGCTGCGATGAAAGGGACCACAGAGGCACTCCTGAGGCAGGAGATGGAGCCCTTTGCAAACCAAATTAATTGAACATCTTTTGGATTGTAGATGGGTTTAATTTGTTTGCAATTCCCTGTTCATTTTAACTGGCGAAAGGACCACAGGAGCTCCTGGGATTTCTAACCTGCCAGGATGTTAGAAGAAGGACCATGCAGTGTAGTACAGCAATTGAGGATGGGGATTCTCTGTCCCTCCAGATATTGGACTACATCTCCCATCACCCCTCACCATTGGCCATCTTGGCTGGGGATTATTGGAGTTGGAGTCCAACAATAGCTGGCCGGCTAGAGGTTCCACACCCCATTTTAAATGGATCATCTTTGTGTGTTAAAAGAATGTGTTGTACTGCATGATGTTCTAGGGCTGGAATGAATCCAGTTTCTCCAGTTTCAAATATTTAAAGAGAAGGGACCATAACTCAGTTAGCAAACATTTGCCTTGTATACAGAAGGTCCCAGATTCAATCTCTGGCATCTCTAGTTAAAACAAATAATGGGGAGCAAGTGAATGGAAAGACCCCTTGTTGAGGTTCTAGAGGACTGCTGCCAGTCAGAGCAAGCAGTTTGGGGCTAGATGGACAACTAGCTTGTACAGTATTAGACAGCTACTTATAGCCCTACATTTCATGAATCTGACCTTCAGAGGGCAATATTTCCGTTTGTTCAGTTGGGTGCTATCCACGATTCGTTCCAATTGTATATCACAGAGCGGCATATATTTGGCTTGGCATGGTGAGAGTAGGGTCCAGATCCCTGCTTGAATCCATGAAGCTCACTGTGAGGCCTTTGCAGGTTGCTTGTAATCTATTCCCCCTCAAAGGAGCTCTGAAGACAAAATGTGATGACCTCATTTATGCTTCCCTAATAAACATCTTGACTGAGGTTTGGAATGCCAGTGTGATAAAAAGTTAAAAATAAATATGCTACACTATGCTTTGCCAACCTGGTGGCTCTCAGTTGTTTTGGGCTACAGCTGGCAGTCAGCACCAGCCAACCAGGTGAACATCACAGGAGGCTGCTGGATCAGGTCAATGGCCCATCTGTCTAGTCCAGCATCCTGTCTTCATAGTGGCCAACCAGATTCTTTAGCAACAACAACAACAACAACAACAACAACATTTCTGCCCTACCATTCCTCCCAAAGAGCTCAAAGTAGTAGCATGGATGGTTCTCCTGCCCCTCTGTTTTACCTTCTCAATAACCCTGTGAGGTAGGTTAGGCTGAGAGATGGTGATTGGTCCAAGGTCACCAAGATGCATGTGGGAAGCCCCAATGTAGGACCTGGATGTACAAGATCACTCTCCTTCCTATGGTTTCCAGCAACTGAAAGGCAGCACTAGACAACCAGTGAGCTGCATGTTGAGTCCTCTGTGGTAGACTAATAGGAATCATAGAATGGTAGAGCTGGAAGGGACCGTGAGGATTATCTAGTCCTACCCCCTGCAGTGCAAGAAAATAAAGCACCTGTGACAGATGGTCACCCAACCTCTGTTTAAAATCCTCTGAGGAAAGAGAGCCCACCACCTTCCAAGGTGGGCCCTGGTTGTTCCACTTTTACCTTACTTTATTTATTTGTTAAAATTTTGTCCTGCCTTTCCACAAAATTCTCCCCAAGGCAATAATAAAAATGCAAAATAAAATAATAAGGGGCAATAAGATTCCAGGTAAAAACTGTATAAGAATAAGGCAGGTAAAACAGCAATAAAGTTAATAAAAACAACCATACAGTATGTCAGTTTAGGTAATTAGCAGCAGGCTAGCCAGACACCCCTTGGCAATGAGTTCTTGCACTTGGGAGCAGCTATGGAAATGCCTTCTTACAAGGAAGTTGCCTTATATCAGGTTGTTCCAGAGAGCTCCAGATTGTCTACTATGACTGGTAGATGGTTTTCCAGGATTTCAGACCAGGGACATTCCCAGCCCTACCTGGAGATGTCAGGGATTGAACCTGAGACCTTCTGCAAGTGAAACAGATGCTCTGCCACTGAGCTGTGGACTTTCCCTTCAAATGTGTGTCCGGTGTTGGCAGGACAGGAAGACAGGCCCTTCCCAAGGATCTCTTTAGGCTTGTATGAGAAAATGCACTGTTTCAGACAACCTGTTCCAGGCTGTGCAATGCTTTGTAGGTCAGAACCAGCAAAGAGACTGAAAACAGACTGATAGCCAGAGAAAATTGTTGTGACATGGTGTGTGTGCGTGTGTGTGTCACATGCTCCCTGTAAAGGCACTTAAGCGGAAGACCACAGTGAGAATGCTTCTTGGGACTGCAGAACATGCTACTGCCAATCCACATGGCTAATGCTTGGCATCTGGGTGGCCTCAGTCAGAAGAGGTTTCTGGATTAGATGAGCCATTTGCCTGACCCAGCAGGAGTATTCTTATGTTCTTACGTTTAAGGCAGCTTCTTACCCAGGTTGCCTGATTTCCAAAGCACCACCAACTAATATTTGCTTTTAAGTTCATCTTTTTAAAAAACAAAAACAACAGCAATTCATCTGCTCAGCCAGTTTGAATTTTAAAAGAAAGCTGCAGCTTCTTTTAAATTAATCTAGCTGCTAGCCTAGGGAAAAGGAGCAGTCCCCACGTACTGAAGCCGTTCTGTCCACAGCCATAACAAACGCAAGATCCAGTCACCCTTCTGCCACGTGATGTTGCAAAGGGCTGGCTCAAGACATTTAGACACCTGAGGCAAACCACAAGATGGTGCCTCCTCCTGGCCAGGGAAGAAGGGGTGAGTGAGGTTCTACCTCGGGAACAAGGGGAGGAAGCAAATCAACCTTATCCAACAGCTGAAGTGGGGGATCAGAGGCTGCCATGGAGGGAAAAAGGGACCCACTGAATCAGGCCAGGTGAGTGCAGAGCCCAAGAGACCCCCAGAGGGCAGCTCCTGCAATTACTTCCCTGGGGTGGGAGGAAACCAGCAATGCTGTCTGTTTGCCAAGAGACCACTATAGAGACAGTATTCAGGAGTCGGGGTGGGGAATGCCAAGGTGGCGGCAGATCCAGCCTCCAAAGAGCACACCACAGCTATTGCTGTTACCATGGCGGTGGCAGCAGGTGATGCATTCTTTGGGTGCTGGATCTGCTGCCCAAGGCAGTTGCCTCCCTAGCCTCATGGGGTGGGCCAGCCCCTGATATTGAAGTTGTTATGGTTGTAGACTGAGAGGCAGTGCAATAAGAGCTCTAAATCAAGGGTGGAGAGTGTTTTGGCTCTTCCCAGCTTACATTATTCCTGACCACTGGCCATGTTGGCTAGGGATGATGGGTGTTGGAGCCCAACAACAACATCTGGAGGACCACATGTTCCCTGCCCCTATTCTAAATCCAACACAGATGCTCCAAAACATAACTGAAGGAAGATTATTGAGGTAGGGATAACCTGTTTTCTTACAGCAAGACATGTGAATTATTTCTGGATGTTGCTCACTTGTACTCTAGGGTGTGTGTGTGTGTGTGTGTGTGTCACTCTGCCTAAGGATAGAAGAGAATGGAGCCTAGTGTGCACACAGGATCATAGGAAACTACCTTATCCCAAGTCAGATCATTGGTCCATCTAGCTCAGTATTCTTGGCACTGACAGGTCTACCCGTCCCCTTCCATGTGTCCCAGTGGTTGGTGTTGTGCTCCTTGCTTCTAGAGTGGGAAGGGATTTATTGGTTTGTTTTTGTTGTTAATGATGATGATGATGATGATACTTTTATGATTTATACCCCGCCCATGATATAATTTTATATACATCAAGCGTCAAAAACCTCCCAATACAGGGTTGCCTTCAGATGTCTTCTAAAAGTTGTGTAGTTCTTTATCTCCTTGACATCTGAAGGGAGAGGTTTCACTGGGAGGGCACTACTACCGAGGAGGTGCCCTCTGCCTGTTTCCCTGAAACTTCACAGTGAGGGAACCACAGAAGACCCTTGAAGGAGGACTTCAGTGTCTGGGCTGAGGCCATTTAGGGCTTTAAAGGTCAGCATCAACACTTTGAACTGTATTCAGAAATGTACTGGGAGCCAGTGAAGATCCTTTAGGAGGCCACACCCAGTCACCAGTCTAGCTGTTTTTATTATGCATTTTGTGTTTTTTTTGTGTCTTGTATTTTATGTTGTGAACCACCCTGAGATCTATGGATGAAGAGTGGTATACAAAATTTAACAACAACAACAACAACAACATTTAGGCATCCACTTCCATTGCCTTTCTGTGATGCATTCAGCCAGAATTTTGTAGATTCCTCTGTACAGGGGCTACTTCTTCCGCTGAGATTGGCCTGCACTTAAGAGCACTGAGGAAGTACTTAAGAAGCTGAATGTTTCAAGAGGTGGGAAATGAATGCTGTGGCCTTGGTGCAGTGCAACTGAACATGAAGAAGGTTGGGGAATGGGTAGCATCTGATGCAATCTACCATACAGTGTGTATGTACACAGTTGTCCTATGGAGAAATAGTGCCTGAGCAAGGGTTTGGTGGTTTGATACCCATTAAGAACCTAAGAAGAACATGCTGGATCAGGCTAATGATCCATCTAGTCTTGCGTCCTGTCCTCACATTGGCTGGGCAGATGACTAGAGGAAGCCTGAAAGCAGAACCTGAGTCCAACACCACTCTCCCCACCTGAAATTCCAGGCAGCTGGCATTCAGAGGCACATTACCTCTGACAGTGGAGATAAAACATAGCCATCAGGGATAGTCCCCACTGACAGCCTTATCCTCCCTGAATTCATCTAATCCTTTTTCAAAGCCATCCAACTTGGTGGCAATCACTACTTCTGGGAGTGAATTCAAGAGTTTAACTCTGCGCTGTTGTGACTAAGTACCTTCTTTTGTCTGGCTTGAATATTCTAGCATTCAGTTTAGTGGCCCCTAGTTCCAGTATTATGAGAGAGGGAGATAAACTGTTCTCTTAATCTACTTTCGTTCCACCCGTGAATAATTTTACACACCTGTGTCTTGTATCCTCTTACTTGCGTTTTCTCTAAACTAAACTGAATCTTAATTTATTGTCATTGTTACACCCCTGAGGCTCTTCTTTCCCTAACACAATGCAGAGTGCCTGGTAGAATACACTGGTGGGAGAGGTGAGGAAGGCTGTTCTGGCTTCCAGTCGAACAGCAAGCAAAATGAGCAGGGTTGTGACCCTCATGTTTCTTGGCAGTCTGTCTTCTGGGCAGATATATAAGGAAGGCCTTTCTAAAGAAACCTGAATGTTTAAAACCATAACCTCGTTTTCTGTGTTGAGCGTGCATAGGTCTATTTAACATGCATTGTCAACCTGCCATGGATGGTAACAAGGCTTGGCTGATGCTTCCAGGCAAATGAGAGTTAGTGGGTTGTCTTAATGTGTGTGGCTTTTTGACAAGCAAGAAATGAATTTACCACTAACGGCGAATGTCTTCATTTTAGTGCATGACTCACGCTGGCTGTCTTTTTAAAAATATATTTTTTTTATTAAAGATTTTATTGGTTCACAAAAATGTGCATTGTCTTTTTTCAAGTTGTAGAGTCCTTTTTTTTACTTTTGATGTGAGACATTATACAGAATAAGGTGGGGGAAGAAGAAAGAGGAGAGGGGATTGGTGTAATATTTAGTGTGTTTGTGGGGCTGTCCAGATTTGGATTGCTAGGGGTTTCAGGGCCAAGATGAATAGGAAGGGAGATAGTGGGCACCCTTGTTTAGTACCTCTTTGTATTGCTATGGTATTAGAGTCCATACCATTGATCCTATATTTTGCTAAAGCTTGGGAGTAAATTTTTTTAAGGATTTGTAGGAAGTTGGTTAATACTGCTTAGAGGTATTTCCATTCTAAACAATCAAAGGCTTTAAGGATGTCTAGGGGCGATCAGGTTCAGTAATTTCCTGGTGTACACTAGCTGTCTTGGGCTTGGGTTAGTGGTGCTTCTACCACATGAAACATAAACTAGTCAAGGTAAGAGTTAAGGCACACATTTTGGTTGCCACTGAAATGCCATACACCAGGCATGGCCAAACCTGGCCCTCCAGCTGTTTTGGGACTACAACTCCCATCATCCCTAGCTAACAGGACCAGTGGTCAGGGATGATGGGAATTGTAGTCCCCAAACAGCTGGAGGGCCAAGTTTCCCATGCCTGGCCTAGGCCAGTGGAGAGGAACTTAGCTGCTCTCTGCATGATGTTGTTGGACTATGAATCACATCATTCCTAACCATCTGCCATTGTGGCTGGGGGTGATTGGAGTTGGAGTCCAACAACATCTGGAAAGGCCTCAGGTACCCCCATTCCTTCCTCTTCTTTTCAGTTTTGGGGGAGATGACTTCTGCTTGACTGTAATGCATTATTTACTGAGCTGTGCAGAAATACCAGTTTCTCTGCAGTGCAATGATTTCTTAACACCTTTCCTATTTGTGACATTATTATAAGGTACTGGTAATTTTCTTGCAGTGCAAAGTAGGGGGGAAAGGTTGATATTGCTACCTTTTGCAAAATTATGGCCCTGATCCTGCAACAAACCTAATGGATATTTCTCAAGAAACACCCACACTTGGGATGTGTGGGTGCACAAAGGAAATAGTTTCCTCTACAATCAAAAGTTTATATTTCAGATTATGGGAAATTAGGGACCTGGCCCTTTAATACACAATTTAAAAGGCATTAAGCTTCTTTATGTGGTCCAGACCCTATGGAGTTTGCACGGTGGGGGAAACAATTTAGAAAGCTGTCTTAAGCCAAATCAAACCATTGGAGAAGAACCATCACTCAGTAGAAGCCACTTGCTTTTTGTTCATTTGGTCCCATGTTCAGACCCTGGCATCTTCAGGTGGGGCTGGAAGAGAACATTGTCTGAAAAACCCCGGAGAGCTGCTGCCAGTCAGTGTACAGTGGTACCTCTGGTTAAGAACTTAATTTGTTCCGGAGGTCTGTTCTTAACCTGAAACCGTTCTTAACCTGAGGTACCACTTTAGCTAATGGGGCCTCCTGCTGCCACCGTGCCATCGGCGCACGATTTCTGTTCTCATCCTGAGGTAATGTTCTTAACCCGAGGTACTGTTTCTGGGTTAGCGGAGTCTGTAACCTGAAGCGACTGTAACCCGAGGTACCACTGTAGATAATTCTGAGCTATGTGGACCAGTGATCAACCTCAGCATAAGCCTGCTTCCTTTGTTCCTATTGGTCCATCTAGCTCAGTAAATAGTAATTGGCAGCTGCTGTCCAGGTGTCCAGATGTGAGTTTTTACCCTGCCCTACTCAGGGTGGGATATATGGGGGGGTGTTAGAGGAGGTGCACTCCGTTGATTCTCAAAACAGACAGATGCCAACACCAACAACTTAGATGCAAAAGATTGAACCTGGGACCTTATGCCTGCAAAGCGTATTGCTCTCCCACTGAATTAAGGCTCTTTCATGGGATAGAGGTTGGCGAGAGAAATGGGTCAAGGTAGGGCTGCAGCTATTGTTTATGAGAAGGGGCGATGTTATGCTTCTCCTGCCTGTTTAAGCAATTGAAATTGCTGCTTGCTTCTGACATGATGGAATTGTGACACGCAAAGTCACCAGAGCAAGAGTGGCTGAAAAACACTCTCCTGCCCATTCAGGAAGAACCCCACCCAGCTGTGCAATGGTTTACAGTCATGCCCTTCTGCTACGGACTCTGGGGACTCTGTGCCATCCTAGCCTCTGCATGCTTCCCTGCCCTTCTTGTGAACTCCAGCTCCTCCTTGCAAGAGCTGGAAGGAAGTGCTTTCCCCCATCTGTGTGAATTTCTGCCGAATTCTCCCCGTAATAACAAAGTAGTGGCTGGTATCTTTTTATCCTTCTCTTCTGGATTGACTCAGTGAAGAAAATCGAACTGTTAAAATATCCAGATAGTTTGTCGTTACTGTTGTTTCTGGTCAAGAGGGTTATCTAAAAGCAGTCAGAAACTGTGAATTCAGGTTGGCCAAAGAGCTCAGTGCATTTTGAAACTACATAATGTCTTCTGCCCTATACACAGTTTACTGGCTTTACTAACACCTGAGATAGAGAGAGAAATTCAGAGCTCCTCCTCCTTCTGCAAGTTTGCAATGTGTGTGCAATAGCAGTAAAGCAAAATGACACATGCATATTCCAACAAGAATGGCATTTCCCCTTTCTCCAGATCAAGAGGCAGTCAAGAAATGTATTTGAAGACTGACCACATTCTGAACCAAGAGCAGAATCACACACACATGCCCATGGGAGGGGAGTTTTGCATTTGCTAATTTCCCAAGGCTCTTGCAGCTACCTATCTTGTAACATCTAGGCTGTTTCATTCCTGGAATTTGCAGCGCTCTGTTTCTGGAAGAGTCCCCATCAGTGCAAGCCTATTTCAAAAGAGAGATAACAGCAGCTTAGCTCCACCAGAAAGTCTCACCCCTGAGAGCCTGTTTGAGGATGTTGGGGGCAGACAGCAGGGGTTGGGGGTTGCCTTCAGGCTTTTGTGGGCGTTCAGGAAGCAGCTGGCTGGCCACCACTGGAAACAGGATGCTGTCCTAGAATGGGCTTTTGGTGTGATCCAGCAGGTCTCTTCCTATGTTCCTCCTCTAGTCCTAGAGGTAGAGCCAAGAGGAGGCTGGAGTGACGCACGGCATCCTGAACGTCTGGTTCTCAGCTGAAAGCTGCAGCTTGCATAGCAAGAGAAACACAGTGTTGATGGAGGAGCTGCCTTGATCTGCCCCCACAAATCTCTAGGGTAGAGTTTCCCAAACTTGAGTCTCTAGATGTTTTGGACTGCAATTCACATCCTTGACCACTGGTCCTGCTAGCCATGGATGATGGGAGCTGTAGTTGAAAACAGCTGAATACCCAAGTTTGGGAAAACCTGCTTTAGGGAAGCTCTGCTGGGCAGGAGTTGGTTGCCATATACATGGTGGCATTTATTGGTCACCATAAACCACCACCGCTTAAACCCAATGACACATCTCTTTGTGCTTTAAACAAGTGACTCTTGAAGATGCTTCATTTCTGTCTGGCGTGGCAAGGGCAAAACCCAGGTTGTTGGTGCTACTCTAAAGATCGAAAACACAATGAGGTTATTAGCTTCCTCAGCAGGAGCATCTATAATTGGACTGCTGTAATTGGATGTATTTTCCAGTAAGTGCATCTTTCAATGCACCTCCTGGAAAGGAACGGAAGCAACATGGACTCATTTTACTTATTTCTTCAGTTGTTTAAGATGCTAAACATCCTGTTCTGCATGCAAGGAGCAAGAATGGAGGGTGGGTGTGCTTGATTCCAAAGGAGATCCCCCACCTTAGTTACCTCTGCACCGCCCCCAAGGTGTGACAGTTTGCTGCTGCATCTTGCAGCAGGTATGCTGGGCAGTTCAGTACTTCTAAAGTCACCTGTGATTTTGAAAACTGAGAGAAAGTTCAGTGTAGCAAGTTCAGTGTAGATGAAATGATGGCAAATGACTGTAGTGAAAAGAATGTCCTCTTGATAGATGGTTCAGCCAGACACACATATATATATATATATATATATATATATATATATATATATATAACATTGCGTTTATGTTTTGTGGATACAGAGAGGAGTGGCAACAGGAGAATTAGACACCTGCTTACTCTTTTGGAACAAATGGCTTACAGCATAAACATTTCTGAAATGCTCATTTGACCCACTGTTGAAAAATGTAATTGATGTGACTCCCTTCATTTTGCTATTTTTCTTGCTTTCTCTTTTCCTTACTCAATAAATGGGAAAATTGATCTGATTACTGCACCTGATTGATTCTTCTCATTCCTTTTCTCAGTTCTGTTTTTTTTTTAACCCCCCCCCCAAAAAAAACCCCAACTTTATTGTTTGGTCTTCTCATTCTGTTCTACATCTATTTGCTTTATATAAAGACATACTTTTTGAAGGATTGCAGCTTGGGATAAGTAGATTTGTGAGGCCTTGGGAGGAGAACCTTTGCAGGAGCAGAAGTACATTCCTCTACCAAATATATGACTGTGCGGCAGGGCATTTTGGTATGTGTAATGATACCATACTTGGTGAGGATGTTGGCAAGAGAAAAGCAACCGAAATGCACACAGTGGGGCAGATGGAGAAGCACATGTAGTCAGCATCTGAGACATAAAGGGCCCCTCCGGATTGGTGGTTTGTGTGTGGGTAGATTCTGCAACATGCCTTTGATGCAGTAATAGCTCACTAGTGGTAGATTTATACTGGACTGTCCGCATATCATTCCACTTTGTTGTTCTGTGATGGATCTCCAGCACTACTGCATTACAGCAGCCTAGAAGGGTGCTTTTGAACCGGACCCGGAAAGTGGTTGGCAGCCAGAGCAGTTGGGCCAGAATTGGTTTTCAGTGCTCAAGCTGTCTTGCCCCAGTGAGCTCCCTAGCCACCAAATTCTGCACCAGAAGGATAGACAATATTGGGCTGGATGGATTAATAGTATAATGAATGGCTTAAGGAATATACTACACACTATATTCCTAGTATAAGGAATCATCATGTATGTAGCTCAGGCAGAGCCAACATGGTGCCCTCCATATGCTGCTGGATTTCGATTCCCATCATCCTTGACCACTGGGAAGGCCAGCAGTGGCAGATGGGAGTTGTTGTCTATAACTTCTGGAGGACACCAGTCTGGCTAACCCATGTGGCTGAACAGCTTTTGAGTTGGTCTATGTCTCTGGACTTGCCAACAGAACATTGGTTTTGCCTAATGGTCAGGATTTTTGTTTTTGTTTTTTGGGAGCTGGCAGCCCAACACTTAGGTACTGTTTTAAGGTGAGCATGCCTCTGGACAGAAGTTGCTGGAGCGTGGACTTGTGGATCTCCTTGTAGACTTCCAAAGAGGTAGAATTATGGACTAGATATTGTGTCTGATCAAGCAGAACTGTTCTAATGTTTCTTTTGTGCAGTAGGCAGTTCCCACTTAAAATTGTTCCAAATGTTTGTTTTAAACTTCTGTCTGCACCTTTGTGCCTTTCCTGAATCTGAGGCAGTTTACCAGGATATGTGTACACATACATACATACATACATAGCCATCTCTGTACTGTAGTGATGTGGGTGGAAGAAACTATGTTTCATAAGTTAATTAGTAAGGGTGAATGGATGCCAATTGTAGATACAATAGGAAGCAATATTGGCAGTTTCAAAGTTGCAGTTAATGTGGTTTTCCCCACCCCAGATGATTTGCCCCATGTGTGCTTTAATTTTTGCCTCAGATATTTCAGGTCAAATACTTGTGGTATATTGGGACAGAAAATGTTGTTGTTGTTGTTGTTGTTGTTGTTAATCATATTTGTTAGTTGTTTCATACAAAAGCCTCAAAGCAACTTAATACTGTAGAGAAATAAAACCGGTTGAAAATGAAAGTGGAGTACTCCCCCCATACTTGCATTTACTAAATGCAAATGAAATAAGCATGCTGAGGTAGATCACTTATGAGGGCAGAATCTCTGGCCCACAGCCCTAGTTTGGTCTAATTAGCTTCTGGGTTTAGCCAACGAGGCCATTTTGGACAAGCTGTACAGCTGCCTGTGACTGTCAGTCACCTGACACCAGAGATCTCCAGCCAAAGTGCTGAGGTCCCACAGCACTAAGGTTGTAGATATGCCCTTGCTCGCTCCTTGATAGTAAAAGGGAGCAGCAGAAGCTTATATCTGAACTTAGCCCTGTGGGATGTCACTGAAGTGGTAAGATCGGACATAAGTCTGTCTCTGTTCTGTGGCTTGAGGTTTGATGTCAGGTGATTTACAGGTGAGTGGCCCCAGCCACCTGTCAAAAATGGCCCACAGAAGTGTCAGGATATTATTACAAGCCGAGCTGCAAAAGCTGCAGCAGCGAGGCCAGCATGACTATGTGTCTGTTTTTATCCTGTGGGAAAGCCACCAGTTCTACCAGCTTTCTCACACACGTGATGTTTTTGTACTTTACTATTGTTTTTTACTTTCGTTTCTGGCTTGAGAGATGCCGGACACGCTAATGCACAGCTCTGTCTTACTGAGCTGGCTAGCAGAGACATATTCAGCATCTTATCTACAATAAAGTAGTCTTAGCCTTAATGGCTTGTGTGTGTTGTTCTTCACACTGGGGAACAATCACATATCAATGTGCCCCTGGACTCGTGTAGCCAGGAGGGCACGCAGGCTTCATCCCTACCTGGGGATCAGTCTCACAACTTGCCCCCGCGGGACGTTTCCTAACAAGAAGATGGTCCAGTTCTGGATCTGGTTCCCACTTGATTCACTAGGTTATCAGAACATTTTCAGAGGAAACCTGAATTGTTTCCAGTACTATTACCCTGTGCAGATTACCCTGAATTCCCATTCAAAATTTACAGTTCAGAATTTTGCAGGAATCCCACATTACTACTTTGCTGTCCACTACAGCTTTGGCCAAGCCACTTAGGGAAATTCTATCTTGTAGTGTTTTATGTCTTGGAGCCTTATTGCTCAAACTGATCAAATGGCCATATGAACAGAGCTTCCAGATGTTGCTCCTTTTTGGCTAGGCTTTCAAATTGTGTCATAATGCAGTCACAGCTTCCATTTTTAACTATTGCTTCTGGACTCAGGACAACTTTTTAGGTTATTTTTTCCCTACTCCACCCTTCTTGCATTTTATAAGGAGAAAAAGTCCTTGGGTGTGCCTCTTCTTTTGAATTGCCTTGTGTTTTAAAATGCTAACAGTTATAAATGGTGTGTGCATTGTTCGTGCTGTTGGAAACACAATTTTTATGAGTGCAAAACTGCGGTTGTGTTTTGCTTTGTTAGTTGACTCCTTATCAGGTTAGCAGTCAGCGATGCTGGCAGTCAAGAAAAAAAGATTTGGAAAAGTATGCAAAAACCTGTTTTGAGATTTGGATGGCAAAACAAAGAAGTGGGGCTGTATCTAACACTAGTCCTAGCAGACCCCCTGAAATTAATGAACATGGCTAACTTGGGTTTGTTAATTTCAGTGGGTGGCATTCAACCAAGTTTTCCTCAGAGCAGACCCATTGAAATGGATGGACCTTACTTAAGCTGTAGCCATTCATTTCAATGGGTGTGCTCCAAGTAATACTTCATTGAATGCCACCCATTGGGTCTACTCTTGGACTAGCATAGACTAGCATGGGATAGAACCCATGGTGTACTTTATTTGGAAGGGAGAATTTTCAAAAGGCCACCAGGAATAGAATGTGGTGTTCTTTTAGATCTAATTTTAACATGTCTTTCTTTCAAACTTCCTTAGGGCGAAGGCTGCCGTACTGTCCCTCTTTCTGGCCATGTAGGATTTGACAGCCTTCCTGACCAGCTGGTTAATAAATCGGTTAGCCATGGTTTCTGTTTCAACATCTTGTGTGTGGGTGAGTACAACACTTCTCTCCCCCCCCCCTTTCCATTTTTGGAAAATTCTGTTGCTGAATGGGGACTCCTCATGAAGGTAAACTTGCCTAACAAAGTAATCCTTTGACTTATCCAGAACACACATTATGTGTTGTCATCTGATCCAGTTTTTAACAGCAGATAAACAAGGATCACTGCCTCTTTGGGTGGTCTGAAGATGATGAGGTGGGATGAGCTCTGTGTAGTGCTTTGCTGGGACAAATGAGCTGAAGCACAGAGGTTTACACTGAAGGCGTGTAGGATTTGTTGACTTGGGATGTGATGTTCTTTTATGGAAAACCAGCTGGGTGGCTTGTTTTTAAGCCCGTTGTTGCTGGAAAGAATAGACACACAGAGGTTCTTCCAAATGTGATGCTGTTGCTGTGAGTTTGCTGGTTCCAATGATGTACCTTCATTTATGTTTGATTCGGGCATCCCCCACCCCACCCCTCTCACATGATTAGTTATCACATGGAAGAGTGAGGACAAGGCTGTGTTAGATGGTCTCCCTGTGTAACCAAATTTTGCATGATAGCTCCTGAGGAGCAGCTAGTCACCTGCGTTTTGGATACAGTTGGGTGCTCTTTTATATCAAGGTGGCAGACTGAACCTTTCAGAACTGTACCAATTTTAATCAAGTTTTGCAAGATGGTTCTGGAGATGAAGGAGAAGTTCTTTATCTATGTTGGGACACAATTGGACACCATTTTGAATCAAGCTGGCAATCCGTTGTATCCAGACATGGATTAAAACCCTGCTTTTTGATCTCTGGAACTGTGCATTGGATGAGTTCGTCTGCAGAGGGGAGCTTGCTCTACATGTGTTGCCTTCCTCTCTGATCAGGGTTCCACGTCACAGTGGGAGCCTGAAGTTCACAGAGCAGGCTTTCTCTACAGAGATGCCACCCCTAGTTAAAACAGCAGATGAAGGGAGAGAGAACTGATTCTGGACTGCACAACATCAGTTATTGGTGGGGAAGTTGCACAGCTGAAAACCCAAGCTGAAATGGGTCTAAATGATCTGTTTCTGACCATGCCCTTCTTGAATAGCTTGACAAAAAAGGGGGGATGTTGGTGACTGGGCGATAGTCGTTTACCACTTCTGGGTTCAGGGGGGACCCCTTAAGCAGCAGGTAGATCACAGCATCCTTGTGGCCCAAGGGAAACTCCCCTCTTCCTGCTCCTAATTAAATATCTCCCGCCTGCTTTTTCCTGATCGAAGCTGCCACCAACTGACAGCTGCTGTTAGCCCTGCTGAGGGAAATACTACAGATTCTAGTATTATGCCTATATTCCTCCCTACAGAAGGGCTTTCAGCAGCTTTGAGGGATTCGGATTTACATTCGTAAAACAGCATTTGGGTAGGGGGGGGTAGTTGAAATACCTCCTTCTGCTGCTCTGATGAAAACTGAAGCTGCTTTAAAGTAAAACAAGTTAGGAGATGATAATGGATCTTCTGCACCGAGTTTGCCACAACACATTTATTCTGTGTGTGTGTGTGTGTTTGTGAGATGGGGTGTTGTGCATAAACCCTGCACGTTGAAAGGTTGAGCTCAACTTGCTGACTGCCTGCGTAGGAAGCTGCCGAGTTGCTATATGTAACTAGGTGACACGCTCTCTTGACGCTGCTCTAGTTTCAAGGTAATGCTAATAGACAATGGCAGGTGTGCTGGAAGGAGAATTCCATAGTTCAGGAAGCAGTGCTGTTGTGATACATTTTGAAGTTGGGGAGCAGCTCAAGACAATCCCCCTCCACCAACCATGCCCCCACCCCAAGGGGAGTCCAAAAACACAGGCAGCTGTATTGATCCACGCAAGGCCAGTCCAATACATTTTGGCACTTGAGGCAAACCACAAATGGTGCCTCTCGCCAGGGAAGAAGGGGTGAGTGAAGTTCTACAAGGGAGTGGGGCAGGAATAATGATCTAACATTGGGGACAAGGGTGGGAGGAGACCAGCAGTGCCTCCTATTCACTAAGAGACCATGGTAGAGGTTGCATGGGGGCAGATCTTGCCTCCAGGGAGTATGTTGCAGCCACCAGTGGCATTGCAGCAGCAGCAGCAGCAGGTGATGCATTCCTGGGAAACCAGATCTACTGTCTCTGTGGATCCTGTTTAAAGCATTGCCCACCCCCAAAAAACCCTCTTTTCTGTTTTAAGGCTCCTCTCTTTTTTTTGTTTAAAAAAGATTACACTTCTTTAAAATCAACAATAAGCTCAGTTAGAAAGAAAAATAATAATTGTAAGTACCCACTGCTAGGGATTCAAACAATAAGACATTCTAGGGATTAGATTTGAGCTGATTCCAGTACTCGTTGGGTAACATGCCCTGCAGTGTTGGGGCCACAGCTAGAAAGGCCCCACTTCAGCCATTCACATTTGTCATGGCCTCTTCTGATAATAGCAGTGGACATGAGGGCTGACATTGAGAGAAGCCTTCCCTTCCCTAAGGTATTAATGGACTCAGGTGACACAAGGCTTTCTAACTAGAAGCAGGACTTTCAGCTAGAAATCTGCCTGTGAAGATGGCTTTTGTGGCTTCTCCTCTGCCAGGAAGTGAGCTGCTATTTCCGCACCAACTGTAGCTTTTGAACCACGCAGAGCACATTGCAGTAGATGGCCTTTGAGGATGCATGCTTGCAGGCATGGGGCCCTTTGATCTAGGAGAGGCTGCAGTTTCCAAACCAAATTGTTGTCAAATGCTTTTTGCTGCAGCTTCTGCCAGAACTTGTAGATCAGGGATGGTGAACTGGGGGGGGGGGGAGAGAGAGAGATGATAGATGCTGCTGGACACTAACTCCCATCATCTCTAGCCAGCATGGCCAGTGGTCAGACACCTAATGCCATATGACACCAGGAGCAGAGATCTCCAATCAAAGCGCTGAGGTCCCACAGCACTAAGATCAAATAAATGTCCTTCATTGCTCCTTGATAGTGAAAAGGAGCTTCAGATTTATACTCCCAACAATATCTGAAGGGTCACAGGTGCCCCCATCCCTGTTCTAAACTCAGCATCTGGACGCCAGTAGCATGCCTAGATTGCAAACCCAATTAGCTAAGGGGCATGAATTCACACCATTAATGTTTTCAGGGAAGTCCTAGAACACCTGCTTTACATGCAAGTTCCAGGTTCAGCCCCTTGCATATTGAGATAGGACTGGTAAGGTCTCTTGCCTGAAACGCTAGAGAGACACTGCCTGTCAGTGAGGACAGTATTGAGCTTAATAGACCAATTGCCTGACTTAGTATAAGGCACTTTCCTGGGCTCATTCCAGTTCTCTCTCTTGACTGCTGGAGAACAGTGCAGCACAATCTCTGTCAGCTTTGGGAGTTGAGAGTTGCATTGCACTGAGTCAAACCACCCAGCTTGCTGTTGTCTGCACTGCCTGACAATCGGTTTTCTAAGGTTTCAGACAAGGTTTTTCCTACCTGAAGTTGTTGGGGATTAAACTTGGGACCTTCTGCATGCAGAGCAGGTGCTCTACTACTGAGCTAGTGCCCTTCACTGATACCCTTCAGATCCTTCTTCAGGACCTATTATGGTCAAGCAGTTGTTGAAATTTAGTTGGTTATTATTGATAGCTTCCACTATGAAAAAAAAGCAATGTATAGTGAAGCTATTGAAAGTGGTACAAAAAAAAAAGCATTTAAGCAAGCTTTATTTTTGGAAGCCGCAAGTCACCTTTGATGGAAATTGGAGAAACATAAATTCTTTCTCTTCTGCATTTCCCTCCTCCCTTCGGAACCCCATTGGATGCAAGCCTGCTCTTTTGATTACATTTTGTTCCAATTACATTACAAACAAAAGACTTTGAAATCATATCAGAGAGCTTAAAGTAGCTGCTTTCTAGATTTCTTAGCAGAAAAATATCTCTGTACTTGATAGGAAATGCAGAAAATGTAGAGCTCGGCAGAAAGCATAGTGTTCTCTGAGGCTCAGTGCATTAATAAAAAAAAGGTTGGGCATTGCCTCTAAACACTTTACAGTGGTGCCCCGCTAGACGAAAAACTCGCTAGACGAAAAACTCACTAGACGAAGGCATTCATCTAGCGGAAGGCTGCCCCGCTAGACGAAAAAGTCTATGGGGCTGCCTCGCAAGACGAAAAATTTTCGTCTTTTTTTTCCGTTTTGCGGAGCGCGGCTGTCATTGCCGCTCTGCAAGACGAAAAACCCGCTAGACAAAAATTTTCACAGAACGAATTATTTTCGTCTAGCGGGGCACCACTGTACTTCTGTTTAGATATTGGTTGCCAACCAGGCTGTGATACTATGACTTGTAGAAGGTTTGCAAACTAAGATTGGGGGTTAAATACTTCATCTGCACTGAACATACCCTGGTTAAATTGTTTGTTTATTTATTAAATGCATTACTTGCTCTTTTTGCCATGGCAGCTCAAGGCAACTTATAGTATTTTAAGCAAAAAAACAAACATTCATACATTAAAATCAGCATTTTAGAAAATCTAAAGTACAATTTTATATATATATATATATATATATATAACAACTACATCTTACCCATGCAAAAAGTCTATAGGTAGTTAAAAGTCAAAGGCCTGATAGAAGAGGAATAATTTTGCCCGGTGCCTAAAGATATGTAATGATGGTGCCAGGTGAGCATACCTAGGGAGAGCATTCCACAAGGAGAGTGCCAGTATTGATAGGGCTGGTTCTCTTGTTACCCTGCCTCTCCATCCTTTCTGTTTATTAAGGTGACTGCTCTTGCTGGTGTCTTTCTATACACATCCTCCAGGGCAGTGCTTTGTTCAATAAAACTAAACCTTGGTTTCATTGCCCATTTGTGATCTTAACCATGGTTAAAACAACAAACTATGGTTAGCACTAACCAAGGTTCAGCATTCCAGGTCATATGGCACCGGTAATACAGTTTTGGTAAACGAGACACACTGCCTTCCTGTTGAGTGAATTATGCACATAAAAATTTGACTGCCTTGTGCAGTTTCTAATGTGCTGTCTGCCCTGTTTAGCTGGAAAGAAATCTGAAGGGAGTTGACAGCTGCGCTTCAGCTATTACCTTCGGTGGACAGGAGAGCAACCCACTTTCCCATTAGCCTGGAATTCTGTTACAGGCTAACAGTGGTGTCCCCACCCCCCAGGGGATTTAGTAAATACAAAGTTGTCCGTTCTGATACTTCGTATTAAAAGCAGTGAGGAACTGTCATGGCCCTCAAAGCACTAACCTGATCTTACGAGTCGTCTATAAGCAGGAGGAAACCACATACCTCAGCGTATTACTAATATGAATACCTTAGCATTTATTCGGTGCTAAAGTGTTGAAAAGCATTTTGCATAGATAAGCCTTACTGCTGCAACCCTGAAATGTTGGGCAATGTTTATTATACTTATTTTGCAGAAGGGAGACTGGGTCAGGGAGAGCGATGGAGGCTGGCCTAAGGCCATGTAATGACTTTTTGAAAGCTCTTGTGGTGTCATAGTTAGAGTGCAAGGTTAAGACTGATCAGAGTTCAAATTCCAACTCTGCCATGCATATAACATTGGGACAGACCACCTCTCTCAGCCTAACCAATCTCTACAGGGTTGTTGTACACAAAAGGGGACAGCAATGAAGGGCACCTTGAACTCTTACCATGGCTGCATCAGACTTTGTGTTCTTTAAAAACTGATATATATGATGATGTGTGACCTCAGTTAATGGATGTATTCAGTCTTTACCCAACTTGGCTACTCCAGATCATGCCAATGGGGTAGTTAGATGCTATTTTTCTGTATAAAAATGTTTTAAGAGTGCAGGAATTAGATGCTTTCTGCTTGATCATCAGAACTCATGGTCTGATACACACAGAGAGCTCTGTCCCTCTTCTTTTAAAAGTTGGGTCTGGCAGAGACTTCCTAGCTTTGGCAAGCTGTGAAAGATTGCATGCTCAAAACTCGATGACCTCTCTGTCAGGAAGCGCTGCCTGGGCACAGCTCCAGGATAGAGTCTCATTGAGAGTTGAGATTGGTCTGTAATGTCCCATTCCAGGAAACTCTTGAATTCAAAAGCAATAAATCCATACACTTTCCTCCCAGAGATGTGATGCAGTCTGCACCTCCTTCTGATGAGGGCCCATTTTTTTGGGTTCTGTTCCATGAAATCCGTAGCTCATTAAATATCTGTTACTGTTTCTTGGCAATAACCCAGGTAAGGCAGTAGCACCCAATATCTTTATTAGAGCTGGCTGGGGAAAAAAGCAAAATATAGAGAACTGGTTTGTGAATTCCAGAAAACACTTCCTCATGCTCAATTGTTAAAGGATAAAAAGAAAGAAAAGGAAGTGACAGGGTGGAGTTCTGGGTAGGAAAGCTGGTAGCAGATGAGATGGAAGCCCAGACTACAGTCTATTTCAGTCTTAAAATGGCATTTAGTGAAGCTCTTTGCAGACAAATTAGCTCAGATTGTGCCCCATTGCTTTAGTTGCACCAAGGTATATTAGGACAAAGAAGCAATGACTCCCAGTAGTGGGAGTTGGAGGGGGCCGAAGACTCTGTTACTATTTCTGAAGCGGTGTCCCTGTGTACAGTGTCCTAGAGAGTCACCCAAACAGCGGAAAGGGGGAGCTTTTTAGCCACTGTATGCTCCAGGGCTAAGCATTTAAGAATAGTGAAAATGCAAAGTGCTTCAGTTTCATGAGAATAGTGTGCAGGAAGACACAAGCTATTGGCAGCTTTCTCCTGCCTTCTGTACCATTTTCCTGCTGCTCTTTGCCCTGCAGGTTTCATTCGCTGCAGTTGACACCATTTAAGTGTGGTTAGTTTTGGAGAGAGGACTTTCAGCATGAAAACGGCACAGGGGTGTAGTCAAATCCCACCCCACATACTACGGTCCCAGTATGTACATACCCCCCTCCGCTGGGGCCAAGAAAAACAAACCATCAACTTTCTCCAACCTGGTGCCCTTTAGGATATTTTGGACCACATCTCCTTTCAACCTAGCCAGCCCAGCCTTATGGTCCTGAAGCTGATGGGAATTGTGATCCAAAACATCCCAAAGAGCACCAGGTTGAGAAAGACTGATCTAGTCCAAGTGTCACACTGGATGTTGGGATATTGCCTCTTTCCATGTTTGCACAGATGTCATCCACTTGTAGTGCTTCAATTTCTTAGTGCTGTGATCATAACTTCGGGCTCTTTATGGAATGTTCATTTATCTGTTTCCCTGTTTTAAAGATTTATTTATTTGAGGCGTTTCTATAGGGCTTAATCATTAGCAACTCTAAGCGGTGCATAGGAATCGTGTTTTGCTTCATTTCTTGTAGGTTAAATGTTTGCTGCTTATGTGTGTGTGTCCCCCAACTCACATGATGCCAGTTTTTAATTAAAACTGTGTTTTTAATGGCCTTTAGTGATGACAGGGGTTGTTGTTTTTTAGCACAGTGTGGGGTGTTCACTTAAACAATAAAAATACAGTGGTATACCTCAGGTTACATACGCTTCAGGTTACATACGCTTCAGGTTACATACTCCGCTAACCCAGAAATAACACTTCAGGTTAAGAACTTTGCTTCAGGATAAGAACAGAAATTGTGCTCTGGCGGTGCAGCGGCAGCAGGAGGTCCCGTTAGCTAAAGTGGTGCTTCAGGTTAAGAACGGACCTCCAGAACGAATTAAGTTCTTAACCCGAGGTACCACTGTACTTATTTATAGCTAGATATATCCCTGAATTAAATCTGGCCCAAAGAGACAAGGTTCACTATAGTTGGTGGGAAAGGATGTCTGAGCCAGCTGATACTTTTCTTTAAAAGGCAGAAAGAGATTCTAATTTAGGATTGGCATAGTCAGGCACACGGTATCTCTCCTGAGACTCATGGCAGGCATCCATGCCATCTATGCCGCTGTTGTGTTCCCAGCACTGTAAAGAGGCCCAATATGGGGTTAACCTGGGACTTTAGCCCCAAAGCATATGCAGTCATGAAAAAGATAGTGCCTTTGACCACACACAGAGTGCTCACTGGTGAGGGGATGGAAACTACAGATAGCATTTTCACAGGCATTAGGAAGAACAGCTTCCTGGGGCTGGTTTACACATCCATGTGCAATGCTTGATTACCATTCATTGGATGGCTTTCAACTGAATATATGAACTGAAGGGGTGACATTTGAACTGGGTCCAGTCTCTTAGCCACTTACACAGTACCAATGCTGGGTCAGTGGTCAGGTAAGCTGGTTATTTGCAAGCCTGGATTTGTATCTGGAGGCCCTGCATGTGTTTTAGAAATTAAGTCTAGTCTTCCGTTCCAGTAAGTATCTCCCATGTTGCTCCTCATCAAATGGTGGTACTTTGGTATGGACTGATCATGTGCTGTGGGCCATGAAATATTTACCTCTGAAAGTAAACATATTTTGATACGGGGGCAGGGGGCAGGCCTGCAAAGGTTTCCTTGATCCAGTGCATTTTAAATGCCCTGGCAGTACCCTTCTCCTTTTCTGCCATCACTACTTGGAGACGGCTTCAGCCATGGTTGTAGTTAGATAATTATGCCTCCAGATGGACAATAATTGGCAGTCTCTGGTCCTTTAATGCAAGGTGCTTTTACAGGAAGAAAAACACTTTGCTCAGAAAGGGAGCAGGAAAGCCACTTAAATTGCTGGGTCAATGTCCTATCTCATCCAGAATTCTTACCGCTGACTAGGAAATACAGTGACAGAAAGCTTTCCTATCCATGTTCACAGAGAAAGATGGTAGACATCTTCCATTGCACTTCATACAGATACTACTCTCAAATGCTGTCTTTATAGCCACGTTGTCTCAAAATTGGGAGCATGCAGTATACCTCAGAATACTGGATGCTGGCGACAAAGATGAGCTAGGGGTGGGACAGCCAAGTCTTTTATCACAGACCTAAATTGGGAGGGCCCATAGGTAGTGCCCATTGGCTCTGCACTCTTGCTTTAGGCGGTAAGAGAAGTAAATTTTGGTTGGATCCTCACTTGCTTTGCCCTAGGAACTACCAGCGAGCTAGACTGTAGGGATCTCTTAACAGAGAATTACCAGTGCCCCTTATTGAAGGTTTGGTTCTCAGAATGTGTTGTGTGAAGCCACAGCCATCAAAAGTAGTACAAAAACAATGCAAGTTTTATAGTTTCGATAAAGTCCTGAGAATCATCCTCAACTACCTGAGGTAATGGTGAGCCAGGTTCACCATGGTGAACTGAATGTGCCATCATGTGGTGAGCGCTGGTAATTATGTCAGGATGAGCTCCACTTTTCAGTGGGGTGGCTCTTGTGTAGTAAAGCACTTGGCCCCAGTTCATACATGTGATCATGTTGCCATGGCAATTTATGGAAGGGCCATACTGTATTGTATGGGCCTTGCACAGGACGCATTGCTGCTTTCCTCACCAGGACCATACCTCCTTTGGAGTAGCTCAGTGGACTAACTTGTGACTTGCATCAGTGGTGGAAACCTACAGCCTCATTTCTACATGAGTCCTGCAGCCTAGTTTCAGGAGGATGGGGAAAACGGGTGGAAGGAAGTGTCAAGAGAGAAAGTGGGGTGGCAGAAAGTAAGAAAAGTGGATGTCCTGTTTACTTTTGGTTCTGGCTCCAAGGCCTTCAGCCACACCATCCCCAGCATCCAATTATCAGTGCCCCTTATTGAAGGGATAATTCTCAGAATGTGTTGTGTGAAGCCATGGCAGTCAAAAGTGGTACCAAAACAATGCAGGTTTTATAGTTTCGATAATGTCCTGAGAATCGTCCTCAACTACCTGAGGTAATGATGAGCCAGTTTCACCATTCTTCAGCCACGCCACCCCCAGCATACAGCCCTCAACAGATTCCCACCCCCCCCTTTGAGGGAATGTGGCCTTTCACTGAAAAACAGTTACTCATCCTGCCCTACCTGATACTATCTAGGTTACCATGGAAACATGACATTTGGCTCCAAGGTAGTGATTTCTCACACTGCATTGGTAGCCCAAAACTAAAGAGGTGCACGACCATGGGCATCTGCAATAATTTTACCAAGGGGCAAGCAAAATAAATCACTGAAAGAAGGGAGTGGGCTGGTTTATCACACACAAGCAGATGAGAAGAACAGGGTCTGAACGCTTTGCCTGTTATCTCAGGTTATACAAATGCTAAAAACGTATTGGTTCTTTTTTAAATGAAAGCTGGGAATCTGGGAATTCGCTCTCCTTAAAAAAAATTGCCTGCTGAAAGTGGATGGATTTTTTTTAATGGACTAAAAGACATTTTCTCTTGTAATGGCTTAGATTTCCCTGCCTTCCCCCATCCCCTGAGGGCAAATGCTTTCCTGGTCTGTGATGCAGGAAATGTGTGTCAGTGCATTAATGTACTACTAAAAAGAAAGAAAGGCTGGAGACAGATCAGCAGTGAGTTGTAACATTGCACTTGGTTGATGTGGCTAGATTTTGATGGATTCCTGCTACAAATGATGCTTAGATACACTTTTGCAAAATCCAAATGCTTTTTCTTTTTTAAATTGCCTGAAATGGAAGTGCAGCTAGATAAAATAAAGGATGAGAAAATATACAGCAAGACTTTTTTTTTTAATAAAAAAACCCCATACACTTGAAGTATCAGCTTTAAATTATCAGCTTTTCAATTGGATTGTTCTACTGCTCCAACTCTGACCAGTTGGCCCTCTCTCCCTTTTATTACTAATGTTTTAATTAAATTATGAATATCGAGAGAAATACTAAAGAAGTTATATCCATGTGAGATGAACTATAAAATATCCCGTTTGATGAAATTGCTGTAAAGCAGGGGTAGGCAACCTAAGGCCCGGGGGCCAGATGTGGCCCAATTGCCTTCTAAATCCAGCCTGCGGATGGGCCGGGAATCAGCTTGTTTTTACATGAGTAGAATGTTTCCTTTTATTTAAAATGCATCTCTGGATTATTTGTGGGGCATAGGAATTCGTTCATTCCCCCCCCCCCAAAAAAAAATATAGTTCGGCCCACCACATGGTCTGTGGGCTGAAAAAGGTTGCTGACCCCTGCTGTAAAGGAAGGCATAATGTTAAAAAAAGAAGATATTTCACATGTGTAAAGGTAAAGGGACCCCTGACCATTAGGTCCAATCACAGACGACTCTGGGGTTGCGTCGCTCATCTCTCTTTACTGGCCGAGGGAGCCGGCGTACAGCTTTCGGGTCATGTGGCCAGCATGACTAAGCCGCTTCTGGTGAACCGGAGCAGCGCATGGAAACGTCGTTTACCTTCCCGCTGGAGCGGTACCTATTTATCTACTTGCACTTTGACGTGCTTTCGAACTGCTAGGTGGGCAGGAGCAGAGACCGAGCAACGGGAGCTCACCCCGTTGCGGGGATTCGAACCGCTGACCTTCTGATCAGCAAGCCCTAGGCTCAGTGGTTTAACCCACAGCACCACCTGCGTCCCATTTCACATGTGTAGGCAGTGTTAAACAATTACATGTTGAGGATAATTTACCTCTGTACAGAGAACGATGCCTGTCTAAAAAGACAGATGAGCAGTTGGTGGGCGAATATTACACATTATATAAATGGGTGTCATATTACTTCAATTGAATCTTTCTTAGAGATAGTTGGCCCTTTCCCTTAAGGGTTTTCACTGGGCTGTGAAAATATTCTTGTCCTTCCAGGCGGAGATATTCTGCCTGTAGGATGGATGGTCTTTGAGCTGTAGATAAAACAATGAGTGATTTACAACTCTAAAGAAGGCTCACCTGAGCTGAAACGAGCTGGACTAACATAATAATTTTTTAAAAAAAACATTATTTCCAGAATCTTTAAAAATTAATGTATACTGTCTTTTTGTGGTACTTTGTTTTTATCTTTATATTTTTTGAAACAACCCTGAGCAAACTATTACCGTATTTTTCGCTCCATAAGAGGCACTTTTTTTCTCCCAAAAAGTAAGGGGAGATGTCTGTGCGTCTTATGGAGCGAATGGTGGTCCCTGGTGCTGAATTGTCCAGGGGCCAAAAGCAGATCCTGCTTTTTTTAAAAGAAAGAAAGAGAAGGAGGTGTTGAAAGGTCCCTGCTCAGCAGCTGATCAGCAAGAGATCGGGAGAGAGATAAGACTCCCGGCTCCCTCTGGCCCCGCCCCCTTGCCCAGGCTTCCATTGTTGAATGTGCCTGCAGAGGGAGGCTGTTTGTTTCCCCAGCCACATGTAACCGGCTGATTAGATTATCTTTCTGCAAACTGTAGAAAGGGCTCCTTAAGAATCTGCAGAAATGTGAGTTGAACCCCATAAAAATGGGGCTTTTCCTCTTGCTTTCCCCCCTTTGCAAAAAAGCTGCACAAATCTGAGCTGATCCTCAAAAAACCAGGGCTTTCCCCCTTTCCTCCTCTAAAAACTAGGTGCATCTTATGTTCAGGAGCGTCTTATGGAGCTAAAAATACAGTATTTCCTACCCCTAGTCTGAATTCTTTTGAAAAGCTGTGTGTGTGTGTGTGTGTGTGTGTATGTGTGCGTGTGCTTCACTGTTTGAGCTGTTTGAGGATTTATGTTTTCTGCTGCTTTCCAGTGGATTTTATGGTTCTTCAATTTGTTTGATGATGATTTTTAATTGTTGGTTTTTATTTGCTTTGAATACAGACAGTGGGAAAGTAGGGTTCAAATACATAAGACAAAAATTAACAATTTTCATCAGCACTGTTCCGATTCTGTTGTGTAATGTTTAACTTGCTTAACTAACTACAGGCCCAAAATGAGGCACTGTGTATTTTTAATGTCTTGTAAAACATTTTGCTTTCTCCCCCCCCCCTTCCCCAAAGGAGAAACAGGGCTTGGGAAATCAACGTTGATGGATACCCTTTTCAATACTAAATTTGAAGGTGAGCCAGCCTCTCATTCGCAGCCAGGAGTTCAGCTGAAATCCAGTACTTACGATCTCCAGGAAAGCAATGTCCATCTGAAATTGACCATTGTTAGCACGGTGGGCTTTGGGGATCAGATTAACAAAGAGGACAGGTAAGCAAAAGTTTGTTCTTGATTAAATGGAAATCAGGTTGTCTCTGTCCCCCACTTTATTGCCTGTCTAACAGTCAATGATTGTCAGCTCTGAATATATGTTAGTAGCCAATTTGGGGAAAGATCTAGGAAGCTGTGTTATATCAGGCAAGTTGGCTAGATCAGGCTTCACCAACCTGGTTCTCTCCAGATGTTTTGGACTGCAGCCCCCATCAGCCCCAACTAGCATGGGCGCCAGGTTAGTGAACACTGGGCTAAACGAACCAGTCTGTCTGTTTGTGTGATACAGCTTCATGTCTATGAACCGCCCCAAAGTCACCAACTTTTTCCAGCTTGCAAAATGCACAGTTGCGATCTTCTTCCATTAGGTTTGTTTATGGTTCTACGTTGCTCAGATGGAGCAGACCACTATTACGGTGTGAGTCCTTTAAAAGAGGCCCCGTGGAAACAGAGTATACATGTTCCACAGGGCCTCTTTTGAAAGACTCACCCTGTAGTAGTAATAGTAGTGTTATGAGCATGATAGCTTTGTTTTGTTTTGTTTATTGTTTTGTTTCGCTTCGCTTTACTTTGCAAGTTGACCACCATTGTATTGTCTGAATTGACTCTCTGGAGATATGTTTGCTCATTGGAATGGCCCTGGTTGACTCAAGGATGGCTTCGAGGGGGAGACATTGCTTTTCATGAAAGGCTTTGTGTGGTCCATGTGATTACATAAATTAGGAAGAGACTTTTGCTTCTTTAATGATTGAAGCATTGGACAATTTCACATATTACAACATGTTCCATGTTTTCTCCCTCTTTCTATTTTTATAAAGCTATAAATCTATTGTGGAATTCATTGATGCCCAGTTCGAATCTTACCTGCAAGAGGAACTGAAAATCAAGCGGGTGCTACATAACTACCATGACTCCCGCATCCATGCCTGCTTGTACTTCATTGCCCCCACGGGCCACTCTTTGAAATCCCTGGATTTGGTAACAATGAAGAAGCTTGATAGCAAGGTAGGAGTCAGGTTGACACCCAGAGGGGAAATGTCATTGGTCATTATTCTCGTCTCGGCTCAACTACAAATTGCTTCCTTCTCTTTCGCATCTACCACGTTGTTTCCTGTACTTTGGGCATGGGTCAAAGCTCAGTGGCAGACCAGGTGCTCTGCATGCTGGAGGTCCCAGGTTCAATCCCTGCCATCACCAGTTAAGAAAGAACAGGCAGCAGGTAATGCAAAAATCATCTCCGTACCTGAGACCATAGAGAGCTACTTCTTATCAGAGTGGACATTAATGGGCTAAGTGTAAGATTGTTCAGTGCAAGGTCGTTTCTTATGTTCTATGAGAAACTTAGGGCAACTTTAAACATTCAAAGCCCCCCCTTTTATTTCTTGGTTTCTCCACAGGTAAATATCATTCCTATTATCGCCAAATCCGATGCCATTTCCAAAAGCGAGCTGACGAAATTCAAGATTAAGATCACAAGTGAGCTTGTCAGCAACGGGGTGCAGATCTATCAGTTCCCTACAGATGACGAGTCCGTGGCAGAGATAAACGGGACTATGAATGTAAGGCAATAATGCCAGCTGCTATAGTTTATTCTGGGCAAATTTCCTTCTGTCTCTTACGTTTGAAAACAGGGGTAAAAATACCAGCCTGCCATTTTATAGGGCTGTTGTTATGATTTCCTTGATGATGTACATTGAGTACTTCGAATGTTCTAAAGGCACAATATAAATGATGCCGTTGTTATTTTTACATATAGAGTGTGGGGTATATTTTATCAAAGTGCACCCATATTGTCTCAGCCAAGAGTGATGTGTGATAGTGAAAAGCAAATCTTTCACCAGTTGAAATAATCTGGTGGGTAGAACATTTTTCTTGACTGCAGTGTGGGAGATTTGTTGGCTTTACTTTCATAGGCACCAGCTGTATTCTCATGCAACATTGAGCCCAAAATTTAAGTACGTACCCTGGTACATATACCAGGATTTGGGGCATGTGTGAAGATGGCCATTGCCTCAATTAGATGAACTATTACCTTGGTGGAATGGAGTGCAGGGAGTCCAGCAAAGTCCAGCCACAAGATACCTTAGCTTAAAAAGAACTTGCCTTGTAGCTGAGAGCATATCAGGGTTTTTCGCTAAGGTACTGCGTGGAAGAAATGCTCCTTGTTCACTGTTAGGCTTATACAAATACACTTTACCACCCTTTAAGCCATAGGGACTAGCAGCTTGCTACCTTCTTATACAAAAAACCAAAACCACCCTGACAACACTAGAGTTCTGTATATCCTATCCCATAGATAGTATGTAGTCCACACAAAAGTATAACCCTAGTGCAGGCTTTCCCCAAACTTGGGTCTCCAGCTGTTTTTGGACTACAACTCCCATCATCTCTAGCTAGTAGGACCAGTGGTCACGGATGATGGGAATTGTAGTCCAAAAACAGCTGGAGACCCAAGTTTGGGAAACCCTGATCTGGTGAGAGGTGTGTTTGAACTGAGGCCTGACACATCAACCACGAAACATGCTGAGTAGCACATTGATGACTTGGTTCTGCATGTCTGAAATAAGAATTACAAGTCAGGGACCTGTGAAAATTCACATTCTTTTGGGATTAGTGTGCCAGTTAGAAGCTGACACATTCTCTCCTGCATTTAGTTCTTCAAATTAGCCCAATTCACAATCCCCTCACAATGCTTTTGGTTGGCAAAGGGCAGCCCCCTCCCATTTACTGCTGGAGTGGGTGAGAGCTGGTCCTGCATGTCTCTCTGCTACCACTGATTTTAGGTGACTTGAGATTGCAGCTCCCATCTGCATACCAGTTGGCAGGGAGGGGCCTGAACCCAATTCTTGCAGGGTTGTGTGTGTGGAGTTGCTCTTACCCCACCTGAGCTGCCCAATTTAGCACCCTCCTATTCTGTGCACAGACTTCCCGCTTTATAAATTGATATACAGGGAATAGGTTGAGGGGATGAATGAGAAAAGTATTAACTGCTCTGCAGCCCTGCCCACACACATTATGCCGAGTCTCACCAAAATAGCATAGAAACAATTTTTTATTATAATACCTATGTGTAGCTGTAGTATTATTGTCACAGTTGCATTCCACAAGTGTGCAGCTATGCACAAAACCCAGCCTTGTAGATACTTTCTCAAGGGATCACTTTTTCAGTCACTAACACAACCTTACCTCTCCTACCACCCCTGCTGCTTTTCGAAATGTGTTTCTTTTTCTGGCAGCCATCCTTGGCTCTTGCTTGTGCAGTGCTGCAAGAAATAGCATTTCCCGTTCATTTCCTGTAGGGTGGAGGCGTGTGTTTCTCGTGGCTGGGGAGCCATGCCATTCCTGTGCTTGGCGCTTTTTCCTTTTCCAAACCTAGAATTGTGATCTGCTTGTGTGTAAATATCTATCGTATGATCCGCTTGTGTGTAAGGATGATTTTGAAATGAAAGAACGAGAAGGTCGTCTATAACACATTCAGGGTTGTTTTTGTTTAATGCAAATCTTGCCATACATGGAAAGGTCCGTTGTTCCTGAGTGTGTCTGGGCTGACGTTGCCAGCCTTGCTGTATCAAAACCTGCAGCTGGAGAGGACGCATGACAGGATTTCTGGTATTTAACTGGTCAGGAATTTGAGTGCATAAGGTGCAGTGCTGCTTTTCACCTGTCATGTTCTTCTGGGAGAGAGGCACCTGTCCCAGTAAGAAGCAGCTCTAGCCAGAGCTATAAATCCAGTCCTACTGGATGAAGGGCTGGAGCTCAGGACCAGAGCATCTGGAGAGATGCTGCCAACCAGTGCAGGCAATGCTGAACTAGATGGACCAACTAGTAACTGACTCAGTATAAAGCAGCTTCCTATGAATTTTTCTTGCCTTTATTCCATCTGTACTTTAAAGCTTCAGAGTATAAAATGATCATGTGTCTGTAGGCTACTTTAAATGAAAGAACAAGGGGTAATCTAAAAACTCCTGTTTCCCGCTTTGCTTTAGGCAGAACCCCCTCCTCTCATAACCTGTGATAACTGTGCCTAAGCACTTTGAAGTGCTTTCGAAGTGCTAGGTGGGCAGGAGCTGGGACCAAGCAACGGGAACTCACCCTGTCGCAGGGATTCGAACCGCCGACCTTCTGATCAGCAAGCCCTAGGCTCTGTGGTTTAACCCATTGTAAAATGTACCTGCTGGCTAATAGCACCATATAAATAATAAACCATAAAACATTTAGGGTTGTGTGTGGTTTAGTAATATCCAAATCCTTCATGAGAAAGACTGGGAAGGATCACAACAGGATCCTATAGGCAGTGTGCCATCTTTGCCTTTTCAGATTTATTGTCAAACGCTTTGAGCATTCTGGAAAACGGCTGTAGATACGGGGGTGGTATTCAGCCATGTCCTACTCAGAGCAAGCTCACTGAAATTAACGAACCTAAGCTAGTCATGCCCACTAACTTCAGTGGGTCTACTCGTGAGTAGGGATAGATAGCTTTGAGTACCACCCATTTGATTTAACACATTTAACTGCAAGGAGCACAAGATTTAAAACGACCACCATCCAGAAGTTCAGGGGTGGGGGTGGGGAAACCCCAACAAAATAGTTTCAACAAACTCTAAAAGCAATGAAACTATCTTTACAAGTTCTAAAAGAAAAGAAAAGAAAGGTATGCAGTGTTCCTTATGATTATTGTTTGAATTGCTTCCGTTTTAGGCCCACTTACCTTTTGCCGTGATTGGCAGCACAGAAGAAATCAAGATAGGGAACAAAATGATGAAGGCCCGGCAGTATCCCTGGGGGACGGTGCAGGGTAAGTGATGGCTCTGGCTGTGGTGACGTTTTTACCCAGACCAGAGTTGCTATTGATGTGTGCAGAACAATGAACCTAAGTAAAAGTAGCAGGAATTAGAGACACCTGGGTCAAAAAAACCAGTTCCAGCCAGAATTGTAGTTAGTGGGATGATGTTCACGAGGCAGACGGGTAGCCCCTCCTGCCAGTAAAATTCTGTCTGTTTTAAAATGAATATAGAAAACCCCAGAGCCCTTTGTTTGTAGTCCAGCCATTTTCTTGCTAGGTTCCCAGATTGCTTGTTAGCAGCACCTCAATAGTCGAGTATGGAATAAATTGGGAAATCCTGATCAAGTGGATGCTCCCCCCCCCCCCCCGGCCTCACTTTTGGATTCCGGCCTCACAAAAGAGATGCAATGTTTCTTGAACCTCTGGTGGGTAATTTCCCCACAACATACAGGCCCTTATCCCCTGCTATGTTATCTAAGCCTCACTCCACAGAGATAGGAAAAGGTTTGAAATACGCAAGTGGAAAAGACCGAAGTGTTTTTATATGTACTGCATAAATGCCCATATGAATAGATGACTGACAGCCAGCTGTACTTTCCCATTAAAAAATGAAAGCACCCATTGGCCCGCAAATCTGTGTGGGAACAAAATAGCATTGCTTCATCCCCATGGCAACTCTGTGGGTGAAAATGGTTTATTCTTTGCATTGGAAGATGGTGTGGAAAACCAGTTCAGTATTAGATGGGAATAAAGTGTTGTAGCATGTCACTTCAACCTTTATTTCTGTGGCTAACCCTGGAAATACGTTTCATTAGCAGGGGTTGGGCCTAGCATGTTAGAGTAGGCCATTCCCTAACTAACAATGGTTTCCCTAAGCATGGCTACTACGGCCAGGCCCTACAAATCTGGCAACGGTGAAAAATTACCCCAGGCCAGAGCTTCAACATTTTGGAAACTACAAGGACTTACATATAGCACTTCCACACTATTAACCCTTGTGATTGGGTGGCAGCATGACTGGCCAAGCACAGTACAAAACTGGGAAGCTAGGCTTCTCTTTTTGCCTTTGGTTGAATAACAGAGCAGAGCGACTGCTACACCAGTCTTAGCCAAGACGACATCCTCTCCTGACGTGGTTCTGGTTCATCCTTGGTTTCCCAAATATTTGGGAGCCGTTGCTAGGTAGCAGTGGGAGCTGCTTTGCAACCCTCAGTTTAAAGATAAATAACTATAAGAAGGATGAGCAGCAGGGACCTTGAAGTTGCTCACCAATAGTTAGCAGAAACAGGTCACTAGGTTGCTGTGAGATGTATTTCTATTTGAATTATAGCAATTCTTTCTAAATTTGCACATATAAATTATCAATACATATCTGCTCCCTCTTCTCATTTGCTGATGATGTACCAGCAGCCACCTAGTCATTGCCAATGTTTCGGTTGTACTTACCTTAAGCTAAATCCATCTAGCTGTCTTACAGGGTACCACTAATGTGGGTGATGCTATGGGAAACACCCATAGTGAATACTGCTGGAAATAAGTGCCAGTAACAGCTGAACTGAGAGAGAACACTTTTCTGGGGTTTACTGTGGGTGGATAGACTTTTCTGGAGTAATAATTTGTTTATGTCTAAGAATATTTTGAAATATTATTGCCATTATATACCATTTCCTCTCTGTTCCTCTATCATCCAACTTTTGCCACCTTTCCATGTTTTCTTCATGTTCCTGGTTTGCTTGGGGGGGGGGGAGCGATGTATAGGCTTCACTGTACCAGTTCTTTTTTTCCTCAAGGGGAGGTTCAAACTTCTTGTTTCCTTAACTATGGAGGACTCTGTGTAACACATGCTTAGAGCCACTTGCATTCAAGTGGCCCTTCCTCTTTTTACCATGAACAGTGGAAAATGAAGCGCACTGTGACTTTGTGAAGCTAAGAGAGATGTTGATCCGTGTCAACATGGAGGATCTCCGTGAACAGACACACACGCGCCATTACGAGTTGTACCGGCGATGTAAACTGGAGGAAATGGGATTTAAGGACACTGATCCAGACAGCAAGCCATTCAGGTATACAGGCATCCCCCCACTTACGGCCAACCCACTCGTGTGTGACTGCATTTACGTGCCGTGGTGGCGAAACAAAAAACAAACAAACAAATAATTTGAACCAGGAAATGGTTCCAAAATAGTGTGAAAAGAGCAGGACAGAGCTGGAGGTTGTGGGGAGGGGGGGGGACAGCTTGCATGGCTGCTCAGAGTGTCTCATTGCCCCCACTCATTCATCCTCCTTGACTTTCTTCTTCCTTGGCCTGCAGAGCCATCACTCTCTACCCAACCTGCCCATCCCTTTGCTTGTTTTCTTTTATCAGTTTTGTTCCTTGGGCAGGATCTGAGAGACCCTCTGCCCTCCAATCGCTGCTGCCCCAAAAGCAAGCATCAACATTATTTCTTGGGTAGGGGGTAGCAGAGAAATAAATAAAAACAAACAATCTCCAGCAGCTTCCAAGACTTAACAGGGAGGGTGCCGAGAGGCCCTGCAGTGGCACTAGGCACAAGGAGCCACTCAGCCAATGCCCCATTGAACCCACTGACCTCCAGCTTAATCTTCTGGTCACTGGAGGCAGGCAGGTCGCACACATGCGTGTGCAAGGGTGCATTGCCACCCAGGGAAGGTGGGTGTGATGGATGGGATTTGCTGAGAAAGAGAGAGAGCCGCTTCCCAGCCTCTCTCAACAGCAACCTCCCCACTTTATGCTATTTCACATATACACACAGCATCTGGGAACGTAACCCCCGCGTAAGTGGGGGGACGCCTGTATTTCACCAGAATATTACTACTAGGCATTGGTGAGACATGACTTGAAAGGAACACTTGCCCACTTAGAAAATATGAAATGAACAGTGCCAACACTTCGTTAATTGGCCATGGAACACAGTGAGGAACACTGAATTTTGGGTCTAGTAGTGTGTGTCTGGAACACATGTCCTGTACCAAATTTTGACTTTCAGAGAATCTCATGTCATGTTTTTGAAAATTTAGTTTCTAGTCCTCATGGCTTTAATGAAGTGCTTGGAAACATATATGGACAGTGTGTAGAAAAAAGCTTCAGTGCCATGTGCCGTTCCTTGCATGGTTTCTGATCTCTGCACATCCTCAAAATCTCTTCCATCTATGCTGTCTCGATCTTAAAAACACCTTAAAATATTTTGAAGCCGCAAACAATTGAAGGATAATTGAAAGATTATTTCATTCTTGTCCCAAGGAGGTTTGTTGCAGTGAGAAGAAACTTACCAGCCTCAGTTTACCAAAGGTTTTTAAAGTTCCCCCTTTTCAAACTTGATGCCTAGAAACATGTAGCAATTAATTTTAACAAAAACCTAAGTCATGGCATTTTGAGATTTAAGGTCCTGTTTCACACGGTTCAGCATTATCACAGCAATGCATATTTGTAGACTCTCACGGCATTAGTAGGTTTCTGGTTGCGTGAGTGGCAAACAAAATTTGATCCTTTCCCTCTGCCTGTTCTGTATCGCTCTGAAATGTTTCTTTTATCTCCTCATCCTCCATCCTGTCACCTTAGTTTACAAGAAACCTATGAGGCCAAAAGGAATGAGTTCCTGGGAGAGCTGCAGAAAAAGGAGGAGGAAATGCGGCAAATGTTTGTGCAGAGAGTTAAGGAGAAAGAAGCGGAATTGAAAGAGGCTGAAAAAGAGGTTAACGTGATTAACTTTTATTGACTGTGTTCTCTGATTTTTGGCTTAAACTGTGTGTGTTGCCCAAGTTAACTGTAACCAGGGAGGTTTATTTCTGCACATTAATCAAGGCTAACTAGTGCTAAATTTTTCTTTTTATTATAAAATATACAAATCAAACAAAATTAATATAAAACGTATTCTATATCAATCACATAATTTTTGTTATTGGTGTAATAAAACTATCATCTCACAGTTGTTGGTTCACTTCCACACCATGGTAAGCTTGTGTTTTTTAAAGTTAACAACTGAAAACTTATCTATGTAACCAGTGTTTTGGGAATCTCCCAGGCAAGGACCTAGCAGCAGACTCCTGGAAGACCGCCCCCCACTATAAATATGTTGTGTCTTCAGTTATGTCTAATTTAGTTTGTGCTGGGGAGGGGGGGCAGAGAGTAAGCAAAGGAAAAAATATACACTATATCAGTGGCAGCAATAGGAAGAAATAGGTATTCAATGGGTTGAATAATTTCTGATTTAGAAAGCAGGGCTATTTGCTCACCCTATCACATTCTGATAATACTACATGCATCTTCTCCTGATTTTCCTCTCGATCTTGCTACAAAACCCTTTTCACATTGTCTACCTCAGGCATAGGCAACCTTCGGCTCTCCAGATGTTTTGGACTACAATTCCCATCATCCCTGACCACTGGTCCTGTTAGCTAGGGATCATGGGAGTTGTAGGCCAAAACATCTGGAGAGCCGAAGGTTGCCTATGCCTGGTCTACCTGCTTTGCTTTTCCTGGCTTGTACTGGAAAGATACATACCATGGTCTCTGGCATAGCATTTTGTCTGAACTTGAGATCATGTGGTGTGTGCTTTTGCTCCCAAGAAATCACAGTCTGTAATCTAAGAACAACCCGCAACTACAGATTGTGGCTGGCTGGGGTTGAAACAAACCATGATTCCTATTTCAGATGTAACTAAGTTAGGGTTTGTGATTTGTTTCGTCTCAGTATGAGCTGGAAGCAGCAAAGCAGGCATGACTTCACTTGTGGACAGTAAGCAAGCCATGGTTGTGACAAAAGTGGAGAATCTCTGCCTTGTGGGCCAAATTTGGCCCACTATGGGTCACAGCTTGGTCCATGAAACCATTTCTCCCAAACAATCCACCTAATACTGTATGTGACATCAGTTATGGAGCAGGTTGGAACATGTATGGATTGGCTGCCCAACGGAGTCTCAGTTGCACAGCCTATCGTAGCATAGGTGTTCATACTGCTGGGTTGGCTGCATGACTGAGTTCTCCATGGAGAACTCAACCAGGAAGCCACTCCCTGCAGAAAACAGCTGTGCCAGCCCTCTGCTTGGTGCTTTGTTGAGCATAGGGTTGGCAAAGTCCCTTCTGCTGTGGTTCCCAAGCACCCAACAGCCATTTAGCATAGCAAAAGGGACTTTGACAGGTGGGCAGGACAATGCACCTGTCAGCTGATTTATGGGTTTGTCCTCTCGCCCACCTGCCCAAGTTGGCCTGCAGGGGTGGGGCCAGATAATGTTATGATCTACCAGGCCCAAAAGATCCCACACCCCAGCTTATGGCTTACTGCAATGTGTGAACATAGGCATTGACTTGCTTCTCCAAACTCCTGCAAACAATGCATTGGATTTCGGAGCATATTCTTGGGTGTACAGTCTCTTCATGAATAGCACTGGTTGCAGAATTATTAGGTCTTGTGGTTGCCTTGTGCAGAGTGTATCCTAGAAACACCCTCAGCACCCATTATGGGTTTGCATTCTGTAGGGAAAGCAATAGCAGTGGGCAAGCTGTCTTTCAGGGACAATTGCACATCATCAGTGATTTCCTTTTTGAGTAGGTTTATGAGGAACCTAAAGGCTCCCTGCAGCATAGCTTTGAAATCTCTTATGCCAAGCATCTATCCCCCAGTACCAGCACTTACCCTGGGCTTCCATTCCAGTTGCATGAGAAATTTGACCGGCTGAAGAAGCTGCACCAGGACGAAAAGAAGAAAGTGGAGGACAAGAAGAAATCCCTGGATGATGAAGTCAACGCATTTAAGCAGAGGAAGACTGCGGCTGAATTACTCCAGTCTCAGGCTCAGCAGGCAGGAGGCTCGCAAACTCTGAAAAGGGACAAGGAGAGGAAGAAGTAAGTTGGTTTTCAGTTGGGTGGCATTTTGCCTCATCATTTTCTCCCACCGCCACCCTTGCCTTGGCTTTTGTACTCAAGACTCTAGCTTGAGTACAGGCAAGGGCTTGCGACAGTATAGTGGGAGACTACAATGTTCTACCTCTAACAGTTGTTGCTATAAGTGTTTCCCCTGCCCCACAAGTCTTTGGCCCACCTTGATTTCATGCTGGCAAAAGCTAGACAAGTGAAAGGCCTATCAGGAAAACCTATTCCTATAGCACAAGCCTAGGCCTGTGCTAGCATGCAGGAATCGCCTGACAACAAGTTGTTTTTTTATATGCTGACCGCTGTACAGAGGCCACATTTTAATTGTTCCATGGGGCAGCAGTGTCTACATCTTAATTGGCTTACCCCGTTGGCAGGGATCTTAACCTTTATTTTCACTTCTGTATTAAATTGAACTGGTTGCCGCTCATCATCACCAATGGCAGGCATATAGGGCTTTTATCACAGACATGGAAGGATAGAGCAACACTTCTACCTTCATCATCTAGCCTTCAACTTCAGTACTTAGATACATTACTCCATTCCAGTGCTTGAATTACAGGGACGAAGGTAGGGAGCCTTTAAAAAAGAGGAGGGGAACCTGTGGCCCTCCAGATGTTGATGAATTACAGTACACATCATTCCTTTACCATTGGCCATGCTGACCGGGACTGATGGAAGTTAAGAGTCCAGCAACATCTGGAGGGCCACAGAATCTCCATCCCTGCCTGGTAAAATCTATCCCCTTAGTCTTCTAAATGGTGCCAGAAGTTAAGGATAATTCCTTCCCGTAATTTGAACATTGCTCAAGTTGTCGTATCTTAAATTTTGAGCAGTTTACACATGTAGATCATGAACAAGCCCTGCAAGTTGCTTTTATGTCAGGTTTTTTTTTCTTTTAAAAAAATACAGAGTGTAAAATCAAGATCTGATCACTACCACCCCACTTTCATTTTCGTTTTTGGTGCACTCAGTTGCCTTCATCTTCCTTAGTTGCCATTTGTATGCTATTTTTACAGTTAACCCTGCCGTTTGCTGCATGGTGCATGAGGGTACGTTGTGCTGGTAAGCTTGACTAAATGAAATAGCCATTGCAGTGGGATCCGAATGGGCACTTTTTGCAAACAAACACAGTGTATTCTGAACCAGCAGTTTGGCCTCTAGTACAGTGTTTTTCAACCTTTTTTGGGCAAAGGCACACTTGTTTCATGAAAAAAAATCATGAGGCACACCACCATTAGAAAATGTTAAAAAAATTAACTCTGTGCCTATATTGACTATATATAAAGTAATTTTTCAATTTTTCCCACGGCACACCAGGCAACATCTCGCGGCACACTAGTGTGCCGCGGAACAGTGGTTGAAAAACACTGCTCTAGTAGATCCAGCAATCCCAGCACATACACACTCTCCAGTTATGTGAACTGCCCTCAGATCCTCTGATGAAGGGCAATATACAAATTTGAATAATAATAATAATAATAATAATATGCCTCTGCTACTTTTTTCCAAGAAGCAAAGGGCTCTTTAATCCCTTCCTGTCCAGCATGAACCAGCCACAAAACATGTCTTTTAAGTTCTTATATGTACTCCTGTTACTTAGACATTTTTTTGTCTTGGCTTGACTTCTTCATAGCCTAAGGTGCAGTGGTGTGTGACAGTGGAGATACATGCCTCTTTTTCACATTGGAAAGGATTAATAAGCCTATTGCCCATACAGCAATCAGTGGAGCCAGCATTTCCTGCCCTTTCCCTCTTGCTCTGCTTCAGAGTTGTAACCCCATTAAAAAAAACACAACTAGTTGCTGGGTAGAGGTCAACATTAGGGTCCCACAATAAATTACCCTGCCACCAGCCAATCTTCTAGCAAGGAAGCATGCACTCTTAACAGTGCCCGTGTTCAGTATGGCATCTTGTTTGATTCTAAGCTACCTCTGTGCTGCTGTTTTGTTTTGTTTCCCCTGTCTGGGCCTGGTATGTAATTTGAGTGGGAATTATTCTGGGTTAAATGTGCTTTCTCCTGAACAATAAGTATGCAGAACAAAAGGAAGGGACGCAAGTGGTGAGATGCAAAAACAATGGTTTGCTCTTCAAGACTTGAAAAAATGAGCTCAAACAATAGGAGTGTTTTATATGGGGCCTGAGAACATATCTAGGGGCTGGAGAGTAGCAGGAGTAAACATTGTGTGTTCTTGTTAGCTCTGGATTGTTTTTGGCAGGCCGCCATATGCAAGACTGTGGCGTGCTGGTCAGTGGCTCAAATAGGCCTTCTTCTTTCTTTCTTTTTGTTCCTAAGACAATTTGCAAACATGCCCTTTCTGAATGGGAGCATTTGTCCTTGCCAAGTGCAATAGCCAAAAATCCTGTTCAACGATTCACAAAACACTTTCCAGTATTGATTTGGCCTGAAAAGCCTTGCATGGCTTCCTCATTTTTGCCAGAGCACAAACAATTTGCATCTAAGTGAACAACCCCGCTGCAATCGGCTGAAAACTGAAAGGCTGCATTCATGCTACTGTGTCTTCAAGCATGTTTAAGTAAAATTAAAAACCATATTAATGTGTGTGTTTTCCCCCTCCCTTCTGTAAATGAGGGACTGGGGTGGGCAGTGCACAGCCACAGGCTACATAAATGTGGGCACCCAGATTCTTTGGTGTTGCATATATTTTGCTAGCATATTTGGAACCCCAGATTTAAACATCAGTTTTAAATGTCTAGTCCAATTGACAATGTGATGTCTATATTTATGAGCTCAATGGCTCAGGAACCAGGCAGTTAAATACTGGCCCAAATTAATTCTTTTCTGTTGATCTCTGCCTGTTATTGAAACTGTTTCTTTATTTCCAAAGACAATTATTTAACATACAAACAATCTTGTTTAGATTATTCATGTTCAGTTTCAGAACAGAAGTATCACAATTGATACAGCAATCACTGAAATTCACCATGTTGATGTAATAATGAGCAAATTGCATGTAACATCCATGCAAACGACCTCTATGTCTTATTTGTTTCCACTGTGGCCAAAGTATGTTGCCCACCCCTGTTACAACCATATATATTTTATTAACTTCCTTTTAATCCAGAGAAACATTAATCTTTTTTCTTTCTTCATTTTCAGTTCAGGTTTCCTGTAGATCCTATTCTTTTGCTCCAGAAACGACCACCCCGCATTTTGAATTAACATGCAGTACATTTCTGTACCTACCTGCCCATCTCCTCCCCACTGCACACACACCCCTTTTTGCTTTTGTTTTGCTTTTTTCCTAAACACAAAAAAGAGGCTGTTTTGGTGAAGAACTCCGCAGCAGTCACTTCTGTGGAGCTGATAAGAAAGGCTCTGAGTAATTTTCTGTCTTAGAAGCTTGCAGGACCAATGTCCTAAGACGTTCTTTGTCGGCATCTTATTAATGCATTGATGCGTGTTTCTGCATGATAGGGCAGCATGTTCGCTTACTACTTGTTCTGCAATGTCTGAGCCCTGTTGCAGACTCTCTAAGAAAGGCAAATAAATAAATAAATAAAGTTGTGTGCAAAAGATTCCTTCTCCCACAGCCCAACTTTCTAGCTGCATTTGGACAGTTGCAGAACTTGTCACAAAGGCCTGATGAAAAAAAGCGTCAGGGATGTGAGCCCCGATCTGCACTATACATTTTAATCAATATCATATGACTTTAAACGGGTGGTCTGATGGTACCCAAAGAGTTCATCATCATCATCCTGGAAAAATGTGACCCGCGGGGTGCTTCAAGGTTCTGTCTTTGGCCTAGGCCAGGTAAATAGACTGATCCTAGCCTAGGGCTTGCTGATCAGAAGGTTGGCAGTTTGAATCCCCGCGGCGGGGTGAGCTCCCGTTGCTTGGTCCCAGCTCCTGCCCACCTAGCAGTTCGAAAGCACGTCAAAGTGCAAGTAGATAAATAGGTACCGCTCTGGGGGGAAGGTAAACGGCATTTCCGTGCGCTGCTCTGGTTCGCCAGAAGCAGCTTTGTCATGCTGGCCACATGACCTGGAAGCTGTACGCCGGCTCCCTCGGCCATTAACATGAGATGAGCGCCGCAACCCCAGAGTCTGACACGACTGGACCTAATGGTCAGGGGTCCCCTTACCTTTACCTATAACATGTTTACTAAGAAGTCACGCTGAATTCAGTGGAACTCAGCTTCTTAGTAAGCATGGTTTGGATAGAATTATTTTATCTGAACAAAATTCCCACAGCTTTCTCTCTAGGGACGTGGGAGACCCTTTATAAGAAGTCAGACCATATCCTAAACCTGTTTACTGGCAACCCTTTCATTTCAGTAAAGCTTGCTTCAAATCTGGTATTGCAGGACTATCCCCTTAAATCTGATTAAATTTAAGTATTTTGCCTTGTAGTGTCAGTTAAACATCAACTATATTTTAGAAATGTGACTTCTTCTCATGATTAGTTTCGAAAATAGTTAGTATTTTTCCTTCCCAAAAGTTGAAAAGAACCATATATATATTTCCCTTTGGGAAAAGGAAATCTTTCAGAGCCTGCAGTCTTTTACATGTATTTCACTTTAATTTGGTGGGGAGAATTACTGGTACATTTTTAATGTGAGAGTTCAAAGGGTTCAGATAATGGTGAAATACTAAAATCTGTCTAGTTTAAAGAAATACAATATGAACTAATGAAGCAGAAAAAAATATAGCATAAGAATACTGAGAAAAAAATATGGCCTGGCTTAATATTCATTCTCTCCCCCCCCCCCAAATCCTGGAAACCATAGTTCTATACGGAATAGAGGTATTTGGAGGAGAAAGCAATTTTGGATTAGGTGGTATGCAACTGTTGTAAGTTGATAGTGTAGGTGTGACTCTATATGTGTCACCTTCAACACCAAAAAGAGGTCTTCCTTAAATGCACAAGTGAGGAAGCTCTCATGACAGCATTTCATCTCTGTTTTGGATTTGCAACAACCCCAGCTGTCTGAGCACCTGTTTCTATTTGATGGCATCTGTTTCAGTTTCAGCAATGGAATCAGACTACTTGCGAGGGAGGGTGAGGTCCTTTAGCAGTAAAATACACGTCTGCCCTTTAGCTTTCTCCCTTAGGAACAACCCCCCCCCCTCAACCTCAGGATGCAAAAGTTGGCTATCCCTGAGACAAACAGCTAAAAGAAGCTATACTGTAATCTGATTACAGTGTTTCAGTGTAGACTCCCCTTCCCCTGGAAACTTGCATGCACGACCCCATTATCCTTAATTGGATTTCTAGACAAACATGTACACTTAGAATCACGAGTATTAGTCTTGGATTACAAAGATTTAGAAGTGAAATCTTTGCACTGAAATCTTGAGGACCCCTTAAATGTAACAAAATGTCTTTCTTTGTGTTGCTTTGTTACAGTCTATATTTTTTATGGAAAACTTTTTTTAAAAGAATAAACTTCTTTCGTACATTAATTCTGGTTAATACTTTTTTTTTGTTATTTTGCCCTTCTTTTACAGTAACCCATGGCTGTGTACTGAGTAATTTCCCTTGAGTACATGGGCTGGAATTGGACCTTCACTTATTTAATACGCTTCCGTTCAGCCATGGTCTTCTCATGATGCTTCCACCAATGTGTTAATCTAGATGCATATTCTACATTAATCAGTATCTGATTTATTTTTATTTTATTTTTGACTGTATAATAGTGTGTGTTTGTATACCATGTTAAGTAACACTATATAGTTTGAAGAAGCTGTGGAATTTTTAGGATACCAACCTTGTTGATAAGCCCCCATCCCAAAGGTACTAGCCTATTAAAAAACACATTTTTACTAGCATGTTGGAGGTTAGCTTCCATCCTCTGGCGGCTGGGTTCGCCTCTGTGCTGAGGGAAGAGTATTCTACCTTTCTTTGCCAGGCCACCCCCTCATCTGCTTGCAGTTTCTTATCACCTGTGGCTAGCAGGCTAGTGCTTAAATGCAAGGCTGTTCCAGGCTCAGTAATACAACAGTGATAGATTCCCTATGCACAATTGTCCTCTAACTCACTTGTGCTCATAGTCATGTAGGGCAGGGATGGAGAACCTGGGCAGCCTCCAGATGTTGCTGGACTCCCATTCCCATCAGCCCAGCCATAATGGTTAGGAATGATGGGAGTTGCAGTCCAACAACCTCTGGTGGACCACAGTTTTCACATCCCTAATGGAAAGAGAACTTGCAGGTAGGGACCACAAGGACTACCTACTCTCACTTGAACCCACCTGACTATTAAGATTATCTTCTGAAGCCCTTCTTTGGGCCCCACCATCAAAGGTTACCCAAAGAGTAGGGCCTTTCTGATTGTGGCTCCTTTCTCAACCCCAGTATTTGGAATCCTGACTACGGGTGGGGTGCACATGGTGCTGAATCTCAGTGTCTTTTCAGTACCAGGTTGTACCCTTCCTTATTTGCTCAGGCTAGTAAGTCTGAGTAAGAGAAAGGCTGTGCCAATCACCTTCCAAGCTAGATATACTAAGAGCTGAACCTGGGACATTTTGCATTAAAAGCCTGTGCTCTACCATGGAGCCTGTATGGTTTTCTCCTAGCATTACCCTGTTGTGCCCTTATCTGCCAGCAGTGCAAGGCAGGAAAATTCATAGCAGTGTGAAATACACAGGGCAACTTTTTTTGCTGCAAGAGATGAAAAACTCCAACATAGGACTACTGTCCCTGTTGGTAGTTCTTTTTTTCTCATTACAAATAGATCCATTCTAGCCTATGCTGGGATTGAAGGAATGCCTCTGGCTTTGCTGGGTCCAAGAAGTAGCACCAGTACTGTAGAATTACTGCAACCCCACAATGGTGTGAAGGGATTCCAGCATCTCCCCTGCAAAAGTATACTGTCCTTGATTCCACTGAAAGCTTCCCCAAACATGAGCCCTGAAACTCCACATTCTGCACAAATGTTTGTAAACAGACCTACTGGAATGTTCTTACTGTTTTTCCTGGCTGACCATGTCAGAAAACTGCCTTGAACACTCAGAAGCCTCCTGAGTGTGCTTCTTTCCAAAAGTGAGGAAACCAAAGTAATAGAAGCCATGTCCAAGGCAGCTTGGGGAATTGTGGGAACTGGAGTCTGAAGAAGAGGGAAGGGACAATATCCTGCATCTGTCAGAAAATGCCTTCTGTTTAAAGGCAGCATTGTCTATCAAACCAGGGGCCTTTGCATCCTGTGGTCATCCAAGCTTTGACCTGCTACCCTTGGCTCACCCCAAAGTCTGCCATTGTGAACCTCGGTCATCCTTGCCTTTGTATGCATGGATCAAGGCCCTTGTTATCCCACACTATGCTTATTTAACTCATTACACCTCAGCTGGACCTTGTCCTGTTGTCAAGATGTTGCAAAGGCCCTGTTTGTAAATGTCTGAATCCAGCAAGTGACCCCCTATGTTCTTAACAAAAGTCCTTAGGATGTAGTACCTTCCAAATGTTTTTGACTCCAGCTTCCATCATCCCTGATCATTGGCTGTGCTGGCTGGAGCTGATGGGGGGTTGTGGTCCAAAGCATCTGGAAGGCACAAGGTTGGCTACCCCCATATTAGTCGAGTGTGTCGCCATACCCTGTACCCTGCCTTACTGTTGGACTTGAGCCCCAATTCATGCATTTGCCAGGGGGCCAGCTCTGACCTAATGTGGTGATTGGGTGGAACCAGAGCTCCTCCATTGCACCAATGGAGGACAGTATTCCATGCAAATTGGAGCCAGTTGTGCAGACAGCCCTTATGCCAATACCCTTTTTCTGGGGGTTAAGAAAAGCCCCATAAAGAGCATCTGTGATCAGCTGTACATGTGAATGTCATGATTCACATGAGATGTCTTCTGAATGGTGGAGGAGCCTCTGCCATTTCTTCAGCATGCTATTTCAGGGTCTGCTGTTGGTGAATATGTAAAGAGGAAGGGGGAAAGAGAAGGGCAAATGCTAAAGGGCCTGTTAAATTTATATATATATATATATATATATATATATATATATATATATATGTATGTATATATTTCATTTAACCTTTCCATCTGGCAAACAAAATTGTAGTTCTTTGGTCTGTTGTTTTAATTACTTTTGATTTATCCTAGCAAAAATACAGTACTGGTTTTTGACTGGTGGGTTGTTTGTTTCAGGACAACATCACTAAATTTAGTTAAAGTTTGGAGTGGGGAGAACAGTTAAACATTGTTTATATACCATAATGATATTGTTGTTATATGTGTCAATATTTTGGGGGACATTTAGCTGGTCCCACCACTTGGAAAAACAGGTAAGGTAGAACCTGATGTGGTTAGCTTATTGAGATGTGATCCTCAACTGCTGTGTACTCAGGTACACAAGTGTGTTGCTCACACACAGCTATATATTTATGGGGCAGGCACCTAGCAAGATCAGAAGTTCTGCAAGATTTTGAACAATAAGCACTTTAGAGAAGTTCTGTATGGATGTGCAGATGACCTCTTAGAATATCGATTAATATTTGAAAGAAGGTTCCTTTCTTCATTGGCCAATCACAGTAGCTGCAAAGTTACCATTATTACCCTTAAGCCAGTTGTGGAAATACGTTTGATATTCTTCAAATTTGTTAGGATATTTAAATGCAACAGAAGGGTGCAACTCTTAACAAAAGACCCAGATTGTGATATGGTGAGGCCTCTTCCTGGTGGTTCAGATGGACGGAAGGGTTGAAATCAAGAGCACACTCTTAATGGCATCAGTTGTTCCCCTGGTTAGGTTAAACAAAACAAAAAGGTTAAAAATGAACCTGCAGCTGCGAGTGGCTGTCTTGAGAAGTGATGCAGCCTCCATAGTCAGCGCAGAAGGTAGGCCGATCGTGATCCATGGGTCACGACCAAGGTTAGGGAGGATTCCAGATATTTATTGTTGAACTTCAACTTCTGTTTTTATTTTTACTATTAGCCATGGTGGTACAGGCTGATAGTTGTAGTCCCACATAATCTTGAAGGCCACAGGTTCCTCTTCCCTACTGTAGGAGGGTGCTCTTTTGCTGCTCCACAAAAACAAGCAAGGGCTGTGTCCATTGATTTTAATTACATATTGATCTCTTCTTCCAAAAAAGCTCAAAGCAACCTACTCATTTTACCCTCATTACAGCCTTGTGAGGTAGATCAGGCAACCGCAGAAGTTTGGTATCCTTTAAGAATGGAGATGTCATGGTGTGGGAGCAGTTTACGATTTCTTCCTCCATGAATCCATGTTCAAGTGCAGGGTGCCACTGACTGTGGCAGCGGGAGAAAGTGACAAAGAAACGGTGGAGGAGCACTGTTGGCTTTATGCCCCTGCTTGTAGGCTTCACCTCAGAGGCATCTGGTTGGTGCCTCTTGGGAAGAGAAAGTTGCATTAGGTGCCCTGAGTCAACAGGACTGCTGTTGTGCTGTTTCTTAACCATCCTCCAAATGTTTGCACTGCACTGAAAAAACAAACCCTCTCTTTCCATATATACTTTATTGTGCTTCCATGCATTTTGTTAAAAGTGTGTTTACAGTCTAACTCCACTATAAGGTTTATTGTGCATTGTGCCCAAATATTTAACATGCTTGAACTCTTCTGATGCATCAATGCTGCTCTGTTTGGGGCCCCAATGGTAGCACAAGCATTGATCCATTCATCTGTCGTCTTGCTCTCTCTCTCAATTTAATTGTGTGTGGGATCTGTTTTTTTCCTGCTTGTTCTTTGAATGCTTCTTCCACCCCTCCTCGCATTTAATTGATGATCTGTGTTTTTTCTCTCCCCCCACCCCGCCTCTCTCTCTTGCTTTCTTTCTCTAGCTTTTTCTGATCTGTCTCCACCCGCTGCTCTATGTCTGATGGAGAAGATTTCCACTTGAGGAAGAGTTTAGGAATTCCCACCCTGTTTGGGAGGGGGAGGAATGAATAAGTCTTTGGATATCTGGAAAGACTTGGTTTTGTTTTCCCGTTTTTTTTCTGATGTGCATGGGGTGTGTTAAAAGCTGAGGTGTTTTGTGGTTTTCACTGCAAGACAGGGAGAATATTGGAAAGGCAAACATCTGTGTATCAGTTAAAAGCTTTGAGGAGCAACCTAAAAGGGGCAGGCAAATTATTGATGTAGCCAAGTGACACTGAGACAGATTTTTTTTTAAAAGCAAAGTATTTCCTTTCTATTTTGCCTCAGTATAAATATGATGGGTGGTTTATAAGTATCTGTGAAAAAAATGTGCTAATTCGTTGGTTTGCTTGGATTAAAAACTAAACAAAAACTTTAAAAATACAAGTTTTATGCAATGAACAGCAAACAGAGAAACACGCGACTTTGCTACCTCTTGAGGAATATTTAATTTTAACACTGAAGCAAAGGACAGTGCGGGAGGGGTTGGGGGGAAGTATATTTTTCATTGGGGTCATAGATAACCTCTGCCATTTTGAAAAAAAATAATAATCAGGTTGATTGAGTAATATTTCTCATTTAACTTTTTTTTTTAAATTAAAAAAGGTCCACTAAAGTTTCCACAGACCCTAGTGGCTGAGGAAGGACTGTGAGCCAGAAAGCACACCATTTATACATTTTCACTACAAGGATAGCCTTAAGCAAACTACTTACCGTATATACCCGAGTATAAGCCGACCCGAATATAAACCGAGGCACCTAATTTTCCTACAAAAACCTGGGAAAGCTTATTGACTCGAGTATAAGCCGGTTCACCTTTGCCACTGTGGAGGAGGAGGAGGAACGAGCAGCCCGAAAGCAGCCCTTTGGGCTGCTCCTTCCTCTTCCTCCTTTGCCAAGTTTGCATTTATGCGAGCAGTTCAGGAATGGAACAAGCTTCCTTAAGAAGCGTTCTTGTACGCTTCTTAAGGAATGGTTAACTGGGGAGAGCAGGTGGCGGCACGAGCGGAGAGAAAGGGCTTCTTTCTCGCTGCCCCCACTGCCCGCCTCACTCAAGTATAAGCCGAGGGCAGCTTTTTCAGCACAAAAAATGTGCTGAAAAACTAGGCTTATACTCAAGTATATACAGTATTCTTCCAGCCTCAGCTGTCCACCCTCCTCCAGTCTGAGAAAATTCAAGCTGGCCCACCTGGCAGTCATGTTGTAAGGATTACCATGGTAAAATATGTGAAGTGCTTTCTGAGCACTGGGGGAGGGGGAAACATTTTAGTAAAGACTTAAGTATTATTAACCATGATTAATTTAATCCCTGTAGTTCAGCCCTTCCCAGATGTCTTCTGGGTTACAAATTTACTTTTCTATTGTCGATATCAAGGTTGTGGAGAAATTTGTCTGTAATTGGTCATCTGTTTCTTTAAAAGTTATCATGCAAGTCAAGTGTTAACTGCCCTTAATAATGCATTTTCCGAGCACTCCTGGAACTTTTCTGGAACGTTCACTGCATGGGGGTCTGTTTCCCAATACCTTGTTCTCTTGTCTTTTCTCTCTCTATTTTTTATTTTTGGTCTCTCTACAAACAAGAATTGTGATTTGACAGCTGCACTCAGTATCTATTTACATGACCCACACGAAAGAACCAGCACTGTTGAGCTTGATACCTTTCTAATGTTGTCAATTTTCAATAAAAAGTAACCCTCCCAAAAAAAGAGACATTTCCCCCTGGTAATTATTTCTGGAATCCATCAAATGAATTGTGTTCACTGAGCTACAATGTTTAATTCTATATCATTATTTTTGATGCACACGTGGATTACGTCACATGTGGGATCAGTCTACATTGTATTTGTATGTCACATGTTATTGGGAGTAAAACAGCAAAGAGTTTATTGTTTTAAAAGACTTGCAAATGCATGATGACTTATTGTCAAAGATGGAGAAGCTGTGGCCCTTCAGATGTTGCTGGATGAAGACTGTTTGCATCCCTCACCATTGGTTATGCCAAGCAGGGAGTCATCTTAGTTGCAGTCCAGCAGCGTCTGAAGGGTACTGCAGGTACACCTGGTATAATGTTTTGTGAATTCTAGTTCATTTCAGCAGATTTAGTCCATGAAAATGTGTACCATAATACTGTGGCACTTCGGTTTTCAAACGTAATCCGTTCCAGAAGACCGTTCGAGTTCTGAAACATTCGAAAACCGAAATCTCAAAACAAGCCTCAAAACGGAAAACTCAGTACAGAAAACTCAATATGGAAGCTGCATGGCATGTTTGACTTCCAAGGCTTGTTTGAAAACTGAAGCTTTTACTTCCGGGTTTACAGTGTTTGAAATCCGAAATGTTAGTCAATGGAGACGTTCAAAAACCGAGGTACCACTGTAAATTGGTTAGTTTTTTTTAAGTGCTAAAAGGACTCAATGGGTTGTTTGCTTCCCCACTCCTCCACATGCAGTTGCTGGGTGACCTTGGGCTAGTCACACTTGTCTGAAGTCTCTCAGCCCCACTCACCTCACAGAGTGTTTGCTGTGGGGGAGGAAGGGAAAGGAGATTGTTAGCCGCTTTGAGACTCCTTAAGGGGAGTGAAAGCATAGCTGTCAACTTTTCCCTTTCCTTGCAAGGAATCCTATTCGGAATAAGGGAATTTCCCTTAAAAAAAGGAAAAAGTTGACAGCTATGAGTTAAAGGCAGGATATCAAGTCCAAACTCTTCTTCTTTTCTGTGTCAGTCATATTTAGAGTAGACCTATTGAAATTATTGGGCATGAGTAACTTGAGGCCATTTATTTCAGCTGGTATACTCTATGTAAAACTTGGTACAGCTGTTGTTTTGGCTGCCACAAGCATGATTACTGCTCTGGAAACTATTAGAGCTGCAATTTTTTATTTGTTTCATCAGTTAGATTAGTTGATTTTTTAAAAATAATAATAAAACAACCCTTTTTAATTGACTAAAAAGTCATTCCACATTTTAAAAAACATATTTTAAAATGTTAATTTTAATAGGCATGGTTACAGTAACAGCAGGTGATAGGCACCATCTTAGAGAGGCATTCCCTTCTTTACTCATGCAGAAGGGAATGCCTCTTCTAAGGTAATTGTGACATATACATACAACATCTTTAAAAGAAGCACGCTTGTCATCTTCAGAACTCCTGTTTTCTAAACTGCAAATACATTTTATCGCGTGATCAGCTTCAAAGTCTAATTGTCTTGCAGTGCAATCCCTAAACATGCTAACTTAAGGGGGTATGGTCTATTAAGTTCACTAAGACTTATCTCTTAGTAAACATGCCTAAGGTTGTAGTGTAAGATTTATTTAAGTTGAATGACATCATTATTCATCATCATAACAAACCATTTGTCTTGCCTACAATTTATTCTGTAATTTTATACAGAAACTATACAACTGTTCCCCACCAACTCATTCACCTACCCACGCACTCAGAAGTATGGTTGACAGCAGTAGCAAGGAATAACGTAAGCCCAAGGTGTCTTGGAGGTAGTCTTCTTTGATCATGTGCCTTGTTATAATCTGAAATTCACCAAGAACCATCTGTGAAATGACACTATCTGTGTGTCATGTTCCAATATCAAAGGTGTGAAGAGAGCTGTTCTCAGTGGTTGCCTCCCAGTTTTTGTACTCCCTCTACAAACCCACCACCACACTTCAAGACAGATCATATTTCAGAAGTGTAGTAAGTTCTGCCAATTTGGGATGGGGGCAGATCAGGGCTTAGTTGGGAAGGGAGGGGTGATACTTCAGTGGAATCTGACAAAAGCAGGGGGTGGTATGATTTTTGTTACCTATCTCAAGTTTCAGCATTTCCTATAAATCTAAGTCAGTTGATGGATTTCAGATTTGAAATAAACACACTGAATAGCATCATGGGGCTGATGTAGAAATATCCTTATTAAAGCTGTTGCAAGGTAGCATTTATCCATAACAAACAACACACCCCAACCCAGAGATTAAGTAAACATACAAGCAAAGAACTTGCTGTATCTGTGCTTACTGTGCTCATCTGTGTTTATGCTCCTCTCCCTCCTGATGCAAAAGAACTGCTGAAGCTAAGATCATTGAAAGCTTGTTTTGTGCTACTCCAGGGGTAAGAAACCTTGAAGCAGTGGATTCAGATTACCATAAAGGAGATTCTGACTAAACATTAGGAGCAACTTTCTGATGGTAAGAGCTGTTCCAACAGTGGAATGAACTACATTGAAAGGTAGTGGACTCCCCTTCACGGGAAGTTTTAAATGGGTTGGAAAGCCATCCACCAATGATTCTTTAACTGTGAATCTTGCATTGCAGGGGGTGGACTAGATGATCCTTTGAATCCCTCCCAACACTACAGTTGTGTGATTCTAGCTCAGAATAAAATCTATGTCGACAGTTGTGCTCATATGACTTGGGGGTAAACATATTCTTGATTCCAAATATGGATAGGTTTTAGAGAAAACTGTTGTGTATTAATTAAGACATTCTGTCAGCTGGGTGGAGTAATGTCATTGGTCAGTTTAAGAGTACAAGCACAATCCACAACCTGATTGGGTCCCGCCGGAAAGTTCGAATATTATTGGTTCCCGCTTAAATGTATCTATCCTCTCTGTACCAGTGTGCCTTTAAATAGAGCTTCCCCTGCCCCCTATTCCCCAGTCTTGTCCTGTCCTGTTGGTTACCTTACAATAAAGAGCTGTTCACGAAGAAGTGTCGCTGGAGTTATTGTTCCACGAACCCAAGACACAACAAAAACCATAACATTAAATGCATTCACAGAACCATAACATTAAATGCATTCACAGAACTTCCTCAACAGCAAACATCTGCTGTCTTCATAGAACTGTAGAGTTGGAAGGGGTCACGAGGCTCATCTAGTCAAAAACCCCTTATAATTCAGTAAAGTTTCACCCAACGTGGGACTCGAACCCCAAACTCTCAAAGAATGATTCCATCCTCCTCGCCTTGCCGGCCGAAGCGCTCTCGCTCGCTTGCCTGGGGCTCTTTCCCTCCCCACCTCCAGGTGGTGCTGTGCGAAAAGCGGAGCGCGCTCCTTGCGGCCGTTTCCTCTCTCTCTCTCCCCTAGGCTGCCCCGCCTCCTCCGGAGATCTCGCGCGGCTCGAACGTTCCATCCCGCCCACGCGAGCAGCGTCAAACAAGCGGAAAAAGAAGAGATTGAAAGGAGCGGGCAGGGCTGTGGGGAGGAGCTAGGGAGAAGCGCTCGCGCATGCTCAGGAAGAGGAAAGAAGGCGGGGGGGGGGGTAAAGGGGTAGCGCACTTGAAGGGAGAGAAGGAGCGGGGTCTCCTGCACGTGTGAACGGACACGCTTGTTCTTCGCTCTCCTTTCCGCATCCGGATTGGGGTTAGACGGGGAGCCCCGTCCTGAGTGCTGCCACCCTCCCGCTCACCTCACGCTGGCGCCGGTTGGCCTTGCTGCCCGGACAAGGCCAGCCCATGGCTGGGGGAGGGTGGACGTTGCCCGGCGGGGATTTCTTGTCGCCGCGGCCGCCTCCCTCTGCCCAGTCGGAGCCTCCTCAGCCGCCACAGCCTCCTGCCGAGCGGTCAGCCGCCACGGCCCCCGAGGAGCCCGACCTGGAGCCTTGGCGCGACAAGCAGGAGAACGACCGGCACTGGGCGCTGCGCAGGCAGTTCCTTCTCCGCAACTTGCCGGACTACCAGGGAGACGTCTCCTTCCAGAAGCTCCTGGCGCTCTCCCACGCCTGGGCCAATCATGTCTTCATGGGGTGCAGGTAAGGCGCGGGACGCTTCTCTGCTTCTTGTCCCCACTTCAGCGAGCGAACGCGAAATGACACGTGTGGGGGGGGGGGAACTAGTGGTGTGTACAGCCCCGGTCACGCGTTGGGTGCGTATCGCAGTTAACGAAGAAGGAGGAGGGGGCTTGAGTTGTCAATAGAGGAGTACCCTCTGTTAAGCTGCTGGGATATGTCAGCCGGGAGAGCATGAGACACTGTTCATCTCAGGGTTGTGGGTTCGAGCCCCTACGCTGCGCAAAAGACCGCTTATTTGCAAGGGGTTGGGTTAGACAACCCCCAGGATCCTTTCCAACTCTACAACTCTGTGATCCCACCCACGCACGCCTGCCCTTGAGCGGTACTTTCACTGATTCATCCGTTAAGCGTGTTTCCGGTTGTTTTGCTTAGGGACTCAGCGCAACTATTATACCGGTCCATGCAGCTCCATGCTGTCTTCTGTACTAACCGGCTGCGGCTGTCCAGGGTTTCAAGGAAGGAGGATTTCCCTGCTCAGCCGGGAGATACCGGAAAATAAACCTGGGAGATCTTCTGCCAACAAAGTAGCTGCTCTGCCACTGAGTTGCAGCCCTTGGTCTGCCTAGTTCAGAAGTGTCTACAAGAGGAGTGGGGAATTTGCACCTGCAGCTTCCATCAGCTCCACTCAGCTTGGCCAGTGCTGTTACTATTAGCCAGGGGTGATGGGAGCTAGACTCCAACAAGGTCTAAAGGGCCACTGGCTCTCCTTCCCTAGGTATTATTATTATTACTGTATTATTATTATTATTATTATTATTATTATTATTATTATTATTAAATAATTAATAAATAGCTACGCCGCTGCCCACGCCCCATCCTGTACAACGATTGGCAGTGGCTCAAGAATATCTGGCAGGGATCTCTCCCAGCCCTGTCTGGAGATGTCAAGAATAAACCTGTGACCTCCATGCCAAGCAGATGTATGCTCTACCACTCACCTTTGACCCTTCCCCTTTCTCTTCCCATTACTCTCTGTTCACAACTCATTTTCCTTTCCATACAGTGATTATTAGTGTTTGATATTTAATATTTTAGTCATGATCTTCTAGCAATTAAATACTACAGACAGTTTGCAAACAGAAAACCAGTAGCAGTGCAATCAACAAGGGCATGCTGCACTAAAACCACCCATTTAAAAACATCAGCTGCACAGTAAATAAAATATTTTGGGAAAACAGCAGTAGAACTAACCATGAAAAGACTTATTGAATAAAAACTCTTTCACATTTGGTTCAAAAGGCAACAGAGAGGAAACTGGACAAATCTCTGCAGGGAGAATATTCCAAAGTTTCTATTTGCAAAGGCAATTTGCAAAGCCCCCTATTCACCCTGTTCTCCGTATAAGGGTTCATCAGGAATAGGTGGTGGTGCTAGCCTGCTCCCCATCTCCAGCCCTCATGGGAGCACCTCATTGACATCTGTCTGATTGCCATTATAGAGCAGCAACAAAGGCTGGGAGCAATGCCAGTGGAAGGCAGAATATTAAAACTTCTGTTTAGCTTCTTTATTGAATCACAAAACAATTGCAAGTTCCCAACACCCTTGAGACTGTACTGGTCTTCTTCAAATTGCTCATTGGCTTGGCATCACTGTTGTGGGTCAAAACCAGTCCTTGGCAAATCTTCTATTTTCATAAGCAATATTTCTCCAAATATATTAAGGCCTTGTATATTTGTGGGGATTTTTAACAGTCTGCCATGTTCACTGTTGTAGCCTGTTTGGGTCTTTGGTTTGCTCTGGTAGGCAGCCCTCGTTTCCTTAACTTTACTTCATTTTGAGCCAAATGCCTTTATTTCTCCCCAGAATAACTATCATCCATTATTCTCTCTTTCCCCCCAAAAGAAGAAAGTTACAGGCAAACATTTCCAGATCAGAGGGCATGGAAGCCGTGACTTTTTTTGACCACTGGGGCCACACTTCGCCATACATTGTGCCACTTTAAACAGCCATTGTTTCCCTCAAAGAATCCTGGGAACTGTAGTTTATTCAGGGTTGTTAGAGTTGATAGGAGGCCCCTATTTCCCTCTGAGAGCCAAAGTTTACAACATAGTTCCTTGGGAAGAGGGATTGTTTGTAGCTCTCAAAGGGAAATAGGATTCTCCTAACATCTCTCAGCCCCCTTAACAAATGACAATTCCCAGGATGCTTTGGGGAAGCCATGACTGTCTAAAGTGGTACAGTAGTGCTTTAAATGTATGGTGTGGCCTTTGCCATTATGACATAGGACCCACTGAACACAGCCCTTCAGGTATTCAGGGCAGTATTCCCTGTTTTGGCTACCAGCCTTAAACTGCACTCCACTCTTTAAAAAAAGTGCTGGAGGGGAAGAGGTTGCATATGCTAAGAATCAAGCTGTCCTTAACCAGTGGCTGTCTTACTCCCTTCACTTAACTGGGTCAGAAATCAACAAGGTTTAGGAACATAGGAAAGAGTCTTGTACCAGGCCAGACTATTAGTCCTTTTAACTCAGCATTGTCTGTTCTGTCATAGCAGTTGCCCTCACAAGGTTTGGGTTCTTTTCTCATAACCTGCTGCTGGATATGCCACGTGTCTCTCCATAGCATCCCTTGTGCCAAAGATTGATGCCAGCATATTCCTTTATCTTGTCCATTGTTTACATTTGAACTGGAAGCAGTTGCCAGTTAGATATCATGATGGAAAGTTTTGCATCCACAGTTTTCTTTAGTATAGCTTTGAGTTTCCAAATTGTTTTCCTTTTGCCAAGAGCAGCTTTCCCCAATCTGTGGCCCCCCAGATGTTACTGGACTCCCAACTCTCAAGAGCCCCAGCCAGGATGGCAGGGATGATGGAGCTAGTGTCCAACAATATATGGAGGGAGCCAAATGGACTACCCCAAGCATAGACAGTTCTGAGTTAGCTGGATATGTGGCCTGACTCTGAATAAAACAGCTTCCTGTGTTCCTTTATCTTGTACTGTATTATGTTTTCCTGGGCAAGGGTGTGAAAAGGTGTTGTAACCACGCATCTCTTGGTCTAACAGGACACCCACTTAGGTTGTCCTCTGGTGGCCAGAGGTAGGAGTAGAGCTGCAAGGAGGGTTTTTGTAATGGCGATCTATAACTTGAAGCTTCCTTTGCTTAAATGCAGGTATAGCCCTGAAGTTATGGAGAAAGTCCTCCATATGGCCGAAGGGATTGACATTGGCGAGATGCCGTCATTTGAATTGGTGCCTGATGCCAAGGCAACCAAAAGGCCACGCTCCCTGCCGGACGATTCTCCATCTCGCAGTGAGTGTCTCCATTTCCCTCCATTCCATTCACAGCAAAATTTAATGACGATAAACGAATCAGCAATGTCAGGCATGAAAAGATCAAGGGCTGTATCTAATATTCTTTGTCCACTAGCCCAAGGCCTCATGCACTAGTGGACGAGTGAATTTTAAATGTTGTGCAACTGAGGAATCCAGTGCTGCAACAGTTGCACCAGCACGGTGGTCTTCAGCCAGTCTAGACCTGAGACCCACCTCTAAATCCCAACCAGGAACATGGGACCCACATTCAGATTTTCACTTTTGATTTATACTTAATTGTGCTAACATCTCAGCACACGTCACACACTATTTTTTTAAAAAGCATGTGAGCCAATATTTAATATATCGTCGGTCAGATTTTGAATGCTTTTAGTAGATGTATCCTCTTTTATATTTTACCTTTACTCAGTGGTTAACACTGAGCAAGAGGGCAAGTCATCATCACCATTATGTTTGTGTTATATTCCCCTCCAAAAGGCTGTCACTTTTTTAGCTTTCCATAACTTTTCTCTGTCAACTGCTGATGCCTTTTTCTCTGCACTTCTGGACTCTATTGTTCTCCTCTACACCTCCCTCCCTCTCTTTGTCTCCTCCTTGTACCCTCTCAGTCCTTTATCTCTTGTCATTTACATAGAGCCAGTGTGGTGTAGTGGTTAAGAGTGGTAGACTCGTAATCTGGGGAACCGGGTTCGTGTCTCCGCTCCTCCACATGCAGCTGCTGGGTGACCTTGGGCTAGTCACACTTCTTTGAAGTCTCGCAGCCCCACTCACCTCACGGAGTGTTTGTTGTGGGGGAGGAAGGGAAAGGAGAATGTTAGCCACTCATTCGGGTAGTGATAAAGCGGGATATCAAATCCAAACTCTTCTTTTGTCTTGCCTTCTTTCTCAATCCTTTATATCAATAGGTCTCTGCCTGTTTCCTCTTTCTCTCAGCTCATGCCTTCTTCCACATTTTCTTTACCTTCTCAAAAATGTATTTCCTTTCTCTCTCTCACCTTCTTTTGCTTCCTTTTTACCTGCTAGTATTACCTTTCTATGTCTCCTTCGCTTTCCTTTTTTTACTCTGCTCACTTCATTTCACCTTCTCTGCCCCTTTAATCCACCTCTCTGTAACTCTTCCCCCTCCTACTGTCAACAGCAAAACAGGATTTCTGTGGAAGGTTCATCACTGTCAGAACCTAATAAAGGCAACAGCAGTTCTTTGTTGCCCCTTTGTTTGGATTATTAAGTTGATTCTCAGATACACCCCAGCACTGAAACACTGAAACATATAGTTGTAGTTCCCAAACCAAAAGTGCTTCCTCCCTTTTCAAATTGCAAAGTATTGCCACTTTACAATTCTCCCCCCCCCCCAAGAAACTAAATAAAACTGTCCAACACTGGAATATTAAAGTTGCAGTCCTATGTATGCTTAATTGAGAGTAAGTCCCATTAAATAAATGGATCTTCTGAGGACTGTATGTGTTTTCAGCCATAGCTTTAATCACACAACTATGGAATATAATATTTGCCTGCAGAGAAAAGCTGTATTTCACCTATGTTTCATTTCTCATTTTAAAAATCCTGTTTTAACTTCTTCATTGCATAGGTCTCGAACCTCCAAGGAAGCAGACTCCCAAATACCATGTCAGGCCTCGTTTTGAACCTATACACTTTGTAGCCAGCAACACTCCAGATGAAGGAAAGAAGCCTGCTTCAGAAAATGAAGCAGAGGAGGCCAGTGAGAACATAACCCAGCAAATCCAAAACTACGCTGATCAGGTTTTCAGCAGCTTCAATACCCAGGATGGGGACACACAGTTTTCCAGAACAGTAGGTTTAGGCTATGGAAGTACCCAGGGAAACCAAATGGAAGCTGAAGTGGTTTCCAAAAACAAAGACTCTTCTGCCAGTGGTGTTGTAGGAGTTTTGTGGGGGCCTTCTCTTCTCCAGGCTGCCTCTGAAACATTTCCCAGATCGGTTATAATAGCCAAGCAGTATTTCATTAACAAACTTGCAGTGGCAGTCCGCAAGAATCTTGCTAGCCCTGAAGCTGATTGCGAGCCAGACAAAATTAACTACACTTTTCTGTTGACACGGTCCATACAGGCTTGCAAGACAAACCCTGAGTATATTTATTCTCCATTGAAATATTTTTCCCCTGAGGACCTTCCCGATAACAAGAAGCTCCTAAAAGATGGTTTTGCTTGTGAGGTGAGGTGTCAGAACGTATATTTGGCCACAGGTTATGCCGGCAGCAAAAATGGATCGAGGGACCGAGCGACGGAACTGGCAATGATTCTGCTGCAAAAGCCTGTGGAGGTTAAGGTCGCCCAGCGAAAGTTCAAGAACACCATCCTGGAGGATTTAGTGCTATGTCAGAAGGGCAAATCCCCTCCTGAATTCCCTCCAGCGCTCAAGCATTTGGATGACACTATCACTTCCACAAAAGAATGCTCACCTGGACAGCTGACCTTTAACCCCCAGCAGGGCTCCAGTTCAGCTAAACATTGGACTAACTTTGTCCTCACAGAAAACGCCAGTGATGCCATTGGGATTTTGAACAATTCAGCCTCCTTTAACAAAATGGCAATTGAATACAAATATGTCATGATGCCAAATAGATTGTGGCGCTGCTGTGTCTATCTGCAGGACCACTTTTTAGCTGAAGGGTATGGCACGAAGAAAACAAGCAAGCATGCTGCAGCAGACGAAGCGCTGAAAGTTCTCCAGAAGACCCAGTCAAGTACTGGGCCCACCAAAGCAGTCCAGCTTCGGAAATTTAGCGGGGCCACTCGTAATCCCCCCAAGAAGAAGAGTCTGAAGGAACTTGTTGTGTATGAGAACTCCATGAACCCCGTGTGCACACTGAATGACACTGCTCAGTTCAACAAGATGACAGTGGAGTACATCTTTGAAAGGGTGACGGGGATGCGGTGGAAGTGCAAGGTGATGCTGGAAAAGGAATTAATTGCTGAAGCAATTGGGGTCAAGAAGAGTGTCAAGCACATGGCGGCAGAAGAGGCTGTCAGAGTCCTGAAAAGAACCCAGCCAACAGTCGTCAACAACCTGAAAAAAGGCACCATCGAAGACGTCATCTCAAGGAATGAGATCTGCGGGCGTTCAGCAGAAGAAGCATCCAAGCAGCAGATCAAGGAAGACAACATTGGGAATCAGATTCTAAGGAAAATGGGCTGGACAGGCGGTGGCTTGGGGAAAAGTGGGGAAGGGATCCGAGAACCGATTGCCGTGAAAGAACAGTTCAAAAGGGAAGGGCTTGGGCTGGACAATGAAAGGGGGTCAAAAATTGCAAAGAAAGATGTTGAACAGATCATCCAGAATTATGCCTTCTCGGACAGTAAAGTTGATCTGACCTTCTCGACAGAACTGACCAATGATGAGCGCAAACAGATTCATCAGATAGCCCAAAAATACGGGCTTAAGAGTAAATCCCATGGACAGGGCCGTGATAGATACTTAGTGGTTAGCCGAAAGAGGCGTAAAGAAGACTTGTTACACCAGCTAAAGCAAGATGGTCAGGTTGGCCATTATGAACTCATTATGCCACAGGATAAATAAGGCTTGAGGGCCATCCATTTCTCTGGGGATGTTCAGACTGAGGCTGAATTCTCCATTAAACCGAGCGAAGGTTGCACATGGTTGTGGGGATAATTGAAACATGTTTTATTTGTTCATTAATTTTCTAAAACTTTTTTAGGGGGGAAAATAAGAGCTTTATCTAAGCAGTTTAACTGTTTTATGAAATCTCTTGGAAATAGCTTGTTTCCTTCACATTTTCCTAGTTTTGTAATAGCAGGAACACTGTGTCGCAGGGAAAGTTTGCACACCACTTTAAAGGAAAAGGGAAGGATGATTTCCTTCTCTATTTTTTGACTTAAAAAAAATTAAAATACAAAAAGAAAGAAGGTGGCAATATGTAGAAAACTTTGTAAAGTTGGTATTAATAATAAATAGATTTTTATTTCTGGACATGCAAAGAATTGCATGTTTTGTATTTAAAATGTTGGATTATATTGTGGAAAGGATGGGGAACTTGCTTTTCAGTTTATTCAAAATGCAGCATCATTACAGCAATTAGTGATTTGGTTTACCCAAGACTGCCTTCTTCATTTGTACCCTAAGCCAAGAATGAGGAAGCTGTGGCTCTCCAGATGTTGCAGAATTACAACTACCACAATCCCTGGCCATTGGTCATGCTGGCTGGGGCTGTGAGGAATTAGGAGCTGACCACCATCTGGAGGCCCGCAGGTTCTCCATCCCTGATGGGAGATAGTCAGAAAAGCTCGCATCTCAGATTTTTATTTAAAATCTATATTTATAAGCCAAAGTTCGTAAGTGGGTGGGAGAGTGTGCTTGAGTTTTTTTAATTTTAGTAGGAGCACTATGGCATAAAACTCCCACTGAAATCAGTGGGCCTTAAGTGTGTTCAACTGGCAAGTTGCCTACGGTTTCTAAGAGCTTTCAGAGTTTGAGGCAATGCCTTCTGCTTCCTCTTGGGGAGGACGTCTGAGGAGCATGTCACAGCTCTGTATATGTGTGATTATGTAAACACACGCAAGCTTGTTTTATTTATTTATTTTATTTCATAGAGCAGGGGATAGGGAACCCAGATGTTGTTAGACTTCAATTCCCATGAGTCCTTGGGCAATGAAAATTGTTGCCTTGCAAAATCTGGTTCAAGGCCACAGGTTCCCCACCTCCATCATAAGAGCCAGAATCTGTAATTCTTTGACATGAAATTGATTTATTGTTTATGCTGCAGAACATACAGGGCTCTGGGTGTTGCCTCAAGTGGCCATGCTTCTGCTTTCCAAATCTGATGATGTCAGTGAATAAATTTAAGCGTTTTCTATCACCTTAACAGAAAGGTGAACCCTGGTGGAGTGGATTTCTCCGACAACTATTGTTCAGTGAAGTATTTTTTTTTTAAATAAACAAGATCCACTTGTTTCTATGTGTACTGCTTCCACTATTCATTTCCTTCCACTGCATCTTTTGTGTACATGTGCTTGTATAAAATATGGAGAGAAACAAGTAAAAAGTTCTCTCTGTAGGGTGTTTGATTAGTGTGTACATAATTCTCTTACTTCCCCTTTTTTCTTACTCGAAAACTAGGCTTTTTTGAACACATACCTCCCTCCCAGTTCCAGTAACCTTTAAAGAAAATACAGCCTTGTTAAGGATGCAAGAATCAACTACCTTTTCAATCTACTTGTCTTTCTGGGAACCATCATCCATAGCTAGAAACAATAAGTAGAGGAGGCCAAGAGTAAATCTTGGTTGATTTACTAAGCCTGTGTAACATTGTTTTATGCATAAAAACAAGTTTAGCTTATGCACCCAGATCATTGCAGGTGCCATCCAAGAAGAGGCACCCGCTCCTCTTTATGGATGAGGGAAGGTGGAATACCTCTTCTGAGACTTGTACTGAGAGTTTTAACCCGTTGCCCAATTTAATCAGAAGCACCATTTCCATCAACAGAAAGGCTTTCAAAATTAATAAATTAGATATTACTGGGCTACCTGGGACCACCTTGAAGAATTAACTAGTTATTTAATGGTTACTCTCTTGGACCTTTGCCACCTAGGAAAGGTACTGAAGCATGTAACAACCCATAGCTTCTCTTGCCAATCATGAGAACTAAAAAAAAAAGAGGTAATACTGGAGATAGCTAGCTACTGTGTGCCAACAAAATCTCTTTCCTAACTCAGAAGGCAACAGAAATACTACAACAACAACTGCACTACAAATAATAGTTGATTTGATTGACATCCTATGTCCTTTTAAAATTTGGGGGGGTGGCCATTGGGTTGTTTTTACTGTATTTTGTGGTTTTATATTTTGATTTTATTCTGTGAACTGCCCTGAGACCTCTGGGTATAGGGTGGTATACAATCAATCATAGAGCGCGGGGGGGGGGGTAGCCCCAACCCAGAGACCTGATTCAAACCCCCTGGTTTTTCAGGCAACTGGATGGCTCTACAAATTACCAGCTTCCCCATACTGATGGTTGGTTTGATAAGCACAGAGGGATCATTAAGTGCACAGATCAGCTAAGAGGAGAAGCTCAGTGCCTATATGTGTAAGGTGATACACCCACCACTAGCAATGCCCCACACCCCTCTCCAAGGGTAAATGCACCCCTTTGACCAAAAATGGTTAAGCACTCCTGAAAACATGAGATTTACTTGGTGGGGATAAACCCCTCCAGACAAGTCTGGCTTATATGAAAAGAATGTACCCATGATCTAAGTGAGGAAACCAATTTAAAGCAGTGATAGCAAAGCTAATTGAAAACAAAAGGCTCTATAGAGTTGGTTTGGTGTGCTAGCTTACCAGCCTCCATTTAAGAATAGCTTATTCCTATGCTGCAAGCTGTTCCCCAGCATGCAAGCATACCTGCTCTTGGCTATTCTGTTTTGCTTATCAGTAGCCAATACAAAAAGTAACTGCGGTGTTTACAAAAAGAATGCTGGGAAATGCACAGCCCCCAAGCAGCTGCTGAAAATGGCACAGAACACTCTCAGTAACCAATGTGAGTATAAATGGAATGCGACAGCTGACAACTGGCCCCTGCAAGTTTCAGGGAAGGGTAGCAGGTTAAGCAGTGAGAAACACTTTGCCAGAAACCTTATACAGTCCATTGGGTTTTAAACTGCTTTACTTTATAAAATAGCATGTGGGGTACCACTTGTGGGAGAAGTGCTATGAGCCCTCCCTTCATGTAGACATTAACAAAGAGGGATGCCTTACGACAACTGTATAAAATCCTGCTGAACTCTTCCTTCCACCCCAGCCAGCATGGTCAGTGAAAATGGGAGCTGTCATATCTCAACACCCAGGAATATGGGCTCCCCACTGCTGGTGGGAAGATGAGGTCATTGTTCCAAGACTGTTTCTACAAGATGTAACTATCCACAGTGGATTAAGACAGCTTGATTGAGGAGGATTGACTACCACCAGAAGAATCTGTCATAATAAAAATAGTGATAGGTATCTTCCCTTCAAGAATTTATTTACAAGTAATTGAAAAATGTACAGTTTCTTACATGGGTTACTTGTGCAAAGTTGAACAGATCAATGTACACAGAAGACACTGGAAGAGCAGACAAGCACACCAACAGTCTCCTCCCACACTGCTGCCTAAGGTATCCGAAATGTTTGATCTGAGCTTTGCTTTACAAAAATGCTTTTGCAAAGGCAGAATTTATAAAATTGCACAGGTGTGGGGGTGGGGAAAGAAAAAATGAAGCATACAGTAGTAGCACTTTTGACCTTGCTACTTTTTTCAACAACATAACTAGCTTCTTGATATCTTCTCAAGAGCTGTTTGGATGAAAATTATTTAAGGGAAATAAAAGTTTTTTAGAAGCACTTTGGTTTTTCCTCATTCTCTGTCCAGTTATTGTCTGCCCATGTCCCATAACCATGTTCAAAAGCTTCAAAAACAACTAAGAGTCCTACAGAAAGGATACCTAGCACTTAACCTTGAATATGTTACCACACACAATGATAGATTGCTTTGCACATGACCCATAGAGCAGACTGCAACCCCCTTCTTTCCCCCCGCCCCGAGCTTGACATAATAGTCCATTTCTCAATTCCATATACTTTCATCACATTGCTAAACGGAAAGAAAGAAAAAAAACCAGGGGTAAGATAAAGCAGCAGGGAAATCTAGTTCTTCACACAGTACTTACAGATGCACTGAAATTGATACCAGCAGTTGAAATCATACTTTAAAATGTATACTGTATATAAATATCCCTTTTTTTAAATCAAGCTACACGTAAGCATCACTGTGTATAACACAATTACACTTAAAAGCTTAGTGTCCACTACAGAAATGCACAATGCTGCCCTAAGACTGGAGATGGTAGATCACAGACAGTGGAATTCAGCCTTAAGTAATTCTTTCACAAGTAACCCAAGTACAGTACATTTGACCTCAAGAGGGAGGGGAGGGGGGGTGCTTTCTGATGTCCAAGGAGAAAGAAGCTTCAGCAAGGGTGGGTGGCAACAGCACAACAGCTATTTTGCTTTTCAAAGTAAATGCAGTGATGCTAGGAGGAGGAGGAGGAGGATGACTCAGACACTTCATACATATATTTTCCTCATCAGAGTGTTCATTTGCATCATCCAGGGTCAACAGTCACGCCAACTTTGTTCTACTATTGCAGAAACCCGTTTTTCATATTCCCGCTTATTCTCTTGGTATAGTTGAGCTGCCTGGCTGTTTGCTGGACTGTTTGGATTAGGCTCATCCAGTAAAGACTGTTGGGGGGAGAGAAAAGAAAAGATGAATCAGACTTCATAATGAGGTTTCACACAATGCAAGCAAAATGATTAATTCAATGTAGCAAAACAGCGATAGATGCCATGTATTTTAGGAACATCTCTTGACTATTTCAACCTCCCTGCTTAGCTTACACCTATCCCATTGCTTTTAACACAATGACATGGACGCTGCACAGGTACAAGTTACATGATTAACAATTATCTTTGTTTCGACAGCAAAGCTTAATGTATGCAGCGAGCCACTTCTTTAAGCCTACAGGACTAGACTCAGAATCAAATCCGATGGACTGTTCCTCCATCATTCTAATGGAGAATGGGGGGACAGGGCTTTTGGTATGCCAGCAGTTATCTTGCATTGGCTTCAGGCAAGACTTTGATGGTGAATGAGAAGTGCAAAAAGCAAGGGGAAAAGAAAGTACACTCTGAACTGTAAGAATACAGCTCTGCTACACCAAATACACCTAAAAGCACAATGGTACAAAAATAGACTAAATATAATTACTACCACTAGAAAAAGATGCAATGCTTTTTAAATGTACTGTATAGCTGTTTCAGTTTGTGAAGCCATTTTATTGATCTTTTTAAGTACACTTGTGAATACAGTGGATAATAATCACTGAGAAATAAATATGCATTTCCATACTTTCACAAACCAATTTACAGATATAAAAAGATGGGTCATAAATAATGATGATGGAATCCCATGGCAGATAGAGGTTTCCACCTAAGTTGTTATTACACTTCTTCAAACTATTAGCAAGGTCATCAGCCCTGATGTTACCTGTATGGATGTTAAGATGGATGACACATCATAGGTAGGACTCCAACGGTTCTGAAGAATATCCAGACATATACTACCATCTGCATAGACTACAAAAGGAAATTAATGAGTTTCATAACAAGAATCAGTGCGTTCAAATTTCTCTTGCTATGCCACCAACACTTCTTCCTTTATAACCTCACAACTCTGATTATTAAATGTTCAACAGCATGGCATTTCAAGAAAAGGTTTAAAGAGCAGTAATGGGTTGCCTTTCAAAGATCTATGCAAGTCACCCTGGTGACAGCATGTACCCCATTGCCTAATGTGAACTTTCCAACGTAGGATTTAAAATTCTTCATAAAGTAGGGAATATATAAATGCAAGATGACAAAATCATGTTAAAATAAAGCCATTAAAAACTCATTTGCAAAAGCACCAGCAACTGTAGGAGTGCTACAAATTTCATTCGGTGCACTTGGTTAGTGACCACAAGAAAAGTTTCTTCATGGTTCCATCAGAAGTCATATAACCAAAACAGAAGCAGCAGACAAGAACTAGGATTATAAGGAATCCTAAAACTGAGCAAGTATTGCTATGAAGTAGATCTGGTTTTATTTAAATATGTTCCCCTTGCCTTTAAAAATTAAATGACTCTACACCTTTGTGATCAAGGAAGTCACTGAGGGAAATCATCTGATTGCACTAGAAACTTAGGGGCCAGGTAGGATGGAGCTCAGCAACATTTAGCATGTGGGGACACACACACACAAACACACACACAGAGAGAGAGAGAAAGAAAGAGAGAGAGAGAGAGTCCAAAATTCCCTTCAACTATCAGTATCAGGTCCACTTCTGTGACCACTACTGCAGTTAAGAAACGAATCGCTTCATTTTAGGTGTACATACCATTTGGATGAAACATTTTAGACACAAATCTAACAGTAGGTGGCTTGTTTGGATATTCTTCTGTGAATTCTATGGTAAGCTTGAAAGTTCCTGCAATGGGGAGAGGCAAGTTGTAAGTATCTTGTTCACAAATTGAAACTCCCTGTTCCCATTGGTCTCAAGTGCAGAAGAACCAACAATTTCACAAAATTCTCTTGGTACATGACATTCAAAGATTAGTCCACCTTTCCAACAGCATCAGTGGGTCAGCCAAATGGCTTTAGGAAGCTCACAGCCAAAGCATTAATGTTTATGTAGCACCGCATATGTGAACAGCACATTACAGAGTACAATTAGAAAGGCTCTTGCCCCATGGCTTATATGATCTTACACAGAGAAAGCAGCAGTGGTAAAAAGAGGAAGATTTTGTTTTATTTCAATTACATGTACACAGGCCTAGTTACAGTATGACATGGGAACTAAGGAGTTGTGCCAAAGCCATCAAGGAAAAAGTGGATTCTGAGGGATTTGAAGGAAGACAGGAGTTCTAGATGGCAGTTCTAAGCATAAGAGGCACCAAGGATAGAGTGGGTCAAAGGAAGCTACAGATCTTGAGATGGCTGAGAGCAGGGAGATGGAGTAGAAAAGAGCAGGAATTTGTTGGGATATTAAGAGAAGGCAAGGCCATGAAGGGTTTTGATGTGGAAGGTATGTTGGATACAGGCATGGGCAAGAAAACAGTGTACAAATTTAAGAAAGACCACTATGTGATCAGAATAACTAGGGGTGTGAATGCTGCTGGCAGAAAAGTACTAGAAAGAGGAGAAGGCCACAATAGTCAAGGTGAGAGGGCATGAAACAGTTTCCATCCAAGGGATATATTTGTAACATTCCCTATTTATGGAGACAGCATCCTTCATGTACCCCAATACATGGGTTATGAAAGATAGGATGCTTCTGAACACGTACCTCAAACAGACTTTGTTTATAGGAGTAGCTTCAAGAAAGTTCTTAAGTAAAGGGTACTACTGTATTTACACGGTAAGCCTAGTCACCATTTCAAGGCAAAATGCTTAACTGCAGCTGTCTTATTTTCCAGCCAAAGTTTTTCTTCTCCCACACACCTATCCCCTTTCTAGAAAGGGTGACTGATGGGGAGGAGGAGGACTTGACATCATTCTCTCTCTGAAACAGTTAAATTATACTGAGAAGCCAGAGAGAGATTGCAAACAGTTGAATCTCTGTTTCTGAGCTACACTGATCCATGAAATTCTGATGTGGAATCCTAAGACTGGTTAACAATTTGATCACATCACTCTTCTGCCCATTGAAAATGTGTTGTTTTGTTTTAATACTTACCATCTTCAAATGGGGTTCCCTCAGGCCTGAAAGAGGAGAGAGCATGTCAGCATCTTACATTTAGCTTAGCAAAGTTAGTTCATTATTAAACTGGCACTCAGCCTTTACAGAATGACATGTGGCTTAATCCATGCCCAGCACAGAAACAGGGGTCAGAATGAGCGAGGCTTAAGGGCTTTAGAACAAGAAAAAGTTTTAGCAGTTTCACAATTTCTACACCTGGGTAGTTTTAATTGTGTAAAGTAAAACTGACACCCACTCCCATGCTGCTGCCACCTCTAATTCTATTCTCAACCTAGACGCTATCCAGGACAAATTGTGGGGGTGCCACCCCCAAAGTCTCCATAGCACTGTTTCATTTAGAAATGGCAGAGCTAAAGATGCTGCACACATGCTGCTCCTCACTGTCCCCAACTCCAATTTTGCTGGTATTTTTAAATTCAATATAGTAGCACAAGGGTTTGCATGGCTTGGATCTGATGGCAACCAATTTGCCACACGTGACTGGACATATACTCAGAAAATACTTCCTCCCCTGAATAAAAGAACACAACGCTCAGTGGATTCTGGGTTTTTGCTCAATTTGCTGACCAACCTGAAGATTGCTAGCTAATGTTGACATGTATAACACATTACAGAGCAACATAAAAGAGAAAGATCCCTGCCCTGAGGAATCCCTGCCCTAAATTCTGTGGGGAAGGCAGAGACAAATGAAACGGGAAGAATATGAACAAAACAGTCCCACATAGAATCACAGAATTGTAGAGCTGGATGCGACCCTGAGGATCATCTTGTCCTAACTCCTGCAATACGCAGCTGTCCCTTGCAGGGATTGAACCTGCAACCCTCACATTATCAGCACCATGCTTTAACCAACAGAGCTATGCACTACTAAATATATCCTGCTTTATCACTACCCGAAGGAGTCTCAAAGCAGCTAACATTCTCCTTTCCCTTCCTTCCCCACAACAAACACTCTGTGAGGTGAGTGGGGCTGAGAGACTTCAAAGAAGTGTGACTAGCCCAAGGTCACCCAGCAGCTGCATGTGGCGGAGTGGAGACGCTAACCCGGTTCACCAGATTACAAGTCTACCGCTCTTAACCACTACACCACACTGGCTCTCAAACTAATAAAAGTTTTTTTTTTTTAACTCAAAAAATGTATAAACTAAAACCATATTAAAATCAAAATACAAGTAAGAAAACCCCTGCTGAAAAGCCAGCTCTTGACTACCCTCGATGGAGGTCACTCAAGGAGCTTTGGCACAGTTTTCTCAAGAGCAGGCTCTACCTAGTGGCTTTGTTACTTCAGAAGGCAGAAACAGCACCTCCTCCTTGGACAATCTTACAAGCATGTGGTGGTTGCTAAATAGGAGTGAGCAAGGAAGTTCCCTGAATATGAGAAGAAAAGAATACTTGCTGAAAATTTGGGACAGGAATCAGCTCCACCACCACAAAAACAGGCTGAAGGGGGAGAGTTTCACTGCAGCTTTGTGAAGTTGCATAATACAGTTGGATACAGAAGTGGCAGTGTTTTTCTATCTAGCAGAGGAAACAATTCCTCAGAAGCTTATTGTGGAGTTTCTCAATTAAAATATCAGTAATGACATAGAAACTGCACTCAGAAGGTTTGCCCAGCACTACTGACTTTCCCCTGCAATGTGCAGCCAAGGAAGCACGTTCATTACACTCCTCAGTTTACTCTCAGTATATGGGAACAGTAAAGTTCAGTCAGTGTTTTAATGATTTGTGTCTCCAACCTAAAGCAAACTCCAGAATCCTCTACAGTGAACAGCAGTTCCTGAGCAGAAAAGTATCCCTCTGAATGCTGCTGGGGGCAAGGGCCTGAACTAGATGGTCAAATTGTTCCTCAGCCACAAAACTCAGAGGATATTTACTAATTTTATTTATTAAATTTCTATACCACCCTTCATCTGAGGATCACAGGGCGGTTTACAAAATAAAATGCATAAACAGAAACAAACAAAAATAACAACCATCACCTCGTATTTCTTAGGCTAGTTACAGCTACTCTCTCATCCTAACTTACAAAAGTTCACTACAAGCTAGCAAGACATGATAGCCAACAGTTGTTTCTAGTAGCCTGGCTTGCTTGCTTTCTGCACCAAAAAAGGTAATATATATCCCTTGCATAGCAAAGAATAGGGCTATATAAAGGAGCAATGTTTGTACTGCATGCCAGTACAGTGGTACCTCTGGTTGCGAACGGGATCCGTTCTGGAGCCTTGTTCGCAACCTGAAAGGACTGCAACCTGAAGTGCTGCGCCTGCGCATGTGCACAGCGTGCTTTGGCGTTTGCATGTGATGTCATTTTGCGCGTCCGTGCATGCGCGAATTGCCAAACCCGTTCCAGTACTTCCGGGTTCGGCGCATTCATATCCCATGACGAACACAACCTGAAGCAATCATAACCAGAGGTACGACTGTATATCTATACCGAGGTGGGAAACCTGCATCCCTACAGATGTTGTGGGACTCCATTAGCCCCAGCCAACATGGCCCATATTCAGGTATGATGGGAGTTGTAGTCCAGCAACAGCTAGAGGCAGTGTTTGAAACTCCCATTGTTCTAGGCATGTTTTGCGACAGGAAACTTCATTAGCGCAAGCAGTTTCTGAGCTCTGGGAGCAGTACTGCGCCTAAGATTTCAGATTAAAACTGCAGAGTGGAAGGAAAGGAAGACCTTTTTCTGCATTCCCACTTCCAGCTACTCTCCGAAGACTGGAGAAAAGACCTTCTTAAGAATATTAAGGGAGTGGGCAGAGGAAGGACTAGACCACGGGGAAATGAACATATTATTTTAGTTGCAGTTCATTCATTTTCAGCTTTGTATTTTTATTATAAAAATGCACACCTAGACATTCCATTGTAGCGCCTATAACCTAGGTTTAAGGTGCCATTTAGCTCCTAGCTTTCATATCTCAGTTTCTAACACTGGCTAGAGGGGCCCAGGTTTCCCATTCCTTTTCCAGTCCAAGGCACTGAAAGTGCTCCAGTATAAACATGAAACCTGCAGTCTTGTGATCCTGCACTGCCAGCAGCTTTTTGAAAAGAAAAATGTTGCGCCTAGTGGGGTATATAGGGAGTTTTGCTTTGCTTATCAACAAAATTAAGATTCCTGGTCACCACTGGCAACAATATTTCCACACCAACCCCAAGTAATCTACTTACAGGTCTGTCACAAGGATAATAGGGAGAGCAACGGAATGACAACCATAAAGCTCCTTACAGCAGGGGGTGCCAACGTTGTGCTCATGAGCACACATGTGCCTGCAGAGGCCTCTGCTGCAGCCCACAGGGTCCTCTTCTGCCCCCAGCAGAAATTGTGCAAATGGATGAAATGGTTGTGAGCACCACACACATCACAGCCTATTCCAGGGGTCTCCAAACTAAGGCCTGGGGGCCAGATGTGGCCCAATTGCTAAATCTGGCCCATGGACAGTCTGGGAATCAGCGTGTTTTTACAAGAGTAGAATGTGTGCTTTTATTTAAAATGCATCTCTGGGTTGTTTGTGGGGCATAGGAATTTGTTCATACTTTTTTTCAAAATACAGTCTGGCCCCCCACAAGGTCTGAGGGACAGTGGACCGGCCCCCTGCTGAAAAGGTTTGCTGATCCCTCGCCTATTATATTGGGTAGAACAGAATGCTTTTTTTCCAAGTCTATTTGTTCACAGGCCCAGAAAGGTTGGTGATCACTGCCTTACAGGAAAAAAATAAAAATAAATTATGGCTAACACCAGATGTAGTATTTGGAAACTCTCTCACATACCTCTTAGCCTGGATATACAGTATAGCCTTTTAGCACCGTTGTGCAGATTAAAAACCAACACCTCCTGCCCTCCTTGGACAAAGAGCAAAATATGATTACGAAAAATAGCTGCTAAACTGTCATCACTGCAGAACCACACAGCCCTAACCTCCTTGGACAAAGGCAAGATATGGAATGATAATCATTAAAGCAATAATTATAGCAACACAAACACCACACCCTGAGCACATTGGAAGGAGAGGAGCAAGATGCAACTACCAGCACAATAATAGTGATTACAATTGCTACACTTGCATTTTGATATCTGCTGTAAACCAACCAGAGTGGCTGGGGAAATCCAGCCAGATGGGTGGGGAATGATGATGATGATCATCAACATCATCTTTCTCTTCATCATGGGATACAAGCTGTTGTTTTCTAATATAATAATAATTACAGCTATTATTCCTATGTTTGGGAATAAATTTATGCATATGCCTATGTTTGTGAAAAACAGATCAGTGACATCTTGATCCCTTGAAGATACAGCAAGGCTCAGGAGTTAATACGAATAAGTACTACTAGCATTATTAGTATTTATTTATTCAATTTCTATACCATCCAAACAGGCTCACATAGTGACAAACAAGAACAATAACACCCCCCCCACAAAAAAAACCCCACTCACATAAGCAATTTAAAAGGCCACAGACTGCTTAATTAGCCAAAGGGCTGGGAAAAGAGGAATGTTTTTGCCTGGCACCTAAAGATGTGGAACAAAAGTGCCAGGTGAGCCTCCCTAGGGAGAGCAATCCACAAAAGTGGGGCCATCACAGAAAAGGTCCGTTCGCATGCTTCTCCTAGAGGTGGGCACATGAAGAAGGGCCTCGGGTGACTGCAGGATCCAGATTGGTTCACATGGGGAGAGGCAGTCTTGGAAGTATCTCAGTTATCTCACAGAATCATAAGAGTTGGAAGGAACCTTGAGGACCATGTAGTCCAAACCTATGCAATGCAGGAATATGCACCTGCTCCTTACAGGGATACAGTGATAACACTGGTTGCAAACAAGATCCATTCCGGAGCCCCATACGCAACCTGAAAGGTCCGCAACCTGAAGTGCCAAATCTGCACATACGCGAAGCGCCGAACCCAGAAGTAACCCGTTCCGGTACTTCCGGGTTCGCCGCGGTCGTAACCCATGCCGAACTCAACCCGCAGCAAACACAACCAGAGGTATGACTGTATTGTGGTCCTGAACCATTTTAAGGTTCTATAGGTCAAAACCAGCACTTTGAATGAAACTAACTGTCAGCGAATAGTCAGGATAGGATCGGTGTCATAGGCTCAAACCCTCTTGTAACCTGGCCCTTGAATTCTGCAACAGCTGCTGTCTCTGTTCAGAAACCATCTTCAGAGAAAGGGAGGACAGGTTAAGTTTCTAGCCGTCTTTCTTCTTCTTCTTCTGCCCGTCCCGGTCCCTCTCCCCAATATTTGCCCTGAAAAGGGTGGGGGGGAGGCTACTTGCAGGTGGAAGGAGAGGGTCCAGGCCTGCCTACTCACCCGAAAATGACCGCGTTCCACACCATGATGTTGTTCTCCGAGGGAGCCCCGCTGACTCCCGCCGGGGGGTCCTCCTGAAGCCTGTTTTCGGAGGGAAAGGGACAAGGGACACCAGCAGCTCAGTGGCAGGAGTGACAGCGCCTCCTTCCCACCCAGCCTGCGCAAACTGCGTAGCGCTCTCTCTCCCCCCCCCCTTCGCCGCTAGCTCGCTCGCCTGCCCGCCTTGCGCAAGTAACGCAACACTGCCCACTACGCTAGCGGCGGAGTCCCTCCGCCGTCGCCATGTTGGATCACCTCACCACCTTCCTCGCTCTCCTGCCCGCTTCCCCACTTCGGGAAACCCGCCCTCCGCCGCGCTTACCTCTTGAAATCCCGCATGAGGCGCCTCCGGGCGGGCGTGGACATCGCGGGGTCGCGGTTATAAATCACTCATACACACCAGCTCCACCGGCCCCCCAGGGAAGGCGGGACGGCGGAGGCGAGAGAGCGGGGCGAGGGCGGCGGCTGGCAAGACTCCGAGCGACAGCGGCCTCTACCACTTCAACAAAGCGCGGGAGGGGGGAGAGAGAGAGACAAACAACGAGGTCCTAACTACGGCGGCGGAGGAGGCTGCCGGGCAATACACCGGGCAGCACCACTGCCGTTGCGAGGGGCGGCGCTCCGCGGGGCCGACTCAGCTCGGGCTGTACCACTGCTCAGGCAACAGGGGGAGCGAGGGGTGAGATGGGAAGCTGCGGTTTGTGGAGCGAGGGCGATACCACCGGAGGGAGGATGAAAGAAAGAGTGGGCGGTGACGTAAAGCGAAGGATTCTGGGCGATACCAAATGGAAGATGCAGTTGGGGGAGGAAGCTACCCTGGTGTGCAGCATAAGGCAACTGTTGGGTGTACCTGTGTAGGCTTCCCTCTCCTTCTCATTGGTGCGCAAGGGACTGGGAGCCGCGCCTCTGGGCGGGACAGTTGTTTACGATTACAGCATTAGGGGCCTGATCCTGCGCACGGCCGCTGGGATGTAAGCGCCACAATTGTTCGAGGGAGCATGCTCTCGATTTTCGAATAAGGAAAGGTGCCTAAGGAATGGAGCATTTGTGCTGCCATATGTCGCTTGGGTTCTCACTAGCTTATTGTCACCACTGTCACTATGATCATGAGAAGCATTAAGAAGAGCCTGCTAGATAAGGCGAAAAGGAGCCTTTTTAGTCCAGTGCCCTGTTCTCACGGGTGACGAAGTGGGGGAACCTTCAGACAGGCTCTGGGCACAAGAGCCCTCTCCTCCTCCAGCAGCTTTTACAGGCTCAGAGACCTCAGAGATATTAAAACAGCTGATTAACTCTTATGTAACTACAACAAAACAACCCACTTATAACCTTATATAAATGTTTATTAGTAGCAAACCAGTTTGATGCACAGTTATTAAAGGAGGAATGGAATAAAGAGTTGGATATCTTGATCTCAACCGAACGATGGGAAACTGTTCACAGCACCCTTTATAGACTCCTTTCAAAGATTCTCTCAGGAGTGGAAGTCATGTGCTTTGAATTTCTTAGGGTGTGTATGCAGTTTCCCTGCAGCGGACCTGTCAAAAACAAAACAAAACAAAAACAGCCTATTTAATAAACAACGCAAGCTGGAAAAAAATGTCCAGAAAATGGCAATTTAAATGATCAAGGGGATGGAGCAACTCCCTTATGAGGAAAGGTTGCAGCATTTGGAACTTCTGTCATGCCACCTCCTGCTCACCTTTTCTCTGCACTAAAAAGAGGAGAGATGATAGAAGTTGATAAAATGATGCATTGCCATGGAGAAAGTGGATAGAAAAATGCCACCCGCTTCTCCCCACCCCAACTAGAACCTGTAGACATCCAATGAAGCTGAATACTGGAAGGTTCAGGACAGATTTGTGGAGTTGGAAGGGATCCCCAAAGACCGCCCCCTGGCCTTGCTGATGTGGTCCAAAGGAAATCCAAGCAATATGTTTGACACCAGCTTGCCTGCAGGAATTGCCAAAAGGAGGCATACAAGGTACCATTCAACCGTCTTAGGGACTCCACTCTGGATTTGTGTAGGGTTTACTCCTGAGCCTTTTCTTCTCCCGAAGATCTCCTGCGCTGCAAGGCAGTGGAGCGTTAGGGTCAGAGTTTTCCTTCTCCTAGATGGGCTCCCTTCCCAGGCTGACGAGCCCCATCCGCCCTTCACTTCCCTCTACAGCATGTGCAGAAACCACCTTCTTGATCACTGGACCCACACTATTGGTCTTGTCCTTGCAATCTACTGGAGCCTGGCTTCACATGCAGAGGAAGTCCCTAACTCACCAAAGGTTTGAGACCCATTGGCTACCTCGCTTGGTTTAGCCAGTCGAACCTGTTCCCAGGGTGTGGCAGACCTAGCAGGCCCAAGTTAACCATGCCCATTACTTCCAATGTTATGAGAGAATGATATATGATTGAATGCTATGCTATGCTTCCTCTCATTGGTGTGCAGGGGACTGGGAGCTTCTCCTCTGGGCAGGGCCCTTGTTTAAGATTACAGCATTAAGGGCCTGATCCTGTGCACCACTACTGGGAAGTAAGCCGCACAAGTGATCAAGGGGGCACGCTGTAAAATAGGTGTGTGCAATAAAGAATGGAGCTTTAGTGCTGCCATTTGTCACTTGGGCTCTCACTTGCTTACTACCAACATTATCATGCCTTGGCCACATGCAAAATGGTAGTTCCCTGTAGTTCCTTCAGGGAACTGTTTAATATCAGGTGTGAGAGTTATTCTTAGGACTATGGGAGGAAGTTTAGAGCAGGGTTTCCCTAACTTGGGTCTTCAGCTGTTTTTGGACTACAACTCCCATCATCCCTGGGTGGCTGGACTAGCAATCAGGGATGGTGGGAGTTGTAGTCCAAAAAACAACTGAAGACTCAAGTTAGGGAAACCCTGAGTTAGAGAGAAGCCAATTGTGATCCTCTGTGTTCAGGTCGACCAAAAGGATAGTGGATTCTGAATAATTACTTTGCAAACCTGTCACTTTGTGGAATTTATTGAGTTGCTCCAATATATAGGGGAAGGCCACCTGGGGGTTCTGGAGGATCAAGAGAGTGTCACTCCACAGTTTCATGTTGTGTTCTACACTTCTCACCGTAACCCATTTTACTGAAGTGTTCTCACAAAGTTTCAATTAAAGTGCCTCTATAAGCACTGCAAACAGCAGTGGGGACAGAGAGAAACGTTGGTGTATACCTCGAAGGAGGTCAATTCTGGTTTTTAGGTACTTTTTATGATTGCATAGATTTCATTTTTATTATTTTGTATAATTCTTATGCATAATCTTTGTTTATATGTTTGACTGCAACCTGTATTTTGTTGCCTTATTAATGAATCTGAATTTGACATTCCTACTGCAGGCAATGAACACACTAAGGGATATGTTTATGTGTGTATGACTCAGACTTGGCACACCTGTGCATCCTCTCACTTCCTTCCATGTGCATTTAAGCCCCAGCTGAAATGACAGAGTAAGGCTAATATTAGCACTTTAACTAGTCATTTGGCCCCTACTCTATCTCTTGCTTGGCTTCCATTCAGCTGCGTTCAGTCATGCCAAACAGAAGGGATTTACTCGGGGGGGGGGGGGGGGGAATTCAACATCACATGGGGAAAGGAAGAGTTCGTTGCTTGTGACTTCTTTTATTTAACATGCTGTGCTCTGTGCTCTTCCTTCAGGAAGCTCAACCATTTATAGAGAACTCCCAGGCAATCTACTATCGAAGTAATGATGAGTCTGACCCTTACGTAGCTTTAACAATGTGGCAGCATTAAAAAAAAATTAAAACAACAACAATGTGGCAGCATCACATGCCTTTAGACCACTCTGAGATGAACGCTAGTGTACATAACACTGAAAGAAACAGTGGTAAGGCTTTCTGCCCAGTTTTTTATGGGCTGACTTCCAATATTCCTTGGAATTGAGAGAAGCTATAACAATGGCAACAAGAGGCTATCTGAGATAACATCGTGCCACTGGTTCCTACACACAGGTGTTGCAACAGTTCAACTCACTCTGTGTTCTCACTCGTGCCCTCTGCATGATGTTCCACTGTAACTCCCAACATGCATGCCCACTGGCCATGCTGCTGGGGCTAATGGGAGCTTTACTCCAACAATCATCTGCAGGGTATCATGTTGGTTGCCCCGCCCGCCCAACTGAAATAAAACCCACTGTCTAACCTGAGGAGCTTGAGCACATTGCTTTACACAAGGAAGGTCTCAGGTACTATTTCTAACTCAAGCAGAGATTGTGGGAAGTACTTGGAGAGCTGCTGCTCCCAACACCAGACGAGAATGTAAAGTAAGATATTTACTAAAATAAAAATTAAAAAATAGGCACAGCTCCAGAAAAACAACAACCTGATTTTGGAAAGCTTTTGTAGGCTTGGAGTTGGAGAGCAGCTATTGAAAACTACCTTTAGGAACATGTTTTTGCAGTTTATTCAATCAATCAATCAATGATTTTTTTCAGCCCAGTCTTCATTCATTCATGAGCTCTGTTTTAACAATGTCTTGGGTATTTGGGGAATTGATCTAGGTGACTGTTCAGGAAATGGAGCTTCACACTCATATTGCACCCAAGATTGTGGAAAGCCAACAACATTTTTTCAACCACAACCTCATAGATGTCTGCTTTTATGTTGCCAAGGAAGTCTTTGATAACTGCCACGAAAGACAGCCATGCTTTCTTCTCTTTGCCATTCATCTTCCTGACAAATTCCTCATCTTGAACAAGGCCACGAATCTGAGGTCCATCAAACACACCTGCTTTGATCTTCTCGAAAGACAAAGCGGGAAAAGCTGCAACTATATGTTGAATACATTTACCTTCAGTATTTAATGTCATCACAAACTGTTTCATCAAGCCATCTTTTTCCATGTCTCTTATGTCGCTTTTCAAACTCCAAATTAATTCTTTTAAATCCATTTTAGAATAAAATCCAGAATTCCTCCTTCCATGTTGATTGTGAAGCAATATGAGTGTGAAGCTCCATTTCCTGAACAGTCACCTGTCCTAGATCAATTCCCTGAAAACCTTGGGGCAGTCAGTGATGAACAGGGAGAGCACTTCTATCAAGACCTGAAGACAATGGAAGAGCGTTATCAAGGGCGATGGGACAAAAGTATGATGTCAGACTACTGTTTGACCATCAAATGAGAATCCCCTGTGCAAGTCCACAAACGCAAGTGTTAGTGCAGTTGTTGGAACCCAGTGGGATTGGGAAAAGGTTGCACTTGCCTCAAGTCTGAGTTGCACAGACAAGAAGAAGAAGAAGAGTTTGGATTTGATATCCTGCTTTTCACTACCCGAAGGAGTCTCAAAGCGGCTAACATTCTCCTTTCCCTTCCTCCCCCACAACAAACACTCTGTGAGGTGAGTGGGGCTGAGAGACTTCAGAGAAGTGTGACTAGCCCAAGGTCACCCAGCAGCTGCATGTGGAGGACCAGAGACACGAACCCGGTTCCCCAGATTACGAGTCTACCACTCTTAACCACTACACCACACTGGCTGTCATGCAACTGACTTGCACAATTACAGTCATACCTCAGGTTACGGCTGCTTCAGGTTGTGTGATTTCGGGTTGCACACCGCGCCAAACCTGAAAGTAATGGAACGGGTTACTTCTGGGTTTCGGCGCTTGCACATGCACAGAAACACTGAATCGTGCTCTGCAGATGTGCAGAAGTGCCAAAATGCGCCACGCGTGTGCGCAGACGCAGCGGTGCGGGTTGCAAATGCGCCTCCTGCACAGATCGCGTTCGCAACCCGAGTGTCCACTGTATTACACAAAGATCCCAAGACGTGTGGAGTGTTCTGCTCTCAAGGTTGCACTTTCATTTTTACTACTTCACACTTAGCTACCGGTACTTGCACAGATCTATTCTGCTCCAAACAATATATTCTTTGAACCTCTTGGAACTTAGCATTTAAGAGGTACGGGGGTTAATTCTGTGTATATAAATTTGCAAAGGAACAATAGAATTAAGGTTTTTTTCCTCAACTCTGTATGTTTATTTTATAACAATTCTTCTGTGAAGAAAAGGCATGTTATCTCTGCAGACACAAATTCACACTTTTGAGAACTGCAAAAACAAGCACCTGTGAAATATCTTCTTGTTAGAAAAACTGCCTCAAATAATCTTACATAAACCTCTGGAAGAGAATGACATTGTGAATGGATTAATGGAATCCATTTACCAAAAAAAAAATAAACATTGCATATATAGCCTCATGCTACATAATTAAAAACAAATCCTTATTTCCCGATGAATAGCCTTTGGACTGTAATGTAACTTAAATAGAAAACTATCTTTAGAAAGATTTTTTCTCCAAAAGCATTCTATTTTTTTAAAAAAATCCGATTTAAATTTTTTTAAAAAATTAAATTTTAAAAATCTGTTTTAATTTTTTTTTAAGTCTGATTTAAAAAAAAAATAATTAAAAAAGATTTTTATCCACCCTGAATACCACTGAAAGACATTGTGAATAGAGTGTTAATTTCAGGACAAATTCCAGAATCATGGAAGGAGGCATATATCACCCCAATCTCAAAAGAGGACAAAGACCAACTTTTGATTTGTGATTACAATTTATTTACAACTATATTAGCATATAAGCTTTAAAAAGTGTTGAATGAGTTGTTCCATATGGACCAAGTGGGATTTCTCCCCAATAGGCAACTGAAAAATAACGTAAGGAAAGTTAAAAACATAACAGAATATCTGAAAGTACACAATGAAAAACAGGCTGCCCTGATCTTTCTCGATGCAGGAAAAGCATCTCCTGGTTATTTATGAAAGAAGTGTTTGAAAAAATGGAACCAGGTGATGCCTTCTTAGGAGGTATCAACTCTATATAAGGAACAATGGGAAAATAGTAAACAACATCATCTCAGAAAAATGCAGTATCATGAAAGGAACAAGACAAGGATGCCCACTCTCTCCGCTATTATTCTCATCCTAGAAGCTTTATTGCAAAATATAAGGAATAATGATAAAATTAGAGGAGTAAGAGTGAGCAAACAAAACTGCAAAATAAAAGCTTTCATGGATGATATTGTCTTAACTCTGGAACAACCCTTAGAAAGTGTACTAGAGCTATTAAAGGAGATAATCGAATTTGGAAAATTGGTGGGCTTCAAAATAAATAAAGATAAAACCAAAATGTTAGTTAAGAACATGGATAATCAAGCCAAAAACAAATCAGTGGAAATTAACAGATGGAAGACAGAGGAAAAAGGTAAGTATTTAGGTGTGTGGCTATTGGTAAATAAAAATGACATCTACAGTGATACTATGCAAGGACTTGGAAAGAAGTTTTAAAAGATTTAGATATATTGGGCAGAATGCAATTATCATTACTGGGGAGAATCTTAGCAATAAAAATGAATACTCTCCTAAAAATGCTATTTCTTTTCCAAACAATGTCTTAAAGAGTGGCGAAAAGATCTGTCTAAGTTTATTTGGCGGGGGAAGAAGCCTAGGATAAAGCCTAGGATTCTTATTGACATAGAAGATAGAGGCGGTTTCGCACTCCCAGACTTAAAATTGTATTTTGAAACTGCTTGCCTGTGCTGGATAAAACATTGGGAACTGCTGCTAGAAAATACACAGTTGCTAGACTTGGAGGGCCATGTCGTCAAATACTGTTGGCACGCTTGTATTTGGTATGGCAAAGATGGAATACATAAAAGCTTTGCCAACCATGTTATTATTATATATATAAAAAACTTAATTAGGGTATGGGGAAAATACAAAAATTTATTAGAAAACAAAACACCGACATGGTTATCCCCAACAGAAGCTGATACAAGGAAAAAAATTAATATGAGGGATAATTTGAGTGCCTATAATGAACTGTTAGACTTTTCAGAAGAACAAAAAAATGAAATAAATTGAAGAGATTAAAGAATATGTGTTGGATTGGCTATATTATAACCAAATCAATTCAAAATTTAAGGTAGACAAGAAATTGGGATTTGCAGAAAAAACCATCACAATTCAAATTAGAAATATTAATATCTAGAATTAAAAATAATCTAAAATGTACAGAATATTACTCATTTGAGAAACAAAAGAAGAATTTGTGAAATCTTCTATGATTAAATGGACACAAGATGTGGGTCATAATATTGATCTGAACCTGTGGGAACAATTGTGGGAAATAAACTTAAAATTTACTGCTAGTTATGCGCTAAAAGAGAACTATGCCTGGGCAATATATCAATATGACCTATGCTGGAAGTGCAAAGAAAAAAGCGGCACATTTTATCATTCATGGTGATCTTGTAGAATAATAAAATAATTTTGGGAGATGGTGTATAACCAACTTAAGAAAATGCTTAGAATAATGTTTCCCAAACGCCCTCAGATGTCGACTACTCACAAGTCTGGGGATGCTGCCTCAACCATGGCTGGCAACGAAGTCGCGGGAGCTCCAGCATCCGACATGACTTCGCAGGAAAAAGTTTCAAGGTTTAGGAGCATCCCTCGAAAGCTGCACAAGGCGTTCGGGCCGTTTCGGGATTAGCCGGGAGGGCAACCAATCAGAACGAAGGATCGGCTTGAGGACCTTCACATCAATGTGAAGGCGGAGAGTCCCCTGGTGGAGAGAGAACGCAGTGACGCCACTAAGATATAGAGGTTTAAAAGAAGGGGGGGTGGGGAATCCCTATAAGCACTGCCCAAAACCCTCGCTTCCGGTTCATATTCGAAGCCCGACGAATGCGGGGCAGAAAGACAATACGAAGAGGGGTGGGGAGCTTCGCTGCGGCTCCCTTCTCCCAGAATGTTTCCTCCCCCACCGCCTTTTGCATCGGCACAGGAGCCAACTCCTAGGGGATGAGGTCACTTCATTTCCCCCCCCCCGGCTCCCAAAATAAAATATTACAGGGGCCACCCCCACCCCAAGTTAATGGGCCTCGTTATTCAAATGGCGTGTGCAATGCGTTCGATCATGTGGGGAGAGGCTTATCTAGCTAGCTAGCCCGCCCCCCACCCCCACCCAATATATTTTATTCAAGCTGGCACGCTCGTGTATCGTCGATTGGGAACCGGAAGTTGTAGGTGCAGGTTTCGTTCAGAGCTATGGGCCTTTATAGAAAAGGGGGGAAACCCTAAACGCACTTCCTCGCGAGCAAGCGGAGCTAACATCGGAGGCTAGGAGGGGCCCGATCCCCTCCCTTCCTCCGCTGCCATGCCGAAGGTGGTGTCCCGCTCCGTGGTTTGCTCCGACACCCGCGACCGGGAGGAGTACGACGACGGCGAGAAGCCCCTGCACGTCTATTACTGCCTGTGCGGGCAGATGGTCCTGGTCCTGGGTGAGCATAGAGAACCGGGTCGGGGCAGGGGAGGCCCCGATCCCGCAGGCAGCGCTTTCCTTCTCCGCTTCCTCCATTTCAACCCTACGCCTTCTACCTACCCGGGGCTCTGGGTTTAGCTGGCGCGGTTCTTTCCCGTCCTCGCGACGACCCTGCGAGGTAGGCTAGGCAAAGGCAGGCAGGCTTAAATTTCAGCGGTGCTGCTGTGCCAACGGCCGCGGACTTCCTTCTTCTCCACCCCCACCAAGGGGTTCCGGGAACTGCCGTTTGTTCAAGGCCCTGCCATGGGATCAAGAACCTCAAGATTTAGATTGATTTGGGCGCTGCTGAGACATCTCCATCTCGCGAGGCCTGTTCCCCTTTTAGTGCTATATTTAGTTAGTTAGTTAGTTAGTTCGTACACACCGTCCTTCATCCAAAGATCACAGGGCGTAAAAATGCAAAATATGGACCCAGGAATGGTTTGGTAAATATGCCCCACCAGGAGGCAGACCCTGTTTTCTACTTCCGTGCCCCAATAAAAAGTAGAGTCTTGGACCCCCGATGGTCATCTAGTGTAATCCCCTGCAATGCAGGAATCTTTCGCCCAATGTGGGGTTTGAACCCACAACCCTGATTTTAAGAGTCTCATGCTTCACCAACTGAGCTGTCCCAGAGGTTGGGTGGTCGTCTGTCATGGATGCTTTAGTTGAGTTTTCCTAATTGCAGAGGGTTGGACTAGATGACTCTCGGGCTCCCTTCCAACTCAGCGGTTCTGGGTGTTCAATCAGTGTCCCTGTGTATACAAATAGTCAGTCTATTTATAGTTATTCACAGGTAAAGTTCAGCAGCTGAACTAATAAAAAAGTGTAGTCTTTCATAGAAACACATGTACATTTGCAGAGATACATTGCACACATTGAGTGTGAACAGGCCTATTTGTTCTATGGGGGGGGAACCTTTCTATCTGTATTTTCTACACCATGAACAATTTTATACACTTCTCTTTTATTGTTCATTGAGTTCAGTGGGACTTAGGTCCCCTTGGAACTATATATTTAAAGCAGTATCGTGCCATTTTAAACAGTTGCATTTGCCCAAGGAATCCTGGAAACTGTAGTTTCCCAAAGGTACTGAGTTGTTAGGAGACACCTCCCTCACAGTACTACAGTTCCCAGAATGGTTTAATAATGAATCCCTCTTCCCAGGGAACTTGGGAATTGTTGCTCTGGGAGGGCCTCCTAACAACCCACAGCATCTGCAGCAATGTTCTGCCTTCACTGTTGGGTAAATATTTGCATGTTTTTAAAAATAAAAATAATAAAATGGGGGGGGGGAGAGGAGAGGAATAATAATAATAAAGACCTGCTTTATAACATGCTGTGAGGGTTGAAAGTACATTTTAAATATATGGAAATTTGTATTTTCTTCCTAGTTAGTTTACTAAAAACAGATGACCCCAGGGGCCTTTAGCAGGACAGAATTTTGTCCTTATGTGGTGAAAAACTGTTTCTAGTCTCTGTGTTTCTGCAGATTGTCAGCTGGAGAAGCTGCCCATGAGACCTCGAGACAGGGCCCGGGTGATTGATGCGGCCAAACACGCCCACAAATTCTGCAACACTGAAGAGGAGGAAAACGTTTATCTCCGCAGGTAGGACGATCCAGCCTCTCCCACAAAGTCGCTGTGCAGGCATAAAGGCTTAATCACCCTTGTGGTTCCTGGGCTGCCATTTTTTATTCTGCTAGCCTGCATATGGACAGAACAGAATTGAAAATGGTTTACTCAAGTATGTAATGCTTTCTTACTTGTACAAACCTTAGGGTCCTCCCTTGGCTGCTGATACCTCCTTACTTTGTGTAGATTGGGCCATTTTAATTACAGAAAGGTCGACACTGGAGGAATCAGTTAATTGTTAATATATATAGCAAGAGGGAGTAAAGTTTTTCACCCCAAGCCAGTGATTTTCTTTGTTGCTGTTGTTAGGGTTTCATGTTCAGTTCTTCAGTGCAGAGTATGTGTGGTTAGGGTCTTCTGTTCATACATTCAACACTGTCTCTCTTCCTCCCCCAGACCAGAAGGCATTGAACGGCAGTACAGAAAAAAGTGTGGAAAGTGAGTATGACGTTATAGGTATTTTGGGGATCTTAGCAGTGTCTTATTTACAATTTTATTTGTAAACTGCTTGGAAAGTTCTTCGATCAAGCATTATATGAAACTCCTAAATAATTAATTAAAATATTATTTGTACACACATACATACAGGTACACACACACACACACACACACACACACACACACAACACACTCTCTCTCTCTCTCTCTCACTCTCTCTCTCACACAAAGAGAAAGATTCAAGCTTTTATAATTTCGTCACAACTCGAGCAATACCTGACCAGCCAATGTGATTTTGTTTAATGTCCAATGAATTAGCAGATAATTCATTCTTTTTATTTTTCTCCCCATCCCCAAACTTGTTAGGTGCGGACTTCTTCTCTTCTACCAGCACCAGCAGAAGAACGCCCCAGTAACATTCATTGTTGATGGTGCTGTGGTCAAATTTGGACAGGGCTTTGGAAAAACGAACATCTACACCCAGAAGCAAGAGCCACCCAAGAAGGTAGGGACGTGGATTCTGTAGAATCATGGCTGCTTCCTTGCTGGGAGCTCAAAACTGAGACTGTGGCTCTGAGTGCCTGGCTGTTGCTCAGCTAGAACAGTAGGAGACGGCTTGATGGCAGTGGCCATCAAGCTTAGGGTTGGCAACCTTCTGGGGACAGCAGGACCAGTAGGCTCATTTCTATGCACACTTGCAAATCCCTCTCTTTTCTCTATCCAGGCAATCAAGGAGCATGATCAAATATACTTTCTAGTGAAGCAAAAATGCTCAAGGAGGGCTGGTGAGGGCTGTGTGACCTAGGGAGAATTCCAAGGTCCAGACAGAAGCACCTGGAGGACCAGAGATGACCCAGGCCTGGGCTAGGCAGCCCTTTGTTCTGCTCTCGTTCCACCAAAAGAGAATTATTTTCTCTTCCTGTTACTGCTACACTTTAGAAGAGGCTCTTCTGGTGATGTGAATTAGAGGACAGTTGCTTCTGCACATTCCAAGCTAGGGATGAGGAATATGTGGTCCTCCAAATGCTGCTGGACTACAAATACCATAATCCCTGAGTGCTAGTCATGCTGGCTAGGGCTGATAGGAGCTTGGAGTCCAGCAATATAGAGAAGGCTCCAGGTTCCTTGCCACTGTTCTATGCCCCAAGCTGATGCACACTTAATCAAAAATATACATGCCTTTGTTTTCAAGGTGATGATGACCAAACGGACGAAAGACATGGGCAAATTCAGTTCAGTCACAGTCTCCACCATTGATGAAGAGGAGGAGGAGATTGAAGCGGTGAGTTTTCTCTCTCCTTCCCTGTGGTAGTATGCGAAATCTAGGCTGCCTTTCTGTAGCCATCTTATTTGGCCAGCTAGTTCAGATCGGTGTGTGAGCTGGCCTCTGCAGTTGCTGGCCCTGTAAATTGACTTTTTCCCTTTCGGGAAGAGCTCCAGTATGGTTAACTGGTTAGAATGTATGATTATTATTATTATTTGTGAAACACAAAAATGTGTTTTATGTTTGAATCAGATGTTTAGACAGGGACTTCTTCGTATGTCATTTGCAACTACAAGGACACAATGAGCAAATCTGGTTGCAGAGTCAACAGGGAAAGAGCTAAGGAGGACAGAAAATGCATGCATCACTAGAGTGGAACAGACTATCCCCCAAAACACTCGTGCTACACCGATATTGCTGATGTTGCTCATCCCCATCCCAGAGCCAGTGCAACCGCCCAGGCAGTCACAGCTTTTGGACTCCTTCCTTACCATATCAAACACAGAGTCCATTAGCTTGGCTCCCTCTGTGCAGTGGCCCTCGGCATAGTTGTTTACAGCACCACTGTGGCCAAAGACAAAGCTGTCAGGTCTGAAGATCCGGCCAAAAGGTCCAGACCTAACTTGAGTCCATTGTGCCAGGTTCCAAGTCAACAAGGATTGCATGGGAAACGTACTTGTTACCAGATGCTTCATTGTAGTAAAGGTAAAAGGTAAAGTACCCCTGGATGGTTAAGTCCAGTCAAAGGCGACTATAGAGTTGTGGTGCTCATCTCACTTTCAGGCCAAGGGAGCTGGCGTTTGTCCGCAGACAGCTTTCTGGTTCATGTGGCCAGCATGACTAAACCGCTTCTGGTGCAACAGTACACCGTGACAGAAACCAGAGTGCACGGAGATGCCGTTTACCTTCCTGCCACAGTGGTACCTATTTATCTACTTGCACTGGCGTGCTTTTGTAGTGCTAGGTTGGCAGGAATTGGGACAGAGCAACGGGAGCTCACCCCGTCGCAGGGATTCAAACCTCCAACCTTCTGATCGGCAAGCCCAAGAGGCTCTGATCGGCAAGCCCAAGTGGTTTAGACCACAGCGCCCTTCATTGTAGTATTCACTGATCCTCTCTAGCTGCAGGTTTCTTTCTCTGTGGTAGCTGTCTGTGGGGTCAATGCCGTGCTCGTTACTGATGACCTCCCATAAGTTCATGCCAATTGGTTGCCGCACCAGCTGGCCTGGGTGTGCACTATCTCATACATGGTGACGGCTTTATTCAACGCTGGCCTCCACTTACTGGCCATTTCTGCCTCTGGTACACCCTCCAGCTCTGGCAGCTAGCAACAGGGAGCACCTCTGCAAAGATTTTGGCCAGAGAGAACTGCATTTGAAACATCCCACTCCGCCACAAATATATGCTGCCTCTCAGTCTCAGCTGCCTCTGAGGGGTAGGGAAAGGAGGCGCCATGAATACATACTGTGCATGTCATAAACCCTTGCAAATAAGCCTGCAACAGTAACTGGCCTCCTGAAAGACGACAAGCCTATGTTTCCATGGTGGTTGCAGAGAAAGGGAAGCTGTTGCAGGTGCAACTGCCAGCAAAGTGGACTGAATTGCAGGTACTAGCCCCACTCCTTTGTCTCAGAGGACAGCAGTGGGAGCTGTTGCCTGGCATTAGCAAAGTGACTTAAATAACCCAGATGGCCTCCAGAGAAAAAAAGTCTTGATAAACACGTTACTGAGAAACTGAGCAAAAACAGTGCATACTCCAAGGAGAAAGGAATTGGTTTTTTTTTTTTTTTTTGTCTTTCCTTCACTGACGCTTTGTACATATCTGGGAGACTAAACATGCAGAGGAAAAGCTCCCTCAGAACTACACAGCCAATCAGGCCCCTTTCTACCTCTGTGAAGATCATGCCACTCTGTCTGGTTGCTAAGCAATGGCTTTACCCGTCCTCCCTTTGGCTGGTTGACTTTAACCATAACAGAATTAACCCTTGTTGCAAACTGAATGAACCCTGCTTTGCGCTTCCAACACCTAGTAGGTGGAGACCAAAAGGAAACACCAGGGGAAGGCCATGGGTGAGGTCCGGAAATACCAAGTGCATCATGATATTTCTCTTCCTGATGCCAGTGTGCTTTTTGCTGTGATAACTTTATGCAAGCTGCTCCAAGAGCCTCTTGGATAGAAACAGTGACATAAGCACTATAAATTAATGCTAATCCCTTGCGAAAGAAACTGCCTTCTACTGAGTGGGCTGCTAGAAGAGTAACAAGGCAAACAACCCCTCCACCATGAAGCCCACTCATTCTCATGCACAGAATTATTGGTCACTATGGCAAGGAGGCGAGCTGTTTAATATAAGGCTGGTGTCATACTATATACACATGAAAGCCACTTTGCAGCTGGGGGGGGGGTAAGGAAGCATCTCTTGAAGAGCCACAAGCCCATGGAACTATTCTTACATAGATCAGTGAGCAAAAAATAGAAATAGGTATAATTGAATCATAGAGTTGGAAGGGACCCAGGGGTCATCCATTCCAACCCCCTGCAGTGCAGGAATCTCAGGTAAAGCATCCACAACAGATGGTCATCCAACCTCTGCTTAAAAACCTCCAAGGAAGGAGAGTCCACAACCTCCCAAGGGAGACCATTCCACTATCTTAGGCTGCTCTCTGCAGAGGGTGGTTTCTCATAAGCTGAGTAGTCAAGTTTCATCCTCTGTAGCCTCAAATGGTACAGCCAAACAAAAACTGCACCATGTTATACTGCTGAGTAAACATTCTTTAGTATGGGGTAGAGAGGGAGTTGGAAAGGACCCTGAGGGTATATGTATCGGCATCCAATGAAAATCAAGGCACCAGAAAGGGATTGTGAAGTTAACAGTTGAGGAGTTTCCCAAAATAGATGGTGGGGTAGGGAGAAAAGTGTAATGCCACTTCCTTAACGTGCAATGTCTTTTTAATGACTTTTTCTGGTGCAGAGCACTACTAAGTGTTGGACTTTGTGTTAACTTCCCTACCTCTCATGTGTTTTTCCAGCGAGAAATTGCTGATTCGTATGCACAGAATGCCAAGGTGATTGAGAAGCAGCTGGAGCGGAAGGGCATGAGCAAGAGAAGGCTGCAGGAGCTGGTGAGTTGTCTCTCCTCTCTCTCTCTCTCTCTCTCTCTCTCTCTCTCTCTCCTTCCTTCCCATTTCATGGATGGGCTAGATGCAATAATTTTCTTTATATGCTAGTAAGATTCAGTTCATTGACTACTTTCAGACAGTCACATTTTAGCTTAGGGCTTATCCACACTCACCTTTCTCCGCTTTTCTCAGTAACAACCCACAATTTAAAGCTCCACACACACACACCCTGTTTTGGGTTTTCTTCTTTTTTGCTCCAGAACTTTCCACGTGAAAAACTGCTCTTTAAAGCTCAATTGGAGCGAACGTCAATCGACGGAAAATCCAAATTGATGTTTGCTCCGATTCAGCTTTAAAGAGCAGGTTTTTCTGGGGAAAACTTGGGGCAAAAGGGGAAAAAAAGATGCTCAGACATGGAGCATTAAAGCGTGGACATGTGCCTGGAAAGTGCAGGGCAAAAAGTAAGAGGGGTTAATCCCTTAGTTAGCTAAGACAGAAACAAGCCTTCTGACTGCACAAGTGAGAAAACTGTTAGAATCCCTCCCAGTCCAGACTCAGGGGTGGGGAAACTTTTCCAACCAGCAGACTGGATCCCGGGGTAACCACCTCCATGTCACAATAGCATCAGGTGACCCAGTTTTCTTTTGTATTGTGGCTTGAGTTGAAGCCATTTCCTACAAAGGAAGTTCCCTGTTGATCTAAGCAGGGCTTGAAATCATCGCTAATCAGCTAATAGGCACTGGCTTCCAGTAGGGGTCAGCTGCAGCACAGAATTCCACATTAGCAAGTTGTCCTGTTCCAGTGCTGTTAAAGACATTTTCCTAGTCTAAGCAGAAAAAAGGGAAACTACGGTTAATTGAATATTTCCTAGTATATTCTCTCCTTCTGCACAGGGAGGAGTGATGGGGCTGTGTGTGCTCCCACAAGGCTTATTAAACTGAGATATGGTCATCCAAATAAGCACATTTTTCACACTTTTAACAGCGCATCTTACAAGTGCAGGCATGATGAACTCTACAGATATTTTTGTGCCACCAGTATGTTGTGAAGCATTTGTTCTAGAAAAGCACTGAACTGTTTTATCAAGAAAAGTCTGGAATACTGCCTTCCTGGAGCTAGTTGTCTGGGCTGGGTAATATTCAGACCATTACAGCAGGTTTAGGGAAACCTGTTTCATCTCGAGGGCCAGTGAGTGGGGGGTATCTGGAGGGAGGGTCTCAGATGGAGAGGCATGAAATATCTGGAATTGCTAGTGGTATATCCAGCCATGGTGGTATGTCAGATCATGAAGAAATGTGGTTAGTGGCCAGTGAAGTGAATATTCAGGAACTCAATATATTATTGATCTAAGGATACTTTGTTAAGTTGCTGAGGAACTTGCTGTAACCTGGAATACAATTTGAAAACTAGCGCAGTGGGAGGTAACATTCCTCTAGTCTTTTGTCTGTGTTTCTGAAGCACCAACATAATAATTAACACTGGATTTAGGGATGTTAATATTCCAATTTACCCTTTAATTTTTTAATTTTTTTTGTTTTAATCAGGCTGAGCTGGAAGCGAAGAAGGCCAAAATGAAAGGAACGCTTATTGATAACCAGTTCAAATAAGGAGCATCGATATAGAGGACTAGCCAAGAAATGTCATTTAGGAAGTAGGGACAGCGGAAAACACAATACCCCAACACCCCTTTTATCTGCCCTATGAAATCCAGACATCACTAATTTGCTTCAATGATTCTACCATGGAAGATATAACTGCTCCATTTTTTTAAATGGATTTTGCATTTTTTTCTGGGGTGTGCACACCATGTTATTAATGTGTTCGGAAACTTTTTGAGTTATACTTCCATTGAATTTTACTTCCATTGGATTATACTTCTTCCATTTCAGAGCTGAGCAGAGAGGCATTAGTTTGCCTCTGTTATGCAATTTTTTTTAATTTTTATAATCTTCATGTGTATGTAGAAATTTTACATATTGTAAGCATTGCGTTGCCGAGGTGGAAACAATGTGTACAGAGAAATAAACCCCTAACAAGTTGTTTTTATGTGGCTTATCATTTCCCACCCACCCATGTCTCTTGACATAAAGTTAAATTTCTTTATCACACATGTATTCCTTGGAGAGATCAGAGGGGATAATCTGGAGCTCTTGGGCAGTCTTCCACCCAGATATTGATCACACTAAAAGCTATACTTCAGGTGGCATCAAATGTGACTCGACATTTATCATGCAGGTTTTAAAAATGCATGGAGAGGGAATTTAACCATTTCCCCTCCAAGTTACCACACTATTTGCTCTGGGGGAAATCTCATTGTCATGCAAATGGGGAATTCCCCTTTCACCCCAAAGCAAATAACAGTTTCAGAAGAAGGTATTCCCTCAATGCTGCAAGTGGAAGAAAAGGGTAAAAGTCCTTCTCCGTACCTCCTTTGATCCTCCCCTTTGTAGCTGATTCAATGTACCTTTTTAGGCGAGGGAAAAAGAGAAACCCTGCAGGTGAGATGCCCCCCCCCCCTGGATTTTGGGAGCTCAATTTCCATCAGCCCCAACCAGCATGGCTAGTGGTCAAGGAAGATGGGAGTTGTAGTCTAGGAACGGCACCCTAGGGTAATAGAGGTGGAGATGCAGTGTTTCTCTGAAGCTTTTGTATAAAATCCAAGTTTTCATTAAGCAAGAGAGAGTGATTTTGTTGTAGTAATAATGATGCTTGGCCTGCTGGAGGCTTCAAACTCCAGCACAGTGTTGGCAAAATCCAAGCCAAATTGCCAAGTCAAGCAGGAAGTGATTGGGTTCACCCAGGTTGTTAACTAGGGACCAATCAAAAGTTTGTGTTCCATGAATGGAAGGAGAGTCCCACTCATGGGAGGGCTCCTGTGAATGTGCAAACAAATCAGAATGATTGCTCAATAGAGAGGGTTTTTTTTTTTTTTAAAGCCCTGCGTAAGTTTCTTGCAAGCAAATAGTGCTGCAAGCTCAATGAACAAGTTGTCTAGAGAGGCCCCAAGTTCTTATCAGCCATACTCTGTATATTCTGGTGTATAAGACTACTTTTTAATCCAGGAACATCTTCTCAAAAGTCAGGGGTTGTCTTATACGCCGGCTGGAGAATCTGCGGTCGAGTGTATCTCAAACTCTGTATCTTAACTGGAAAAGTTGGGGGTTGTCTTATACACCCAGTCGTCTTATACGCCGGAAAATGCGGTAACATTATGTTGTACATCACCCTGAGTTCCTTTAGGAGGGAGGGTTGTATTTAAAGGAAATATTGTTATTAATAAAAGGGACGCAGGTGGCGCTGTGGTCTAAACCACAGAGCCTCTTGGGCTTGCCAATCGGAAGGTGGTTCCGAAGGTCGGCAGTTTGAATCCCTGCGGGGTGAGCTCCTGTTGCTCGGTACCTACTCCTGCAAACCTAGCAGTTCGAAAGCACGTCAAGTGCAAGTAGATAAATAGGTACTGCTCTGGCGGGAAGGTAAACAGCATTTCCGTGACCTGCTCTGGTTCGCCAGAAGCGGCTTAGTCATGCTGGCCACATGACCCGGAAAAACTGTCTGTGGACAAACGCCAGCTCCCTCGGCCAGTAAAGCGAGATGAGCGCCGCAACCCCAGAGTCGTTCGCAACTGGACTTAGCTGTCAGGGGTCCTTTATCTTTTTATTGTTATTAATAGTAATAATTTTATTATCATGAGACCACCTATTTATCTACTTGCACTTTGACGTGTTTTCAAATTGCTAGGTGGGCAGGAGCAGGGACCAAGCAACGGGAGCTCACCCCATCGCAGGGATTCGAACCGCCGACCTTCCAATTAGGAAGCCCTAGGCTCTGTGGTTTAACCCACAGTACCACCCGCGTCCCTAAGACAAACTTAGTGGTCATCTAATTGCTCCAGCTTTATTGCTGGAACAAGATTCAACCTAATTATATCTAAATAATCCATCGCTGCCCCCCACCTACTGAGATAAAGGGCAGGATTCCCACTTATGAAGTGGGAAGTGATCCAACAGGTCTCCTGTTACAATTCTGCCTCCTTCCATCCTTTAACTATTCAGCTCCGCTACTGTTATGCTGTTGTGGCAACGAAGCCAAAGGGAGTTGTTAAAACAGTGTGGAGATACTAGCAGGCAGAAGCCTTCCAAATCAGAACATATCAGTTTGTTTAACCAAAACAGAAGGCTTGCTAGCAAAACACCAAAGAAGATAGGACCACAGCAGAAGAAATTAAAAGCAAAATGTTTATAGTAGCTTCTCTAACACACGCTTCAGCAGATAGGTTATCTTAGAGGGTTGCAGAGGATTCATAACAAATGGCAGTAGTTTAGAGTCAGAACAGGTCTCTGCCTTCTGGGTGAAAAGAAAAGCATTGAATCCAGGGAACCAGCTTACTGCAGGCATTTAACAAAAGACTGGGTTGAATATTTATATCAGGATGGGCCAATTGCGATCATTCAGAGATTGCTGGACTTCAACTTCCATCAGCCCCTTCCCCCCCCCCCATACCCAATGGTCAGAGATTATGAGAACTGTAGTATGTGGCTAGCCTGTGTGCAAACTGATGCAGCGCTGTGTTGCCTGCTTTAGGAATCGTTAGCAAGTTTAGGATGCAGGGCGAGGCAACACTGCTTTTGAAAATCTTTCTCTCGTTCAAGACTCAGGAGGAGCTGTTCCCAGTTCCTTCGCTTTGCAAGTGCCTCAGCAGGCCTACTCGGAGAGTTTCCCAGACAGGCGTTGTGATGATGACATAAGCAAAGGTGGAGCTTTAGTTAATCAAGTAAAAAACACTTCCTGGCATCTTGAATATCCTTAAAAGGAAACACAGCAGCAGGGAAGGAGGGGACACTGTCGTGGCCCATGGGTGACCTTCAGTCAGGTGACAATCAAAGGGCAAAAGAGAAAGGGGAGGGGAAAGTAAGCAGTTTTCTGCTGCTGAAGGTCATTCTCACAACCATGGAAGTCAAAAGTCTTCATTCAGTTGCTGCAGAATGCTTGATCTGCAGTCTGATAGGCTCAGCTATTTTTTTCACACACACACTGGTAGCAGGGATGTGTCACTCTTTGCCTGAATCTCTGCCCAATTATGCTGCAATGAATTTGGGATGTTTTTCTGAGTCCTCTCTAGTCCCGTGTTTTATACCTGCAAGATTGGTTTCTGTGCAGGAAGGAGCGGGGGCAGTTCCTTGTGTATTAAGTATATGCTTTGTAATGTAAGCTCTGGACAATGAGTGGGCATGGGAGGAAGTAGCTGGAGACTCTAATGGAAGATGAGCAGAAGGGGAAAGACCTCCCCTCACCCCCTCTGCCACATCTGGCTGGAAGAAATGCCAGAAAGGTGTGTCTGCCTGAAAGAGGGCAGTCAGGCTTGGGGCTGGAGCTGAAAAGAGACAATGAGGCCCAACTCACTGTCTATTAGATCGAGTGCTATGTCCTTACAAAGGCCAGGTGAGGTAGCAGCTGGTCAGGCTGGGCATTGGCCAAATGTCTCTGTGGGGCTCAGAAACATAGCTGTCAACTTTCCCTTTTTTGCGGGAAATTCCCTTATTCCAGTGCCGTTTCCCATTGCAAAAAAAGGGAAAGTTGACAGCTATGGCCATTTCCCAATGCAAAAAAAAAGGAAGGTTGATAGCTCTGCTCAGAAAAGTCCCTCAATGGTCCAACCTGGCTGTGTCGCCACTCCCTGCCCTCCCTGCCAGGCTCCCAGATGGTTGTAGTAGTAGTGGTGAACTGGATGGACAGTAGTACTACTTTTGAATGGGAGCCCAACCTTGAATAAATGAGGGCATTACATTTTGGAGGAATTAAGATGGCCCCCAGCCCCCAGTCAGGAGCCATGTTGGTATGGTTGCTGCCCAAGGCTAAGTGGCTGCATTGTGAGTGGCAAGGTGTTCAGCATGTGAGATTTCACCACAGGCACCAAACTCTCTACACATAAACAAGTTGTGTACAAATGTAGACTTGCCATGGACAAATTTAATGATATTTGGAATTCATTTTTTATAAATACCATACTAGATTAAGGACTGGTTGACTACAATAACAAGTCCCACCCTTTTTGGGGGGTAATGTAAGCAATATCATTTTGTTGCTGTTGTTCTGTTTTGTTTTCTACATGGGTACTATTTCTTGTTTCCTCTTTTTGTGTCTTATCTTACTCTGCACACTTGTAATTTTGTATTTTATTTGCAGTAAGGAATATAAGCTCTCTCTCTCTCTCTATCTCTCTATCTCTCTCTCTCATACACACACACACAGAGAGAGAGGGGGGGCACCATGCTGGAAGCCCCCGGAAGCCCTGGTGTTCCTAGAAACCTGTGTTTGCATTCAGCTCACTTTTGCTCAGAGTACTAGTAAATTGAAGTCAATGGCCATGACCAACTGAGGTCCATTAACTTCAAAGGGCCTAGTCTAAGCCGAAGTTAGTCAAATACAGCAGTGTTAATATTGTGAGCCTCCCATGCTGCACTCATGACTAATTAAGCCTTACATCACAGAAAAAAACAATACTGGCAGGCTTCCAGTGACCTTCACTCTAAGGATATGAAACCCAATATATTTGCTGGGATCTCTTAGCGCTCAGAGACTCAGGTGTGCTCAGCAGAATTTGTACCACTTTGGGGAGTGCAGGGATGAGGTGGGCTACATATCAGAATACTCCCCCCATCCAAACAACAACCACCCAGCTCCATGCATGCACAAAAACCATACATGAGGGCAGCCTTTGCTAACCTGGTGCCTTCCAGATGATTTGGAATATAACTCTCATGAGACCAAGCCAAGGGGCAATCAAAAAAGAAAACAGCCTGAAATTTTTTTGTTAACATTTATACAGTACTGTACATTCATTTGCTGCCAATCCTGTAGTCTAAAAAAATAGGTGAGGTAGAAGATAAAACCAAGGCAAGGGGCACTCCAGGAATAGTTTTATTTGAAATAAGGGTCATTCAGTATTACTACACTCTGTTTTTAATATAGAACTGTCATGTACAGAGAGCAGTAGTTCAGTGGCAGAGCACAAACAGACAATTGATTTCTGTTTCTGATTGATTTCTGATGTTGATTTCTGCACCACTCACGGCCGAGTGTCGCTCCAATACGACATATGAAGGTTTTGCTGTCCTCTCTGGGAAATTTCCCCTAGAATTGCCTTTTATGAGGTGACTTTTGATCAAGTGTTGGCTGAATTCTTTACAATTGGTGGGGGTTAGGGGACATTGTGCGTGAATTTTGTGTGTGTAGTACACAGCAGTAAGGCTCTATTCCGATGGCATGAGTATCATGACGACCAGTAGATTCTTATCTGCTGCAGCCTTCATCCGCCTTCACAGCTGTTGTAACATACCATTTGTTATCTTCTGCCGTTGAGGACTTCTTGGATCATTCTTGGTCTAACTGCTCCCCTTTAACCTAACCGCCTTGAGTGACCCAGCTGGGAGTATGAGACTCCCAACGGCTTCGCTCACAAGGGTCATAGGAACATGGAAGCCCACTCACCACAAGGTGATGATCCAGTGAGTGAGTCCACCTTTTCTACTCTGATTCCTTCTAGATGTTTTGAACTGCAGCTCATAGTCCAAAACTTCTGGAATGTTCCAGGTTAGCAAAGACTGAGCTAGATGGACCAGTGGTCTTCCTCAGTAAAAGGCAACATCTTTTGTCTTTGTAATTGTGGAAGAAAGGATGAACATTAATAAAGAAGTGACACTTTAATGATTCCATGTGTCCTTATGTGTGTTTTTTTTGGTGTTGTTTTTTTTTAAAATGACAGGTCTTTCCCTACCAGAAATGATTTCTAATGCTAAGGAAGCTGACATTCTGAACATTTATTTCAATTCATTTTTTAAATGAATTTTGTGATTTATTTATCCAAATTTAGAGTGCCAAAAGTATAAACTAAAAGTTACCTGCAGCATTATACTCTTCTCAAATAAGGAAAGGTTCTGTGCACTGCCAGATATCTGAAAATCATATTGTCTACAAAAGCTTGCAGGCAGGAGGATGAAGAAAATGTAGGTAGGACTCACACTTTCTGATGGAAGCAGCATACCTGACGGTTGGCCTGAACCTGCTGAGCAACTTGTTTGACAGGTAAGCAGCTTTGGAGATAGAAGAAAGTTTCTACATCTGGTTTGGTTTGGACTAAACCAAACTACACAGCTGACATGAACACATGTTTTAACAAGATTTTTTTTTTTTTGGTAGCATAGATCAGAACAGATTGTCTTTAGCGTGTGTTTGCTTTTGCACACGTTGACGTGGGATTTTCAGAAAGCTATTATGCCAGGGAGATTTTTCTCATATGGGAAGGTGTGATTTCTTCTTCTGTGGTACAACATCTGTTCTCTGCTGCCAAGCAATGGAACTCCCTGGTCCATTCCACCCTTTTCTCCTTTATGTTCCAATGCAGCTGAAAACCTTATTGCTCCAGCGGTATTAACCATATTCTAAAAATGTTCTCTGCCAGGCATTTCCTAGATTGTTGACTTTCATCCATTCTGTATTTTAAATTGTTTTTTAGGGTCTTAAAAAAATATGTTTGCTGCCTTGGATGCTTCATTTGAAGCGAAAAGACGGCATGTAAACATATTAAACAAATATCTCAGCCTAAAGCCTGAAGTGGTACAGTCCAGAAAGAGCTGTACCAAATTCTATTTCTGAACATATTTTTCTTTTTTCACTCTTACAGTGAAATCCAATTCATTTATTCCCAGCCAGATGGGCGGGGTATAAATAAATAAATTATTATTATTATTATTATTATTATTATTATTATTATTATTATTATTAGTCTTTTGGATCTTGTGCATAGTACCTGCTGGCATTACTTACTAAAAATTTTTTACATGTATCCAGCTTAAAAGCTCCCTGGACTAGCTATATCTGTGATAGGGCATGGTGACATCTGTTTGATTAACATATAGTTCCTAGTAGTACTGGCTTTTGCCATGAATTGGCAATTATTTATCCACGTGTTCCTCCCTCCCTCTGTCTTTTTACCGGGCCGAGCTCTTAAGGTCAAAGTACTTCTCTGGCAATAACTTTTCAACCGCCTGCTTGCCCTCCCCTACAGAGCATGGAGACGCATTCTTCACATTGTGTAAAATTCCTGCTCAGCACAAACACACCGTCACTAAAGCAGTCAGCCGGAGGCCTCAAGCACGAAGCGGCAAGAGAAACCAGCTTGTTGGACATTCTTCAGATCCTATTAGGACCAAATTACTGTGACGATTTAACACGCAAATCACTGCTAATTAAAGGGATCAGAACTGGCATGGAGGGGAGGGGGGTTAATATTATCCTCTCCCACTGCAGTCCCAAGGAAAATCCCTCTGATCCTACAGTTTGTTTTGGGGGAAATTTCCCCAATGGGTCCCTTTGCACCCATAAATCTATAGGAAGGCACTGGAGTGCTGGTATCATGGGGCCTGCTGATTTGTCAATGAGGTTTGTGCCAGCTGAAACTCCCACACAATGGTTGGCTCTTGTTGGTGGCAGCGCAGTTGTCAAACTTTAGCCACAAACTATTTTCCTTATTAATAAAACATCTAAAAGGAAACTGTGCAATACATTACTTGTGTGAATGCTTGTGGGCTCCAAGATGAATGCCTATCGCAGAATTGAAGAGTTGGAATGGACCACGAGGATCACCTAGTAAAACACAGGAATCTTTCACCCAATGTGGGGCTCAAACCCACAACCCTGAGATTACCAGTAAGTGTCTCCTGCTCTGACCAGCTGTGCTATCCCTTCTCCTCCTGTACAAGCCCAGCCGAAATGAATGGCAGGCCTCTGGCACTGTTTCCATTCCCTTCAGAGCTTGTGCAGATGACTTTCCCAACAAATGACCTAGTATCTAACACAACTTCTTGTCAATGAAAGATTGTAAGTAACTATCCCAATTAAAGCACTCTGTAAATAACAAGTAATGAATGTGAAAGAACCTCTCTTTTAGGTCATAAATCAACTATATACAACTTCCTAAGCTCCTATGGCATACTATCCCTTCCTGGGCAACCTTCTGGGGACCTCATACCAGGGGCAGTTGGTGCCAGCATCAAAAGTGAGGAAAAGAGCATGGATGTGACTCTTACCTTTGCACCACCGTCACCCACACCCACACCATGCATACCTCTTTCCTGGCAACCAAGAAACCTTGCCACAGCTCAAGGACACATTGCAGGCAGACAAAAGCACCTGGGGAGGACAAGGATCAGGGCTGGTGAGGAGGTGTGGTCTTGCAGAGGGGCATGTTTGGGAAGAGTCATGAGGCCCCGATAAGAGGAGGCAGCCTGAAGGGCTGGAGGCTCCTGTTACCTGATCAAGGATATTGTCCCACTTTGGGGACTTCTACCGCCAACTATAATTGCACAATAGTTAGTTAGCATCTGAGGATAGTGGGCAAGGAGAATTGGGGCAGGGAGGGAGTTGCCCCTGTACTTCTACTGGAGGGTTGTTACTCACCCAAGTAATCCTGGGGAAGTCAAAGATTACCCACTTGAATGTTTTCACTACCAGAAGTAGTAGAGTGAGCAAGTGAGCACACTACTACTACTACTGATGCACATAAAGACCTACTACTACTAGCTTTTATTGGCATAAGTTAAAAAAGTAAAATCATACAAAGTCATCCAAATACATTGAAAATCCAAACACATACAATATATGAGAGACTAGATAGCCACCCTTGAATAAATCAGCCAACTTTAGCTTTAGCTTTAAAGATCTCGACCGGGTACCCCTGAAACAATCTTGGTAGTTTCGCCAGTATCATACCTCAACAAATACTGGCTTACAGGCTCTTTGTAAATCAATAGGAGTCACTAGGAAATATCTGCGATGGGTGTCGAGAAGAGTGCAATCCAAAATGGCTTTCACTAGCTTGATTTCCCTCAGTTGTTAGGGGTGGTAAGTTAGGAGTAAAATAGCACACTAGTTTCCCAACACCACTGTTTCTTCAGAAAAAGAAACTGTTATATAACCCAATTTGGCAAGAGATAAATTGGGCAGGGGGAAAGGGAAGCAGCAGCAGATGCCTAGAGGGGAAGACTGTTGTGTTGCTCATCTGATTTCAACATATCTGACTTATGAGGGGATATGTCAGTGCTATTTATTAAGCAATTCATTGCCTAAGTGGACACACCTTGATTGCTAAGAGGGATGAGTGAATTTAACCGATTTTGGTTTCCCTCAGCTTCTCATTTGTTTCCACCTTTTGTTCAGTGCTCCACATTTCCATATCAGTTTGAGATTATTCTTTTTTAAAGTCCCATGAAAATTATTAAGCATTTTAATGCAAATTTATCTCAATATACACATTTAGGTATTTTCCCTACTATACATATTTTTGTGAAGCAATTTTCTCTAATGTAATTCTTTTTGTTTTGTTATTTTCACTAATATACTGTATGCATTTTAGCCAAGCATATGCATTTTTGTACACATTAATTGGCTGGAGAACTGGATTTCTGCAGTCTGCATATTGGTTTTGAAAGGGCAAATTGGGCAGGCTCACTTTTAAATGCAGAGCTCTGCCAATAACAACCTTTCTCAACGCCATCTTGGCCAGAAGTCCACATTTAAATGCAAACTGAATCAGATTTTTGCTCCATCTCTTCCTTTGCAGCTTTCTTGAGTGTTTTAGTCTGACTGGCATGTGTTTTTGAACTATGATCACTCTCCTTTCTTGCCTGGGAGAGAGACTTGAGCAGAGGTCAGCAAACTTTTTCAGCAGGGGGCTGGTCCACTGTCCCTCAGACCTTGTGCGGGGCCGGACTATATTTTGAAAAAAAAAATGAACGAATTCTTATGCCCCACAAATAACCCACAGATGCATTTTAAATAAAAGGACACATTCTACTCATGTAAAAACACGCTGATTCCCAGACTGTCCTTGGGCTGGATTTAGAAGGCGATTGGGCCGCATCCGGCCCCCGGGCCTTAGTTTGGGGACCCCTGGACTTGAGTGTGTGAATGCACCTACTGTTCAAAGATCAAATTAACATTAGCTGCGCCACTCACTTTTGCTCCTGGGCATACCCACCCCAAGCAGGTTGCTTAGAAGAAAATGCAGCCCTTGGGCTGAAAAATGTTCCTACCCAATTTATATTTCACAGAGGATGATATTATTAACTGTTACTAGCCACAATGGCTTTTTTTCTACCTATGCTGTTGGGAAGCAACATGCTTGGGAATGTCAATGCTGGGAATCACCAACGGCAATAGTGTTATAGGATTCAGGTCCTGCCACTGGGCTTCCCATTTAGGCTACTTGTGTTCCAATGTGAGAATAGCAAGCTGGGTATTTGGCCTGATCCAGCAGCTTCTTATATTCTAACTGCTGGGCTATAGCAGGCAATCTTAGAAGAGGCACTGTTTACCAAGTGTGAGGGAATAGGGGATGCCTCTCTTAAAATGGTTCTTCCCATCTGCAGCTTTTGTAAGTATTTATAATAAAAATATTACATATAAACAAACATGCTGCTTGATTAACCAAGGTACCTTCTTAGCCATTGTGGGTTTTATTTATTTTTTAAAAATAATCTAACTAGTTTATTGATACAGGTAGGTAGCCGTGTTGGTCTGCCATAGTAAACAAAATAAAAAATAAAAAATTCCTTCCAGTAGCACCTTGGCTCATACCAAGAACAAACGTAGTTGGTCTCTAAGGTGCTACTGGAAGGAATTTTTATTTTATTTTTGATTGGTTTATTATTGATGAAATCTTGCAGTTCTATTGATGACTAGCCAACACATGGCCCAGCTCTCCACGATATTGCAATCAAGTCACGTGGCATAGCTGCTAAGAGCAGATGCAATGAGATCCCTAGTTAAAATTTAACCTCTGCTGTGATAGCACTAAATACCCTTGGGCAGCCCACTCTCTGCCAGCCTTCCACATCAGCCATATAGAGCTAAAAGGGACCTGTTATACAGACTGTTGTGAGAATTACTAGACAACACATGCTCAGCCAAGTGTTTGAGCAAAAAGGAGACACTACTGTTCTTTCTGCTTCTGATGTTGGAGCATAAATGTTGCTGTTTCCGTAAGCCCAAGTGGCACCACCAAGGGGGGGCGCCAGCAGTAGGAAACCTGAAGTTTGCAGAAGTACAAAACATATTTATGGGGAGAAACCCTAAGGAGGGGGAAACTTAACAATCTGTTGAAGACTGAATGTGTTCATTGCTGGCTGGCTGATCAGGGGAAGAAAAGAAGAGACAAGAAAACCAGGTGGGGAACAGAATGAAGTACTGAAGAGATCATGACTGGCTGACTGAAACGGACATGCTCCACACCTCTAAGGTTTGTTGCAAGTCCTACTTGCACAAAATTATGTACAACCACAGCTTTAAGTCCCCATCAGCTGGATGCTTAATGTTACCTGGTGTGCATCTGAAAATAGCATTGCAAGGGACTTTACTGGGTTTTCTCCTTGAAAGAAAAAAGTAAGGAATACTGGAATATTATGTTAGTAATAGGTCTATATGCATTAGCATATATGTAATAGTCATACCTCGAGTTGCGTACGCTCCATGTTGCGTACATTCGACTTACGGACCTCCGCGACCCGGAAGTCCTCCCAGGAGCGCGCGTGACGCGTGGGTGTGGAGAAGCATTCTGCGCACTTCGCACATTCGCAAAAATGCATAAACTTCTGGGTTTTTTGTTTTTCCCCTAGGGCGTTCGTGTTAAGCACGCCCATGTTATGTAGCACAATCCAGAACGGATCGCGTGTGTAACACGGGGTACCACTGTAATGTGTGGATGTGAAATTGATTACATTTAGTGTGCTATAATATACCCTTTTTATTGCCCTTTCTATTTTTTCCTCCATGTACTTTTTCTTTCTTCACTTTATTTTGAAAAAAGACGAAAGGCACTTCCTATTGTACATTTAACATGAAGGATTATTTTCAACCTCCAGTAGGAAGGTGGTGAACTTGCCGAACTGGAAATCCCAATCCCAATGGCTTCCTTTCCAATCCAAGCTGCAACACATGGCAAAGGAATCTGGGTCTTTTTGGAACAGGCAACCAGGGGACCTCAGCCATCCATGTAAGCATGATGAAACTGCTGCATATCACTCATATCACAGTTGCAGAGAAGAGGAGGTGGTGGCTGTACAGTGAGGGAGCCATAGAGATGTTGTTGATTCTAGGTCAGCGCATTTACCAAGCTGAACTCTGTGTTCCAATTAATAATGCCTTTTAACACTTATGGTCTCCATTTGCAGCCAAGTACTACACAATGAAACTTTCCATCACTCAAGACTGAAGCAGGAAAGAAAATGGGAACTGGTCTCCCTTGAGCATGGTAGAAGTATTTCATTCCCATTCCCCCCAAGCTGCGAAGTTTGGGATAGCCTTAGACATCAAATGTATTTTGCTGTAATTATGTATTTGCAAATATTGGTCTTGGCAGTTACTTTGGGAAAGTGTAGGCTGAGCACATTCATATGTGTTTCTTTGTAGACTCATGGGGCTCAGCAACAAAATAGCCACATCTTCTTCCAGGACTCCCAAGCCGATTTCTCACTACCACAACAGAGATTTAGCATTCTGTATCCACTCAGTATGATCAGTCCTCAATGGGACATTTGCAATCTCCCCCCCCCCCCAGTGGGGAATTAAAACAACTCATTCTTCTACAAGCCTTGGGCTTTCCCTAACTTGCCAATTCTTCCTTGTTGTTTCTCTGTGGCCCTGTTTTAGCTATACAGTAATATAATCCTCCCAGCACCTGCATTTACTCTATTAGTATAGAATAGAATCTATAAGTGAAATTAAGTCCTGCCAGTTTGTTTCATGTTTGCATACTAGGCATAAAGTTAAATTTTACCTGTGAAATTTAAAGATAAAAGCCCAATGTTTATTTTCTTCTGTTTACATCTTAAAGCTTTTTTTTTTTTAATCTAACAGGTCAATGGATTCGCTTTGCTTATAAACTGGGCTCTTAACAACAGAGTAGATGCTGTAATCTGGTGTAGAAGTCAGTGCAATGTTGTCATTGCACATTTTGTCCAACAGGGCCCAAGACCACCACAAATCTGAGATGTTGTATATTATATTGAGCCATAAAACATGGGAAAGGGAAGGGTAGCAGGATACAAGGACACACTTGGGCAGTGGCGTACGGAACCGCTTCGCTGCTCGGGGGCGGGGTGCTGCTTCGTGGCACGCGTGTGTCGTGATGTCACGACGCATGCGCACTACAGAACGCAGTCCGTCCGGGCTGCTGCGCACAAGCAGCCGCCGCACGGATGGGCTGTGGCAGCCCATCTGTGTGGTGGCTGCTTGCATGGCAACTTATAAGGCTGCAGTGCATGAGCAGAGTTACCGTGTGAGTAGCCACCGCACAGAAGTGGTGCCAGGCGGCGGTTTGGGAGTCGCAGGGGTTGGTGGTGGTGGTGCCGAGTGTCCCCAAAATTACGTCCCCAAAATGCTAGAATCATGGTATCAAGAGGGATGGAGAATATCACTTGTGGAGAAGTTAAAACAAAAAGATCAGTTCAAAGTTCATGGGAAGAGAAATATGAATGATTTCCATGCCACCTGGAGTAGCTCCATCATCTATTGCTGCTAGAGGTGAATATAATTGTAACCAACCTGTGACTCGCAGGTATTAACAGAAAGGTGATTTGGGATGAATGAAGATGGCTTTTATATTTTCTCCTGGATATCGTAACGTTAATTTCTCAATACGTGAGTAATTCTAAACAGTTGCTTGGGCTATTGTTTTATATTAGTTTTTGCAGAACTAAGAAGTAAACATATCGGTTCCTGGACCATTAGCCATTAAGAAAATACCACTCATAACCCTTCTTGCTGAAGCCAGCATCAGTATTGTTGGATACCTCGCTGAAGCCTACCTGCTTCCAAGTGGCCAATCAGTGCCTCCTGCTGCTTGCTCCTGTCACTGCTTGTGTGCTTGGAGAGCAGATTTGGCTCACACTCCCCCTGGGTGGTTATGCCAGTGGGGCCCAGAGGACAAAGCTATGTAAATTGGTAGAGGTGGCCAGGGCAAGGAGGCGGGTTCACTAGGAGAAGGACCAATCAAGGTCATTTTACTCAAGCCCCACCCCATAAAGCCCCTGTTGTTGTTGTTGTTCAGTCGTTCAGTCGTGTCCGACTCTTCGTGACCCCATGGACCAGAGCACGCCAGGCACGCCTATCCTTCACTGCCTCTCGCAGCTTGGCCAAACTCATGTTAGTGGCTTCAAGAACACTGTCCAACCATCTCATCCTCTGTCGTCCCCTTCTCCTTGTGCCCTCCATCTTTCCCAACATCAGGGTCTTTTCTAGGGATTCTTCTCTTCTCATGAGGTGGCCAAAGTACTGGAGCCTCAACTTCAGGATCTGTCCTTCTAGTGAGTACTCAGGGCTGATTTCTTTGAGAATGGATAGGTTTGATCTTCTTGCAGTCCACGGGACTCTCAAGAGTCTCCTCCAGCACCATAATTCAAAAGCATCAATTCTACGGCGATCAGCCTTCTTTATGGTCCAGCTCTCACTTCCGTACATTACTACTGGGAAAACCATAGCTTTAACTATACGGACCTTTGTCGGCAAGGTGATGTCTTTGCTTTTTAAGATGCTGTCTAGGTTTGTCATTGCTTTTCTTCCAAGAAGCAGGCGTCTTCTGATTTCGTGACTGCTGTCACCATCTGCAGTGATCATGGAACCCAAGAAAGTGAAATCTCTCACTGCCTCCATTTCTTCCCCTTCTATTTGCCAGGAGGTGATGGGACCAGTGGCCATGATCTTAGTTTTTTTGATGTTGAGCTTCAGACCATATTTTGCGCTCTCTTCTTTCACCCTCATTAAAAGGTTCTTCAATTCTTCCTCACTTTCTGCCATCAAGGTAGTATCATCAGCATATCTGAGGTTGTTGATATTTTTTCCGGCAATCTTAATTCCGGTTGGGGATTCATCCAGTCCAGCCTTTCGCATGATGTATTCTGCATATAAGTTAAATAAGCAGGGAGACAATATACAGCCTTGTCGTACTCCTTTCCCAATTTTGAACCAATCAGTTGTTCCATATCCAGTTCTAACTGTAGCTTCTTGTCCCACATAGAGATTTCTCAGGAGGCAAATGAGGTGATCCGGCACTCCCATTTCTTTAAGAACTTGCCATAGTTTGCTGTGGTCGACACAGTCAAATGCTTTTGCATAATCAATGAAGCAGAAGTAGATGTTTTTCTGGAACTCTCTGGCTTTCTCCATAATCCAGCGCATGTTTGCAATTTGGTCTCTGGTTCCTCTGCCCCTTCGAAATCCAGCTTGCACTTCTGGGAGTTCTCGGTCCACATACTGCTTAAGCCTGCCTTGTAGAATTTTAAGCATAACCTTGCTAGCGTGTGAAATGAGTGCAATTGTGCGGTAGTTGGAGCATTCTTTGGCACTGCCCTTCTTTGGGATTGGGATGTAGACTGATCTTCTCCAATCCTCTGGCCACTGCTGAGTTTTCCAAACTTGCTGGCATATTGAGTGCAGCACCTTAACAGCATCCTCTTTTAAAATTTTAAATAGTTCAGCTGGAATATCATCACTTCCACTGGCCTTGTTGTTAGCAAGGCTTTCTAAGGCCCATTTGACTTCACTCTCCAGGATGTCTGGCTGTCTAGGTAAAGGTAAAGAGCCCCTAGGTAAAGGTAAAGAGACCCCTGACCATTAGGTCCAGTCGTGTCCGACTCTGGGGTTGCGGCACTCATCTCACTTTACTGGCTGAGGGAGCCGGTGTACAGCTTCTGGGTCATGTGGCCAGCATGACAAAGCTGCTTCTGGTGAACCAGAGGAGCACACGGAAACAGCATTTACCTTCCTGCCAGAGTGGTACCTATTTATCTATTTGCACTTTGACGTGCTTTCGAATTGCTAGGTGGCCAGGAACTGGGACCGAGCAACAGGAGCTTACCCCGTCGTGGGGATTCGAACCGCCGACCTTCTGATCAGCAAGCCCTAGGCTCTGTGGTTTAGCCCACAGTGCCACGCGTGTCCCGCCAGAAAGCCCCTAGCAAGCACTAAAGTGCCATGCTTCAAAATATACTGCAAAAATAAAACCACCACCCTTATTAAGTCTTCCCAGATACAATCCACATAATATTGGCACCATTGGCAAAATGCTCATCGATTTAACGATACGACTCAAAGCAGTGAAGTGTGGATAATTCAAGTTATTAATGACAGGGAGAATCAAAGCACTTTTGTTTCTGTTTTTAAATTTAAATTTTATTTATCTCAAACTTATTTTAACAGCAGTAACTGAACAAAAATAAAGTTTGAGTCCCATTGTCAGGGGAACAACTTGATAAATGGATCAGGCAAGCAGAACTGTGGCCCTCTGCCAACCAGTAGAAACCTCAGTAGGAACTGATAAATAGTTTTGACGCAGTCCATGAACGTAACATAGTAAGTGCCATCCGGGAGGGGAGTAGCTTATGTGTATTTCTTGATTTCGTCGTACAAGACTAGGACAAAAGCACCACCCATTCCTCTGAGGACGTTGGACCAAGCACCCTTGAAGAAAGCCTTGCCTCCTTCGTCACGGGCAATCTTCTTCCAGCAATCAATTGTACCAGAGTACATGATGTCAGCTAAAGAAGAAAAGAGAAGGAAAACTTGGCATGGGAGAGGAAGTGATTCTTTTGATGCATACTGCAATCCTGCTGTTCTGTCTGGCTTCCACACATATATTGATTTGTGCAGCATGAATGCATGCGAAACATGAGTTTAGGAGGAAGTCTACCATTCAACATGGGGGGCACAGGAATGGAATAAAGTGGAATCAGGGCTGAGATAAGGAAGGAATAGGCTTAGTTATGGACTAAGTCATTAGCAGGGCAAGGGAACTAGAGGGCTGAGCCAAAGGCAAGAGCAGTGAAGACATAGTACTCTTACATCCCACTATCTACTATGTTTTCGTTGTGTTCAGGGTAAAAATACCCAACAGCAGGGGCAGACCTACATTAGGGGGTCCCTGAAGCTTGAACTGCTATGGGGTCCCCATCGTAAACAGCAACGAGGTCTGGGTAACTACTGTTACCTTCTTCAATGGGGTTGGTTCCACAACAGATCACCACAATTTTTATTTTATTTTTATTTTATTTTATTAACTACTGCATCTCAGATTTTGGTTAAAATTGCTGTACAGTACATCACATATCAAAGTCACTGGTGTGAACAATTTTTTTCCTACGCCATATAGTTTTCCAGTTGTAGAACTCAAAATGGGTCTACTAGACCCCAAAAATTTAAGCAACGTGGACTAAAGTAACTTCTGGGACTCTTCTGGGATTAGGGGCCCTGAAGCTTAAGCTTCATTAGTTTTATGGACGATCCGTCCCTGTCCAACACACCTACTTCTGGGATAATTTGCAGTGGTTCACCAGAGGAGTAGGAAGTGGAACAAAATTCCCTCATTGGCTGAGTGTGCTAGCCATTCAAGGCCACTTATTACCACATGTAGCCAAACAGAAATAAGGATCTAATGCTGTAGCACATTTTTATATTTAAGGGGGAAAGAGTGCCTAGGAACATAGGAAGTTGCCTTGTAGCAAATCAGATCACTGGTTCATCTAGCTCAGTGCTGTCCACACTGGCTGTCCTCAGTTCTCTAGGATTTCAGTCAGGAATCTTTTCCAGCTCTACCTAGCGATCCCAGGGAGCAAATGCATGCAAAGTAGGCATTCTTCTACAGAGCTACAGCCTTTCCCTATGAGCCACTCATTTTGTCAAGCATGATAAAATGTGTTTTCCTTTTGTTAATGGCAGCATGTTTGGAATTTGTAGATTGCAGTGCTTGTGGTCTGCACAAATTGGAAGTACTTCTCAATAGTACCCTGTAGTGGTAAAGAATGCTTTTCCTCTTAAACTATTCAAACCTCTAATTATTCTGGAAGCTTTTGAAGGGAGAAATGTACAGATGCTAGGAGCTTGTGTTAAATGGTGAAACTGAGATGCATGAGTTTGCTTGACATGGTCATGCAGCAGGTGGGCTGGATGACCTTTGGGTACTTTCCAGTTATGCATTTAACAAATATTCACTATTTAAGACTGGGAGAGATCATATACACAGAATGTATCTAAAGGACATTTAGCCCACCTGCTCTCACATGATAGAAACCCGCTGGTTCTCTTGTTGAGCAAAAGACAGGCCAAAGAGACAGCTTTACCCTGGCTTCCAGAAGTCTAGCATCTTCCTCAAATTTCTAGGTCTTGCATTTCTCCTATAGGATTTCTTATTTTGAAGTAGAATCGGTACACTTGCAGCTAACATGACAGAGCCATCAGCCAAGAAGCAGTCCATTTTATGCCTATGCTCAACCTATTCTAATAAAATTTAGAGAGACTCCAGAAGGCAGTGTGGCTCTTTTTCTTTTATAAACCAGTCCCTCTGTCCTTTAGCAAGAAACATCCCTTCCACACAACACTCAATTTACCTGCGTGAAGTTTCAGAACAAAAATGGTCATCTACAAGAGTTGCATGCTTTTGTTTGAAACAAGCTCTAGCTATGATTTCTACCAGGGAAAACCAGGTAGTAGAGCCAAGCTTGAACTTAAGATATTATAATCAGCTAGAACCAACAATACATAGGTAGATGGGACACACTTTCAGTCTGGTAAAGTAGACAATGCATTGAGCGCCCAAAACATGCCTGCTAGGTAAAGGTAAAGGACCCCTGGACAGTTAAGTCCAGTCAAAGGAGACTATGGGGTTGTGGCGCTCATCTCACTTTCAGGCTGTGCATAGACAGATTTCCAGGTCATGTGGCCAGCATGACTAAACTGTTTCTGGCACAACACAACACCGTGATGGAAGCCAGAGCACACAGAAACACCACAGCGGTACCTATTTATCTACTTGCACTGGCGTGCTTTCAAACTGCTAGGTTGGCAGAAGCTGGGACAGAGCAATGGGAGCTCACTCAGTTGTGGGGATTCGAACTGCCAACCTGCCGATCGGCAAGCCCAAGAGTCTCAGTAGTTTAGACCACAGCACCACCCATGTCCCTCCTAGGTATACAGCCACAGGTCCCACATATGTGGCATAGACAGAGGTGGCAAAAAGATCTAGCAAAACCACCAGCTGTGCTTTCCGCACTCCCTGCAGGGGGCTTTGATACTTACCACCTCTGCGACCAGATTGCATCATCATACGCCGCCGAACTGTATCAAAGGGATAAGAGGTCAGGCCAGCAACAGCAGTAACCGACTGAGCAATCATCCAGCTGATCAAGATGTGTGTGTTCTTTGGATCCGGAAGCATCCCTGTGAAGTGAAGAAATCAGAAATAAGGGGAAATGCTGTTCTTGAGCATCCATACTTCTGAACTTTGACTGGGAAGCCAATAAAATTACCAAAAGGCCCCAGCAAAAGCCCAAGAAAATTACCTTTTGCAGTATCGTAGATACCAAAATAAGCGGCTCTGTAGATAATGATGCCTTGGACAGAGACGTTGAAGCCTTGGTAGAGTCCCCGAAGGCCGTCCGACTTGAAGATTTTGACCAGGCAGTCTCCAAGCCCCTTGAATTCACGCTCAGCCCCAGCTTTTCCCACATCAGCCGCCAGACGGGTTCGGGCGAAGTCGAGAGGGTAGACAAAGCACAGAGAGGTAGCACCAGCAGCACCACCAGATGCCAAGTTTCCAGCAAAGTAACGCCAGAACTGGGTTCTTTTGTCGACGCCACCCAGGAAGACCTGCTTGTATTTGTCTTTGAAAGCAAAGTTGAGGGCCTGTGTGGGGAAGTATCTGATAACGTTGGCCAAGTTGCCACGCCAGAAGGACAGGAAACCTTGCTCTCGAGGGATGCGGACCACACAGTCCATGATGCCCTTGTATTGCTTGTCTGCTGTGATCTGCATACTCGCATGTTGCACCTGCCGAAATGGAAAGTGGAAATTAAGTCTACCTACATAGTCAGTGATGGCTAAGCCATAGCAAACCATAAAGTTAAAGGAACCCCTGACCGTTAGGTCCAGTCGTGGACAACTCTGGGGTTGAGGTGCACATCTCGCTTTACTGGCCGAGGGAGCCGGCATACAACTTCCGGGTCATGTGACCAGCATGACTAAGCCACTTCTAGCGAACCAGAGCAGCGCACAGAAACGCCGTTTACCTTCCTGCCGGAGCGGTACCTATTTATCTACTTGCACTTTGACATGCTTTTGAACTGCTAGGTTGGCAGGAGCAAGGACTGAGCAATGGAAGCTCACCACGTCGAGGGGATTCGAACCGCTGACCTTCTGATCGGCAAGCCCTAGGCTCTGTGGTTTAGACCACAGTGCCACCCGCGTCCATAGCAAACCATAGCTGATGTTAACCATGGTTCATAAACCATGGTTAAAACAGAGGTGTCTTGCAGACTATCATTTTAACCATGACTTGCTATGCCACAACTGGATTTATCTCTCTGTAGTCTTCTCCTATCTACTATCCCCCAAATCCTTTCACTATCTGTGCATCAATGTTCACTGGCAATGTGGCTCTTCCCAAGCTTAAGAAATCTACATAGTTGCTCATTTTTCTCCTGAATATGGACCAAAGCTCTAACTTAGCCAGGGGCAGGGGCGGGAGGTCCTGTGGCCTTTCTAGATATATACTTAAACTTATATTTTAAACAATAATCAGTATTAGCTATGTGAGAAAACATAGTACATCATTCTTTACACATAGAATCAGAGTTGGAAGGGACCCTGACAATAATCTAGTTGAACCCCCTGCAAGGCAAAAATATGCAGATGTCCTATACAGGAATCAAACCTGCAACCTTAGCATTATCAGCACCATGCTCTAACCAACTGAACTATCCAGAGACACTGGAAGTTACAGTTTAAATACTCAAATACAGGCACACCACCCATGTGATAATGAAGATTAATATAACAGATGTTGTGGCAATATTGCTTTCCAGAAGAAGACTACTGGCTGCCACTTGAACTCCAACTCCCCACGTTCCCAACTGTTGGGCTGGGGGAGGCTGATGGGAACTGGAGTCCAATAACATCTGGAGGGCCATAAGATCCCGATGCCTGCTGTAACCGAATAAAGGGAGGTTATTGGGGAAACCAAGTAGCGCGCAGCAAGGCTCAAGTTAGAAGTATCATGTTACAGGGCCTAAATCATTCTTTCTGACTCACAAGCACTTACAGCAAGCAGGACCTGTGCATTTTTCTTCCACCATTTAGAACTACAGCGATATCTTGGTTGTCATTTGACATTCCATTTGACTCCCGGATCCATTCGCAAACCAAGGTGTGGTTTCCGATCGGCTGCAGGAGCTTCCTGCACTTAATCGGAAGCCGCGTCGGACGTTCGGCTTCCAAAAAAACGTTCGCAAACCCGAACACTTACTTCCAGCTTTGCGGTTGGGAGCCAAGCTGTTCGACAACCAAGGTACCACTATACACACTGAGGACTAAGAATTAAGTTTCAGTTTCTTCTTTCCAGCCTATTGCAATAGGAGAAAGACACTGAATGACCCTTTTGTCCTTTCTAGGCACACTTGACCCAGGCCTAATGACAAACCATCATTTTCAGACCTGTGTTAACATAAAGTTTAGGTGCAATTTTTTGCCTCTGAGGCATGAAAGCAAGAGTGATAACCATGGACTCGAAGTAAGCTTCAGGAAAACACCAGGCCTTCAGGCAGAGATTAAACTTTAGCTTAACAAGATGAGAGAGGTAGGTTTAAAAAAAGAATAGAATAGAATCTCAGTCCGATAAGAGGCAGAATCCTGTATCCTTGCTGAACCTAGTAACTACCTGATAGGTCATCTCTCAAATCTGTATTCAGGCTCCATTCTATTTAGCCTCTGGTAAGATAGCTAGACAATGCCTGTAATCCAGCCAATGATAACTTCATTGCAAGGTGACCTCTTTTACAAGCGGTTGTGCCCAGATCATTGAGGTGTTCCAGATTTCATAAAGGCCCCAAGGTGTCCACAGCTCCCTGTTCTAAATCCACAGGTGGGACTGGAAGGTGACAAGACAAACCCGTGTCCCAAATAAAATGGCCAACACATCTCAATTTCCCATCTACCATCTCTGGCAACTGGCAGCTCTTGTGAGTACTCCTTAAGGAGCCTGATCTGGCCCTCCTGCCTTTAGTTGCAGACACCTACCATAGGTTAATCCACCCACATGACCTTGACAGACCTTCTCTTGCTACAACACCCTAGTTTTTGGAAGGCAAGTTTAATTAAATTTTGACGTTTTACTCTCCCATATGCAGGGAACCAATCTGCTGTTGAAGCAACAAGAATACAAAGACCTGTCAGGTGGCCCATTTATGTAGCAAGACAGTTTCAAATTGGTGTCCATTAGAGATTTGCCTTCAAGGTCATCTGCCCAAACTTTTGGGTTGATTCTTTGAAATAAAACCCTCAATAAGATTTTTATGGAGTTTTGAGTTTTTATCACAGGTTTTAGCACCATTTGCTAAATGCCTCCTTATCATTTACACAGCCAGGTAACTCCCAAGTTCCAAAGAGGCTCCACTTCAAAGACCTTGGGCTTTGCCCAAAAGCAATAGCATGCTGGAGGGGATGAAGTGCCACCTTCGTGCCTATTCGAATTCCGAGGCGATGCTGCTTGGATGCAGCCACGTTGCCAAGTGGCAGGTTGCCCGCGACAGTAGCAGAGAGAAAGGCAACCCAGGCTCTCTGCGGGGAAAGGCCGCGATTTACTCGCGTTGCCCTTCCTTGCCAGCCTCTCCTTCCCCCGCACCTAATCCAACGCCAGGCGGGGATTTGCATAAGCGGAACTAGTTTTCGCCAGCAGCCGCTCCGGCGCAAACTGCTAACAAGCGTGGGGTTTCCTCCCCTTCCACCGGCACGTTTAAAGGGGAAAAAAGAACTGCGTGTTCCTTTTGGGTGCGGGGGGGGGGCGGAGGAGCAGAGGTCGACCGCTTGCCTCGGACCATCACCAAGGCCTGGGCCATATGAAACCCCGATCACAAGCCTAGCATAGAATTTTAGGGCTGATCTTGGATGCCAGAGATAGCTGCGGCCCACTCACTCCACCTGGGCCAGCAAGAGCCGCCTTCTTCTGCTACAGGGCAGGCGCAGAATTGAGGCTGGAAATCTAATTTTGTTACTCTCTTGGGTTCAAAGGCAGGGAACAAAGGATGCTCCGGCCTGCATCTCCTTGGCGCGACCTTGGTGGGGAAGGTAGGGAAGAGAACCGCGGCTTAAAAAAAAAAAAAAAAAAACTCCCTCGCATCTCCTCGGAGCCGGGATACGCCACGAGGCCGCACCGCTTCAGACAAAGGCAGAGAGACGGATCAGCTTGTCGCGCCATAGCGCACGGAACGCCCCAGCGCACCCTGGACAAAAGAGGCCTTTCAACTCCGTCGACCCGCCTATGACCCCTTTTGAGGAACCCCTGCCCGGCCCCCTCGTCGTCCTCGACAGACTTCAAAGCCGGTGAGAGCCACTACTTAAAAGATCCCATTCTTTCTTCCATCCACCCTCTCCCAAATAGTTTCCACCGTTCTCCGCGCGCGGTTCCACTCGCCCACCCACCACGTCGTACCTGAAGAAGCAACTTGACTCTCTCGATGGGGGCTACCGCTGTCTTGGAGATCGCGGCTGCCACGCCGCCCGCCAAGAAATCTTTCATGAAAGAAATAGCCGCGTCAGTCATGATGCCGGTTGGGAAAAGGTTGAGCGCGGGGGGGAAAAGTGAAACAAAAACTGCTTTAAGATCCGATCGGAAGAGAAGACGTAGGGAGGGGAGATGGTTGCACAGACGGAGATGGAAGGGAGGCTGCCGGCTCACTGAGACCGAGCAAATTAAATGGCCGGTTTTTATACTACGCAGGCTTTAACGTGGGAACAGAGGGAGGGAGGGGAAAACGCGGGCATCTACGTACAGCCGCTTCCCATTGCCCTGATTGGACCTGAGCTGGAGGGAGGGACCGCAGAGAGAACTGCGGTGGCAATGTGTGAGGGTGGGGGAGTTCTGTGCGCCTTCCTCTTGAGGGACCCCTGACAGCCAAGGAGTGGGTGGGCCTTGGCTGCCTATGATGCCTTAATACAAGGAAGCCCCGATCCTAAGTTGCCAAGGCTTGCAGCGGATGGGGCGCACGCGCGATGGAGATTGGCTATAACCTTGGAAGGTGGGGGCAGGGCTTCGCTTACGGAATGATGTGGGGTGGGTTTGCACCTGGGTGACGTGCGATGACACAGTCGGGGTGTTCCCCAGGCAACCTCGAGAAGGAACAGGCTGTGTGTCCTTAAACGTATTTACTGGCTGACAGCAGCAAGGTGGAATCCGTGTCCTTGAACAGCCCTACTGGGTCAGGGGCAAATGGGGCTTGTCGACCTGGGAAAGTAGGAGAAGGCAACTCCTGCAGCCCAGCTGGTGCCAAACCTATTGCTCTGCTTTCCCTTGGACCGCATCAGCGAGGCCAAGAGGAGGGTCTTGTCATCTGGGCAGCCCAGGACCTCCATACACTCTGTCAAGCAGGGGTGCCAACTTGAATAAAATATTGGGAGGGGGGCAGCAGGCAAGCCCCACCCTGCATAATTGATCACATGATGTGGTGCACACACACCACTTGAATGGCAATGTCCATCAACATGGGGGGGGGATATTTTACTGGGAGGGCCAAAGAGACCTCAGCCCATAGGAGTTGCCTCCTATGCTGCCCAGGCTTACTAACACAGCAAAAACAACACAGGAGACAGCGGTTATGAGTTACTGGTCTCTGCAGCCACAGCAGGCACTGTGGTTCTCCAGCGGGTTTGACTTCACCCCGAGAGGTGCGCTCCATTGTCTTTTGAGACAGATACCAACAACTGGATCAGGCCAATAGACCACTTAGTTCAGCATCCTGTTGTCGCACTGGTCAGCCCAATGCCTATGGGAAGTCCACAAGCAGGACCTGAAGGTGCAACGGCACCCTCCCCACCTGCAATTCCAAGCAACAGGTAGAGGGATGATGCCTCAGGGTGTGTACAGTGGAGGCTGGTGAATTAGAGCATGTGGCACACTGTCCCACCGAACACATTCCACCCTCAGCCAGCCCCCACCTGCCTGCCTCATTCCTTACAACCAGCAGAGGATGGCATTGCTCGCCAGCTTCCTCCTCCATAGTGTCAGTGTTACTGTCATGGACTGGTGGGAGGAACCTGCTGGGGAACCCCCAAGGGAAGAAGGCTCAGAGCCTGGTGAGTGGTGATGGGACAATGATCAGGGGGAGAAGAGGGAGAAGACTGGGTAACAGGGCTTAGTGAGTGGGGAGAGCCTGTGGCAGAGAGAAGCCCAGAATCAGTGGCAGAAGCAGGAGGGTGGAAGGGGGGGGATGCCAAGAAGCAGACATGAGTCAGGCTGGTGAAAAAGCAAGGGTGTCTCCCTCTCCTGATGCAACAAGCTCCCCTCCCCCCTTGTCTCCCAGAACCAAGAGAGACACGAAAAGGGTGGAGGAGAGGTTGACTACATGTAAGCAGAGTCTGATTGCTCAGGAAAAGCCCTGACTGTGGGGAGCAGGGACTTTCAGTCTTGGCAACTGAGTTTCATGGAGTGTGAGTACTGTACTGGGAATGAGCTGCTATGCTTGTTGGCCTGACACTCAAATCAAGTATGTGAAGATTATGGGGTGTTTTTTCCCCCTAATAAAGAGTTAACTCCATCTTTGACCAGCAAGCTTGTGTGACTGGCATGCTTGTAGAACTGAGCAGAGAGCGAAGAAACAGAAATAGAATTAATTGGATCTGCCTGTCATCTGCTCCAGCTCCATTTGCTGTGGGGTACCCTGTCTTCTGCCCTACCATCCCCAATGGGTGTCAGGCAGCCACCAATGCACTCTGATGAAGCTTTCTGCTTGCCTGGATGGATAGAAGGGCGTTTGTGTGTCTCTGTGTCTAGTAAAACTAGGTAATGTTTGCATTCATTGCTTTGCCTATGGACCTTCCCATACCTGGCATGTGGCCCTAAGAATGTTGCCCAGAAAGGACAGGGTGTGAAGGAAGTTCCCTGCACCTTGCTAGGGTCTGCCCTGCCTACAAGAACCCATTTCAGTAATAGTGAGACCTCCAATAAAATTGATCCTTCTGTTCTGCATAGATGCAAAAGACATTTACAGCATTCCTGTTCCTATTTAGTATATATGTAGAAGTGGGGGTTTTGGCATAGCTGGCTTCTCCTATCATTGTATGACAAAGTTCCCTCTTCTTTGCACATATGTATATGAGAGAGAACTGGGACAAAGCAGCATTGCAACTCTTTAACCACATCACCATTTTGCACTTCTTTTTCCTGGAAAAAGGTAAGTTTAATATCAAATACACCTTGGCAAAGTGAAACAAGGACTGTTATTGCAAGGGTTTCAACAACAATTGTTGACAGCAGTGTGCATGTGCTCACAACTAAAAGGACAACAAGGGTACACAGAGAGTCATGATTCTACACACACACACACACACACACACACACATACACACACACACACTCCCTCTCCCCGGAGACTCACTTTTGTTAATACACCTACATTCCATGTGCCCGAGAGACAGAACGGTTTGTCGTACATTTTGGTTTGCCGTTTATAAAGTGCACAGTCACTGGTTTTGTGAGGTTTTCCAAGAGTCACAAAGAGACCCAGCAGTGGATTTTCCCTGCATTGCATTGAGGTCGCAGTCCACCAGAAAATTCTGCAGTCCCCGTAGCCAGAAGCATAATGTAGCAAAGTTTGCTTTGTGGAGTGCCGCTTCAGAATTCAAGTGGCACCCAGCATTGTGTTATGTACATATTCACCCTCCCAAAATAACTTTGTACCTGTGGAAACCTTGCATCTCTCAGAGAGGCTCCCAATCTAATCTCCCTGTGCTGGTTTCTTATGAGCAGGTAATTCTGATGTGGAGAAACACTCCCATCATGTCATCTCACTACTCTCCATCAACACCTCCATACTTAAAGGTATCACATACACCAGAAGCAGGGAATCTTTTTGGCCTGGTGGCCCCCTATAGGTCAGCTTTGACAGGTGGGCAGGGCAACCCCACCTGTGAACCACCTAAAGTATTTCCCCAAAGACATGCAGCATCAAATGTAAATTTCGTGTGAGTTTTGATTATCCTTTGCATGTGCTTTTTTACTTTTCAAAAACAGTTCAGTATTTTCAGTGCATGCAAGTAAAAACACCCGATTTCTCATTTTGGCATTCTCCCTCCCAAAAGACGTTGAAGTGGTTCTTTCTCCTCCCTGCCGATAAAACTTTGCATTCCAGCTGTGATTACAGTCACATCATCAGTATAGGCCATGCATGTACAACCTGAGATTCAATGTGCTGAATGCAGCCCACATTCCATATATGATGGCTTGCAAAGGTTCAATAGACTTGTTTTTGCTGCCTCTCTGGGGCCTCTACATACAGCAGGGGCCTCTGAGGTCTACATACGTAGCAGAATAAGGTGGTCAAATGAACAGAAAGGGCTATCATTTCAAAGCAGGTGGTGAGATCACAAATGCCAGTGCTCCCTTATATCAAAAAGCTATTTGGAGTCAGAAAAAAATAGCACAGCAAGGAGGGGTCTGGAACAGAACTTTTCTCCCTGCTGTGTTATGTTGTGGTGGAGTGAACTATGGGAGAGCAATAAAAAAAATAGCATACACCCCCACTTTCATTCTTGAGTGTTATAGTCCATTCTGTCATCTCATTCTGCTGCATGTATAGTTTGAGACAACAGGCTCGCTCAGCCCAGGGTAAGGGAACCAGCAGGCTGGATCCCTAATTCCTCATCCCTCTGTTGTTACAGCTGATTGGTAATTAACAGCAGCCTCCTTTGAAGATGTGCCTCCATAGCAGTTTGCTGTAACCAATGATCAGGGAGCCTCTTTGAAGTCTGTTTGGAGTAGGGGTAGGGAACCACCGCCTCATGGGCCAATCTTGGGCTGCCAAGTTGGCCTGCAAGGCCACTTCCCCCAAAACTGTGCCCACCTGTCAGCTGACAGTCGGGAGGGCGGAGTTAAATCCTGAACTGGTGTGCAGCCAAACAGAGCAGGATTTAACTCCCACTCATCAGTTGATGTACAGGGTTAAATCCTGCTCAGTTTGGCAGGATTCCATGCAAACCCTTTCCTGACACAGCGAGGGGTTTGCAAGGAAACCCCAAGAACTCAAAAGACGCCCTGCCCTCTTTTTTAGCAGTGCCTTGCAAGGTGCTTTGAAGTCCTGACTTTGGGACTTCAAAGCACCTTGCACCTGACACCATTGTGGCGTCCTGTGATTGACAGGTGGGCAGCTGCCTGCTCCACACTTCTTGCCATCTGTGGCCATGGGCTGGAGGTTCTCTACTGCATGGCAGACCACAATCAATATCTGGTGAGCTCCATTGGCTTAGTGGCCCACAGGGGCGTTCCTAGCCCCTCGGCTGCCCGGGGCGGGAAGCCAAGGGGCACCCCTGGGGGGCGGGGCATCGTGGCGCGTGCGTGCGTCATGACGTCATGACGCACGCACGCGCGGCGACGGCCCGGCATCCCCGGGGGCGGGGCATCGCTGCGTGTGCGTCATGACGCACGCGCGCGCAGCGACGCCCCCGCCCCTGGGGTATGCCGGGCGGGGGCTTGGGAGCATCGGCGGGCTACAAAGAGCCCCGAAGCCGCAGCCATAGCGCAAAGGGCTGTGAGGCTGCGGCTTCGGGGCTCTTTGCAGCCCACCGAGGCTCCGGAAAGCGGCGGCCCGGCATCCCCGGGGGCGGGGCATCGCTGCGTGTGCGTCATGACGCACGCGCGCGCGGCGACGCCCCGCCCCCTGGGGTATGCCGGGCGGGGGCTTGGGAGCATCGGCGGGCTACAAAGAGCCCCGAAGCCGCAGCCATAGCGCAAAGGGCTGTGAGGCTGCGGCTTCGGGGCTCTTTGCAGCCCACCGAGGCTCCGGAAAGCGGCGGCCCGGCATCCCCGGGGGCGGGGCATCGCTGCGTGTGCGTCATGACGCACGCGCGCGCGGCGACGCCCCGCCCCCTGGGGTATGCCGGGCGGGGGCTTGGGAGCATCGGCGGGCTACAAAGAGCCCCGAAGCCGCAGCCATAGCGCAAAGGGCTGTGAGGCTGCGGCTTCGGGGCTCTTTGCAGCCCACCGAGGCTCCGGAAAGCGGCGGCCCGGCATCCCCGGGGGCGGGGCATCGCTGCGTGTGCGTCATGACGCACGCGCGCGCAGCGACGCCCCCGCCCCTGGGGTATGCCGGGCCGCCACTTCGGGAGCCTTGTCCGTGCAGCGCTGCTGCTCCCGGGGTGACGGAGGGAGCGGCGGCGCATGGGAGTGGTGGGACGCGCCGCCGCTCCCTCCGTCACCCCGGGAGCAGCAGCACTGCACACACCCGCCTAGGGGCGGCACCAGGGGCGGACCGCCCCCACCGCCCCCACCCTACGACGCCCCTGGTGGCCCATTCAGTAGTTTGGGCCTAATTTTATCAATAAGAGGCATTTTAAGGAAAAAGTCACATGCTATTAAACTGAGGGCTAGTTAGCTGGTAGTAAACCAGTGTCTTATTTTGCAGCGTTGACCTAGTATTGCTTTGCAGAAAATGCATCCTGAGGCTTAAAAGCGTCTTCTTCCAAGTAATTTAAATTCTTGCAGTTCTTTAGGCTTTAAACTCTGGTCCACACCTGGAGTTAGCTTGTAGGTCAGAGGGGAATCAATGTAACCATTTCGATACAGGCAGACGCGACGACAGAATTCAAAAGTGCTGAACATGACTCCAAAATAAGGAACAATCTGTTTAGAGAGAAAGCAAACAAACACACATAAATAGTCACATACTTTCATTATCCAGTCTTCAACCCTACTATGGGGGAAAAGCCTGAGCATGTTTATTCATGGAGAGGCAGTGTGGTGCAGTGGTTAGAATGGTGGACCATTAGAACTGGGAGACCTGGGTTCAAATCCCCACTCACTGGGTGACCGCAGTGAAGTCATCTTAGATCAGCCTAACCTACCTCACAGGGTTGTTGGGAAGATAAAAGAGGGAAGGAGAGAACCTTGAAAATTATTGAATCTACAAAGAATGGCAGCTTTAAAAAACTGCATGCAATCCTCAATTTACATCAACATCTCATGGTTAAATTCTCACAGGAGGAAAAAAGAATAAATTCCTAATTAGGAGCACAATAAATCAGACCTCCAGTGGTATTGAACAACAGGTGCTTTAATACATACCCTGAGTAAGTTAGCAGTGAGTCCATTCCAAAGGGCGAGCACCCCTTTTGTCTTCATCGTTTGCTTAAAACAGTCCACCATGCCTTCAAAATGGACATCAACCCCTCCGTGGTGTGGGAGGAAAGGACTCTGAGCCTGCTCGGGAGAGAACACATCACCATTTTAAAGTTCTGAAACCCTTTCAGCAGAAACCTAGCCATGTCTGCTTAGAAGTAAGTCCTAGTAAGGTTAGTGGGGAAATGGTTGCAGCCTAAGGTCACTTCTGGGTGTCCTACTTCTTGAGCAGTCGTCTGAATTTGATTGCACAAAGTTTGCAGGCAGGTTATGCGACGAATTGAACATTTGCTCTGATTTGTTTGAGCAGAGGTTATATGACTTTGCATCAAAGCAAGTCTTATCCCACAATTTATCATCACTTCCTTTGTTGCAAAAAGGGAAGTGGGTTTGCTTTGCAAGAGCACTACTATGGCTGCAGTTGCACAAGCTGCATTTGCTGGTATGCGACTGAATCCCACCCCAAAACAGTGATGGTTTTCAAGTGCCCTTAAGTCACCAACACTGCACTCTGATGCATGTCTACTCAGAAGCAAGTTGTGCTGTTTTCCATGGGGCTTACTCTCACTTAACTGCACTCAAGAATGCAGCCTAGCAGCAAAAACATATATACAGAATATCTGCACAGAAGTCCCATTGAATTAAATGGGCCTTGCACTTCCGCATTAAGTGCACAGAGGAGATTGCAGTGTTAGTATTGCTGCTGCCTTACCTTATGGATTTTGGACATAAGATCCAGGCGTTTGAATTTCAGCCTTGCACCAATACAAAGACAAGGAGAGGAAATATTGGGGGGGGGGGGGTCATTCTGCACAGCAGTATACCTGATCCTATTTGCCTAAACTATGGGTGGCAAACCCGCAGCTCTCCAAATGTTAAAAAGGTAAAGGGACCCCTAACTGTTAGGTCCAGTCGTGTCCGACTCTGGGGTTGTGGTGCTCATCTCACTTTACTGGCCAAGGGAGCCAGCATACAGCCTCCAGGTCATGTGGCCAGCATGACTAAGCCGCTTCTGGTGAACCAGAGCAGCGCACGGAAACGCTGTTTACCTCCCGGCAGAGCGGTACCTATTTATCTACTTGCACTTTGATGTGCTTTTGAACTACTAGGTTGGCAGGAGCTGGGACTGAGCAATGGGAGCTCACCCCAACGCAGGGATTCGAACCGCCAACCTTCTGATCAGCAAGCCCTATGCTCTGTGGTTTAGACCACAGCACCACCTGTGTCCCTTCTCCAAATGTTACTGGACTCCAATTATCACAGATCATAGGAAGCTGCTGTATCAAACCACTGATCCAGGTATTTCAGTCTTGTCTACACCAGAGGTGGGAAACTGGTGTCCTCCAGATGTTGTTGGACTACAACTCCCAGCGTCTCTGGCCATTTGACCTGCTGGCTAGGGCTGATGGAAGCTTGAGTCCATCAGCATCTGGGGGACTTTAGGTTCTCTGTCTCTGCACCAACTGGCATTCCCAGCTCTACCCAGAGATGCCAGATATTGAACATGGGTCCCTTTATGTGCAAAGCATGTGTTCTGTCACTGAGATATAGCCCTTCATGGGCTGTGTTGGCTGCAGATGATGGGAGCTGGAGTCCAACGTTTGGAGGATCACAGGTTCCCACCCTTGGTATAAATTACACAGACACATGAAAAATACAATGCCAAGCAATGCCATACTATTCACTTATAAACTCATCTGCTAAGTGTGCTTTTAACCTAAAGTATACTTTTGTCATTCATTCATTCATTCCTGCTAGTATTCTACGCTGAACAGCTACATTATCATGGAGTAATTCAAGACATGTTTGCTTCCAAGTCTCACTGGTTTCAATGGGGAAAACGCCTTAGGAAGTATGTTTAGAACTGCAGGCCTACAGCGCAATCCAATACATGCCTGGTCAGGGAATCTCCAGATGACCTATTTATTCAGCAATCATCCCAATTTGCTTGCACATTATCCAGTGGTCAGGCTAGGTCCAATCTTCATTGAGCATCTGCAATAAGCACTTGTTCTGTTTTGTTTGGAGGGTCTTTACATGTCTTCCGTTCTTTCACACACTCTTAAATGCATTTCCCCATAGCTTTCCTAACAGCAAAGAGTCTCTCTCTCTGTGTGTGTATATATGTGTTTAAGTAGAATTGGACTGCAACTCCTATCAACCCCAACCAGCATGGCCAAGAGCAAGGAATGCTGGGAAGTTGTAGTCCAGCAACATTTGGAGGGCCACCTCTGATTTAGTTATTTATTTAGTTATTTTTTTTACACATAATTTTTATTAAGTTTTCTCATAATTATAATTTAAACAAAAATATACAACGTTTATGAATTATATATATACAAAAGTTTGTATCAATGAAAGTGCTCTTATGCTTATATCATATACATAGCTTGTACACAGTTTTGTATATTTATACTAATACTTATCACTTTTATAACTGCATAACTTGCATACAACTAGTTATTTAGTTAGTTAGTTAGTTAGTTAATTTATTGCTTATACCACACTGGCAATACTCTTGGGACATATGTCTGTGCCCTGGCTCAGGTTTGGAAATCACTGCTCCAGCCACAGTGAAGGGAAACGACCACAAGTTCTGTGCTTCCAGCAAGGCAATTCTGCATCTCACTCTCTCTCTGGCTTAGTTCCCAGATAAATGTTATGCTAAGCGATGTCTGCAAGGCACTGTGTGAGATATCCGCCAAGACCTACAAGTTAAGCCATAAGGGCAGAACTCATTTCCTTTCCTCATTCTTCAGCATTAGAGGGAATTTGCAAGAAACTTTGAAAGTACAAAGAGACACTAGCGCTGCAGGTTCAGCTCGGAAACTGTCTTTCACGCATAGAGGAAACAAGTTCGTTTTCTTACAATGAATTAGGACTGGTTTAAACTCAAGAAGAATGATTCAACAGGATAAATCACACCACTTCGGACTGCAGGTTAAAAAACTCATTGCAAACAGAATACCAGCACTGCGGATAAAATTCACAGATGTGTTAATTTCTGCTTGCAGGGCCTTAAAACAACAAAATGGCAGCATTCAAAAGTAGTATATCCGACTTGCAACCTGAAGTAGTACAAGCAATTCAAACACCTGCCTCGTTACCATTTCCTTCTGTTGCATCTGCAGACCCAGCCTGTGCAGGAATGCTTTCAGCCTACCTAGGTTACATTTAAATTCACATGTTAACACTAGCACAACAGAGATTCAACTACCCAGGCATATCTGGAGGGTTCACAAGGGAAAAGCATTCTCTATGCCCCATGTTCTGTGTTAAGTCAGACCTCAGACAACTTCTTAACAGTGATAAGCCTAAAGTGATCCTCTCTGTCGGATGGATGCCTTGTGATGATACATGAGATGCTTCCACTCTCATATTTTAAGTTCTTGGCTGCTTCACTTTGTTTACTGAAAGCTGAACCCTCCAGGACATGGTTCCGTTACGGAGAAGCACTCTTCAACTGGACAGAAGAGTTTTGACTGGATTTAGTATCTGCTTTTTAATTGATTAATGGATTGCAATTTTATTTTTATTTTTTTAATCCCCTTTACCATGGCCTCAATATCAGTCCCTTTGCTTCCAAAGCAAGGTTAACCCCCCCATACCCCGTAAGTAAATAAAATAATAATGCAACTAATATATGCATTGATTTTTTTTAAAAAACATATAATTCACCAACCCAAACCCAAGAGATATAGAAATGAATTAAGAAATAAAGACACAGGTTCTTATGGATCTTTCCAGGGTACAGAAAGTTGCCCTGCAGGAATTCTATGAAATTATATTTTCAGTGAGAAAGCCTAGGAGTGTGGTATGTGCCAGCCTTGCTAATAAGGGATTAGGAAAAGAAGTGGCACAGAAGTACTCGGGGCGTTTATTTCACTTAATCTGAAATCTAAAATAAGAACACAGAATCCTTTCAAGGGCTAGGTTAACACGGACGATTGGGGATATCTAAATACTTCCAGGCTGAATGAAGCCCGACCTCAAATCTTGCAGCCCTCAGTCAAGGCTTCAATGAAGCACTTGAAATTCTGCATGTCTGGGGATGTGCTTATTACTTTTGCCCAAAGGAAGGGCCTGGGAAACTGACACAGTTATGTCCCTAGAGGGAAACAGTTTTAGAATCAGGCACGGTTTCTGCATTGGACTAGGTTGGGACAATGGGACTCTCTGCTGGTGGTGGATTAATTCAGGCATCCAGTGGGGGGGTTTGCAAACATTAGAAGTTGATACAACTTCCTTTGCTGGTTGATACTAGGGTGTCCAGAAAGAACAAGGCTTTTAATAGTAGTGCAAATGAGGGGAATTTTGTGTACCTGGTAAAATGATGTTTCCTACATAAAGGTGTAAGAGCACCTGTCTTCTTTTGCAGCAGGCCACCCAAGGTGAGAACAAGGTCTGGGGTTGCCAGATATCGGAATTTGATCTAATGTTTCAGGGTTCTGTTCTGAGGTTCCAATCCTTCTTCTGAGGATATCCGTTTTTAGCTATCGCAGCCATCTGGTAGACTTGTACTCCTACCAAGAAATCATTCCTACAAACACTTACTAAGGGATAACACAGTGGGGCTTGCTTCTATAGGACTGTGCTATGAAAGTCACTGTAGCTAATGGCCAGTGGCAGATCTTGGGGTAGCGAATTCCATTACAGGAGGACCAGATGGCAAAGTGGGGATATCTCCTGCACTTTTAGCAGCTGTTCACGAGAGGGGATTTCAGCAGGTGTTGCTTCCCTCTTCTACTCAGCTTCTAAAGGTGCAGGAGCTCTGCCAAACAATTCCACAAGTTATACTTTCTCCGGCCTAGCCTGAGACTCCTTCTGACTGTCCTAAGCCATCACAAATCAGTTCCTTTGTGGGATCCTGACTATGAGCTTTATGGAAACAGGAACAAGGGAATAGATAGGAAAATGACATGTAGTGCAATGCTATACACATCTGCTTAGCAGTGAGCCCACTGAATTCAATGTGGCTAAGTAACTGTGCACGTGTACAGCTTGAATGTTGGGTACCCAGGCACGCGAACTATACACTTGTTCAGTGCTTTCCTTCTAGGGGAAAAAGGTGCCAGTACTCACCATGAAGTTGTTACAGTAAGTGCCACACTTTTAGCTAGTGCTTTTCTTTTAGGAAAAAGAGGTGCTGGTACTACATACCCTTGAGTACCTCCGGGGGGGGGGAGAGCACAGCACTCGCTGAATATTACATGTGAATAACTGTACGAGTGTACAGCTTGTTAAGGAGCACACACCCCTGCTCCCAAACTAAACCAGGCCTATGAACTCAGTGGTCGTAGAATTTTCAAGGGAGGAGAAAACTGGAGTGGAAGGGAGAACTGCACTCCACACTGCAGCATTTTGTTACAGGGCCCACTTGTCAGGGCTAACAGTTGCTCATCTCCATGAACCTGTTGAGCCTGAAATGTCTGTAAGGCAAGTGGCTTTCACTGCAGCGGACTCCATAAAAGTACAGTATGCACTGTGCGAGGAACAGCTTTCTTTTGTCTGTCATTAATCTACTGCCAAGCCAGTCCCACAGGGTAAATAATATCTGTCTCGAGGCAACCAGTCCAGAAAGCTTCTGTAAATGAGGGGTGTGTGTGTGTGTTCTGATATATCATCTCAGGTTCTAGGGATGATACAAGGCATAGGTGGGAACTTTTGCAGCTAAGGGCCACATTCCCTTCTATATAACCTCCCAAGGGCCGCATGCCAATAGTGGACGGGGCCACAGGCAAATGTAGGTGGAGCAACAAGTGTGACTTTTAACTTTGTACACTAGGCTACTTTCTGCACACACGCAGATTCCTGTTCCCTTCAACTATAGCTAAGCATGGTCAATAGTTCGAGATTAGGGTAGTTGTAATCCCAAAACTACATCTGGAGGGCACAAATTATCCACCCCTGATTTAAAGTATTCCCTCCACATGTTTTGGTGCCAGGGATTGCCTACTTCTGTTATTGTAGATTTTATTATTACTATTTAATTATTGATCTATTTTGCGAACCGCTCTGGTGTATGTGCTATGAAGAGTAGCACATAAATCTTCTAAATATATGAATAGGTTTCCCTTTCTTTTTATTTAAATTGCGACAATTATAAACTGTCAAGGTGGCATTGTAGAGGGATGGAGACCAGGATCCAAATATCTGCTGGCCGTAAAGCTCACCTTGGGCCAGTTGCTATTTTTCTTTCAGTCTAGTCTACCTCACAAGGTTGTTATGCTGATGAAATGGGGAGGGGGGTAGGAATGGGGAGGAGTCTTGCATGCTGTTCTTCGCTCATTTGAGAAAGGATGGAGGGGTGGATATAATAAATAAATGAGTAGTACTTCAGCTGCTTCAGACAATCATACGTTTCACAGAATCATATAATTGTAGAGTTGGAAGGTACCTCAAGGGTCATTGAGTCCAACCCCCTGCAATGCAGGAATCCTGCCCACAGCTATCCCTGGGTGGGCTTGAACCACCAAACTTCTGGTTAACAGCAAGATGCGCTGACCCATTGTGCATTTGCTTCAGACAATCGTATATCTGCTTAATAAAGCGAGTCTTTCCCCAATGCATGAAGCCCCTTAGCATCTCCCTTCACTCAAAATGTAATTAGAAAACATGAAACGTTTTATTACGGTAACCATAGCTTTTACCCAAACAAGGAATCTATGGTTAGCAGCTTCAGCACATAAGAAACCAACTTCAAGCCACAATTTAAGATCTAGGCTTGATCCAAAGCCAGCAATTATATGGAACAGGGGAAGCTGCCTTGTGCCGAGTCACAGCACTGGTCCACCTAGCTCAGTACTGTCAACACTGACTGGCAGCAGCTCTCCACAGTTTCAGGCAGAAGTCTCTCCCAGCACTACCTGAAGATGCCTGGGACCTTGTGCATAGAAAGCAGATCCCTTACCATTGAGCCATGTGGCCTTGGGAAACCACAGTTTCCCAGTCTGGACAAACTGGGCAACTATGGTTAATTGAAGGCTTCTTGGTTTGTTTGGTCACAGTGCAAAGGAAGGATATAAGGATCTGTAAAAGGGCCTTCCAAATGTTGCACTTATGTAGAAAATTCTAAGCCTTTCACATTTGCTAAAAATGGAAAGCGTTATGAAAAGTCATCTTTGCCTTATGCTTTAGTACTCTCTTGCTCCCCCCTTTCTTTCTAAAATTCAGCAGCATTTTAGCAAAAAGAAACCTACCCAGCATCTGCATTTTTACTCTAAGCCACGAGGACCCATGCCCAAACATGCATACTATACCTTTTAGTTCGCTAATAGGTCAACCAGGAGCAAAGGGAAAGAGGGAGACAAAGGGATACAGTTAGGGTGAACAACAAAGAAGATGCTGCAAATTTACATTTTTTTAAAGGATGCTTTTAAAATGAAGAAAGAAGCAACTTAACAAGTATCTCAGTTCTATGCATATTTAGCGAGAATTAAGTCCCAGTTAATTCAATGGGTCTTACTCCAAGTTAAGTGTGTGCAATGCTGCATTGTTAGTGTAAAATAGCCCAAGTTCAAAAGGGGGGAAAAGGTTTTAAAGGAGATCCGTAAATCCAGGCAGAAAGACCAGAGAGGAAATGTTGGAGGCTGCAGGAATCATCCTGAGCTGGAAGTGTATTGTGGAGGAACAGCACCACCTAGTAGCTCAAAATGACCTAACATTTCTCCTTCGCCAGCTGTATAGCTAAGGGCAGAACTACATGTTACAAGGCAAATGCAGTGGACAAGAAAGGGCCATAACTTGGGAGTGGAGCACCTGCTTTGCATGCAGAAAGTTTCAGACTAAATACCTGGCATCCTCAGGTAGGGATACAAGAGGCACTGCCAGTCCGTGAGGACAATATTGAGCTAGATGCACCAATGGCAATATGAAGAACCTCCCTGCTTTCCTATAACAAGCTTCCAAATCTATAAATTAATGTGCAGTTAGAGCATCTGCAGGGGGAAACTGGTGGATGGAACAGGGTGTGCTTGATCTTCCCCTCCATTGCAATGTCTCCCACAAGCCCTCCTTCCCAGGCTGTTTTTCATTGGTTTTCATGTATGAAACAACACAGGTACAATTACTCAGGGGCAAGCAAATTGCAGCCTTCCAGATGTTGCTGGACTCCAGCTCCCATCAGCCCCAGGCAGAATGGCCAATGGTAGGGGATGATGGGAGCCGCAGTCCAACAACACCCAGAAGGCTGCAGGTTCTCCAACCTTGCTGTAAAGCAACAATTCCTTTGCGGCAAAGATGCCACATGGCAAATGTAAGGACTGGTACCATCCTAGTGCAATGGTGGCGGTCTGCTTTGCTCGTTACTAGAACCCCAAGGCTCAACAGCTGGGCTACAGATGCAAAATGGTTGTGCCAACTTTCTGCTGTTGTCCATGAATCATACACTTGGATAAACTGCATATACAAATACAAAACTACCTCTGATTTATTACAGACTAGGGATTCTATCACAAAGCTCTAAAACTGGTCAAAGGGGCTGCCAGTTAATACTCATGTTATTTATAGGCAAGGAACATTGATGATGAGAGATAAGTGATTGACTCAAGGCAAGACACAGCAGTGGCATGTGAGGGGTGTTTGCACTTGCAAATTTAAGGCACAGCAAGTTATGAACTATACAATTTTCTTAAGGCAAGCCTATCCAAACACATATATGTTGATGTGCTTTAAACTCTTTTTAAGTTTACAGCTGGTTTTAATTGCATTTTAACTACTTGAGTTTAACTGCTTTTATTGATATTTTTTTCTTGTAAACCACTCAAGAGCTTTTGTTCTAATCGAGTGGTAAAGAAATTGTTAAATAAATAGATCCCCATTTTACAGCTAAGAAATACTGAGACTCTGAGATAAAACCTGCCGGTTGGATCAGTCAAATCAGAAAACCTGGATGATCCCCTGCAAACAACTCAAAGGTCTACCAATACATCTACCTTCTAGTTCCAGAATCTAGCACATAGTGCTAAACATATGCACACAGTCCCAGGTATGATTTTCCCTCCCGTCCTTTAAGCAGACAACAGTGCAGCCCAGAAGAGGTGTGATCGCCTTGTCTATGGGCCCTCTTGCTCCCAATACGCCACAACGTTTCCGCTGCCTATGCCACTAGAGCCGAGGTTGCCATGGACCTTCCCTGATGCCAACAGGATCCTCTCCCTCCCCTCCAATGAAATTAGGTGTGAAAGAAGCATTCTGCTGTAGTCTTCAGAATAGATTGCAGCATGTGCTTGGTTGTGGGGGTGTGGTGCCCGCAAGAGCTTTTGCAAATGTGCCTACAGGCCCCCACCAAAGGTTGGCAACACCTGAGCAAGAGGCTGGTGTGTGTTGCATACCCCAGTTCTAGAGGAATAGGGTAGCCCTAAATTCCATACCTGCATTTTCCTCTTGACTGTTTCAAAAGGGAAAGAAAGTGACTGTGCAACTCCAGCAGCCAGGCAACCATTCACAAAGTTCTGCACAGGAGTGAAGCGGATGCTGGGCTGACCCCAGATTTTATCCAGATGTGTGTAAACGAGGAAAGAGCCAATGGAAAACGGGATAGCACCTGTCATGAAAAGCAAGCAAGCAAAGAAGTTGTTAGGTGCTTACTGATACAAATTGCTATGCCGGTTCAGATCAAGAAACCACCTAGCTCAACATCCCATCTGCTATCGCTGGCCAATCAGATGCCTCTGAGAAGTTTGCAAAGCAGGGTATGATCAGGACCAGTGCTAGGGCTTCTAGCGCCCTAGGCGAACCACCTTCTGCCCCCCCCCCCCCCGCCCAAGCCTGCTTTAGCGGGAGGTGGGGGTGGTGGAGAGGCAAGCAGCAGTTTCTCAGCTGTAGCGAGAAGCTGCTGCTAGCCTGTCCCGCCCAAGCCTAGTTCGCCTAAATGGACGTGCCGGCCCTGCGTATGATGGGAATATCTTTCTCCTGCAATAATTTCTGCTTCCAGAAAATGGAAACATATGAAGTTGTGTTTGCACCCAGGAGCTGCTTTTGGGGCTTCCCATAATCATTTGGTTGGCCACAGTGAGAACAGAATGCTAGACTACATAAGACTTTGGTTTGATCCAACAGGACTCTTCTGATGCTCTTTTGTAGCAGAAGCTGCTGATTAACATGTGTTGACTGTCCTGGAAATGTCAATAACTCCAAAGTCTGATTGCATTTTTGTTAAGGGTAAAACAGAAAAGCATTGTACTACAGAACTTGGCACAATGTAAGGTGCAAATATTATTTTGGGATATACTTGGGTCTTCTAAAACATTTGGACTATAAAAGCGAAAGTAGGTGAGGCACCAAGGTCATCACTGGCAATTGAATGGGTCTTTTAAAAACCGTATACAGTAGTACCTCCGGTTACGTAATCCTCTGGTTACGTAAACTTCAGGACGCGAAAGTGGCAAACCCAGAAGTATTTGACTGGGTTTCGCCACGCGCACATGCGCAGAAGCGGTCCTCAGGTTGTGGTAACCTCGGGATCTGTCTGAACCTCCGGAATGGATCCCATCCGCAACCAGAGGTACCACTGTATAGTATCTGCTGTTGGGTCAAATCAGAATCTGTATTGCAGATTGTCTGCATTGCCTCTTTCTTCCTTGCTACATTTGGTCATGGGAAAACTTATGCCTCTCAATCATGATCCCCCATCTGTAAAATCAGAATTGGATCTCCTCACAAAATTTTGGGGAGGATGCATGACTGAGAACGAAGTTAACAGCACATTGCCAATACAGTTTTGCAGGCAATAGACTGAGATCTGACGCAACCGATTAAAAAAAAGGGGGCTTGTCTTATTGCATTTCAAAATTCAATGCTGCCTTTTATTGTTTTATTGATTGAACTGACAGCTGTATTTTAACGTCTTTTTGTTAGAAGCTGCCCAGAAAACAGGTGGCACAGAAAATACTGCAAGTAAAATAACTAAAAAGCACCGACTTTCAGTCACCATTCCAACCCCAATGTTATAGGAAAAAGAATGCAGTCTCACGATACCTAATACTGACAGTGAAACACCACGGTAAAGTGCAGCGACACCTTCTTGATGATAAATCATGTACAAAGCATGCAGAATTCCTTTGTAGGAGGGCTCCAACCGGTTCTGTACAATGAGACGGGTTTTGACGACTTCAGTTGGGTATGTTGCAACAGCAGCCACCATGCCAGCCAAACTTCCCGCCATGATGGAACCCCACTGGGAGATGTGGCCCAAATCATCCACAAACAGCAAGACAAACCTAGTATGATATATGGGGGTGGGGACATCACAAGTCAGATACACAACATAGATAAAGTCAGTGATTCATTTGTAACACTAAATCATGGTTTGTTTAAGCCACTGTTTAACAAACCATAAGTTAACCAAAGAAACCATGGCTTTCCCCCTCATTTGTTTCATTTTCTCAGTGTCTCTTGCCTTGTACCTTTGTAGTTTGGCCTCCCCACCCCAGACAATAATCAAAAAGGCCTTCTGTGAACTTTCCGTTCAATGCAAGTTTCAGTTCTGATGAATTCCTGATTAGCTTAAGTCTGAAATAAGGAGAACTTCTCTTCCAACACAAAAGTGGCATGCCTACTACGCATGTGTTAAGTCTGGCTAACAGAAGGCAAAAAAAACCCAGCTGCCTAAGATTATCTAAAACAGGTTTAATTTATTTCTGTCTTTCTTTTAAAAGAAATCAGACTTGATTTACAGCTCTCTCTTCAGCACCACACCTCAGAAGCTACATCTAGCTCCCACCACTGGGGGAAATACAGGAAACCTTCATCCTATTATTTGATTCAAAACCAAAGGGAGGAAATGAGTTCTGTTTTTGGGCACAGAATGCAGTTTATAATTAAAGTTTGGAACCCACTTTCTGCATGGAAAATACATTTTGTGGACAATTAATCATATTTTATCTTTTAGGCTTCATAGTGAGACAGTTAAAAAACAAACACCTCCAGAAAGTTTCACTGTGTTCAACAGAGCTTAGTCGTAGTTAGGTGAAAACAAGACTGAAGTTTACTGGAGTCCCCTCCCCTCCCAAGTGCCTGTAGAACTGGAAAAAAGCTGGGCAGCCACAACGAACTGCAGGAATTATTAACCCTTGGAGAGCCGTGTCCCCGCGCCACGCCATTGCTTTGGTATCAACTGTTTGGGTCCCAAAGCCGAGGGGGTCTCTCACCCCAGCTTACCTGCGGTAGGAGGCCAGTTGTAGGGCGCTGTAGGGAAAGAGGCGCAAACAGGCGGTGAGGTTGCCCTTCCAGAGGGCCCCAATGCCTTCGGCCTTGCATAAACTGCGCCCCGTCTCCCAGAGCCCTCGCCGCGAGTGGCGAGTGCCAACTTGGGCCAGGACGGTGAAAACTTCCAGAGGCGCCGTCAGGCTGTGGCTCAGCGCCCCGGCCAGCCCGGCGCAGCTGAGCCTCTGAAGAGCGGTGAGCCGACTGTCCCGCTTCCAGGTCGCCATGCCGCCCGGGCGGCGGCTGCACCATGCCCGCTGCGGGCCGGGCAACTAGCGAGGAGGACGCATAGCGACGCATACCCGGCAGTCCAGCCCCTGTGTGCGCTACGCAAGGCCGTCGCGGGGCGGTGCCAACTTGGTCTGGAGACGGGAAGGGGAGGGAGAGCTGACCCTTTGAGAGTGGAGGGGTCGAGGCAGGTGGCTGATGCCCGATTGTCCGTGCCCAGGAGCCCGGAGCGCGCGGCTCAGAGACAGGAGAGAGCGCGGGTGGCTCAGGGAGTTTGTTCCAGCGACAGGGCCGTCTTAAGCATATCTGGTGCCGTGGTGTAAAGATCCCTCCAGCGCCCCCCCCCCTTTCCCAGAGTTGTCGACCTTTTCTAAGGGGGGACCCCAAAGTTGTTGACCTTTTTTGGGGGAGCTGACACCACGCTTACACATTATCTCTGCTTAGGAAAAGAAACAGAAACAAATTTTTTTAGCTGCTCATTTATTAACAGTGCACCTATATAAACACATATAATCTCAGATGCATGTGGGCCAGCCAAAATCTGACAAGTCACTCCTGGTCTTAAATTGTCCAAGCAAAATGGCATAGCTCAGGGGTCAGCAACCTTTTCCAGCCGTGGGCCGGTCCACCATCCCTCAGAACCATGTGGTGGGCTGCACTATATTTTGTGGGGGGAAATGAACCAATTCCTATGCCCCACAAATAACCCAGAGATGCATTTAAATAAAAACACACATTATACTCATGTAAAAACACTAGGCAGGCCTCACAAATAACCCAGAGATGCATTTTAAATAAAAGGACACATTCTACTCATGTAAAAACACACTGATTCCCAGACCATCCACAGGCCGGATTGAGAAGGCGATTGGGCAGCATCCAGCCCATGGGCCTTAGGTTGCCTACCCCTGGCATAGCTTAACCTGGCACCAAAATGAGAAAAAAATGCTGAACGTAGATATACCTGTCAGTAAAGCATGAGACTCTTAATCTCAGGGTTGTGGTTTCAAGCCCCATGTTGGGCAAAAGATTCCTGCATTGCAGGGGGTTGGACTAGATGACCCTGGTGGTTCCCTTCCAACTCTGTGAATGGTTCTGCTATTCTGTTGTATCTGAAGGGCTGTTCACAGGGAAGATGGAGCAAATTTGTTTTGTGGGAGATGCTTGTGCTGTGATTCCTGCACTGGAGGGGTTGGTCTAGAGGACCCTCAGGGGTCCCTTCCAACCGTCCAGTTCTGTGATACAATGATTAAAATACTCCCAAGAAATAAATAAATGGGCTTCTCTGTGACAGTCACTGCCATTCCAGGGGCGGTCATCCCACAGAAAGTTTGGTGTGTGCCCTGTGGCCCTAGCCCCATTCACCAGGAGAGACCCAGTGAACAGAAGGAGCGCTCCGCAGTGGCAACGGGGGGGGGGGGGTGCCCAGGAGAGCTTGAGTATGTGACTGCATGCCTGAAGGATCATGGCAGGAACTGACGGGGTTTGAAGTCCTTGGCCAAGGGTATTAAATGACGTTGGAATGAAGCAATTCGGTGATTTTATATGAATTTTCAAAGTTTTGAGGCTTTCCCCTAAAGTCCAAATTGACTGGTTACATTTCATCCAGGTTATGATAGAGTTAACAAGATAATAAGGTTTCGGTAGACTCAGTCCATTGTTCTTGCAGCTGGGAGATCAATCAAGTGTGGGGGCGGGGATGAGGGATGATCCTGGCGCTGCAGAGCAGAACAGGGTCCTAGTGCCTCCAAAGGTGCCTCCAACCCCTGCTCCGTCTTGCTTACCTCCCTGCTCTCCGCTGCCCGGACTCTCTGCCTGGCGCCCTCCACTGCTTGGTGCCCTGGCTTACTGCGCCACTACTCCCAATGGTAAAGACATCCCTGTCCAGCACCCACAGCCGCGACGGAGCTGAAGGTGGGGACACTGATGCCAGAGGGGTCTGGCAGCAAATAGGGGAGATCCTGTTACACTAAGAATGTCACTACACAAACACACATATACACACACATCCTGGTTGGTATTCATCTTTCTCTGGAGACAACGGGAGAGTGCACAGCTTGTGGCCGGAGTTAAACCGTTGGGGAAAGTTACAGCATCTGCTGTGGCTGTAGAGACTGACATGGGAGAAACAGGGGTGCCACTTGGCCCCACGACCATGGGTGCCCAGGGCCGTGGGTGCCATGCAGCATGCATGGCCCTGGCACAAAAATTTGTGGATGCCTGGTCCCTTCATGGGGGAATTTTGTGGGTGATTGGGCACCCAAAGCCCCATGGAGTTGGCACCTATGGGGAGAGATGTTTTGATGCAGCTGGGGCTCATGAAGGCATCAGGATGTGCTGATGTAGGTGTATCATACAAATATGTGTGTGTAGTCTCACACACCCTCACAACCAGAGAGCGACACATATTTATTTTATATATATGTATATGTGTGTGTGTGTGTGTGTGTGTGTGTGTGTGTGTGTGTGTGTGTATATATATATATATATATAACACATACATTTATACATTTATATCAAGCCTTTTCTCCAAAGAGCTCAAGGGTGTGTGCGTGGTTCTCTTCCTCCCCCTTTCATCTTCTCAACAACAACCCCAAGGTAGGTTAGGCTGAGAGGCAGGTACTAGCCCAAGGTCACACATTGAGCTTAGCGGGGATTTGAACCCTGGTCTCCCAGGCCCTAGTCCAACACTCTAACCACTGTACCATATTGTCTCTCTTAAATACATTCTGCTACTAAAAAAAAAAAAGGATGCACAACAACTGTAAAACTTCAACATGCACCAGAGGCTTAAGTGAGATGAATGTCTGCACTACCTACATTCTTAAGTGGTACAGATTAGGCACAGGTTGGCCTCAAAGGGAAGAGACCCTGCAAATACCAGAGAACAGGACAGATCAGCAACATTGAAGAAAACGGGTTAGAATCTTCCTTGCTCCAATTCCAGCAGCACATTCCAGAATAATGTTGCTCTTCTGTGCTGTCCACATTGCCAGGGCAATTAAGCAATTCCTGTTCACTTTGGTGTGCCTGCATATCAGGAGCGAGCTAGCAGTAAATCACACCATGCAAGTTGGAGTTAACCCTTTTTTTAGCAAGAGCACAAACAGCACAGACTTGGTGGACTGTTGGGCCTAATGAACACAGGAGATCATTGCTGGTAGGCTCTGCCCCTTTGATTAGTTGTGAAGACTGAAAGGCCCTGCCTCCCCACAGCTGTCTATTTCTCCTCCTCTCCAGGGCTTTTACCAACTCTCCTTTGTCCTTTTCATGCCTCTTTTGGTTTTGGGTGACCAGGGGGTAGGGGAGCTTGTTGCAGCAACTAGGAGATGTTGAGGTTTCCTTAATTGCTGTTAGGAAAAATCTGCTATAGTGCGAGACATGCTGCCCTTATTTTGCACCTCAGGTCTCATGGTCAGTGTTTGAAGGTCACTGTGACCTGGCAACTGGCAACAATTTTGGCACTACACCAACAAACTACTGAAGCTTGAGGAGGTAGTTGTGAATGGTAAAGGTAAAGGTAAATCAAAACAAGTAATTATTTATGGATTCAGTGGAAGACCAAACCTGGGGAAAGTTCTTTCAACTTAGTTAAACTAGATTTTGGTTCAGCAGCATTCCTAAGACAATAGTGCCACCTGCAGCTGGCCTGGTGCAACTATCCTGGCTTTCCCTGAGAAGGTGAAGACAAGTGTTTGCCAGCTATTCACCTATTTCACCTACTATCCATTCATTGTAAAATTAAAGTAAACTTAAAACCCTGCTAATGTATTAACCTGTGTACATTGCTTCTGTATATATGCAATAAACACCTTCCACTCTTCCTTAAATTCATATAGGTGATTTAAATACGTGATAAATTTAACAATGGACATGCAGCATGTTGACAAATACAGTGGTACCTCCGGTTGCGCATAGGATCTGTTCTGGAGCTCCAGTCAGAGAAATACTTCTGGGTTTCAGTTACAGGTGGGTAGCCGTGTTGGTCTGCCATAGTTGAAACAAAATAGAAAATTCTTTCCAGTAGCACCTTAGAGACCAACTGAGTTTGTTCTTGGTATGAGCTTTCGTGTGCTATCTGAAGAAGTGTGCATGCACACGAAAGCTCATACCTAGAACAAACTCAGTTGGTCTCTAAGGTGCTACTGGAAAGAATTTTCTATTTTGTTTCGACTTCTGGGTTTGCCATGTTTGCATCCTGAAAGATATGGAACCAGAGAAGGGATTAGAGGGAAGTCGATTTGTTTTGTTTTGTTTTTGTATTGTTGTTCTTTTGTTTTTGGAAAATCATTAGATTTTATTTTTATTTTTAAAGAAAAAGACAAGTGTATGCCAGAATGATGCAGAGAGCAAGAAAGGTCTTTACTCCAGAGATGAACAGAGTCCCATCAGCTTGACTATAAAACCACCTGCCCCACTATTGAAATGCTTTGCTATATCTGATATATATGCAGATGTTGGTTCTCTGAGAACCTCCATTTCAGCTATAACCTGCTGCTGTTAGGTTATTAAGTAATCTGGATGTACTTGGATTTCTGCAACTTTTAAAAATTGGATTTTTTTTTTTAAGCTGCTAGGTCTTTCAGAACTGCCCTATTATTTCTAGTAAGGTAGATTCTATACAGCAGTGTTTTTCAACCACTGTTCCGCAGCACACTAGTGTTCCGCGAGATGTTGCCTGGTGTGCCGTGGGAAAATTACTTTATATATAGTCAATATAGGCACAGAGTTAAATTTTTTAACATTTCCTAATGGTGGTGTGCCTCGTGATTTTTTTCATGAAACAAGTGTGCCTTTGCCCAAAAAAGGTTGAAAAACACTGCTATACAGAGAAAGCTTGTATGCTGCAGAGTGGTCTGTTGACAAGACATGCATGTGCTTTATATTTTTCTTCACTAATGAGCTTATTGGACAGCGTTTGGTAGGCAACTATTTGCCAGCACTACTTAATGCATCTTGGGGATAAGAATACGGGACTATCTCACAAAGTTGTTGCAAGAATCATTTAGAGCTCCTTAAATTCTTTACGGATTATTTTGGTAGAAAATGCTTTTTCTCTTGTTTTTGCTTTTTATACCAGTTATGATTGTTTTATTTCTTTTTTTCTCTGTAATCTGTTTGCTAAGAGTTTTGATTCCTTCCCCCATTCATATTTTTTTCTTTTAAATATAACACCTGTATCATTTTCTCTGCTTCTATAGTTTCTAATTCTTTCCATTTTATTTGTAGCTTTTAAAATATGCCCTTTGATCCTCTTCCTCTGTGTAGTTGTTCTAAAAGGGAGATTTCCTGTTCTAATGGTTATTTTCTCTCTCCATTCTGTGTTATTTGTTTAATTTTATCTGGATATAAGCACCACTCATGACTGTCTTCATAGTTTCCCCACAAAAAACAGGAGCTTATTCCTCCAGTATTATTTTCTTTTAAAATTTTTTGCTAGTGTTTTTGTAAACTTTACCCTAATCAGCTGATTTGCTATGAGAAGTGGGCTGAGAAGTACCACACTGGAGCAAAGTCAAATTTTGCAGAGACTGGTGCATGTTCTGTTATTTTAATGTCTCCTGTCTGTGTCCCTTGCACTGCATTCAAAAGTGAGGCAGAAGTTAAATCTAGATTGTGAGCTGAAAACTGACTGGTTTCCCCTGGGTTCATGTGTCTCTCAGCATATGACTCTTAATCGCAACTCTTGTAGCAGTCTTGAGAGTTTCAACCGCTACTGTATCTGCCTTTTTAAAGTCCCAGTGCACTTTAAAACATTTCTTTTTCTAAGCAGAATCAGCCAAATGCTTATGATAATCCTTTTATGTTCCAATTAAGGTCACTGTCAATTATTAAATCCCTAGCAGCTCTACCCAAAGTTATTTTGCAGGAAACTGACCACTATTTGGTACATAGACAGATGCCAATGTTACCTTAAAGGTAAAGGGACCCCTGACCATTAGGTCCAGTTGTGTCCGACTCTGGGGTTGCGGCGTTCATCTTGCTCTATTGGCCGAGGGAGCCGGCGTACAGCTTCTGGGTCATGTGGCCAGCACGACAAAGCCGCATCTGGTGAACCAGAACAGCACACGGAAACGCCGTTTACCTTCCTGCCGGAGCGGTACCTATTTATCTACTTGCATTTTGATGTGCTTTTGAACTGCTAGGTGGGCAGGGGCAGGGACTGAGCAACGGGAGCTCACCCCGTCGTGGGGATTCGAAGTGCTGACCTTCTGATCAGCAAGCCCTAGGCTCTGTGGTTTAACCCACAGCACCACCCACGTCCCTTTTATGTTATCTTAGGCATTCCATTAAAAATCCCTTCAACATATACAAGTCTTCCATTTACATCTCTCAGTGCTTTAGTAGTTAGGAAATTAAGTAATGTGTGTATTAATATGCCTATACCTCTTCCTTAGCTTGAACCTCTTGCTCTGAACATTTGTCTCACCCATGACTAAATAAAACCTATTTTTTTTCAATCGGCTTTGTGTGTTTCTGGCAGGAAAAATATTTGTGGGTCCCTTTTATAAAGAAATGCTGCTGTCTTAGTCCATTTTATCAGGTTTTCCAACCTCTTCACATTTAAAGCAATTGCATTTATACCTGTACTCATTCATGCAAATAATCACTACTTTTCTTGACCAATCTATATCTCCTATATATTAGTCTGTTTCTGTTAATTGGTTGGATCTCCAACAGGTCTACTTAAGTTCTAAGCTGTGGAACCTTCATAAAACATTCAATAAATAGTTTGGCATATGCCCAGCAGAGGGCACTCCAGCACCGTCATTGGAATAGAGCAGCAGTTTCAAACTTCTTTTTCTGGGCCATACTTTCATAATAAAAATATGCTGGCACCACACTGTTGTTGTTGTTGTTGTTTCATTGATAAGAAATGCATTGGAAAACACAAGCAGGATTGTCCTCAGTACCGCTCAGTATCTCCACCCCCATCATTCAGCCCAGACACTGAGATCCAACGCCTTCTGGAGGTTCCCTCACTGAGAGAAGCAAAGCTACAGGGAACCACGCAGAGGGCCTTCACGGTAGTGGCACCCGCCCTGTGGAATGCCCTCCCATCAGGGGTCAAAGAGATAAGCAACTACTTGACATTCAGGAAATATCTGAAGGCAGTCCTGTTTAGGGAAGTTTTTAATCTGTGACATTTTAATGTATTTTAATATTTGTTGGAAGCCGCCTAGAGTGGCTTGGGGGACCTAGCCAGATGGGCGGGGTACAAATAATAATAATAATAATAATAATAATAATAATAATAATAATGAATGCTTTTGCTTTCATTTTGAAAAGATGCACACACATACACACACACACACACACACACACAGAGAGAGAGAGAGAGAGAGAGAGAGAACACCCATATGCACTATATTTATACAGTGAAATGTTTAAATCAGGGATAGGAAACCTAAGGCCCGTGGGCCAGATCCAGCCCAATCGCCTTCTCAATCCAGCCTGCGGACGTGTTTTTACATGAGTAGAGTGTCCTTTTGTTTAAAATGCATCTCTGGGTTATTTGTGGGGCATAGGAATTCATTCATAATTTTTTTTCAAAATATAGTCCAGCCCACCACATGGTCTGAGGGACGGTGGACCGGCCCACAGCTGAAAAAGGTTGCTGACCCCTGGTTTAAATGTTTCTCTGATTGCCCTTGGATCTTCCCATGACACATGCCATCCTTTCTTGCCACACCAGTGCACACAGCGTAATAAGCAAATATATTTGAAACATCTTAGATAAAAGCGGGGGGCATATTGAAATGGAACATTAGCTTTCAAATACAGCTGTACCTTGGTTCTTGAACGGAATCTGTTCCGGAAGTCTGTTTGACTTCCGAAAACCAAAGCGCGGCTTCCAATTGGCTGCAGGAGCTCCCTGCACTGATATCAGAAGCCGTGTAAGCCGTGTCGGACGTTTGGGTTCCAAAGAACACCTGCAAACTGGAACACTCACTTCTGGGTTTGTGGTGTTCGGGAGCTGAAATGTTCAAGTCGCAAGGCATTCCAGAACCAAGGTACGACTGTACCATATCCCTGCTCCTGGGTACCTTCTTTAAGACTGCATTTTTACTGTGGTCCTTTCTGCTCTGATTGCTTTGTTTCTGTGAAGCTTTTCTTTGTAAACAGCATTATGTCCTTGAACAGTTCTATTTTTGATGTCCATTCATTTTATGAGTTTGCGGGCAGACAAATCTCTCAGAAGTGTGGGTGTTCCCACTTCTGCCCCATGGCCCATTGATGGCCTTTCGGCTTTGCTGTACATTTTCCTCCTGGGGTATATACACAGCCTCTGTTTTTCACATGTGGTGGATGCTCCCTCAGGTATACCTATTTTTGGGGAAAGGTCTTTCATAAAATGGGACTCGTAACGTTAAGGATCTTGATTCTAAAATAGCAATACTGCCTGTATTGTGTGTGTGTGTGTGTGTGTGTGTGTGTGTGTGTGCAAGTGGTTAATGCTCTAAAGACTTTATGGCACAACCAATGACTGCAGCACAATTGGCCATAGCTGGGGACTGGAGAACATTAAATATAGATTTATTTGAGATGTGTGGTTGGCATAAATCTGCGGCCCAGCTTTGACAGACAAGTTAACTGACAGGATATGTGGATACGGAAACCAACAAAAAGACAAGGCACCCCATGCCTGCAAAAAATTGTTTGACATTGTTTCATACAGTATTCTTTTATTGCAATAGGCTAGGAGTTCCAAAGTGCAGGTGCTGCCACACTAAACCAATGCAATACAGTACAGGTATTATGTGGAACCTGTAGTAGTGCTTGAAATTACTGAAGGGGAGGTTTCCTTATTGTGATTTCACCATGCTCTGTATTATTTGAAAAGGAAAACACTTATTCTTGCTTCTAAATAAGCAGAGTGGTAGATCAGCCTGCACAGCAGCAATCTACTCACCTACATCATCAGTGGGACCAATCCTATGCACCCCTTGCATCCACCTTGTGCCCCAGGAATCTGGATAAACCTGCACCAGAGAATTGTAGAGTTGGAAGGGATCCCTAAGGGTCATCCAGCCAACCCCCTGGCAATGTAGGAATCTCAACTAGATCATCCCTGATCTATGGCCATCCAGCCTCTGTTTAAAAACTCCAAGGAAGGCGAGGCCACCTCCTCCCGAGGGAGTCCTTTCCACTGTCGAACACAGCTCTTCCTGCCAGGAAGCTCTTCCTGGTGTTCAGATGCGGAATCCCCTATCCTGTGACTTTGAATCCGCTGGTTCGAGTCCTTACCCTCCGGAGCAGGAGAAAACAAGCATGCTCCGCGCTCCGACAAAAACAAACCACGGGCATGGCGCTGCGTTTACTTGCGAGCAAGCGCCTTTCCTTGAGGAATAAAACGTGGTCAGTTAGGACCCGTCTGAAAACCCGTCAATTGACCGCTGTTATTATGGTCACTTTAGGGTTGCCATATATGGAAGAGGGGGGAAAAAAAGACTTTGCGACGGCCATTCAAAGCGAATACTGTAAATGCAATTTGTCTCAATTTGTTACCCCCCCCCCCCTTAAAAAAAGGACACTAGCAACATTTAATTATTATTGCAAGTGAGTAGTAGCAGCAGCATCCCTTGGAAGGACCCTCGGAATGGGCTTTCACTCCCGAGCGCAGCCGAGCATAGGATCGGGTCCGCAAGGAAATTGAGTGGGTGGGACACCTCCACCTGCGGGCAATAAAAGGCAACCAGCGCTGGGCGTCTTAGGGGTTCCTGCTTCGCTCGGCTTCCCAGCAGCGAGGCAACGTCCCTTTGACAAGCAAGGAGGAGGAGGAGAAGAAGGAGAACCCGGGGCTCCGCCAAGCAGAGGCAGCAGAGGCTCCCCAGCTCCCCCGCGGACAGCGGGGCCCGGCGCGCTCCGCCCCGGGGAGGCCCGAGCAAGAGGCCGCGAGGAGCCGGCGGCGGGAGAGGAGGCGGAGGCCTCACCGGTAAGAGGGAGAAGCCACCCGCGGGTCCGGCTTCGCCCTCCGCCAGCGACTAGGCCTCTCCCCGGGAGAAGGGGTCGGGAGGGATGCTGGTGGGGGACGCCATGCAGCGGAGCCGGGGGCCCGGCAGTCGCCCTTCGAGGCAGGCGGGCGGGCGGGGGAGGGAGGGAGGGGGCGAAGCGTTAAGGGCCGGCGGGGGTGGGAATGGGGCCGGATGGACTGGGGGGGGGGAGCGCAGGCCCGCCTCTTCCCCCGGGGGTGGGTTGTGCCGCGGAGAGGGTTTCGGGGCTGTAGCTGTGGGCTTCGCCGGGAACACCTGTGGGGCGGTCGGGCGGGGAAGAAGGGGGAGGTGGGCCAGGGTCGTCGGCGCGGTTGGGCGAGGGAGGCCTGCTGGGCGGAAACGTCCGTAGGAAGCCGTGGACGGTCTTCGTCCCCTGCCGCCGCCCGCTGGGGTGGCCGAGGGCTGCAGGGGGCGGGTGGCTGGGGTGCTTGTGGGGCTGCATGGCTTGTAGGAGGGTGGTCTAGGGGGCGGGTGGCTTGGCTGCATGGCTTGGGGTGGTCTAGGGGTGCAGAGGGTGGGTGGCTTGGCTGCATTGCTTGGGGGTGCTCTAGGGGTGCAGGGGGTGGGTGGCTTGGCTGTGGCTTGGGGTGGTCTAGGGGTGCAGGGGACGGGTGGCTGGGGTGCTTGTGGGGCTGCATGGCTTGGAAGGTGCTCTAGGGGTGCAGGGGGTGGGTGGCTAGGCTGCATGGCTTAGGGTGGTCTAGGGGTGCAGGGGGTGGGTGGCTTGGCTGTGGCTTGGGGGGTGGTCTAGGGGTGCAGGGGGCGGGTCGGGTGGCTAGGCTGCATGGCTTGGGGTGGTCTAGGGGTGCAGGGGGTGGGTGGCTGGGGTGCTTGTGGGGCTGCATTGCTTGGGGGTGGTCTAGTGGTGCAGGGGGTGGGTGGCTTGGCTGCATTGCTTGGGGGTGGTATAGGGGTGCAGGGGGTGGGTGGCTTGGCTGTGGCTTGGGGGTGGTCTAGGGGTGCAGGGGGCGGGTGGCTGGGGTGCTTGTGGGGCTGCATTGCTTGGGGGTGGTCTAGGGGTGCAGGGGGTGGGTGGCATGGCTGCATTGCTTGGGGGTGGTCTAGGGGTGCAGGGGTGCTGGGGTGCTTGTGGGGCTGCATGGCTTGTGGGAGGGTGGTCTAGGGGGCGGGTGGCTTGGTTGCATGGCTTGGGAGGTGGGTGTTCTAGGGGTGCAGCGGGTGGGTGGAAAGAGCCCTAGTGGGGCTGCATGGGTACCCTGGGGGTGCTTGTGGGGCTGCATGGCTTGGGGAAATAGGTCTCCAGCGGGGGGGGTCTAGGTCTGCAGGGGGTGGCTGACGTCTTAGCATGGGCATAGCTAAGAGGGACGGGGCAAATTGCCCCCCAACAAGTAAATGAATAAAAATAACTAAGTGGGGTTCTGCCCCCCCCCCCAACATGAAGCCTGCCCCTGTAACATGAAGCCTGATTCCCCTAACAAACCCTGGGTCCTAGTGGTGCTGAATGGCTGGGTGCTAGTTGGGGCTGGAGGGGTGGGTGGAGGAAACCCCTGCATTGGTAGAAGGGGACGTGAGGCATGGCCGCCAGAGGTGCTCTCTGGGGTTTTCAAAGAAGGCTGGGATGGGGGAAGAAGCAGGAGGAGTGGGAAAGGCTGGGCTGGCATCACGGAGCCCTGTGGGAGTGGAAGAAGGGGTGCTAAGTGTTGGCTCTCTTTGGGGCATAAGCAAGGCCTGAAGCAGAGGCCTGGGACTAAGTACTGGGTTGTGTTTGAAAAACAAGAGGGAATTTTCAGCTCTGTGGGGTTGCAGGAACAGGGGAAGTATCCCCATTGGAGTGTGTGTGTGGGGGGGGGGGGTTGTCTGCATGGGGTTGTCTGCATGGCTTCAGAAAAGTCCCTGTAGTGGGGAAGAAGGTGGGCGTGATTTGTGCCTGTGGAGGTGGGTTGCAGGAAACCAAGGGCTATTCCCTCATGGAGTGGGGCTGGGCTGCAGGTGGCGAGTGGCGGTGTGGGCAGCTGCATGGAGCTTTCCTCAAACGTTCTAGAGAATATTGGCAGTGTTGGGTAAGGTTGGGGCAAGGAAAGAAGCATGTTCCTTAGCAGTGGAGAGGGTTTGCCTATGGTGGTGTTTCTTTGGGTAAAGGAACCCTATGGGATGGAAGAAAGGGGACAGTGGAAAGTATAATGGGGTTAGCACTCTGTGGGACATAAGCAAGGCCCTGTGTGTGGATGGTTGCCTGACACAAGTCTGGTTCGCTGAGTGGGTTTATGTGGGGGTCTTTATAGGCTCTAGAAGCCTTTTATTGGGCAAGAAGGCTTTGCGAGGTACAGCTACCTTGCTCTCTCTGGGCCATGTGAGGAAAGCTCTGTGTGGGGCTGGGTTGTGGGTAACTATTTATGGCTCTTCAGCCAACTCAGGGTGGCATTCATTTGGCTCCCGTTTTATCCCCACAACAACTCTGAAGTTAGTTAGACTGGGAGATTGTCTCGTGACCACCCAGTGAGCTACATGGCTGAGTGGGGATTTGAACTCGGGTCTTCCCAGCCGTAGTCTTCACACTGTGTAGCCACTAGACCACAATATTGCAGCAAATGCCTTTTCTTAAGGAGATGAGTGGGCTGTGGCAGTAGAGAGGGCCCTAGAGGTGTGGAAGAAGGATCAATGTGCAAGCCATAGGAAAGTGGAGTGGGCCAGCACTCTGTGGGGTGTGGGACATGATTGGGATTGGGCTGTGGGGATTAGAGGCCTCTGGAATGGACTTTGCTGCTTTCTGAATTGGAGTCATGGCCAGTGTTTGGGGGGGGGGGGAGAGAAAAAGCACATTGATAAACTTTAGGGTCTCTGTGGGGCTGGGGTGCAGGAAGCTGAGGACCTATGGAGTGAGTGGTTTATGGCTGCGTTACTGTGTATAATTTAAAGAGACTTGCGGCTGTATGAAAGAAGAGCAGGAAAGCTCCGTTTGGGCCTAGGGAAATAGTTGAAGCCTGCTCATGACTTGGGCTTGGCTGGGTAGGGTGTGTTTGCCTCTGCATGTGTTATTGGAGCTGTATGTGAGAAGGACCGCATGTGCAGTGTGTGTATGTTTGGGTGCATGTGCTGCAAGATGAGGGTGTACTGAGAGGCCCACTGATTAGAAGTGTTTGGGTCACATATATGTAACGTGGAAATGCTTTGGGGTGGACTGAAGGAAAAAGAGCTCAGCTCTCTATTTTTGTACATAGGGCAATACCTGGGGGAAGGTGTTATTTGGTGTTGGGCTTAGGAAGCAGCAGCTTATCTAAGGGGAACATGTATGTGGATGATGAAGAAGAGGTGTTATGAAGTCCTGTATTGAAAGCTGAGGGTAGCGGAGGTCTCGTTTTATGGATGAGAATAGGCTCAATTTGTGGGAACTGTGTTTTACAATTTTTAAGTTACTGTACTCTAGTGTCTTTCTGTGGCATATTCACCAGAGGGAGCTATGCACCCTTTTAGATATGAATTGAAGGAAGCAGATGCTTGAGGGATGGATTTATGTTATGGGAAGCAGGAACTGGTATCTCCAAGTATTGATAGGGTCTAGGAAGAACCAATGTAAGGCTTGGATTGAGGAGAAGGGTCAAATTTCTGCTTGACTCTGCTTGATCACATAATAGAGTGATCTTGGTTGATCATAAATTGGGATAATATTGGCCTAACGGCCATGACCCCACAATATTTCCAGTATGTGTTTTAGTCTTTTTTGCCTCACCGAGACCCTGGGGAGATAAAAGGGTAAAAATAAAACCAAATAGCTCCTTGGATAATTTTATTATCTTTTAAAATCCTTCAATAGAGTTATCGGGGTAACTAACAAAAACACACTAAGAACAGCAAAATTCACAAGAACAGCAATCAAAATTCAGAGTAGATAGGACCAGTAAAATCGGTTTAAAAGCCTGGAATAATAAGGTATTTGATGGTCCCAAACTAAGTTCAGAATAGGTGAAAGGCAAGCCTTTCCACAGATGGCCTGCCGCAAGCAGGGCACAGTTGCTGAGAATACTCTTCCAGCTTGCAGAAGAAAGGGCATCATGCTATCCTATCACATCAACAAATGTAATGATATTTTGACAGTGATGGGCCCCTGTATAAGGAATGAGAAGGGTGGTTAGGAGGAAGAGGAGCATCAGGGTGTTTATAAAGTACAGTTATGTAAAAACAGTATGCCAGCTCTTTCAATACACCTATAAAATTAAAATAGCTCTATGCATGCTTGAGAGCAAGCCCCTCAAAAATATTTTGTAGCCTTCCTTGAAGATGCACAAAGTTGGGTGTACAGATTCTTCAGGTATCTGAAGAAGTGTGCATGCACACAAAAGTTCATACCAAGAACAAACTCAGTTGGTCTCTAAGCTGCTACTGGAAAGAATTTTCTATTTTGCTTTGATTATGGCAGACCAACACGGCTACCCACCTGTAATCAGATTCTAGAGAAGGGACTGTGAACATGGAAGCAAAATGGGATGCCTTTGTTTAGAAAGAAAGGGTTGAATTGTGTTACAACCCACACTGCAGCATGGCAGTACTAGTGTGAGTCTACTGCTAACCGCTAAAAGGTCAGTTGCATCACCATGCAGTGTGAATGTGGTTGCAGCTGGACCATTATGGTACAGGTTGTTCATAGCTTTCACTATAATCTTCTGCTCAGCCATAAATTCCTCTCCGGTGTCTACCATCATGCAGTATTATTGAAGTTAGGAACAAATTTCTTTTTGATTTGCTTCATAAAACTTCCTCTTCTGTTTGTGGAACGAAAGTCCTAACAGTCCAAGTTTACCAATGGGAACCAAGATGCAGCCAGATGAGCCTGGTACTGCAGTTGAGTTTTTTTGCCAGCATCATTGGACATTACCAGGCTATTTGTGCTGCACCCCAATTCTCTTCTGTGTGATTTTAATTTTTAAGATAGGATGCTTTCTGGTTACTGTTTTAAAGTATGGCAAAGAACATCGTATAGCCCATTTCAGTGTTGTATTTGAACTTCATTGGGTGTAAGTATTTTACTGGGGTGTTTATTAAGAAACAAGATTAGCAGCAGCACATGTGGGTGTACACCTGTGATCAAGGTGTTTTTTTTAAAGGATGGGAACAGGTGATGGCTTTGCCAGCAGCTGCATTTTATTATTTGCTCCAGTTTCCCTTGGGTCTTGCAATTTGGACCCTGACATCTCAGAAGAGAGCTTGCACAGATTTGCCAGTATACTTTCCTAACACATTAATATAGCAGAAGGACTAGACTGAGAAGTGTTTTGTTATGTTCTGACTTGAATAAAAAAAAAAATCTGTTGCAAACTATGGCATTTTAGGATAGGAGAGAATGCAAACTATACAAATTGGAAAACTGTATCATAATTTCTAGTGCAGAGCTTAAAGGCAAACTAGAAGACTGAGAAGGGAAACATACTACAGTGTGGAGGAATGGAATTCATGAAGCCAGAAAATCTCAAGATAAAAAAAATAACTGGATTATATTGCTTTTCAAAGTACACTGCATTCCAAGGTGTGTAATTAATTATAGCACGGAGTGTGAGGAACAGATTTCACTAAGTTATGTTAAACCAAACTTGGGAGTGTAGACATCTTATGCACTTGACCTTTGTTATAAATGAAGGAGTAAATACACACATACAGTATGTGTATCTTGCCTTGAAACTTAACATAGTTGTGAGTGAATTGTGGAAGCATTTCTTTGCCATGTTAATGGAAACGACGTAGTTCATCCGTGTAATACAGAAACTGCATTGCTTGACTGTGGGTTGTCTAAGAAGACAGAATGGATTTTTGATTACTGCAGATGCTCTTTAAAAGCAATAGTCATTTTATTTTTTAACAAAAGAACATTTGATTTGTGCAGTTTACATGTTCTCATGTATTGGAAATAGCTTAGTTAAGTCTAGAGACTTTTCCTAAAGTACCCATTTGCTAGAATTACTAAGCTGTGTTTCTATATATTTGTACATGTGTAAAGTTTCAGAAAGCAGTTTTTGTGTAGTTTGTTTTAGACTTTGTTAAAATATTTTTATACCATTTCCCCAGCAGTTCAATTTTAATTTTAATTTTAAAAAGAGCTTGGATACATTAGCTGCAATTCTTTCATGGCTATTAGAGCTTGAAGGATGTAGCCCTAATTACACTTGCTAGAGAGTAAGACCAGTGGAACTCATTTCTGGGTAAACAGTTTGCAATGTGCCACGAGTGTGTATTTTATCTTACTTGGTTTCTTGGTTATCTTACTGGGTTTCTTTTAAATTGGTTCTTGGTTGGCATTCTGTGACATGCTTAGTGATTTATCCAGTAGTGGTGTGTATTTCAGCTGCAAATGCTTTTTTGTATCTGCATAGTTTTTCGTGTGTGTGTGTGTGTGTGCGCGCGCGTTGTGCTGGGAGCTTGCATTTAATTTCAGACTCTTCTGTAGTTCAGTAAGAGATCCTATTGGGACTGTGTGTTGTATTTAACACTCCTCACAGTGTGTGTTATATTTCTTCCCTACTAGGCCTTTAGGATGATTGTATGCTATTTTTAAGATGACTGTATATCATTTTAAAGAGATTTGTTTAGAAGATAACATTTAAAACAGCAAACAAGCAAGGTTTCAATCCCAGTGAGCTCCATTGAAATAAAAGGCCCTTCATTCAAAGTAAATTTGCAAAGATAGGATCATTCTGCCAGAGCAAACATTTTTAGGTCTAAATGTGGCTCTAATTTTAATTCAGAAAATAGTGTACTTGTCAGAAATTTGGAAAACACAGGTCCAGCTTGAAACATGTGTGGTATGAATGACAGCTGTGTTTAATGTCACCTTGCACCGTTTGCATGGTGCAAGCAGCTGACCCTAGTAACTATGTAGAGTATAAAGGAGCGTGCTTTATTTGCTCTTTATCATAACTGCCCCTCTTTAATTGTTTTTCTAAAGGACCTCTGGACATCATGAATCACACTGTAGTATATGATACCTCGGAATCTATGGAGCTCTGTGCTTTTCATCGACTCTATCTTAAGCCAGTAGTGAAATTGTCAATCTGTGTGGTGCTTCCACAACACACCGGATCTACCCACGTAGTCCCAAAGTGGGAAGTGATTGAAAAGCTGAAGAATATAGTTTGTCCAGTCCGGTTCACCAGTGTTAAGATTACAAAGAGCACTAAGGGTTTCATTATGTTTGAGGCAGAGGCAGACACCAAGCGCTTGGTTTGTAGCCTGAAGGAGAAGCTTCATGGCAAGATGATAAAGCTCAGTGGCTTCAAAGATGACTTGCAAGTGGTTGTCATGGAGCCTTGTTCCGATTTGCTAACTCCTCAGGAGTTGGAACCCAATTTGAACACTAGAGAATTGCCAGAGGAAGACTTAGCACAGCAAAGCAAGGATAGTCCTTATTGCATCCATTTGGAAGGATTCCCATGCAAATGGTTTGCAGTAAAAGGCTCAAATAGTGAATCACCAAGTGAAGATGTCTTGAGAGCAGTTTTTGAAAAATTTGGGAAGATCAAGAACATAGATATCCCTATGCTTGACCCTTATAGGGAAGAAGTGGTGGGAGGAAGCATGAATAATTTGACTTTGTGTAGCCTTTTGAATTTGCGGACATTTGAAGCTTTTGTCCAATACCAGGAGTCCACATCTTTTTCAAAAGCTATGGAGACATTTAAGGGAATGAAGCTGATGTTTAAAAGGGATGATGGAAAAGCTCTTGCATGTCACATCAAGGTAAGAAGTATTGCTTAGGGGTAGCTATTTTTAGTCTGTTGTTGTAAAAACTACCAAGTCTTATGCCACCTGGAAGGCTGGCAGTTTTATTTTTGCATAGGCACTATAAACTTTTTTCTGCCATAGGTGGAAGTGCCTAGTGATGTGGAATCTAGTCCCATGAAAGGATATGCTGAATTAAATTTTTCATGGACTAAAAACCGCTTCATCAACCCACTTGCATCTGATGGTGTTGCATCTGATGTTCCACAATTAATCTGCCACCCTTTCAGGTGGCACCAGAGTTTTTGTGCCAGGGATGGGGAACCTGTGGCTCTCCAGGGTTGCTGGGCTACAACTTTTGTCATCCTTGACCATTAGCCATATTGGCTCAAAGTTGATGGGAGCTGCAGTTCAACAACCTCTGGAAACCACATTCTTTAGGAAACAGGAGTCCTTCCGTTTGTGGAAGAGTCTTGCAGAAGCCAGCACTAATGGAAGAGGAGGCGAAGTGATGTTTGCCTATCTCTCCTACAGCCTCCTGTGCCCCCTTCCATGCTGTTGCAAAGGGTCTCACAACTCTCTGGAGCAGAACTGAAGGGCACAATTCATCCCCCCACCCTTTGCTGCCATATGGTTTTGACAGCTTTGGTCTTCTTTATGCTTCCATATACAGAACCTTTGAATGATTACTGAGAGTAAATCACAGCTTCCTAGAAAATATGCATTTTCTGGGGCTACCTAACTGGAATATCTTTCATCATTATTTCCATGTTTGGTCTTTAATGGGTATACAATTGCAGTTTTGAAAATAATTCCATTTTGTTCACCTCTTAGATTACTTGGATTTTATTTCATTTCATTAAATGTATGTAGCCTAGTTACCCGGACACCTTTTTAGTTTTTCAACACTGTGGTTTTTAATATGGGAGAATTTTGAAAGATGCCCAATTCTCATTTTAAAATTGAGGGCAAATAACAGCTGGTTTTCAAAGCCTTAGGGATATCCCATGGGTACCTTCACATGACACCTGTATTCTGTTTACACCCTATCCCAAGTGAACCTTCAAACTGCCTTTATAATTTTCCAACCCCCAGCTCCAAAAATAGAAACTCGCAGTTTGGCATAGGCACCAGATGGGAAGTGTTTGTGTTCATGCTGGGTTACGATCACTAGCAATTATTTCTCAGTAGCACAATATAATTCTTCCTTTACTTAAGTATGAGTCTCCCTGCCACCCTCATGTCATCTGTTTTGGGCTGCATAGCAAAGACCTTCTTTCTGGTATGGAGATAGTTGAGCCAAAGTGGTTTAGGGATTGTCCCGATGCTGTTAAGGCTCCCTGTGTTCTATTTGAGATCTTGAAATTGGCTCTGGAGACCTTGTAGATTTTGTATGCTTGAGTGAGTGATACTACAATTTGTACTTTTTTGATTTTTAAACAGGTGACGCCTGATACTACTGGTCATTTCAGTGAGAATTCTATAACTCAGAGAAACCTGGAAAAATTAACTCTGCAAGGACTAGAGAAAGAGCGAAAGAGGGAAGAATACAGAGGGGGAAAAGGGAATGGAAGGTGAGGAATCTCTGTGGCTTTTTCTTTTTTCTTTTAAAGGCAAGATTGAACATGTCCTGTTAGTGGGGAAACTGAGATAAGAGGATTGTTTTTTTTGTGGCTGTGAGGGCTCCATACTTTTTCTTTGCATAATGGCAACTGACATTATGTACCAAAATCAGCTGGACATTGTGACTTACCTAAGTTTATGCAAGTAGAGACAATCTGCATACTTTCCCTTTTTTGCCATTTTATTAGTTATGCATAATTCAGATTTTGTTTAGTTATTGGGATATTTATTTGAGATAACTGAAAACTTGCCCCCCAAGTACTTGAAATCTTTTCCAGACACCTTCCTGCCTCCCGAGATTTCAGCAGGCATTTATACATATGTTCCTTGCCATGATGGCTAGAAACATTTCTTTAAAAGATACAAATGAAAGTTGAGTTTCAGGAAATTAATTTGTTTACCCAGTACTAAATTGTGTGATTCTGTAGCATTCACATAACCGTGATTATTTTACTGTCTTCCCTAAAGTACATTTCAGTATAACTGATAAAGCTGAAGGACTTTTAACAGAAGGCTGCAAACATCAAAACACTGGTTCTCACTTCATGTTTTATCTGCAGCTGTTATTAGTGCTGCATGCCACCCCAATCTCTGATCAGCGTGAGGTTCCAGGGGTTCTGGGCACTTACTCAGGGTTTGTGTTTTCTTTTGGAAACAAGGCACAGTGGGGACTGTATGTCTTTAGGATATATGGTTTATATACTGCCTGAACCTACGATGGAGGGGTTCACAGCATTTACACCCCAAGAGGGTCTTGCTTCTACCATAGCCATAGCCTTAGATTTAGTAGACATCAAACATTGTGCTCTGCCTCTCTAGCTTTCCAGCCTGCAGCTTTACTTCTAGATCATATCACTCCTAAACTCTGCCTTCCACAGACCCCCCCCCTTCCTTTGCTCTCCTTACTAGTAGGCTAGCTTGGTTTGAGTAGTTTTGAACACTTGCTAGAGCCAGGGATTAGAAGAGTCTGGCATCCACAAACTCATAACAGTATCTGTAGGTGCAAACTTGATAGTGAAGACATCTAGATTACTGGAGAAAACTAGCAAGATATGAGCAGTCCAACTTTTGGCCATGGGATTACTATCTGGTTACTAATTTCATGTCCTGCTATTCAAAACATGTTTCTATCAGGTAGCAATAATAATAATAATAATAATAATAATAATAACAATAACAATAATAATAATAATAATAATATATTATCTATACCCTGCCCATCTGGCTGGGTTTCCTCAGCCACTCTGGGCAGCTTCCAACAGAATACATGTATTAAAAACACCAAAAAAATCAAACATTAAAAACTTTCCTAAAAAGGGTTGCCTTCTAAAAGTCAGATAGTTGTTTATTTCCTTGGCATCTGATGGGAGGGCGTTCCACAGGGTGGGCACCACAACCGAGAAGGCCCTCTGCCTGGTTCCCTGTAGCTTTGCTTCTTGCAGTGAGGGAACCACCAGAAGGCCCTCCGAGCTGGACCTCAATGTCCCAGCTAAACGATGGGGGTGGAGACGCTCCTTCAGGTAGCTGTTATTGGGCGTTTGAAAATCCAGCAGACTCCAAATCCTGCCATTTTACTGTTCAAAGACTTCCTGATTCTGCCAAGGGGAACAAAAAAGGAGTTTAAAAAGGATATTTTTGCCATTTTAGATGTTGGTTATATTGCTGCATGAATTTTTCCATAGATGCTTAGTTCTTTTCTATTAGTTGAGAGTTGCCTCTGCATGGTAATTAACAAATAGAAACTTGCCTTCAGTGAAAAGGTAATATGTCCTTTGCCTTACGTTAATAGATAACAAGTGATTGTTATATATGAGGATGAACCTTAGGCACTTTTTTGCAGTTTGCTTTGTTTTATCAATTGCTGGAATTTTGTATAACAGCATTATGCTTACGCTGAAGTTAGATCAATTTTTGTGAGAGGATATTAGGTTTTGCTGCTGAGTCCAAAGATAAATGTGTGCCACCTCTTGTTTTCTCAACCTTCCTTAGCTCTCCAGAGGGCTTCTTCAATGCCAGATTACATCTGAGCACATATGTTCTTATTCTGCAGGGAGCCTCGGGCTCCGCCTCCTTTGTTGTGTTCAGAACAAAAGTTGTTATGCCAAAAGACTGAAATAGTAACACTAGATTTACGAAATTCAGCAAATTCAGCTTTTGCAAGATTTTATTTCACCCCTCCCCCTTTTTAAGACTATTTAGCAATTAGGATATAAAATGCAGACCCTCAGGCCCAGGGGTTTCCTATTACAGGTAATTGGCAATGTATGCTCATTAAACTTGTGTGCATTTAGAATTATGAAGTGGGCAAAAAAAATTAACAAATGCTGGGCAGAAAATGGGTGGGTATCTGAGGGGGGGGGAAGACTTGGGCAACCCCACCTGCAATGTGTTTTCATTACACACAATTTTGGCTTTAGGTGCTCTCCCTGGAACATAACCCTTCCATACATTGAGAGTTTCCGGTATGTACAGAAGTCCGAGTTGGCTGTGTACCGAAATTGTTTCCTAGAAAATCAACAAGGATTTTACAAAATATTTTTCTCATCAGGAATTGTTCTGGTCTATAGAACCCTTACAAAATCCTTTGTGCAATGCTTCTCAGGCTTATGAGAACTCTGGCACACTTTCTCCAAATTAAATTTGGAGAGGCATGCATCACTCACGCTTCTGGAAAAGGCCTACTTTTATACTATGTGAGTTACAATTCACCTGCCTTTAAAAGGGCCCTCCTAGCTAGAAGATGGCAAGGTCGGAGCAGTGATTCATTCATGGACACAACAGACCAGGACATTCTATGTTACTCCATGACGAGTGGCAGAATGATCCAGTTACATCCAGTGACAGGTTAGGAGGAGGAAAGATTAGAGCGGTGACTCACACAGATGCCGGAAGCATCCTCTTCTATGGCTGGGTACTTTTGAACTCACAGGAGCATTATATATGCTCACGTGACATACTAGCAGATTTCACACAGCGCAGAGTTTGGGAATTAGCTGCTCTGTTCAGTCTGCAGTAGGGCTCAGCAACTTACAAGGCCAGAACTGCTTAGAACTGCATTCTGTGCCTTGAGACCATTTTTCTGGCCTGTGGAGGCATAGAAATGTTGACTGGAGGTTAGGAACAATGACTGAATCGAAAGCAAAGTGGTCTATAGCTCTGACTGTAAAAAAGAAGAGCCACGGTCAGCAAATGCTCAAGGCCTCCAGACGAGTGTCTTATTTCTTTTCTTAAGATGGGGAAGGTGAAAGTGTTTGTATAAAATCTGTTAGCTTTCGTAGTGCATCTGAGCACTCCCTGAGTAGTAATAATGATGCCTGTTCAGGAGTGATGGGGAATAATCCTAGCGTTTGGCATCATTATAATGAAGCCAGTGAAGGAGGGAAGAAAGTTGTTAGGTTATCAGTTTTGCAGGTTTGAACACACTAACGATGCAGCAAGAATGAAGGAACATTAACGATATATAGAAACCATTCTGTAAGAATTTGGGAGAAAAGTTTAAGATGGGTTTCTTACCTTTTTGAAAAACAAATATAAGTGAACATGCTATACTATATTTTTATTTACTAATCATTTCGTAAAATTTATAGACTGCTTGACTGTAAAAAAACAAAAAACAAAACTTCAAAGAGGTTTACAAAAAGATAAAACAAGAAAATAAATAAAAACCACAAGCATGCTTTAAAACATAAAGTTAAAACACACACCACCTCAACTTTCTAAGCATCTGGGTAGGCTTGCCTAAACAAGATGGTTTCTTAGTGTGGTATGCTGCGGCACAATTGCTGATTGCATTTTCCAGCTCAAATGTGAGGGAAGCCCCATGTAGAGTGCATTGCAGTAGTCCAGTATTGATGTAAGCAACACATGAACTACTGTGGCAAGGCTTTCCCAGTCCAGGAATGGCCACAGCTGATGAAACAGCTGTAATTGGTAAATGGCCCTGCCAGCCGCTGAGGCTACCTGAGCTTGTAGGTGGATCTGGAAGCACCTCAGTTTGTGAACATTCTCCTTCAGGGAGAGTGCAACCTCATCCATGGGAGGAACTGACCAATTTCTCAGACAAGGGAGCTGCTCACCCACAGTGCCTTTGTTTTGTCAGGATCCAAGCTCAGCTTGTTTGTCCTCATCCATTTCACTATTGCCCAGAGATTGCTCAGGTTCATTGTCTAGGCATCAGAAATGTTTTCAGTGCAAGTTATCCTTGCTTTTCAATCAGTTCAGAACAACCATATCACTAATCTAAAATAGCAGAAGCAGTGGCAGATCTAAGCTTCGGGGCCCCTAATCTTGGAGGGTCCCCAGAAACGACTTTAGTCACATATGTATATAAAATCCCTCCCATAACTCGAAAATTATAAGGCATAGGAATTTTTTTATTCACATCAGTGACTTTGACATGTGAGATATGTGACATGTCCAGTACGGCAATTTTAATCAAAATCTGAGATGTAGCAGTTAACATTATATATATGTGGTGATCTGCCACGGAATACCCCGTTGAAGATAACAGTGGGTTATCTTGTTGCTGATTGCGAAAGGGGCTTGCATAACAGTTCAAGCTTCCAAAATGTAGGTCTGCCACTGAGCAAAAGTGTCTTAATTCATTGCCATACCAGTGAAGGACCATGGGGTGGGGACAGGGTTGGGAGACTAGGCTCATTATTGTCATGATAAACCATGGTTTGTGGCATTGTTTGAAATAGATCATGTAACTTTAGATGTAGTACTGGGAAATGTTAGGACCAGAAGATGTTACAAGAGAGAGCATTTTGCATCTCCTTAGAATGTGTGAAGTATGTATGTTTACATTCCAAAACACAAATTTGTAGGAGGTGTTCTCTCTTGTGTCCAGACAGATTTCAAGGGTGGAAGCCCTTCCTGTTACCTCCTTATCTTCCCTTCTGTCTTGCAACGGGTTAAAACTGTAAAATTATTTCCCTCCTGCACCTAAATTGTCCCATATCAATATATGCCTAGAAAACGACGCGATGATGAAGAAAAGAAAATTGGAGAAGGAAAGAGGAAGCATAAGAGCCACGAGAAAAGGCAGGCAGATTGGGATTTAAAACGCCCAAGGAAGCAGCAGAAGGTAACAGATGCAGAAGATTTATGGACAGAGAAAATGCCCAATAGGGAAGAGAAGAAATACCATATAGCTCAGAAAAGAGTGGCGTCTATGAGGCTGCTTTCCTTGCTCTTAAACAAAGTAAAAGTAAGGATATAATTTTCAAAATATTCTAAGTGTTTGGGTTTTGTTATTTAAAAAAAAAGTTTAAAAAAATTATATGTAATAAGTTGTGGACAGCTGTACGCATATATGATAGCAGAGTTCACCACAAGTGGGCAGTATGCTTCTCAGTTTCCACATCCAAGGCACACCACATTTTGATGCACTGAACTGGGTGTGCTGGGAGACTTACATGTTGACTCTGAGAACGAAATGATTTAGGTAAACTACTCAGCAAGATGCAAGGCTTTTGATAACTTCTCCTTTTCATCTTGTGATAAAGGATCATACAAATGCTTGTTGGTGGACGTTCTCTTTCCATATAGGAAATTGCTGTGAATTATTGAGGTGGGGCTGAAAGTTGCTTGCTTGTATGGGATCATTATTTTAGTAGAACAACTCCGAAATTATCATTTAAAAAGCTAAAGCAAATAAACCGGTAATTTGACTATTGCCTCTGGCAAGTGACTTTCATTAATGATTATTTTTCTTCTGAAAGCAGCAAAATCAAGCTGGCTTGTATCTTAAAGGCTATGATTTGTGCAGCTTTGTGAGCCTTTTAAAATGTGGTTTGAAGTGAATTGGCATTTAAAAAACAAAAACAAAAAACACAGGTTTCCTTTATGGAAAAATTAAACCTCCTCAAACAGCAATCTGCAGAGACAACTCCTACAGTGAATGAAGTCTTAAGTGTGTTTCCCAAGCAGTGTATTTTGGGTCTTGCTAAGACTGGCAGGGAGGGAAGCAGATTTCACCCATGAGGTACAATCCACAGGGAGGTTATGCAGAAGTCCCTTTTGGTGGGGGTGGGGGTGGGGACGAGCTGTTGAAGCACAACAATGCTTTTATGCAGCTTTTGCATTTTAGATGAATCACTAGGACAAAGTAATCGATCCATGTTGTCCTCCAAATGTTCTTGGACTCCAACTCCTGCAATCCCAGGCCATCGGACATGATGGGAGTTGTAGTCCAAGAGCTTCTGGCCACACACCATGTTGATTACCTCTTCTCTAGGTGGATTCTGGGTTGTTTGACCTGGGTGGGTGGATGCCATTTGGAGTTCCTCTGTTAGGCACTGAAGGATCTTGGACTAGCCCAAATTGTTCATAAAATCATTTACCATTAGGCTTTGCTGATTTATTTGCTTTCTGCTCAAGTCCCTTGTTCTGTTGCGCTACAATTCATTCTTTTATTTTTTCCCCCCTTAAGGACGTTGTGCTAGAATCCAAGCAAATAGGGCAGCCTCTGCTGGATCTTGAAAACAAATGGGGGAATTGCTCCTCTGCATCTCAGATAAAGAATGCACCAAAGGAACAAATAAACTGTTTTGGGCAACAAGAGTTGAAGAATAAGAGAGAATCCAAGTGTCAGTCAGCTCAGTTGGCTGATGCTTTTATTGAGGAGGAGGAGGAGGAGGAGGAGCAGCAGCAGCACATTCCAATTAAATTGCCTGCATTACCTGATCCCATTTGGAGAAATACTTTGAACAGGCCAGTTGCTGGAACAATCACCAACTACTTAACAGACAAGGATACAGACCGCTCCCATGACAGCCACTCGTTAGTTGGGTGCTCCCCTAAAGCTCCCAGGGAAGGAGAATTCAAGAAGCTCAAGGTACCGATATATGAAACTGATGAATTCTTACATTATTTCTTCAACTACGATCAGACCCCAAAACATGCACGGGTCTTTCCAAGTGTGCATGACCCAGTGGATAATTCTCAGTGGGAGAGGTTGGTGTATTTCAAAGAGAACGACTTCCAGATTAACCTGAAGAAAAAAGATAGGCAGTGCATGACGGATTTGAGTTGCGTACCAAATACCCAAGAGAAAATCTCCAGAGGTAGTGATAACTGGGAAGTAATAGATGAGGAACCTGAGGTTATGCCAAAGAGCCAGGCATGTGCTAGGGAGTTTGCCGAAAACTCTCAGGTGTGGTGCAAAGATCTGTCGGGTGAGGCTGAAGAAGGAACGCTGCATGGTGAATTGAATAGTCCTGTCCTAGTAAGTGCAGCTCATGATAGAAAATCTCAAGCAGAAGACACTGAAATGATGGCTATGGCATCACACAAGCCAGTTGGCCGTGTGAATAAATTGAAGGATGTATTAGAAGAGATCAGCAGTGATTCTGAATCCTTCAGTGAGGCACTTAATGAGTCACAAAGGAAAAAAGAAAGAAAAAATGGAGGTAGCTCCAAGGTGTGGTTCTTCGGTCAGCGAAGTGTGAGAGACTTGTCGATTTCTATCCAAAATGATTCTTATGCTGATGAATATATTGAATACAACAAACACAGGTTCTGCTCAGAGTCTGGGTGCCGGTTCTCAGCAGAGCACTCCATGCTGAAGCTTAGGACAGCATTTGAAACAACCAGCAGCAAAGTAAGGCACGAAGTACAAAGAGTCAAATGGACATCTAGTGATGAGGAGAGGGAAGCTGGTGAGAAGAAGAACAGAAAGAGATATTCTGGAAACCATTTGCCTGATGATGAACCACAGTTATTTAAAGCAAACCACTGTGAAGAGTTGGAGTCTCCTGGCAAGATGGAGAGGAAGTATAGCAAGATGTCCCATCACAAAATGAAATGTAAAACACATCACACCATGCCAGGGGCAGTAAAAGCAAAAGATGTCACCTATTTGGGCGGATCTCCTTCTCAAGAAGCATTCCCAAAGGCAGATAAGGGGAATGTAGACATTAATAAGACCGATGAGAATGGGTGCAAAATAAAGGTAAAGCAGAGAGCTCGCAAGACTACCAAAGGAAGAGGGGTGTTAGAGCAGTTAAGAGAGGTGCGAGAAGAGGTGGGGTGCTGAGACACGGAAGTGGGTGGAACAGTATGGGGCAGCTTTCAGTTTTTGCAAGCCCTTTTTGGAATTAATGAGCAGCTCCTGCAACGGGGACATTCTTCACTCTTGAGGTTTTGCTGCAACTCCTGGTTTTCAGGGGACTTGCTGTTAAGAAAATAGGTGGAAACAGATTCCTGAAGGATGCCCTTTGTTTCCTGTCAAAATAATTCAATCCATATGCAGAGACAGTCTGTGGAGGAGAACTTGGAAGATGATGCTAACTTTGTTGGTCTTGGGGGGTGATGGGGGTGGTTACTGGAAGCTCAAATTAGGCCCTCTTAAGGACTTAAAAATAAATCACCTTTGGTGATTTGGGTGCTCTGCTTGGGCTGCTGTGCATGCTGGCAGAGTGCGAGAGGGCAGACACAGCTTGGCAAAAACTGGTCAACAGATTCAACATCTGTACTAATGACCAATTTTTTTTATTAAAAAAATGTTACTGCAGTGCATGATTGAAGCCATGTTGAATGGTCTACTCAGAATCTGAGCCAAGTGAAGTGAATGGTCCCTGCTGATTTTGGAGGGAGCCACAGAATATGAAAATGCTCCCTAGTAACTGTATAGTTAAAGGAGTTAGTTGAATAAATTGTTTAATTTATAAGATTAAATAAAAAAAGTGCCTCCTCAGTGATGTCAGAAAGGGGGTGGTGTCAGAGATAAAACATTTATCCAAAAGGCAGAGAAGGAACGTGTTTATAATTTACTGCAGACGTAGCAATTTGAGGTACTCAAGCTTTCTTTTTTAATTATTATTATTATTTATTTTGCAAGAAGCCTTTTATTTATTTAGAAAGATTTATATGCCACTTAGTCAGAAAACTCTGTAATTAGCATAGCTCTATCCAGCATTGGGCAGTATATGCTGTGTGCCGGAATCTGCTTCTCAGTCCAGACCCTTTTTGTGGCAGGCCCCTTTGGGTTTATTGGAATGGTTTGAGTAGAGTAGCAGGTGCTCTGGTTTGAATGGCTACTCCCTTTAATTCTGCTTAAATCTTCTCCCCTTTATTATCCACGTGAGGGCAAAGTTACACATGACACAGGAGAGCCATTATCAGATTTCCTGCCATTCATTCAACCCAACCCACCCCTTTTTTTCTTTTGAAAGAGCAGTTGCAGGGTGCTCAGATGGCAATCAGTAGTGGAGCTGGGAGGAAGTGCTTAGCCCTTCCCACCCCAGTCACTTTACTAATAAGTAATTCCCTACTAGCATCAGGGTAAGGTGGAAATGTGGGCATGATAGAGGTAAGGTTGGGCCCATATCTTATGCCCACCTTATATACACACACATATATATATATTTGGGGTGGTGGTGATGGTAAATACATAAATGGAGAGTGAGGTAAACATCCCATTCCCTGCTCTTTTTATTCCCCCCCCCCACACCTGTGCACACAGCAATTTTTCCTTGCTTACCAGGCTCTGGGAAGATAGTGGGAAGCTTCCAGAGCCTTGCCTTGTATTGGGGGGTGGGGGAAACGGTTCTGGAGGTTCCTGACTCTTCACAACTTTGCTTTTGTGCATTGGCGCCTGGAACAGAACCCTTGCTTTAAGTGGCGGGCCAGTTGTATCTATTTTTTCCTACCATGGGACAGAAGTCAATGGCAGGAGGGGACTATAGGTGGTGGTGGTGGGGGGGGGAGAGCAGGGAAAGGGAGGGCTTAGCACCCCTAGAGCCCAGCATCACTGCTCCAGTCAAAGCAGGATGCACCAAGGTCGCTTTAAAGTTGTCTTGTTCTTACTTTACTTTTCTTTTTTAAAAAAAAAACAAACCCATATCAGGAGACCTGATACTTGTTTCACACAGAGTTTGGCCCCCCAAGTTAATTTATTTTGAAGAATAGGTGGGGCTTGCAGCTGAGAGGGGAGAGATAAATTAAAATCATGGTTGATGTTGTGTGAGAACCAATGAAAGTCCCCCCCCCCCAATCCTCTGCTAAATGTCACAGAATTAATTACTTTCATTTCAAAAGACGGAACTAGAAAGCAAGAAGTCCATATTTTCACATGTTCTTCACAGGCTAGGGGTGCTGTACTTTGTATTCAATGGATCTGCTGAACAGGGAATGCTTTGAGCAGTGAAAAGGGGGTATGAAATCTACTTAAGTGCTGGTTGGTATTTTGTTCTTTGAGTAAGTGACCTTCTAAAGCATAGCTATATAGTCTGAGCCCATAGAAATTATTCTGTTCAGTTATTGCTTATAATTTTATGAAACATGGAATGGGCAAAATAAAGACCATCAAGGACTACAACCTGAAACCATTCTACTGACAAGAATAAGCAGTTCCGAGGGCTGCAAGCTAGGTTTTCGCTTATTGCACCAGATAGTCACAGCTGTAAGAAGAGGAACAAATTATAGTTTTGAGTTTTCGCTTATACTTTTAGTATGCTTTATTTATTTCATGTCATGGTAATTTTCATGTGAATAAGCATTCCCTAGCATACCATCCATGTTTGTTAACCTCTGCTCCAATAAAGTAGTAATGAAGCAATGTATGCAAGATATTTTCTGTGCTTAGATTTCATGTTTTGCGTCAGGCTGATTGGTGGTGGCAACTTCCCACAGTCCTCTAGGCTTCTCTTTTCTTTAAGGCTCACCTAGTTTGCAAAAATTGAATGGATTTCCAAATGTAGCCAACAAATGTTTGTTTAATCCAAAAGTAATATTTTGCACTTGGGTTTTAGATCATTTAGTGCTCTTCAGCCAATGGCTCCCAGAGTGGCTCACATACAATCAAACTAACACAGTGCCACTGTAGGCTTATAATCTAGGGGGATGGGAGAAAGGACACACGGGGGGGGGAAAGGGACAGGGAGGGAAGAGGAAAGTAAAAAAAGCAAAACTCAAGCACCAATTTCTAAACAGGTGCACTGTAATGACCAGCTGGCACAGTAAAAGTTCAGGAGGTGCCTGGCTGAGCAGGGCCTCCACCAGCAAAACCAATGAAATGAGCCCTGCTTCCTACCTCTTCCACTGAGGCAGCCTGATGGAATGGCAACCCCCAAATGGCAGTTAAGGGGGGAGAGGACAGTTGAGGGGTTCCATTTCCCCCTCTGGATCTTCACCACCCTGCTGGTGGTTTTGCATGTGTGTGCATGTTTTGAGTACACGGTTTGTACACACTTCATTCATTTCATGTTGGCAAGCATGAGATGCAGTGCTGGGGAAACAGGCCTTCCTGCATTGTAGTCAAGAGGGGCTTGCGGTATCGTCATAACCCTGCAGCTCGTATCGTCTGTTGGAGGTTGCTGATCCTCTGCAAAGTGCTCTCAGCGTAGGTCCCTTGGAAGCATTGCTGAATGTGCTACTTACTTCGGTAACAGACCAGCATAACCTAAATAAATAGCATAACAGTATGAATCTAAGCGACTAATTATTAAATAAATGCGAGCAAGAACCAACTGTAGATTAAAACATATACATAGAATATTTGATTAAGCATAAATAATGGGTGAATAAAAACTAATAATTAAAAAGACCAGTTAAATCAGCTGTATGGGGTGGAGCTTCAGTGATACAGATCTAACAATATGGGCTTTCATTTTAGGACTGATTTGTAGCATAGACCATCCTTCAATGAGTATCATGACTGCGCAGAATCTGGCAACTGAATATGTGACTTCTGGGCTTCCATCCTGTAGTAATAGGGAGATTTTGTGGTGTTCTGAATGCCCTGGGAATTTATATACGATGGGCTGGATAAACCTGGCTCGAATGTCTATAGTGTATAATACTGGCAATAAAGAAGGGCATGCTCCATTGTTTCCTGCTGCCCAGAGCCACATGGGCATTTCCTCTCCCTGTAAGGTATCTTCCTATAATGCCCTTCCTGAATTGCTGAAGGGAGGGCCTGACAAACGGGCCAAGGTGAAAACCCTTCACTGTTTTGGTATTTAGAGATTAGCTATGTACCGGTATTTGGGAAGTCAAGTATCTTCTAGTTTCACTAATCAGAAATTTTGGGGACCTGGCTAGGGCTACCTGTCAATTAGGTGAAGGTAAAGGGACCCCTGACAGTTAAGTCCAGTCACGGACGACTCGGGGGTTGCAGCGCTCATCTCGTTTTGCTGGCCGAGGGAGCCAACGTTCGTCCACAGACAGCTTCCAGGTCATGTGGCCAGAGCAGCGCACGGAAACTGTTGATTGCTGAACGTCAAATCTCCATGGAAGTACAGTCATACTTCGGGTTATGGCTGCTTCAGGTTGAGCAATTTCGGGTTGTGCACTGTGCCGAACCCGGAAGTAACGGAATGGGTTACTTTTGGGTTTCGTCGCATGCGCAGAAGTACCGAATTGCATCACGCGCCTCTCGCATGGATCGCATTCGCAACCCAAGCGTCCACTGCACGCCACAATTGAAGTTGCGTTTTATAAGAGCCTTCCAAGAAAATGCCGTGTGCTTTCTACACTCCACACAGCTTTTGCTAATGCTCCGATGCGAACAAAGACTTAGCTCTTGCATCTGGCTTTTTCATGGCCCTTAACACCAAATGAAGCCACGGGGCATCTGAGATGTCACCCTTGGATTGAATTTAGGAGCTGGACTTGGTTTTGTGTGCTCCTCCACATAGAAATAAAAGATTGAATGGTTCAGGTATTGCACGTTTCGGTGAAAGCAGAAGCGCCTTGGTTCGGGGAGCACAAGTGAAATCACTCCACATATAAGCCCAGCCAATTTCCCTCCAGGGATGCTCCCCAAACCTCCAGAGATAAAAAGCAATGACTTCATCATATGGCACTGCAGAAGATAACTTCAGATAGCAGCTCCCTTATTTAATTGCTCGGGTAAAACTGTGCTGAACTATTTCCTTGCTTTTTATGTGCTGCCAGAATTTTTTTAAATTTTTTTTTTAACACACTGGTTAGGTCACCAAAAGATAAGACATGTGCAAAGTAACCTTGCAGATGTTTTCTAGGACACTTTGTCAAATGTCTTTTTAAAGCAAGTGTGAATACATACTCTATTCAAGCTTGTACTGCTAGGGGGAAATCTGTTTTACGAAAAATAAAAAATATTTATGTAAATTAGTTTAAATGCTAGTTCCTGACGATTATTGACAAGCAACAACCAACATAGTTTATTGTTTTGAAATTAAGGTGGTTCTAATGGCTAGGCGCTTGCTGATCAGAAGGTCGGTGGTTCGAATCCCCGTTGCTCGGTCTCAGCTCCTGCCCACCTAGCAGTTCAAAAGCACGTCAAAGTGCAAGTAGATACATAGGTCAGGAAGGTAAACGGTGTTTCTGTGCGCTGCTCTGGTTCGCCAGAAGCGGCTTAGTCATGCTGGCCACATGACCCGGAAGCTATATGCCGGCTCCCTCGCCCATTAACGCAAGATGAGCGCCGCAACCTCAGAGTCGGACACGACTGGACCTAATGGTCACGGGTCCCTTTACTTTTACCTAATGGCTAGGCAGTTGAGAAATGGCAAGAAAAGTGAGAAACCTTTACGAGGGAGAAAGAATAAGAAGTTTACCGTCATCTACTGTAGGTTTTTGCCCCTCCTGCTTGCACCCATATCAACTGGAGGTGCTAAACCTGCCACATAAAATTCGATTGCTGCATTCTAGCTTTGCGTTCATCCCAGGAACTGAGAATTTATTCATAGGCCAGACTTTCCAGCAGCAGAAGGGCTTATAGAAAGGAGGGAAGATAGCTGTTCCATGACAGGCAAAACTAGTGCTAGAATAATTTTATGCTTGGCCTTTGCCCCATCAAGAATGGGCCTTGGGCTCAGCTGCCTGATTTGCTCACAAAAACAGGCTGCGCCTTAGGCAATAGGAAGGTTTAGTTCTCTGTTGCAATTACCATGTTTCAAAACCGTCAGTGTTGAATTTCCAAAAAGAAGTGTCTGGGTTAAAAAAGTTCCTGTAACCTCTGTGCCTTTTCAGTACGTAACTGAAAATCTAGTTTTTATTTCTTTATTAAATTTGTATACCACCCTTCACCCATAGATCTCAGGGCGGTTCACAACATGTTAACAGAGTTCTTTCATGCTAATCATCTGTTGATGTAAGAAGCTAGAGTAGGACTAGCTAAACGAAACTAAACTTGGATTCTGAAAAAGGTGCCAGGAATCCCAAATCAGTTTGATGCAAGTGCCCTTTGACCACACGGGTGACCAGGCAAAGTTTGGGAAGAGCCTGAAATGCAGTGGTGGACAGGTTTTAATTCCATCCCTCCTCTACCTTATCCACTCTGGAAGTAGTGGATACCATACCATACCATTGTGTCTTCTTCCTGAACCCCAGTGTGTAGGCTTGCTGTGGCTGTCATGTGGCAATTGGAAAGCCCACTGTACATAGAATCATAGAATCATAGAGTTGGAAGAGACCACCAGGGCCATCCAGTCCAACCCCCTGCCAAGCAGGAAACACCATCAAAGCATGCCTGACAGATGGCTGTCAAGCCTCCGCTTAAAGTCCTCCAAAGAAGGAGACTCCACCACACTCCTTGGCAGCAAATTCCACTGCTGAACAGCTCTCACTGTCAGGAAGTTCTTCCTAATGTTTAGGTGGAATCTTCTTTCTTGTAGTTTGAATCCATTGCCCCGTGTCCACTTCTCTGGAGCAGCAGAAAACAACCTTTCGCCCTCCTCTATATGACATCCTTTTATATATTTGAACATGGCTATCAGATCACCCCTTAACCTTCTCTTCTCCAGGCTAAACATACCCAGCTCCCTAAGCCATAGTCAGAAACATTCTGTCACCTGTCCTAGAAGCAGAGGGAAGGGGTGTAGCTAAGTGGCAGAACGCTTGCTCTGCATTCAGAAAGCGGCAGGTTCAACCCTGGGCATCTGCAAGTAGGGCTGAGAAATTTCCCACCTGAAACTCTGGAGACCTGGTGCAGTCAGCATGGATGATACTGTGCGAGGCAAACCAATGTGCTGACTTGATGGGAGGAACATTGTGAACTAAGCCTTGGCTTTGTGGCTGAAGAGCCAAATTAAATTGTGAGCATTGCACACAACATGGTTTGACACAACTTTGCTTGGAAAATGTCTTGCAAGTGACTTTTTTTTTAATCCTCCAGCAGCAACATTCTAGCTACTAGCTGGCATCATGGGGATTTTAAGCTCTTCAGTTTGCCACTGCTTACATAAATATGATAGAATCCCTGTCCCAGTGGCATAGAGATTGGTTATGTAATACCTAGTTTCAGACAGTTAAAAAAAGGTGAAGTCCCTAGAGATTTATAGCACTTCCTGAGTTGGAAGGTGTGAAGTTACTGGGAGATGCAAGGATAATAGAGCATTTTCTTTCTATTTAATAATAATAATAATAATAATAATAATAATAATAATAATAATAATATTTGTATATCACCCTATACCCACAGGTCTCAGGGTGGTTACAAGATAAAACCACAATATAAATATAAATATAAATACTTAATAAAAACCCAATAAACCCCCCCTCCCAAGCACATTTAAAAAGGGCATTGGAAGTCCTTAAGCCAAAGGCCTGATTAAAGAGGAATGTCTTTACCTGGCACCTGAAGTGGCCACCCTCCATATGGAAGGTTCATATGGAAAGAGGCAGTCCCTGAGGGGTATTGTGGTCCTGAGCCGTTTAAGGCTTTATAGGCCAAAAACAGCACTTTGAATTGGGCCCAGAAATTAATTAGTAGCCATTGCAGTCAAACCAGGATCAGCATAATACGCTCAAACTTGCTCTGGTGAGCAACCTGGAAGGCACCCCAAGCCGCTGAGGCCACCTGAGCCTCAAGTGACAGCAAAGGATCCAGGAGAACCCCCAAGATACATAGGTAAAGGTCCCCTGGATTGGCTCATCTCTGCTTTCAGGGTGAGGGAGCCAGCGTTTGTCCGCTGCTAGCATGACTAAACTGCTTCTGGTGCACGGAACACCGTGACGAATGCCAGAGCACACAAAAAGGCTGTTTACCTTCCTGCCACAGTGGAAACCTATTTATCTACTTGCGCTGGTATGCCTTCAAACTGTTAGGTTGGCAGGAGCTGGGACAAAGTAATGGGAGCTCATCCCATCGTGTGGATTTGAATTGCCAACCTCACGATCAGCAAGCCCAAGAGACCCGGTGGTTTAGACCATAGCACCACCAGCATCTCTGCCCCAAGCTAAATACTCACTCCTTCAGACAAAGTGTAAACCCTTCGAGAGCAGGCCACCTCCCAGCCATCTGGTCTAGGGAACCACCCACGAACAGTGCCTTATTCTTATCTGGATTGTTGGCTCTCATCGTCCATTACCGAGACAAGACACCATGCAACTCCATGCAACATTATTACAGAAACTACTTTCAATCTGTAGAAATTAAGAGAAAGCACTATATATAGCATGTGCAAGTTTCTTTGTGTTGTCTTTCCTATCTCTGAACTTTTTAGGAGTCTAAAGGTACAAAGCCAAAAAAGTGTGGTCAAATTATTACCCTAAAATAGTTATAAATCTAGTCATAACCTTTGGAATGCTAACTGAAAGCCTACTACCTTACTTGAATGTGTTATATTGGAGAAAACGTTCAAGTGCAGTTTAAACTAGATATGAATACATATTTTTTAATTGGGTGAAGGCAGCAACTTAACTAAAGTTAAACTTCTTAATTTTCAGGGGAGATTTAAAATCATTCCTGCTTTCCTAAGTGTTTTTTGGGGGGAGGAAATATTGTTGGCTGAAAAAGAGTTCTTAAAATTACTTCTTAAAATACAGTACTTTAAAGTATTAGCCATGAGTGTATGCAGTTACTTTTGTTATTAGCCATTTTATCACTGATCTGGTTGCTGCACTGGGCCATCCTAAATCTGTGTTGATAGCAGGGGTCACCCCTCAAAAATATTTCCTTAAATGATGCTTTGCCACTCAATGGTGCCCAAAATCTGCTGCTTAGTGGCTTCAGTTGACTTGTCAATAGATTAAGAACACCTTAGTTGTGGAACAAACCAGTGCATTGGGAGAGAAGGCCTGTATGTGTTATAAAAAGTTATGTAGCTTGCCCTTCCACAGGCCTTTTCTTACTCAATTTCTTGTGTTGAAAAGCTGTGAAGTAGCTTCAGCCATGCTCTACTGAATGTGTGAATACTGAAATAAATATCTGATTAGAAACCCATTGCTTATTTCACTGGGAGCATTGGAAGGCACACAAGTGAGAGATTCCATTATAAACAGTTCCATTTCCTGTGACACAGGAGTGCTAAATACTGCTGGTTAGTTTTCAATCAGGCAATGAGGTGCCAACTTTTAAGGAAGATTTTATTTTGCCATTTAGAAAACAAATGCATGCTTCTTGAGTTGGAAACACCCCCCCTCCAAGAGACACAGCAGTACAATTAAAGAGCATTTAGTGTACTATCAATTAACCTTCCAACAAGTTGAAAATTTTTAACAAAATCTTGCATTAGAAACTGAGAATATCCAGCAGCAGCTGAACTTTTGTTCTTCATGATACTGGAAATTCAAAGAGACACCACTTATTGCTTTGTATAAAGAATGCAGGAAAGAAACTTAAGTCATGTAAAAAATAAAACACATATTGGTACAATAACCTTAATCCAATCTTTCCCACTGTTGGGGTTATCTAAATGGGTATGTGTGTGTTTGTTGTTTCAAGCTATTTACCTATAAGTAAGGCCAATCTCAATTTCATTTTTGCCTTCTGCACTTTGCAAAGGTTCTATGGTACAGAGTCAGCTCATACAGGGCACAGAAGCTGAGAGTACCCTGCAGCTGTACAGTAATGGTGAGCCAAGCAATTGTTGTCTAGTCCAGTGTTTTTCAACCACTGTTCCGCGGCACACTAGTGTGCTGCGAGATGTTGCCTGGTGTGCCGTGGGAAAAATTGAAAAATTCAAGAGAATTACTTTATATATAGTCAATATAGGCACAGAGTTAAATTTTTTAACATTTTCTAATGGTGGTGTGCCTCGTGATTTTTTTCATGAAAAAGGTTGAAAAACACTGGTCTAGTCCTTAAGCACTGTAATCAGTGTATGTTGGTGAGCTTCCAAAGAACCTCTTAGCTAAGGATGCAGTTCAGGCTTCACAGAATCAAATTTTAAGCCATACATGAACTATGGCTATCTAATCTAACATGTTCTACTAATCAAGGAAGATATTCCTCAGATCTAAACTAGTCTTTCTGCAGGTTTGGAAGCTGTTGTTTTACCATTTGCCATATGCTGCATTGGTAGATTTTTTTTGCTGGTCCAGTGTTAATGGATCCTGCTTGCTCCCAGACCAGTCTAATGAAATCTTATGCAGGGGCTTTCGCCATTGGGCTGATCCAACAAAGGCAGATGTTTATATATACCCCATATTTGGAGCAATACATCATTAAGGAACCATATAATAGCCCCTACTCCCAAATATTTACAATAATCAAGATTCCGAGTGAACCATACAGAAGCAACTTGCAGTAGACATAATGTGAGAATATGTGTGTTATGGTGGAGTTGTAGTTAACAAACAGGTCAGATTTTTAACAACAACAACAACAACAACAACAACACATTGCTGCTGTAAAAAAATGGAAAGCTTTTTGATCCCCTTCAATTCACTGTGAAAAGGTGGAATTTTTCTCCCTTTCCTCTAAACAAGTGCAGTGGTACCTCAGGTTACATACGCTTCAGGTTACATAAGCTTCAGGTTACAAACTCCACTAACCCAGAAATAACGCTTCAGGTTAAGAACTTTGCTTCAGGATAAGAACAGAAATTGTGCTCTGGCGGCACAGCGGCAGCGGGAGGTCCCATTAGCTAAAGTGGTGCTTCAGGTTAAGAACAGTTTCAGGTTAAGAACGGATCTCCAGAACGAATTAAGTACGTAACCAGAGGTACCATTGTACCTGCCATTCGCTATCAACCAAGCTGGAGGCCTTTTGGGAAGCACCATTAAATGTATGGAAACTGCACAGAATCAGGAATTGGGTGCCTGCCCCCTTTGTTTACCAAAGAACTGGGTTCTGTTGTAACCCCATTGCTAAATTTGTATCACATTATCTTTAATTTAAGAAGTTTAGTGCTGAATTGGCAAGGTTATGTAGGAATGTAGATTAAAATGTGTTTAATTAAAGATAATTCACATACTATTTCTAAAACCAGAACTGGTGTTTAGACTCAGAGAAAATCAGAATGCAAGATTTAAAAAAAGAAACCCTAACGATTTCAAGATGGTTCTTCACTAATCATTCTTCCGATCCTGAGCATCCTTGGGTTTTTCTTCATTGGTTTTTTCTTCATCATCTGAATATACAGTGTGCTCTTCCCCATCCTTCAGCAGCTTGCCCACGTAGTGGTATTTAACTGAATGAAGACCAAAGAAAAATACTTTAGTAAACATCCACAAACTTTGAGTACCAACACTTTTTGGGGAGGCGGTTGTGGTGACGCTTTAAATGTAAGGTTCGAACATCTTTGATACCAATCGTGAAGCCAACAGAAACCTTTTCTGTTTAGATTCTGCAACGGGAAAATTTGGATTGTGTCCGCCAAGATGATGACAGGTTTTATGCAAACACCTGCAGAAAAATTTCCATGGGTTTGCATTAAAATAGCTCCTCTGTCTTGTGGCAGCAATCTTAACTGCACTTCCCAGAGAACCAATTCCATTCAACTTCAACCTGTAGCATTATGGATGATGTAGGACTCACAAACCCCTGTTAGCCTCAGCCAGCAGAACTAAGGGCCAGGAATGAGTCTCAGATTTATCCAGAAGGCCAAAGGTTCCTCAAACCTGTCTTCAGGGAGGCAGTGAGAGATTTTACTTTCTTGGGCTCCATGACCACTGCAGATGGTGACAGCAGTCACAAAATTAAAAGACACCTGCTCCTTGGGAGGAAAGCAATGACAAACCTAGACAGCATCTTAAAAAGCAGAGACATCATCTTGCCGACAAAGGTCTGTATAGTTAAAGCTATGGTTTTCCCAGTAGTAATGTATGGAAGTGAGAGCTGGACCATAAAGAAGACTGATCGTCGAAGAATTGATGCTTTTGAATTATGGTGCTGGAGGAGACTCTTGAGAGTCCCATGGACTGCAAGAAGATCCAACCTATCCATTCTCAAAGAAATCAGCCCTGAGTGCTCACTGGAAGGACAGATCCTGAAGTTGAGGTTCCAGTACTTTGGCCACCTCATGAGAAGACTCCCTAGAAAAGACCCTTATGTTGAGCATAAGGAGAAGGGGACGACAGAGGATGAGATGGTTGGACAGTGTTCTCGAAGTGACTAGCATGAGTTTGGCCAAACTGCGGGAGGCAGTGGAAGACAGGAGTGCCTGGCGTGCTCTGGTCCATGGGTCATGAAGAGTAGGACACGACTGAACGACTGAACAACAACAATGTAAAACAAATTCATCTGGAAAATAATGGCCAGCTCGGTTAGGAAAAATAGTGAGATGGGTTCAATTCCCAATCCATAATCAGTTGGTCTCATGGGAGGGTATAAAAGATTGTAAGTTATGGGGCAACTACATCTGAAATACTTACATTGGAACTGTTGTTCCCAGTCGCTCAGGGTCTCTCTCTGCGTGGCATCAAGATCAGAAAGATCATCATGTCCCTCCTTCAGAATCTCTCTATCCAGGCAGAAGGTGGCAAGGCCTCTGGATGCATCCCTTCCACCAAAAATCCCATAAGGACCATCTTCAAAGAAAAAGAGTGAGATATTAGAATGCTGACACCTGCCTGACCGTAAGGACTTGATAACAAGGTCAAGTACACATGACATGCTAAACGCCTGCACTCGCACCCCCTCCCGTTTGGCCTCTAAACCTCAGACATCAGTATTTAAAGCAGGTGTTTGAAATTACCCAGTGCCAGGCACATTTTGCACCTGGCTTGTGACCAAGTGAAGCTGCCTGGGTGCCCTGTGGGAGGCCAGTAGTTCCGTATTCCTGGTCTGCACCAAAACTTAGAATTAAATGCAGCTCCCCATCTGTCTGTCTTCCTAGGAGAAGTCTTGAGTTAGCACAGGCATTATGGCAAGGTCACACCCACCCACTGCATATGCAATTCTGGCAGGCTTCTCTATGGACTTTAGACAATAAAAGTGTAAATCAGTAACTTTCATAGTTCATCACTCCCTTATTTCTCAGAACAGTTGCTGGAACACCATAATTTTAAGCATTTTTAAATTTCTGTACAATCAAAATATGTGGGTTTAAAAAAAATGGGGGGGGGGAAACCTCCCTCAATTTCCCCAACATAGATTCACTTTCAACATGAGATCTACAAACATATGTTAAGATTGGATTGGATTATAAATTCCAGGCTCTGAAGCTGCCTGGTAGGAATTACTGAGACACTTTCAAGAAGGGGGGGGAGAAGTCAACAACAACAACAACAGACTACAGGCAGCACATTGTGAATAAGGAACAAGGAGTAGCAGAAAAACTATGCAAAAAGTAGGCCATATGAAACTGTTGGCCAAACAATATTTGTCAAACAACATTTAGGGACATAGAAAGTTTTGGCAGGCGAAAGATTAAAGTGCTTGCCGAACAGGAGTGAAAAGGGATGAGTGGAGATTACTTTGAAGCCATTCCAAGCTTTAGTAGCATTTTGCATCTGAGTTCACTGGAGACTTCAGATCTCCAATCAGCTATGGTTGACATTCTGGCAGTTGCTCTCAATCTAACCTACCTTGCAGGCTGGTTGAGATGATTAAATAGGAGGAACTCCAAAGTATGCAGCTCTGAGAAAACACCCATGGCTACCTCACTATAAATCAGCAATATAGGAGGGGGACGATTTGTGGTGAAGTGATTGGGGGAGAGGTATGGATGAGGTTAAGAGGGTGCTTCAGCTCCCCACCCCCACACCTCCTGTTTGTATGGGAACCTTTATTTTGGAAATAAAACCCTTTCTCACTTCCATGCAACAACAACAACAACAAAAACAGTTCGTTGCCATTTTGTTAACATTCATTTGCCTGCAAAAGTCTAGTTAGGCCGCAGGCTCTTGCAGAAAGAGCGGGCCACAATTAATCATAATCATCCATCTATCTTGCACAGTTGAATAAAAAATAAAAGTTGTGGAAGAGCCATGGTATGTTTAGCTAGCTATACAAAGGGCTCTGTATAGATCCTGCGACTGCACACTCTGGCCTTTCAGCTTGCCCAACATCTGGGTTGGGAGAGAATGGAGAAAGTTTGGGGGGAAGCCTCTGGGTCTTGTGCAACCACAGGGATTGCATGCCAAGCAAAGCTCACCTTGAGAGGGGCTAGAGAGAGAGAGACAATAGGCCAGAATGGTCACCTCCCTCCCTCTTTCAGTGCCTGGGGTATAATCCCCTCTACAAAACAAGACTGGCTGGTTAGGCAGGGAAACAAGGGGGAAGGGAACTGGGCAGCGTCTCTCCTTACATCTGAAAGGCTGTTTCAGTGTACATCTTCCCAGTGTTCCCAGTACCTGAGCCTTCTAATCTAAAGATAAGGAAGACTTTAGTCTTGTTGGATTTAACAGTGAAGAGCCAGGCACACAACACACATAGCATTAATGAAAAAGCAAGGTGGTGCCTTGGAACCAGGTGCCTCCCTGGTGCATTCCAAGCGTAGGAATTTGTTTCCAGCTCCGGAAATGAATTGAGTGCACAATACTTTCACAATAAATGCCTTCTCCTTACCAGTAAGGGCCCCCCACCCCCTGCCGCCCATTTCTGCAGCTTAGTTGCAGTCTACAACAACAGGTGGGCAGAAGGTAGATCTGGATGGATTAACATCTTCTGCCCACCTCTTGTACCCGACACCAATCCAGATGCTAACATTTCATGTGTACCCAACATGCTTTCCTTCAAATTTCTACCTGCCTCTCATGTTCTGTGTATCTCTTTCCACTGCCCTGGAAACCCATTTTGCAGAGTCACACAAACCATGGTTTTGTGAAACAGTGCACCAGTTCTAAGCTTCAGGCACAACTTTCTTTAATGTGGGGACCATGGCAAACAAATCTCTGGAGTTAGGATTTGCCTCTATTGCTATGAACATGTCAGCTAATTGTGAGCCAAACATAGTGGCTCAGGTTCAGATGTACTCTTGGTCAATAACTTGCACAGTGGTCCCAGACAAACCATTTCTATCTGGAGAGCTTTCCATCTGCAACAAGGGGATAATACAATACAGAGCTATCCCAGTGTCCAGTTGTGAAGATTCCTGATCCACTGTATCCAAAGTAGAGAGGAGGAACCTGTGGTCCTCTAGATCAGGGCTTCCCAAACTTGGGTTTCCAACTGTTTTTGGACTGCAACTCCCACCAACCCTGGATAGCAGGACCAGTGGTCAGGGCTGATGGTAACTGTAGTCCAAAAACATATGGAGATCCAAGTTTGGGAAACCCTGCTCTAGATGATGGGCTCCCACTTCCATCAGCCTCGGCCAGTATGGTCGGCGATCAGCAATGGATGGTGGGTGTTACAGTTCAACTACATCCAGAGGGCCAAATGTTCCCCAGCCCTTGCCCTAAAGGGCTTTGGCTGCTAATTTAAAATGAAACAAAGAAGCGAATGAACATCACCTGCTTCACAATGTATTATCATCTTTCAGCTTCTATTTCCCATCACAACTGGGGCAGAGCTTCACAACTTGTCCTTACCACAACTCAGGTGTGCACACCTTCCTTCTCCCAGGTCCCCCATGCTTTTTTTTTTGCACAGAAAGCCCGCTGCAGGTCAAGAATAGACAGTACTGGCCTAGGTGGTCAGACAGTCCAATTTTTATCAATCACCAGCAGTGGAACTTGATGGGAGTATGATGTTTCTCTGGTTTCTGGCATTCAGGCTCCACCACTGCAGCTGTACAGTTCTGCAGGAACTGTTTGGTCCATACTTAAAAGTTAGATTGCAAGCTTTACGGGGGCAGGGAGCTTCTTGTTAGCAGCCTTTCAGCTCAAGAGTCATGGTTCTTTGTGGGGAACTTTTCAGGTGCCACATGCAAGCGGTGGGCATTGCCAGAGGCAAAAGCGAATATAGGAATGAATGCAGCTCTCTAACTTTTGTACAGTTGACTACATTCCATCCTTGCAAAAAAAAAAATCACAAGTTTTTTATATACACACAAATTTCCATTCCCCATCCAAAGAAGAAAGAAATAGTATCACAGTTGAATAATGCTCTCCAACCAACAAAAGCACTCAAATGAGGGGTTGGAACAAAGAGTAGTTTGCAGAGAGGCATCTGGCCTCCACATTCCTTGCCCCTATTCTAAAGCAGTGTTTCCCGAACTTGGGTCTCCAACTGTTTAGGGTCTACAGCTCTCACCATCCCTGGCTACCAAGACCAGTGGTCAGGAATGATGGGGACTGTAGTCCGAAAACAGCTGGAGACCCAAGTTTGGAAAACTGCTCTAAAGTGCCATGTAAATTGATGACAATGCAATAGCAATACTGAAATATTTCCTCCATTCCTGTCACAACAGTTTAAATCCCTCTCTCTCACACAGTTTCAATCAGGATGGCTGATTAGTTGGAAAATGGTCAACTATTTACGTAATTTATATTTACACACAGTGAGAAAGTAGATGGAGCAACACATTATAGAGACCCAACGAAACAGCCAACCCACAAATCATTAGAGGTTCCATCAAAGCATGAGATCATCCAATTTTAATCACTATTTACAGGTGCAGTAGAGTTTCTTAACTTAATTAGCGAATGGGTCAGGATTTTAGGAAATGAACAAATGCTGCTATTGTACAGGTTATTCCAGATTGATATAAAGTGGTGATCAGCACTGAGGCAAATACCCCGATCCAATGAAAACTTACTTGGGAACAAATATTAACTGCTCAGTTAAGTCTAGACCTGGCCTATGGCAGCCCTGTAAGTTGGCTATTACCCAATTCGCTCTTGAGTAAGCGACACAGAAATCTGTGGAACTTTCTTCCAAGCAAACACAAGTAGCCTCAAGCCGCGCAAAACTCAACCGAGACCCAACAGCATTCTGCTTCGAAAATATTATCATACACACACACACACACACACACAACAATGAATTCGACTGCAAAGCGAGACACACTCCCCCACAAGTTTTCTGAGAGTAGACCTCTCAGCAAACACGTACAGGCACCATTTCCCAGTTTATGTGACTTTTCCGGCAAGCGACTAATTGCTCCCTTACAATATAAGAAATACTGACTTGTTTGGAAGGATTCTACTGAATCAATTTGCAACGCTAGCCCAAAGTGGCCTTGCCGGGAGGTAAACCAAACTGACTCAACACGAGCAGACAGACCCGGAGCGTGCCATGCAAGATTGCGCAATTCGCAACCACCACGCCACCACCCTCCTCCCCAACGAACTTCTGCCTGCCTGCCCACCCCCCCGCTGTAACTAGGGACGGAAAGGGCGCAAAAAAATCTCCTACCCGGCCCGTAAAACTTCCTGGCGCGAGACACGTCGAAGACCTTCCCGTTAATGGCCATGAGGATACGCTCGTTCTGGACGCCGTCGAAAGGGCGCAGTTCTTCCAGGGTGAAATCGCGGCGCTTGAGCTTGGGCAGCGGCGGCCCGTCTTCGTCGTCTCTGCTCTGGATGGGCTGGGGCCGATCCCCCCGGATTATCTTGTAGAGGAGGTAGCAGCAAAGGCCCAGCAGCATCAGGTTGAGCGGGGAGCTCAGGATCGCCATAATCAGACCCGGGTCGTCGGCCTCTGCGTTCTCCTTGCCCGCCGCCGCCGCCGCCGCCTCGTCTTGAGTCATCACAGCTGGTACTTTGCGCTCGCCGTGGGTGACCGGGAATCTGTAGACGGTGGTCTCTCGGTTAGCTCCTGGGGCAGCTCCTGGCTTAGGAAGACAGAAGAACAGGACTCGGAACAGGCCGGGCGAGCGAATAAAAAGAGGAGGAGGAGGAGGAGGAGCCGGGGCGGGAATAGGCTGAGCTGGGATCCAATGTACGGAGAGGTGGGAGGCGCACAGCATGACACGGGGTGGAGACTGAAGCGCCGCCGCGCTTAGGAAAAGAGTTCGCAGGTGGGCGGGAGAGGAGAGAGGGACACGATCCCTACTCGCAACCCAGGCCGGTTGTAGAACAAATTGCCTCGATCAAACAGTGACAAAAAAAGACTTCTCTCGCTTACCCAACAATTACATCAGTGCCGACTTGAATTGAATACTTGCACACAGGTATACCCCACCCCCCAATTGATCACATGACGCAGTGCACACACTCAGTTGAATTGCAATGCCCTTTAACTTTGTGGGATCCTGGGGTCCTCAAATATTTTATTGGGAGGCCAAATACACCTCTGCCGCTAGGAGTTGGCTCCTATATATAAGGCGTATTACAATACAGTATGCCCTTTCACAGGCAATTCCTATTAAAAGCGGATTAAAGCATATATTGGCACCATTACTTAAATTTTATATCAACAATTGCATTCCTGATATGGCATCCCATGTTTTGCAAAGTGTGAAGTGCTCATTCCGTTATATACTGATAACCAGTGCTTTTTTTCTGGGGGTACAGGGGGGTACGCATACCCCTAAATATTTTGTGAAACTAAGTTTGGCCTCATTGAGGGGCAGTATTTCAATACGAATAGGAAAATGTTGTTGTTGTTGTTGTTTAGTCGTGTCCAACTCTTTGTGACCCCATGGACCAGAGCACGCCAGGCACGCCTATCCTTCACTGCCTCCCGCAGTTTGGTCAAACTCATGTTAGTAGCTTCGAGAACACTGTCCAACCATCTCATCTTCTGTCGTCCCCTTCTCCTTGTGCCCTCCATCTTTCCCAACATCAGGGTCTTTTCCAGGGAGTCTTCTCTTCTCATGAGGTGGCCAAAGTCCTGGAGCCTCAGCTTCAGGATCTGCCCTTCCAGTGAGCACTCAGGGCTGATTTCTTTAAGGATGGATAAGTTTGATGGATTAAGTTTTTGCAGTCCATGGGACTCTCAAGAGTCTCCCCCAGCACCATAATTCAAAAGCATCAATTCATTGGCGATCAGCATTCTTTATGGTCCAGCTCTCACTTCCGTACATCACTACTGGGAAAACCATAGCTTTAAATATACGGACCTTTGTCGGCAAGGTGATGTCTCTGCTTTTTAAAGATGCTGTCTAGGTTTGTCATTGCTTTTCTCCCAAGAAGCAGGCATTTTTAAATTTTGTGGCTGCTGTCCCCTAAATATTTTTTAAGGGAAAAAGCACTGCTGATAACCTAGTTTTGCTTTCTTTGAATAAAATTGGACTTAGAAGGATGCTAGTTAAATCCAGGCACATGGGTGTACCTAGGATGTATCTGGGGGGGGGGTGAGAGGCAGGGCCTCAGTTAGTTAAGTATCTTTTATTGATTTACTATGCCCATTTTGAGGGACACGGGTGACACTGTGGTCTAAACCACAGAGCAGGGGCGTAGCAAGGGGGTGGGGGGCGGTCCGCCCCGTTTTCCATAATGGAGGGGGTGAGAAATTATCAAGGAACAATTTTTTTTGAAAAAAAAATTTTTTTTGAATTTTTTTTTGAAATGCCTGCTCCGAAGGTCTTATTTTACTATACTAGGGATTATATAGCTATATATGAAATTTCATGCATATTGGTTAATATCTTGACCCCCCTCCACCAAAATAGCTGTTCACTTGGCTGTTTTCCTATGTCATGAAGGCTGAAATTTCAGTTCAGAGAACACTTACTGTTCCCAACTCTAACCCTGTGGAAAGCCATCTAATTAGACTTTAATTTGATTTTGAGATGTTTTTAGGAGGTAATTTAATTATTGTTTGATTTTATACCAATGTTATGTATCTGATGTTAGCCACCCTGAGCCCGACTTTGGCCGGGGAGGGTGGGATATAAATAAAATGTTTTATTATTATTATTACTTATTATTCCTTTGTAAGAAAATATGAAATAACGTAAAACCATTTTTGTGGGGGGGGATCGGGGGGGGGGTTGACAAGAAATTTTCCGCACCGGGTACCACCTTCTCTTCCCATGCCTGGGGGGGGGGTTGACAAAAATTTTTTTGCCCCTGGATACCAATTTACCTTGCTACGCCCCTGCTACAGAGCCTAGGGCTTGCTGATCAGAAGGTCGGCACTTCGGATCCCCGCGACGGGGTGAGCTCCTGTTGTTCAGTCCCAGCTCCTGCCAACCTAACAGTTCGAAAGCATGCCAAAAAGTGCAAGTAGATTAATAGGTACCGCTCCGGCGGGAAGGTAAACGGCATTTCCGTGTGCTGCTCTGGTTCGCCAGAAGCAGCTTAGTCATGCTGGCCACATGACCCGGAAGCTGTCTGTGGACAAACGCCAACTTCCTCGGCCAGTAAAGCGAGATGAGCGCCGCAAACCCAGAGTCGTCTGTGACTGGACCTAACGGTCAGGGTACCATTTCCTTTACCTTATGCCCATGTTTGGGCAACTATGTAAAAAGGAACGACTAAAAGTAAATTATTATAAAACCAAGCTTGTCATATTTGGTAAGAGGGTTCCTAAGTCCAGGTGGCCATTAGATGAACAAGTACATATGTTTAAAAATCTAGGATTACTTATTATTGAAATCCCATCTGTTTGATGGTTTGCTTGGCATCCCTCTGTCTTGGGAGATAATGGAGGAGTGGGCCTTTGGGGGTGAAGTCAAACTATTGAAGAGTTACAGTGACTGCTGCAGTGCATAGCTACGGGGCTGGGGGCAGGGCGGGGGGTAGGCTCACCAGGTTTCTTGCCCTGAGTGAAGCATCCAGAGGGGCACCATTGAGGCTCCCAGCCTGTGTGTGTGTAGGCAAATGTGCATGGGGCATGTGCCAAACTGGGTCTTTGACCCAGATGAAAGAAAGCCTAGTTTTGCCCCTTCCTGCTGTGGCTGTACAGACCAATACAGGAGAGCAGGGGTGAAAGTAGGTTTTATGTCACCTGGGTCAAAGGCCCATGAACATGCATTTGCACGCGCGCACACACACACACACAGGCTGGGAGCCTCAATGGTGCTGCTCTGGAGGTTTCACCCAGGGCAAAAAAAACCCGGCTGTACCCCCACCCCACCCCACCCATAGCTATGGCACTTCATGAGAGACATGTTTTGTTGCAGCTGGAGCAGATGAAGGCATCTGGTTGTGCTGCTGCAGATGCACCACTGCGTTTCTTCTCTTTGTGTTCCTCCCAGCAGTCATTTCTCCTCTGGTCACTGCTGTGGATGCAAGACCTGTCTGTCTGTCTGTCTGTCTGTCTCCAGCCACTGCGGTTGTCTTGCAAGGGATCATGTCACGTTGGCAGACATCTTTGTTAGCACAGCATTGGACTGCCAACAGGCCTAGTGCTTGAAGCCAGCTTCCCTGGGGTTCCTGCCATCTTCCCTTCTGCAGATACCCAAGGACATAACACAATCCCTGGCAGACAACCATGGTGCCAGCCAAGACAGAGCACCCCTTATCACTGCTCATTGCTCTACTTGCTACTCTCAAATCAAGGACAACCACTCATGTCCCCATTATCTGTAGGCGCTTCCTTTACCACAGTTATGCAGGACTTTTGTTGAACTTAGGTTTCAGCGGATGCCTTCAACATGCTTGGAGGGGGAGAAACCTTGGAAATAGGACAAATGGAACAGAAATGCATTTATGGCTGTAACCAGGTTGAGGACATCATGCCCATTATATACGATGACCAGAATTGTTGTTTTCAGATTACCAGTAATCCCCTGTCAGATTAATCCCCTAAGGAAGTGATCGTTGAACTCTTAGACAATAAATACCTACAAATTACACATCTGGTAGCCAAATTTGCTCTGGCAGCTTATTGGAGATATACTTCAGAGATATACATCCAGGGACTGTGGGGAGCCCGAAAAAATTAATAATTAACAATTTGGACTGCAATTTGGTTTTTTTTTTTTTAATTTAGTTTATTGTTTTTAATTGGATTGTGATTGGATTTTATGTTAATTGGCTGTTTTTATTGGAAAATTAATAAATATGATTTTAAGAAAGAAAATGAGGGGGGAAATGGCAAAGTAAATAAATAGCTGTTTTCTCAACAACAACAACAACAACAATTGCTCTGGCAGCTAAGAAGCTTTGCTTCAGTTGTGTTACCCTGTTTCTCCTAAAATAAGACATAGCCATAAAATAAGCCATAGCAGGATTCCTATGCATTTGCGAAATATAAGCTGTTCCCCGAAAATAAGCCATAGTGACGTGGTACCTCCCATTAAAACAGCCTGGAGAGGCGTGGCTATGCAGCATACCGATGCGACGCGGTTAAAATAAGACATCCCCTGAAAATAAGCCATACTGTGTTTTGTTGAGCGAAAAAAAATATAAGACGGTGTCTTATTTTAGGAGAAACACGGTAATACATTGTGATTTCAAAATTTTATGCTGTGGAATTTTACATTTATGTTGCCTGATTCTAGATGAACATCTTGCTTTTTGCCCTGTGGTGTCGCGCAGACCTCTGGCTGTATACAATAAGTCTGACTGATTGATTGATCTACACATGCACACCACCCCCTAGGAGGAAGTCCCATCGAGTTAAACAGGACTCAAAGCATCCTATTAATTCCCACCACATTCTCCATCCTGGACATAGGCTAACTTCTGCATAAGCTTTGTGTAAGCAAATCGGGATTGAATGCTCAATAAGCAGGTTGGAGTAGTTCTGGAATAATGAACATGGGGGCCCTACATTGCAATTTTTTTTTTTTGCTAAGAACCCACTTGCTACAGACATAGCTCCATAAGAAAGTAGTCCATGAAGCCCAAGGCAGGACCACACATGAGACAGATGGAGGCACATGCCTTGGGCAGCAGAATCCCGCAGGAGGAGGGTGGTCCTGCCACCCCCATTGGAAAATCACAGAGAAGTGATATTGGCAGCTACCAGTGAGATCTCACAGAGCTTGCCTGAGATCTTGCTGTTGCTGCTACTTCTCACTTACCCCATGGAGGGGGAATGTCTCGCTGGTCTCCTGCTACTGCCACTAGAGAAACAAGGAGAAGCAACAATGGCTTCCAAGTTCCAGTGAGATTTTGTGGACTTCTCACAAGATCTTGCCAGCACTTGGACCCTGAAGCCACATGCAACGCCAGATTTAGGGTGGTGTGGGCAGTTCCCCCGCACAGGGTGCAAAGTAATAATAGTAATCTTTTTTTTAAAGCCTATATTTATACTGGTACCTACTGAGAAGAAGTGACTCGGGTGGCGCTGCAGTCTAAACCACAGAGCCTAGGGCTTGCCGATCGGAAGGTCGGCAGTTTGAATCCCTGCAACGGGGTGAGCTCCTGTTGCTCGGTCCCAGCTCCTGCCAACCTAGCAGTTTGAAAGCATGTCAAAGTGCAAGTAGATAAATAGGTACCACTCCAGCGGGAAGGTAAACGGCGTTTCTGTGCGCTGCTCTGGTTCGCCAGAAGTGGCTTTGTCATGCTGGCCACATGACCCGGAAGCTGTATGCTGGCTCCCTCGGCCAGTAATGTGAGATGAGCGCCGCAACCCCAGAGTCGGACACAACTGGACCTAATGGTCAGGGGTCCCTTTACCTTTACCTACTGAGAAGATCCAGTAAAAAAGCAACTGTACTAAAATAACAGGTGCATAGCCGTGTTGGTCTGCCATAGTCGAAACAAAATAGGAAATTCTTTCCAGTAGCACCTTAGAGACCAACTGAGTTTGTTCTTGGTATGAGCTTTCGTGTGCATGCACACTTGCACACTTGGTATGAGCTTTCGTGTGCATGCATGTATCTGAAGAAGTGTGCATGCACACGAAAGCTCATACCAAGAACAAACTCAGTTGGTCTCTAAGGTGCTACTGGAAAGAATTTCCTATTTTGTTTGTACTAAAATAAATTATTGTGAAAATAAGAATATTGTGGTGTATGCGCACCATATTTTGTCTTCATTCAGGATGCCATATTACTAACACCCATCCCTGCCCATGCAACCCTGCTCAGTGAAGTGGTGGTGGCAGGAGTACTGCACCTTCCATTCTGCCTCAGGTGGTGAAAAGGGATGGGCCACTCCTGAAAAGAAAACAACCAAAGGACAGTTTAGAGGTACGCTGTTTTTGTTCGTCTTGCACAGTCATGCCCAGTGCCATTTTTTCGCCAGAGTAGAGACGGACTCCCTTTTTGCGCCTCTTATTCCCGTCCAAATCTGTACAGCTGTCAATTCTTAAATTATGGGCAACTTTGATCTTTCTCGTTGCCCCGATCTTCTTTATCTTCTTACTCTTCTGTCTTGGAAGCGGGCTGCTTTTATCCGGATCTCGAGGCTTTGCGCCGCTGGGGGGGGGTGCGATGTCCCCGACTTGCGTCCGCTTGTCACCCCTTTCCCCAAAGTCTATACTCAAACCTCGGGTTCTGGGGTGCAGTGATTGACGCTGCTGGGTACACTGGACTTCAAGGTAAACCCCCTTGAAGTGACCGGGTCCGCCTAGCCTTTGCGCGACCCCTTTTTCCCCCAGGTGCGCTCGGAACTCCCAGAGGGGATATTCCACGATCCTGCGACGGCCGCAGCTCCACCGGAAGTCTCTCGGCATGCATCTGTCTCAAGAGCCAATGGAGTGTGCTTCTCGGGTGAAGTCAAAACACTGTGCTAGCAACACGGATGTGACCTACTTGGGGCTCAAGCCTAGGCAGTGTGCATGGAAGCCCTAGGTTGCCAAGGCAACAGGACCCCCCCTTTGGGCCTTGCTGATGTGGTCCAAAGGAAAACAGAGCAATGTTTGGCACCAGATTGGCTGTGGGGGTTGCCAGAAAGAGGCATACAAGATGCCATTTAAACATCTTAGGGCAGAAGTTTTCAACCTTTTTGTGTCCGCGGCTCTCTTGACCAAGTACATTCTTTCTGTGGCACCCCTGTGGGGCTCAGGAGCCCAGTTATGTCACCCCCTGCCTGCAGAGCTGGCAGCCTCTCACCCTTTTTCAAACACCCTCCCTTGTGGAGGGTTCCCTCAGCCTCCTCTTCTTTCTCCTCTCATTGGGAGTCCTCTGGGCAGCTGCCACCACCACCGGTCTCTGAGCTGCCCTCCCTGCCCCAAAGAGAGCTGGCTCCTCACCCTGCCCCACAGGGGTCTGAGACTTTTCTGTCCATTCCCAACAGCAAGGGCTGGCGTTCTGGCGTTCTGGGCTCCCTTGCCCGCTTGTTTGCTTACTCTGAGGCTACCTCAGCTCCTGGCAACCAGCACCCCCTGACCAGCCCCAGAGGCACCATTCACATGTGAGCTTGTAGCCAGGGCTGCTGCAACAGCTGTGCTAGAGGCAGAGACATGAGAGGGCATCAGAGGAGGGAGGGAGGGACAGAGGCCAGCGTTGTCTGTGACACCCATGACTATCATTCAAGGCACCCCAGGCTGCCATGGCAAACTGGTTGAAAACCACTGTCTTAGGGATTCCACTCCGGATTTGTCTTTTGCCTTTTCTTCTCACAAAGATATCCCACAAGGCAGCAAGTTTTAGGATCAGAGTTTTCCTTCTCCTAGATGCGCTCCCTTCCCAGGCTGACAAGCCCCATCTGCCCCTCACTTCTCTCTACACCATGTGCAGAAAACACCTTCTTCACCATTGGATCCACTATTGGTCCCAGCCCCTCAGCCCTTCATATGCAGGGAAGTCCCTAACTTGCCGAGGGTTTGAGACCCATTCACTACCCTCACCTGGTTTAGCTGGCCAGTCAAAGCTGTTGTGGCTGCTGTCACATGCTGATAGCTCCTAAGAGCCACAGGTGAGAGCTGAGTGCAGGGTGGGGAGTGAGATATTTGCTCTCCAGTCATGAAATGCTACTTCTCTTCAGCAGCCCCACAACCAGTCAATGGTGGCCATTGGGGGGAAAATGTGCTGTGGGGTAGGGAGGTTTGTTTTCAGCCTTTAAACCCTCCACCATTTTTGCAGTCCCCATTGGCTTATAAAAAACCAATTCCATTATTATTTTATTACTTAATATACTTGAATCCCCTTCCAGACTTTCTTCCTAGCTGGGATCCAGCTAAGGCAGCCCTTGACCTCTGCCTACAAAGAGATGACGCAAGGAGAAGACGAGGTTGCAGGAACAGAGATGCAAGCTGAAGCCAGTTGTTATTGTTATGACTGCTTTAAGTCATCAGTATCAGCCGTGGTTCCGGCTGCTTTGCCCAAGGTAAAGAACGGCTATACCCCTGAAAGACTCTTTGCACACATATTCAAAACCCCCAGAGCAGACCCAGGAGCAAAGCTGGTGACTATGCTAAGGCCTGGCCTGGAGGAAAAACACAGATTCCCCCCCTTACATTTTATTAGTTTTACAAATAAAAAATACAAATAAACACACATCAATAAAATTATACTGTATGTGGAGATTCTACGAATCTCGCAACTTCCCCCCATCCCATTCATGGAGTCTTGTTTTAAACATCTACAACTGCACATTAGTCCATACTCCAGTTTTTATATCAAACCATATTATCCATAATGTTTTTTATACTACAAGTGAGTCAAAATCCTGCTCTTGTTTCCATCTGCTTGCAGTGGTCTCCTAGATAACTTATAAATTTTTCCCATTCTTTTATAAAGTTTTTTTTTTATCCTCTTGGTTTCTGAGTTTTCCAGTCAGCTTTGCCATCTCAGCCTAGTCCATCAACTTGTTTTGCCATTCTTCTCTGGTAGGGACTGTCATCTTTCCAACTCTGGGCCAATAACACCCACATGGCTGTTGTTCCATACACAGGGGCGGAGGAAGGGGGGGTGCAGTAGGGGCAGGCCACCCCGTGTCTCACAACTGTGTGTGTGTGACAAAATGCTGGGCGGCACTCATCACGGGGCCTGCAGCGCACCTGAGCCATGCGTCTCTCCTGGGAGAGATGCGGTGGCTTGGGTGGAAGGCTCCCTGCTGCCCAAACGGTTCGCCTGCTGCCTGCCCCCCCCCAGCTGTAGGGCGGCTGAGGGGGAGAAGGCAGGTAGACTCCTTGGAGGCCCCACGGAGTGTCCTGCCTTGGCTCGTCCTTCCCCTGCGGGTGGCTGGCCCCACCCCTGGGCACGTTTGCCGCCCCAGGCGCCCAATTGACTTGCTGTCCCACTGTCCATACATGAAAAGTCTTTTCTGCTCCTTCAGAATGTTGGTACAGTGGTAACTCAGGTTACAGACGCTTCAGGTTACAGACTCGCTAACCCAGAAATAACACTTCAGGTTAAGAACTTTGCTTCAGGATAAGAACAGAAATTGTGCTCTGGCAGCACAGCAGCAGCAGGAGGTCCCATTAGCTAAAGTGGTGCTTCAGGTTAAGAACAGTTTCAGGTTAAGAACGGACCCCCGGAACGAATTAAGTTCTTAACCCGAGGTACCACTGTACCTGTAATTCCTAATAAAAATGCTTCTGGTTTGAAAAGCACAGATCTTAGCCCCAGATGAGACGGTGATGGTGTGCCTGTGGCTTAGCCCCACCTGGTTCCAGAGACACTGGACAGCGTGCCTTTTGGTAGCCTGTCTTGTCGATGCCCCCCTCTCAGGCCTCCCTCCCTCCCAGCCAGCCACAGCTGGAGTGGAGAGACACAGTTTTTGCACTCCCTAAGCCAGCAGCCTTGGCAAGGGCCAACCTGGACAGCTCCTAGGTATACCCATGCTCTGGAGCACCCATGCCTCTGGAAGAAACTAGACTTTAGGGATATTAAACTGGAGGCTTACAGACCCAGCTGCCTAGGGTGGAGGGTCTCAGGCAGGGTTCAGTGCTGGTTGGAACTGGTGGGACATTGCACCTCTGGCAGTGGGCCTGGGAGGCCAGGTGCTTATGCCAGGCAAGAGAGTGCGCTGGTGACAGCCACTCGGTGGATTGATCTAGTGCATGTGGCAGCCATATTTTGCACCAATGCCAACAGTTGAGAACGCAAGACCAAAACCTTGTGTTTCCCAATGCATTAGAAATACCAATGTTGCAATCACATTGCTGCTGCTTTTTCGTTTGCCTAACCAAGAACAGGTATGACAAGGTGCCTCTTAAAATTAGGATGAGGCAAGTAAACAAGGGCATTTACAAGCACCTTCTTATCAATAAATTTGGGTATGGATCTCCTTCCTCTTTTTTCACAACACTGGTTGTTCTAGTTTAGCTAAATGGGTTTCTCTAGTACTAAGAAACTCACCTTTCCTTTCTCTTTGGTTTATTTCTTTACTTGCAGATTTATATATTCACCTAAAAGGCTCTCAGGGCAGCTTGCAAAACTCACTACCAATGCTATCTCTGCCCTCAGGCTTGCAGACTGAAGAAAAAGGCATGACACCCAAGGAAAAAGGAATGGGAAGGAGGCTGGAAAAGCAAGAACAAGTTCACAGCAGTCACAATACAGGTGTGAACTGACATTCAGGGGGTGTCTTTTTAAATACTTTATACTGTAAACCGCCCTGTGATCTTCAGATGAAGGGCAGTACTATATATAAATTCCCTCACACCATGGGTGCCAACTTTTATTGGGGGGAGCAGGTAAGCCGTGACCTGCATAATTGATCACATGATGCGGTGCCAACCTAGCAGTTCGAAAGCACATCAAAGTGCAAGTAAATAAATACCGTAGGTACCGCTCCAGCGGGAAGGTAAACAGCATTTCCGAGTGCTGCTCTGGTTTGCCAGAAGCGGCTTTGTCATGCTGGCCACATGACCCGGAAGCTGTACGCCAGCTCCCTCGGCCAGTAAAGCGAGGTGAGCGCCACAACCCCAGAGTTGGACACGACTGGACCTAATGGTCAGGGGTCCCTTTACCTTTACCTATATAAATGAGGTTACCTGGCAAAAGCAAGCTCATGCCTCCCATTGAGTTTGTATACATACTTAAGGTACATATGTAAAAGGCTTGTTTATTAATTATACTTTGGGAGTGTTCCTATGTAACTGTACTGTTTTATGCTTTCTGGGTGTCCCAGGATCGTTTTATAAGGTAGTTGTGTTCTGTGTTATAAATCAAGCACGGCTAGGAGTTGTTTCTTCTTGTTTTCCAATGTATTTCTTTATCAATTAAAAAATTGGTGAGAGCAAATTTTTATTCTGGAAGTGTGGCCCAGAGGGTGGGGGAATCTTGAGAACCACTGCCAGTGCCTGGGGCTGGCATGTGTGTGCCTGGGTGTGCACAGTTGTGGGGCAGGGTGCACCGCTGCTATGACCAGCACCACCCCATCGGCTGGCCAGCTTTGAAGGGCACACTCACGGCATCCTGCAAGTCCTGTGTTGCTTTGCAAGACTCGCAGAAATGGTGCTGGGCTCACAGGGCGTCATGAGCTGTTGTAGGAGGGCAGCGGAGAACAAAGCAACAGGCATGTGCCAGCCCAAAACTTCTTTTGTGAGTGCCGCTGGGCTTGCAAGGCACCTGAGCTGCTTTGTCTTTCTCAGCAGCTGCCCCCCAAGTTGAAGGCTAAAAAAGTAAAACCAGAGCAGCGCACGGAAATACCGTTTACCTTCCCGCCGGAGCGGTACCTATTTATCTACTTGCACTTTGATGTGCTTTTGAACTACTAGGTTGGCAGGAGCAGGACTGAGCAACAGGAACTCACCCCGTCACGGGGATTCGAACCACCAACCTTCTGATCGGCAAGTCCTAGGCTCTGTGGTTTAACCCACAGCGCCACCTGCGTCCCAACCTCATTTATATATCAGGTCCAATTTGAGACTAACGAACTTTCATCCCATCAACACAGAGAAAAGCCTTTTTCTTTTCTGATCTTTCGTACAGTACTTGTCAGAGTTGAAAATCCCTCTTCACAACAATACGTCATGGAGAACTGCAGAAGACTAGCCGATGCTCTTGAAGAGACGTGTGGATACTGTTTCTGTTTGTATATCCAATAAAATTAGATTGATACTATACTGTGATACACTTTACTGAACTGTTTAAATGTTTCTTTGATTGTCCTTGAATCTTCCCAGCACACTTGCCATCCTCTCCTGGCACACATATAAAAGCCATAATCGTGCATTAATGAAACTTAAGCATGCAGGTTATATGAGACTCATCTATTGCAATTATTTGTATGTTTTAAACAGATTTTACATATGCATATAGTTTTAATTCTATTAATATTTAATTGCTATTTAATGATAGCTTTGTCTATGCTTGAGTTTTGTCAGGGGAAAAGGTGGAGTTTAATAAATAAATATAAAAGATATTATATATATATGTGTGTGTGTGTGTGTGTGTGTGTGTGTGTGTGTGTGTATATATAAAATGCCCCCCCTGTAATGTCCTCTTCATGGGGTATTTTCACCCATGATCTGCCAGCTCATCAACTTTGACTTCCTAAAAAGAGTTCAACAACTTTGGCTGCCCCCCTCCCCAACAAAAATCCTGAATCTACCCATGCTTCACATAGTGAAAGACAGAGCTATAGCCACATGTTTATTTTATCACACCAAGAGTAAAGGTAACTATGTTAACACTTTAGAAGAACTCTAAAATCTGTATTGGGGCAATGCCTTTATTGTTGTTGTTGTTCAGTCATTCAGTCGTGTCCGACTCTTCGTGACCCCATGGACCAGAGCACGCCAGGCACCCCTATCCTCCACTGCCTCCCACAGTTTGACCAAACTCATGCCAGTTGCTTCGAGAACACTGTCCAACCATCTCATCCTCTGTTGTCCCCTTCTCCTTGTGCCCTCCATCTTTCCCAACATCAGGGTCTTTTCCAGGGAGTCTTCTCTTCTCATGAGGCGGCCAAAGTACTGGAGCTTCAGGATCTGTCCTTCCAGTGAGCACTCAGGGCTGATTTATTTAAGGATGGATAAGTTTGATCTTTTTGCAGTCCATGGGACTATCAAGAGTCTCCTCTAGCACCATAATTCAAAAGCATCAATTATTCGACGATCAGTCTTCTTGATGGTCCAGCTCTCACTTCCATACATTACTACTGGGAAAACCATAGCTTTAACTATATAGACCTTTGTCGGCAAGGTGATGTCTCTGCTTTTTAAGATGCTGTCTAGGTTTGTCATTGCTTTCCTCCCAAGAAGCAGGCGTCTTTTAATTTTGTGACTTCTGTCACCATCTGCAGTGATCAGATTATTAGGCCTGTGTAAATGCCACGAAATAGTGTGAAAAATAGTCTTGAGTCTTAAAATTAGCATTGCAGTTCTAGTTCCATCTGTTACCATAAGGGGAAGAAGTACTTGCACAAATGTTCACCATGGAATAATTAATTCAAGACTGTAAAGCCAAGGTAGACAAAATAAAAGATTCACACTGAAGGCTACACACCTAACTGCATCTACTTATTATCACTATCATTATCATGTGTTAACCAACCTTCATCCGAGGGACACAAAGCAGATTACAAAATAAAAGCACAACAATGGATAACGTAGTGGCGTGGTGTGCCAGTGTGTCTGGCTATAAACAAAAACATTGGTGGTTTGAGCCCACCCAGGGATGGCTGTGGCCAGGATTCTTGCATTGCATGGCCTAAAACTAGATGACCCTTGGGGTCCCTTCCAACTCTATGATTCTATGAAACAAAAGAATGACACACACACACATATACACCCCAACACATTAAAAAAGCAAGCCATGGATTGTTTAATTAGCCAAAAGCCTGGGAGAAGAGGAGTATTTTCACCAGGTGCCTAAATGCATGTAACGAAGGTGTCAGACAAGCCTCCTTGGGGTGAGCATTCCACGAACATGGAACTGATGCAGAAAAGGCCTGTTCTCTTGCTGCCACCTTCCTGGGTGTCTCACGGAGGGGGCATACAGAAAAGAGCCTCAGATGTTAGTTACAGGGTCCAGGTTGTTTCATATGGAGAGAGGCAGTCCTTGAGGTATTGCAGCCCTGAACCATTTAAGTATTCATAGGTCAAAACCAGCACTTTGAATCAAGCATGCTGCCTTGCCCCTGTAAGAGCAGGTGCCCAGTGCACTGGTAACATCAAAGTTAGATTACTGCAATGTATCAGAGGTGAAGTTGCCTCTGAAGATGGTTTGGAAACTTCAAACTGGTGCAGAATTTGGTGGCCAGGTTGTTCCAGGACCAAAATACAAAGACAGATTTTACATATGTATATAGTTTTTATTGTATTAATATTTAAGGGCTTTTTAAGGATAGCTTTTTCTGTGCTTGAGTTCCGTCAGGGGAAAAGGTGGAGTTTAATAGATAAATATGAAAGATCTTAGTTTTTTTTTATGTTGAGCTTCAGACCATATTTTGTGCTCTCCTCATTCACCCTCATTAAGAGTTTCTTTAATTCCTCCTCATTTTCTGCCATCACAGTTGTGTCATCTGCATATCTGAGGTTGTTGATATTTCTTCTTGCTATCTTAATTCTGGCTTGGGATTCATCCAGTCCAGCCTTTCGCGTGATGAATTCTGCATATAAGTTAAATAAGCAGGGAGACAATATGCAGCCTGGTTGGACTCCTTTCCCAAATTTGAACCAATTAGTTGTTCCATATCCAGTTTTAAAGGTAGCTTCTTGTCCCACATAAAGATTTCTCAGGAGACAGATTAGGTGATCCGGCACTCCCATTTCTTTAAGAACTTGCCATAGTTTGCTGTGGTCGACACATTCAAAGGCTTTTGCATAGTCAATGAAGCAGAAGTAGGTGTTTTTCTGGAACTCTCTAGCTTTCACCATAATCCAGCACATGTTTGCAATTTGGTCTCTGGTTCCTCTGCCCCTTTGAAATCCAAATTGCACTTCTGGGAGTTCTCGGTCCACATACGGCTTAAGCCTGCCTTGTAGAATTTTAAGCATAACTTTGCTAGCGTGTGAAATGAGTGCAATTGTGCAGTAGTCGGAGCATTCTTTGGCACTGCCCTTATTTGGAATTGGGATGGACACTGATCTTCTCCAATCCTCTGGCCACTGCTGAGTTTTCCAAAGTTGCTGGCATATTGATTGTAGCACCTTAACAGCATTTAGGCCTGTGTGCTGTGGGTTAAACCACAGAGCCTATGGCTTGCCGATCAGAAGATGGCAGTTTGAGTCCCTGCAATGGGGGGAGCTCCTGTTGCTCAGTCCCTGCTCCTGCCAACCTAGCAGTTCGAAAGCATGTCAAAGTTCAAGTAGATAAATAGATACCGCTCTGGCTGGAAGGTAAACGGTTTTCTGTGTGCTGCTCTTGTTCACCTGAAAGTGGCTTAGTCATGCTAGCCACATGACCTGGAAACTGTCTGCGGACAAACGCCAGCTCCCTCGGCCAGTAAAAGCGAGATGAGCACCGCAATCCCAGAGTCGTCTGCGACTAGACCTAACAGTCAGGGATCCCTCCCTTTACCTTTACCTTTAAATGTTTGAAATAGTGTGAAAAATAGTCTGAGTCTTTAAAATTATTGTTGCAATTCTAGTTCCATCTTTTACCATAAGAGGGAGTGTTTGCACAAATGTTCACCATGGAAGAGTGCCTTCCATCAGTTTGGGCTGATGGCCCAGCTACGCCCCTATGTGGACAGGGATAGCCTAACTACTGTTGTCTATGCTCTGGTAACCTCAAGGTTAGATTACTGCAATACGTTACACGTAGGGCTGTGTCTGAAGACGGTTCGGAAACTTCAGCTAGTGCTGAATTTAGCAACCAGGTTGCTCACTAGAGCAAGATGGTTTGAACATATTACACCAATCCTGGTCCAATTGCATTGGCTACCAATGAGAGGACCCCCCCTTGTTTATTATGCAGTGCAAATTTAATTCCCTCCTGCTGTGATGGATAAGATGTCTGCAAGAGCATCACTTGCGGAGACACATTTCATTGACTTTTCTGGAATCGATGTTGTTGTTGTTATTGTTGTTGTTGTTGTTGTTGTTTAGTCGTTTAGTCATGTCTGACTCTTCAGAACCCCATGGATCAGAGCACACCAGGCACTCCTGTCTTCCACTGCCTCCTGCAGTTTGGTCAGACTCATGTTAGCAGCTTCAAGAATACTGTCCAACCATCTTGTCCTCTGTCATCCCCTTCTCCTTGTGCCCTCCATCTTTCCCAACGTCAGGGTCTTTTCCAGGGAGTCTTCTCTTCTCATGAGGTAATTTTGTATTACAAAAAAAGAAAAAAATGTGTTTTCCTTTTTTGTTGTATCAATTGAAAGAAAGAAAGAAAGAAAGAAAGAAATGCTCCCAGTGTACAGGTGGGAGTTACATACACCGTTGCTTACCACAATTCCTATGGCCAAACTTCACATCTGCAACCAATGAAGTTGTGGCCTTATTTGATCCCCAAAACCAATATGCTATGTGTTGTCTAGTTATTCACACCTTAGGGAACAGGGTGGTCACAGGGCCTCAATATGCAAATGCTGCCCTCCCTACTCCAAAACCACACTCAGCAAACGATATAGAAAAGGCGATGGTATCCTATTTTAGAGTCCTCTTTCTGCCTTGACCAGAGACGCAGATTACTGGCTAGTGTAGGATTCTGTCAGCTATTCCTCTACACCTAGAAGAGTGCCAAAATTTAACCACACTTGAACTGGAGAAGGAAACAAAATATGGGAAATAAGAATTTGAGAAGTGAGGCTTTTTGAAAACCAGTTATTATATTTTGCTGTGAATAGGAAATGCTCCAGGCTCTGATATGAAAAGAAAATGTGTGCCTACAAGTAAACTGCAGAGTTTGTGCTCTCTACATTGGAATGAGATGCTGAAAAAATTGTAGGTCATGAGAAGTGGGCATTTTGGGTTGGGGGAGGGAAGGCAGCTGTCATATTTTTATACTTATGGGATGCAAAGAAATATGGTGTCCCAGGTATAAGGTCTCAGCAGGTTGCAGTTTTTTGTTAATCTACAAAACTGGCGCACGTGCACACACACACAACTTTCTGTTTAAAAGTGCGACAGACTCCCATGAGAGGTGGTGGACTCTCTCCTTCCTTGGAGCTTTTTAAGCAGAGGTTGGATGCCCAGCTGTCATGTGTGATTTAGCTGAGATTCTTGCATGGCAGAGGGTTGGACTAAATGACACTTCTTACTCTAAAATTCTATGATTCTGAATTTATATTACTGTATTTTGTTACTCTAGAAGTGCCACAAAAAGATGCAGAAAAGGGCAAGCCCAGGCAATGCTGGATTTTGGCATCAATGTCACCCTTGTAGAAAGATAAACGCCCAGGTAGGAGAAGTGATCCGCACTTTCCAAAGTTACACCAATGAGTTGGATTTGTGGCACTCCAGAGGGGTTATTTTGTACTTGTTGGTGCAGCACTTTGGTTTTTTGGATACTGAATGACAGGCCAAGCTTTTCGTAAGCTTCTGCAAAGATATTTAGGATGGTTTGGAGGTTATCATGTGAGTGTACACACACTACGTTGTCATCAGCATGCTGAAGCTCTATGACGGAAATTATGGTAATCTTACTCTTTGCTTTCAGCCTACTCAGATTAAAGAGCTTTCCATCAGTTTGCTATATGATTTCTACTTGAGTTTCCCTTTGACAAAGTGTAGGATCATGGCAATGAAAATAATGAATAGAGTTGGTGCCCCAACTCTATTCATTATTTTCATTGCCATGATCCTACACTTTGTCAAAGGGAAACTCAAGTAGAAATAACACAACCCTGTTTAACACCTGATCCCACCGTGAATGGTTACTTTGAGAGCCGTTGTTATCTGCGATTGTTTCTGTCATATTATCATGGAGGAGCCGAAGGATGTTCACAAATTTATCTGGGCAGCCAATTTTCAGAAGGACAGTCCACAGGGCATTACGATTTACAGTGTTGAAGGCCTTAGCCAGATCAAATACGCCATATACCTGTACAGGGGTTGGTTTTGCTCTCTGCATTTTTCTTGAAGCTGTCGAGTGGTGGAAATCATGTCCATTGTCCCCCTAAAAGGTCAAAAGGTCAAAGGGGAGGAGCTAGACAAAGAATGATCCAAGAAGTCCTCAAAAACAGAACAGGCAGAAGATACAACGGCTGTGAAGGCAGAAGAAGGCTGCAGCAGCTCACGCCATCGGAACAGAGCCTTACTGCGAAGACTGTGCGTTGGTTGGCATGCACTGATCTACACACATAAAACAAATTCATGCACAGGCATCTTCCAAAAACCCATCCCAAACCCAAAAAAGTCCCATGGCAATCAGCAAATGGTAATGGGGGCAGGACCATGAAATCTGGAAGCCCCTAGTCATGAACCGGTACATGGGTGGTGGATACATATTCAGTCGCACTGGCTCAAGGAATGAGGCAGTTGAGCAGCTCGGCAGCTGTATCCATGACTGAGCAGCCCTATTTAGCTAGAAAAGGTGCCCTAAACATAGTCTGCCTCCCTATTTACCTGACTGGATTGCCGTGCCCAGTGGGGCCACCCAGCGGTCATAAAAGACAATTGAACATCAACAAAATATATCACGAGATATCAATAGACATCAACAGATGGGAATCATTGACCCTGACCCTGTCAGGAAAAGTCAATGCTCTTAACATAATACCTAGACAGTTCATATTTTAAGAGGTATTCCAATTCACATACCGAGCAAATACTTTCACAAAATTAAATATTTGTTTAGAAGATGCCTTTGGGGCTCTTCCGTTCCAAGAATATCTATTAAAAATGCAAATATTGATAAAGGAAGGAGGATTTGGGATCCCAGACTTAGAATTGTATCACCAAGCATATCTACTGTCAGGTACACAATTCTGGAGACCCATAACTGAAAACAACAGTCCAAATTGGGCTACTTTGGAATATTCCTACGTAGCACCTGTAGAAAGATGGGTGGCACTTGCCTTGCGAAAGTGAGTCTTGGGCAACTTACAACCATTAGGAGCAGCTCCACAATGACTTCCACATCTGGAGGATTTTGGGTCTCACATGGCAGGACAGAGTTTCTTTTTAAAAAATATATATTTTATTTTCAATTTTTCTAACAATAACAATTTTCTTAAACATAGATATCAAACCCAAATTTACATTGACTGACTCTCCCCCCCCGTTTCCATTCCCCCCTTATTATTTTCATTGTATCTAAATATTTTTCCACTTGATTTCCAATTATTTTTCACAACTGATTCTGCCTTCAGTTCATCAATGCTACAACAGTCTTGCTAATGTTTCCACATCCTTACAGTGGTCTTTAAAATAATCTAGAAAGTTTTTCCAATCTTGACTAAATTTTCCTTCATCTTGGTGCCTGATCTTCACAGCTAGTTTTGCCATTTCTGCATAGTCTATCATCTTAGTCCTCCATTCTTCTTTCGTTGGCATACTTTCTTCCTTCCACTTCTGAGCAAGTACCGGTAACATTCTAGCAGTTGTGGTCACATACATAAACAATTGCTTTTGCTTATTTGGTACTTCATCTCCTAATATTCCTAGTAAAAACACCTTTTCCCATGATTCAAGTGGTATATTATATCCTATATCTTGTGCCCAGTGTACCATCACTGCCTTAACCTCTTCATCTTTTCTCTCCCAATCCAACAGTAGTTTGTACATTTTTGATAACAATTTCTCATTGTTTTCCAATAACTCCTTTTCGAACTCCTTCCCAAAGCACGCCCCTTTACCACATCTGAATATGTCAATTAATTGATGATATTGTAACCAATCTGTTAACAGAAATTCCATTTCATTAAATCCTTTGCCCTTAATTGATTTTCTGATTCTATTAACAGGTATTTATGTTGCCTAGTATCCTTTCATATTTACTTTTTTTCAGAGATATCGCTTCCATTGGGGGAAGCCACCCAAATGTGTCTTACATTCTAACAAATGTTTATATTTATCCCATACTACCTGGCCTGGCCACGCCTTGCTGTGGCTCCCCCCCCCCGTTCTCGCCTGGTTTCCCACAGCTTATGCCCACGAACTTCCGTGTGCACCATTTCAGTCTTCCCTCCCCCCCATTTTCGCCAGGTTTCCCACACGTTATCCCGATGAACTTAAGCCTGCCTCCTCTCAGTCCCCCCCCACGTTTTCGTCTTCCTCCCATTCACGTGGTGTGATTTGTTCCCCTCCCCCACACTCTCCGTGGTCACTCCAAAACTGTGTTGATCTCCTACCACCCTTCTCTGTGGTCCCCCCTGGTTTCGCCTGGCTCTCCACAGCTTGTTCTGTTGAACTCCTGTGCTGTGATTTGTTCTGTCACCTCTGCACTCTCATGTTTGTTGCTCACTGTTTTAAAATGGGAATTGGCCGAGCCTGAGGCAAGGAGTTGTTATGATGGTGGTAGCTAAAGGTTGATTCGGCCCCTCCCCCCCTCATCAGGACAGAGATGTGCTTTCCCAAGCTCAGCCTGTTGGCTGAGGTGACCTCAAGTTCCGCTCCCCCTCCCACCCTCTTCTGAAGTCTGTTGTTGTAAAGCGTGTGTTGTTTTGGCGTCCACTGGAGGGCGCTGGTTTTTTTTTGCACAAATTCACTGATTTACCTGGGAAAGGTGTGATATTTTTGCAATCTAGGTACCTAAGAACCTTCCCACGTGACCAAGGAATGTTGCGTCCAAATTTGAAGGCAACCGGTCAAGCGGTTACGGAGCAAGGCCTTCGCATCTGCGCACCCATCTTGAACATTTCTATATATATATATAGACTTGATAAATTGATTTCCTTATCATGTGGTTTTGGAATCCCTTGTGCACCTTTGTTTTCCCATACCATAAATAGGCATGTTAACCAAATCTATTATCGTATCAGCAGGACAGAGATGTGCTTTCCCAAGCTCATGTTCCCAGCATGATCACACTCCTGTTTCAGTGATGTCTACGCTGGGTTGGTCATGCCCACAGAATGGAAGATGGAAGGATCCTTGATGACGTGCTCTATGGGGAGCTGTTTTCAGGGATCAGGCCTTGGGCAGACCAACAGCATTACAGAGATGCCTGCAAACATGACATGAAGGCATGACAGATCACCACAATTTTTTGTTTTAAGATAGAAATACACCTCAGATTTTGCTTTTAAATTGTGTACCATGACACTCCACCTTTACAGCATCTGTGCTACTGACTTTGCAAGTGTTGAAATATATACAACAAAAAGCTAATCAATTTGAGTTGTGCGACTCAAATTGGGTCACTAGACCCAAATCTTTTAAGCAGTGTGGACTGAAGTGGCTTTTGGGGCCCATCCAGGATTAGGGGCCCTGAAGCTTAAGCTTCCTTAGTTTCATAGTAGGTTCACCCCTGCCCAGAGAAGTCACTTTTGTGCTAATGCAGCAAAAACAACATGGGAAGCAGCAGCTCTGAGTGACCAGCCTCTGCAGCCACAGCAGATGCTGTGATTCTTCAGCAGATTGACTTCACTCCATTGTTTCTCGATACAGCCAGCAACACAACCCCTGACTCCCTCCAGCTTTTGTCAAATCTCCCACTCCCAGGTTTCTAACAACAACAGCTAAGGAGGGCTGTTGTGAAAGATAAGTCACTCCCTGTCATCTTGGCTTTCCCACTGGGTACTTTGAACACCCACTGCCTTGCTAGTTTTCCAGATGCCTCCAGTTCTCCACCACTGCCACACTTGTCTGTTCATTTCTTCCCTTTCTGTGACCTGGAAGCCCCTCCTTGCAACTTCCTGATCGGAAAACCCTGTAACGAGAGAGAAAAGCACGCTGCACATGGTCAAGAATGCTCTTGTCTATTTTTTTAATCTGAGCGTGGGTGAAGGGAGGGGAAGGGAGACGGAACCCAAGCCTGCTGCAGAATACGCAGGAGCCTGGGTGGTATGAAACGAATGAAGCTTAAGTTTCGGGGCTCCTAATCCTGGAGGAACCCCAGAAGAGACCTTAGTCCACATTGCTTTAAAAAATGAGTCCACTGTACGCAATTTGAGTCTTATGACTCAAATTGATTTTTTGTCGTATGTATTTCAACAATCCCAAAGTCTGAGAGCATGTAAGCACAGATGTTGTAATGGTTACAACCTCATTGAAAAGGAGAACAGTGGTTACCCAGACCTCGTTGCTGGTCATGAAGGAGGGGCCCCCTTGACAGTACAAGCTTCAGGGCCCCAAAATGTAGGTCCGCCACTGAGAAGGGGGAGGAAGGGGCGGCAGGCAGGCAGGCAGGGTGGGTGCGTGGGTGGGTCTCGGCGCCTGGTTGCCGCTCCGCCCGATGGGCGGCGACTGGCTTGATTGGAGAGGCAGGGCTGGGCAGCAGAGAGGGCGGAGCTCCGAGAACCACAGAAGGTGCCGCGGGAGGGCAGGACGCACCTGGGGAGCCCCGCTGGATGTAAGTAGCGCCGGCACCGGGGGAGGGAGGGGAGGAGCGCGCCGGAGAGGAATTTGGAGCAATGGCTTCGGCCGGGGAGAGGGCTTGAATAAGCCTGGATTCAGGGGAGGCAAAAGCCGCATGCAGCAAAAGGGATCGGGTCCTCCCTTGCGAGGCCGGGGGTGCGGGAGACGATCTACTTATTCCTTGCTCCCCGGAAAGGAATGGGGGTGGGATTATTGATGGCGCGCTGGGCACAGCGGTGGCCCGCACCTTTCTTCATCTCTCTCTCTCTCTCTCTCTCTCTCTCTCTCTCTCTCTCTCTCTCACACACACACACACACACACACGCCGCGGATAGCTCAGGGCAGGAGGATGTTGCAACCGCGGGAAGAATGGGTGTGTGTGAATAAGGCAATGTTCTAAGGGTTTTATTGGGGGCGGAATCCTACTTGGAAGTACCCCCTCTGATCGCGATGTCCCGCCCCTCGGCTCCAACCCCTGAAAAGTTTGAGGTCGCGTGCTCTGCTTCTTCTGAGGGAAGGTGGTAAAGCACTCTGTACACGATCCCGGACACGAGAGGTCCCTTTTCTTTTCTCCTTCACTATCCCAGGGCTCGCTGGACCCTGGTGGATCCTGGCACACATTTTGAATTTCGCGTGTGACTGGATCGCAGCTGTGATTAGTGTGCTTGCGTACGTGCGCGACACTGTATTTTAGTTCGTATTCTTCCAGAGTTTAAAATGCAACTCATCACAGGCCCTCAGGAAAGTGTGCAACTCTTAAATCAGAGGTATAGGGAATGAATGGCCTGCCAGATGTTACTGGACTACAACGCCCATCGTCCCTGGCCATTGCCCTTGCTGGCGGGGGCTGATGGGAGTTGGAGTCCAACAAAATCTCGGGAGGGAAGGCAAAGCTTTCGCTGTCTTTGCCTTGCACGTTAATAATTGTGAATGGAATGAGAAGTGTATAGCAGATTCAGGGAGAAATTGGGATTAGTCTGATCGAACTCCTGACATTCTAAATGTTCTTGAAATTGTGTGGGCTTGGCTCCCTTGTTGTTCTTATTCTCAAAGTGGTCCTTTGGGAGATTTGGGTGCTGACCCGCCCTTTAGAATGAAGGAACGAGCGCTTTCTCTTGAGCTCCCGGCTTATCTGACAATGTTGTGATTGTATCAACACGAAGTGCTTCTCTTAAGAGCCTGAAATCTCTTGCGTGATGGCAGTGGGGGCATGCATCCCCTCCCAGCCTTTAGAATTTAATCTTTGAGGGAGGCAGCGCTAATGCAGCCCGGGGATGTCAGTACTCAAGATGTCAAAAGGCTCCATCTGTCTATTTTAAGAATACGGGGAGGCGGAGGGATTAGCTGGGCTGACTAGTTAGACAGCCAAGCGTTCCACCATATGCTTTCTAATTTTCCTTCTTTCTCCCTCCACCCCATTTCTCTCTCTCTCTCATGTGCGTGAGTTTGATTGCCCTTGGGGGATGGTTGCTCTTAATTTATAAGCACAATTTGAGCCACTGCACAGATTTCTAATTGAAGATCCCTAGTTATTCCAGTTGCACTCAATTCAGTGTCACTTCCCCATATTTCACTTCCTAAACCTTCACCTGAGAGGTTCAAAAGTATTCTGTTGCTGCTTCTATTGCTGGATATATTTTAGCAGGAGGGGTGGGAGCGGAGATCTGTTTTATTATTAGCATTTATGATAACAGGTTCCCACACTCCCCATTTAAAGTTCTTATAGGAGTATCATTATACTCCTATAGAAATATTATAGAAATTATAGAATTTATCCTATTTCTAAACAGCTACCATATATTTCAATAATTCCACACAAGCTTATTTATGCTGGTATTTATGCCCTTTCCTACAGGTAAGATAAAAACACTTGCTTGCATTAGGGCATGGGTGTGGACTGCACATTAGGGCATGGGTGTGGACTGCAACTCCCATCATCCTTGACTGCTGGCCATGCTGACTAAGGCTGCTGGGAGTTGGAGTCCAAAAGCAGCTGGAGGATCACAGTGTTACAAACCCAGTTTGGGGTGGAAATGCACAAGTCGGTGCTAGTGCTTCTGCTTATTAGGCTGCCAACTTACTAAAGCAATTTAAAATAAATTTTAAAAGGTGCATTTTAATCATGGCAACAGGTTCCTTGCCCTTGCATGATGGACTGTACAATCACAGGACATGTTGTAGATAAGAACTCACATTCTGGAATAATGCAGGTTATTGCAGGAACAAACAAATTAAAAAGTGCTTTCTTTTGATATAACTGTTTTTGGTGGAGGGAAATAACCTGACCTGCTTGGGTACCACTTTGCATTTAGTGATGGGGAACCCGCAGCATTTCCAGATGGTGGGACTTGGGGGTCCAGCAATATGAAGCTGCATCAAGCGATATTTTATTTTATTTATACACACCCCGCCTTTTCCTCTTCTTTAAAAAAATAATATTTTATTAAAGCAATATATTAAATAAACAAAGTAACACAACAAACAAACAAGATGCACACTGTTATTGCTAACATGAAAGATTTTAACATGGAGCAGTTTGATTTTTACTGTCTCTCTGGACGGACAGTAACAGTTTTCATTTGTTTTAATTTGTTATGTTTGTATGAATCATTGCCATTAATAATAACAGTACTGTAATTGCATTGAACTTCTCCTTTACTCCTGTGTTAGCTGCCGTGGAAACATAAATTTAAACCACATTTTGTAAATGTTTAGGGCTCTGGAGTGCAGGGAAGGCAAATGGCGCTGCTTCATTTCTTGAATTTCCTTCCCATCCATTTATTTGTTTAGGTTTTCCTAGTACTGGAAAGCAGTGTCAATGGAAAGCAATAATTTTAGAATCTGATTGCTTGGTGCTGTCTAATGAGCACAAATTCCACTCCACAGAACAGGGATGAAGACACAACCTCCAGATGCTGCCAATGTCCAGCCCTGCTGGCTGAGGCTGATGGGAGCTGGAGACCCTCAGCCTTTGGAGGGCCACAGGTTCCCCACCCCAGCACTAAATTGTGATTGACATCCATCTGTCTTGAGAGACAATGGAGTGCACCTACAGGGGTGAAGTCAAAACTGCGTGTGGGCAGCACTGTAGTGATACTGTAGCCCTGGGGTGCAAGCCAGGGCAGTGTCTATGGAGGTCCTGGGATGCCCAGACGACAATATCCTGCTTTCTGCCACACTGATATGGTCCAAAGGAAAGGAAAGCCATGTGCTTGGTTGCAGGAGTTGCCGGAAGGAGGCGTACCAAGTGCCACCCAACTGCCTTAGGGACTCCACTCTGGATCTGTGTAGGGTTTACTCCTTAGCCTTTTCTTCTCCTGAAGATATCCCACAAGACAGCAGAGGTTTAGGATCAGAGCTTTCGTTCTCCTACATGGGCTATCTTCCCAGGTTGACAAAGCCCCATCTACCGCTTCTTGAAATACTTTGTACACTGTAGCAGATAGCACATTTTCCACTTCTTTGTGCATAGCGACCTCTGGATATTTTGTGATCCTAGCAAATAAACGTTTTCACATCTCCAATCAGTCTCTGCCTAATGCTTAATTCCACTTTTAAATCTGGTGAACATAATCTAATACATGGTTTTAATGGGAGAAAATACACGTGTGTGTGTGTGTGTGTGTGTGTGTCAATAGGCCTGATATTCTGCCTCTTTCTCCGCCTCCTACTGGAGGATTGCTGCTACCGGTAATCTTTGTCTTTCTAGCGCAGCCGCTTGGTTAGGCTCTGTGGTTAGCCTCCAAATCATTAGTTACATAATGTGGGCATCAAATGATGCAGAAGAAGAGCAAGCACAAGGTAGAAGCTGCATCTCTTGATTTCTCTTGGGGTTGCATGAAAATGTTACCCTGCAAAAAAATGTCAGGGAAAAGATGTGCTTTCAGGAAGCAAACAAACCTACTTTTGTAACAACTTGCATTTTAATCTCTGCTCATTTGCAGCTACGGTGAGGTACTTTTAATATTTTTCTCCCTCCAAAATTCTGCACAGCAAGGAGACCTGCATAACCTACTCAGCATCCATACCATTTGACTTCATCTTCATCTTCAAAATACCTGCAGTTAGGGATGGAAGGACCTGTCAATTCCGGTTCTCTGAGTTTCTCATTTTTCAAATCTTAAATTCAGTTCTCCACATTTCTGCAGCAATTTATGAATATGTGGTGGTTTTTTTTTTTAAAAAATCCTCATGGAAATTCTTAAGCATTTTTGTGTGAATGTCTTTTAATAAACACATTTTTGTATGCAGTTTTGACTGATTCACACATTTTTGCAAGCAAGTTCTCCTCTAATATAATGGAGTTCTGTGTTATGTTCACTAGCATAATTTTTATGCACACTTTTACCTAATATATGCCTTTTGGGGGGGGTAAACATTGTTTGGAGGAGTGCAGCACAAAATTTAAATAAATATAAATTTCAATAGATGAGTGTGCTTTGGTTCTCGGATCATTTCAAAAAGTGCAAATTTGATAGAGTCACCTTTAAATGCAAACTAAATCAAATTTCTCCCTCATCCCATGAAAAAGCTACAAGTAAATTGTGTAGGTATTCTGTAGGTACTCTTCTTTCTTCATTGCATTTCACCTCTTTCTAGTGCACCTCTGCACTAACATAAGGATTTTTCACACCCTTTATAAATGCAAGATACCTATTTTTGTGTGCATATTTTGGGACTGAAATTCTGGAGAAATGTGTGATCCAACTACTGTACTAATACTGCTGTGATCCACAAGCAGCTTTGGAAAAGTCAAATCAGGTTGATCTGCTGGGGGGGGGGAGTGGACAAATTTCTCCTACCTTCCCTAGTGTTTTGCACCTGAGTTCTTGAACCCACCTTCAAAGATGCCACTGCCCCTTAACATCTGTTTAAGGTAAAGGTAAAGATGCCACTGCCCCTTAACATCTGTTTAAGGTAAAGGTAAAGGGACCCCTGACCATTAGGTCCAGTCGTGTCTGACTCTGGGGTTGCGGTGCTCATCTCGTGTTACTGGCTGAGGGAGCCAGCGTACAGCTTCCAGGTCATGTGGCCAGCATGGCTAAGCCATTTCTGGCGAACCAGAGCAGCGCACGGAAACGCCATTTACCTTCCCACCAGAGCGGTACCTATTTATCTACTTGCACTTTTGATGTGCTTTCGAACTGCTAGGTGGGCAGGAGCTGGGCCCAAGCAATGGGAGCTCACCCCATCGCAGGGATTCAAACTGCCACAGCAGCACCCGCATCCCATAACATCTGTTTACTCCACTTCAAAATGCAAAGTATAAAACTGTCCGGAGTGTTCCTATGAACCTACACTGCAGGACTGTTAAGGGCTATATTAAGGGCTTGAAATGAATGCATCAAGATCGTTTTCCCCTGCTGTGGTTCAATAATTGTTCTCACGGTGTTATACATGTCAGAACAGGGTTGTCTTCAGCCAGTACTCAGGACCTGCTTGGTTTCTTTGCCACTGCAGCCCCATCTCTGGAACTCCTATTCATGAAACTGTCAACTGCACATGGATGTGTGCACATTTCTGCATGCACAATGGGTATCTCAAATGTACAGACCTGAATTCAGTACAAAGTGAATGTGGCTTTAAGATTTATAGTCTGATTGAAGCTGGTTTGAGAGAGAGAAAATGCACCAAACAGTATTTTTTTCTCAGGAAACTACAGGACTGTTTTGGCTTGTGGCTACCATAAATGCAGCTTCAAGAACTAGCAGTGGGAACGCACTGGCTGAGGAGTAAAGGGATAATTTGTACACAGCCTGGGCTGCTTATTAAAAGAATGCAGAAAGCCAGGCAGAGATCCTTTGCATGTTTCTAACACGTACAGATTTGAGCTCAGCTTTCACACCAGATGTTCCTCTTATTAACAGCATTCATCCTTAACTTCACTTGATAAACCTGGGTTTTGTCTGAGCTTGCCTGTTTTCTTCCCTGAGGAATTGTAGAGCAGGAAAGCAACTCCTTGTAAGGGGTTTTTATTTTTTTATTTTAATCTTTTCTTTTTTTGGCGTGCTTGCCTGCAGAGCTTCTTCTTTGATGGTGCTCCTCTGTGCTGGTTGCACCCCCCCCCCATGAGTTGTAGCCGGGCAGGTTGCCAAACATAGAATTGTCACTCTACTTACAGACAGAATGAGACAATGATCCTGACAATTCTGTGCCTCCAGTGACTGCCTTGGTTTGGGTATCTGCACCAAGTGATACTTCTTAGGACTGATGTGGAAGATGGAGCAACCCCCAGTGAGGAACAGCTAAACCTTTTGTTTGGCTGAGACAAATAGTCCTGTAATGAAAAATTCTGTAGCGTCACATCAAGTGAAGAGTCTCCCCCCCCCCTTGATTTTCGCTATTAGGTGGCTATTTACTTAACAAAATTTGAATGCCACTCAACAGTACATAAGCCTCCGGGAAGTGGTTTGTAAAGAATACGAAGTATGCATTAAACTTGACATTAAAAACAGCTTATATTTTAAGAAAAAGCAAAATTAATAAAACCAACAGTTAGAAGTATGCATTTCTAAGCCAAAATTACAGGCTATTTGTCTTTACTGGTCTGAGTAGGTTCACCTAAACTGAAACGGTATTAGCAGGTGCTGAAAAGAATACAGCAGAAGCACCAGGATAATGTCAATGGGCAGGGAGTTCCGAAGTGTAGGAGCCGTCACACTAAAATATCAGTTACTTACAAGTGTGGAAGGAACATCTTAAAAATGCCAGTCCTGCAGCTCTAAGTGTTTCATTGGGCATATGTGGTGTCAGCTGATGTTTCTATAGCTACCTAAAGCTGCTTGCTTGAATGGCTGCTGATGGCTAGGCTAGGAGATGCTGTTTCACTCGCGTTGATGGCTCCGGTGGCTACTAAGGAAGGATGTGCCCCACAAAATGAGGTGTGGGAAAGCAGTTGAGAATTGCAATATTGCTAGCACAGGAAGCAGAGAGTTCAGTTGTGCTGGTGGTCGGAAGGAGGAATCCAGAATGTAGCAGCTAGCCTGGTGACTGGGATTGGTTGACCAGTCCTGAAATACCTACATTGGCTCCCAGTATGTTTCCGAGCACCAAAGTGTTGGTGTTGACCTTTAAAGCCCTAAATGGTCCTTGGCCAAGTATACCTGAAGGAGAGTCTCTACCCCCATCGTTGAGCCCAGACACTGAGATCCAGTTCCGAAGGCCTTCTAGTGGTTCTCTCACTGTGAGAAGTGAAGCTACAGGGAACCAGGCGGGGGGCCTGCAGTGGCACCGATCAGATGTCAAGGAGATTAGCAACTATACAGGGAAACCTCAGTTGTCAAATATAATCTATTCTGGAAGTCTGTTCAGCTTCCGAAACATTTGACAACCGAGGCGGGGCTTCCGATTGGTTGCAAGAGCTTCCTGCACTCAAGTGGAAGCTGCGTCGGACATTTAGCTTCCAAAAAATGTTTGAAAACCAGATCATTTGCTTCCAGGTTTTCGGCATTTGGGAGCTGAAATGTTCGAGAACGGAGCCATTCGGGAACTGAGGTTTGACTGTATAATCTTTAGAAGACATCTGAAGGCAGCCCTGTATAGGGAAGATTTTTAAGGTTTAATGTTTGCTTCTGTTTGTATATTTGTTGGAAGCTAGAGTGGTTGGGGCAACCTAGTCAGAAGGGCATGGTACAATTATTATTATTATTATTATTATTATTATTATTATTATTATTATTATTTTGTTAAAGGGGAGGGCTCTATGTAGATGCTGTTTGCTTTGGGGAAAAGTGATACTGAGTCACACAGTAGTGCTGTCTGAGTGCCTGTTTACTCCCTCCATGCTCAACCCATATACAGTCATACCTCGGGTTGCGTTTGCTACGGGATACGAACGTGCCAAACCCAGAAGTACCGGAATGGGTTACTTCTGGGTTTTGACGCGCGCGCATGCACAGCAACACTAAATCACGCTTTGCGCATGCGCAGAAACGCCGAATCGTGCTGCACACATGCGCAGATACGGCACTTCAGGTTGCGATCTTTTCAAGTTGCGAACGAGCCTCTGGAACGGATCCCATTCGCAACCAGAGGTACCACTGTATATTTGTAAATATATAGATATGCGTGGGTGGGGGACTACTCTTAAGCACCCAGTGCTTTTTCTTTCTAAGGAAATGGAGCAACCCCATTATCATTGCAATTTTTACTGCTAAGAATAGGAGGTTGTGAGGCTGTGAATGAAACTGGATTGTGCCAAACAAACAGGTGCAATGGCAATTAAAAAACCCTTTGCTTGAAACTGCAGGAGGGGGAAAGTGCTCTTGTGTTCAGGTCCTGCTTGTCAGGTTCCCATGGGCACGTGAAAGCCACTGTAAGAACATGATGCTGGACTAGATGGGCCATTGGCCTGATCCAGTTGGCACTTTTTATGATCTTAATATTCAGCCTATGCCAGCATGAAAACGTTTGCTGTTCCTGTGAAATAGCCATAGTTGTAGGAGAGGACCTGGCTATGGAGTGTGTAAAAGCAGAATATGGAAAAACGAGAGGCGATGTACTATTTGGGGCATGCTGTTATATTTGACAAGGAGCAATATGGATCTCATTAGAAAGATCTTTCAACTTTCACCCCATCTCGCTGCCCCAATGTCATCATGCAAAGCCTTCTACAACTTAGGAAAAAGTATAACAGCGTTTCCCTCTGGCTTCAATTTCCCCAGCACTAGGCAATCCAATCAATAATTTTTTTTGGTCATTGGTTTAGCAGGGAGAATGAATTGGTCCTGCTGCTAAATTTTAAACTCAGTTTTGTTTTGCGTTTCTCTCTGGGTTTCCCTCTCTCTTTTTGATGAGGTTTCCCATCTTAACCATTTTCTGCATTTATTGCAGTTGACAGCTTTTCCCATTCAAATGCCCGAAACGTTTTAGTTTGGAGCTCAAGTTCCAAGCTGGCATACAGAATGTAATCCTTGGGAATTCAGTTCTGACGATATTAAATTGTACAATTTCAGTTTTGATCTCAGCCTCTCTTTTTCTGGATCAAACTGGAGAAGGAATTTCTATCTCACTTCCTGAATTTATTCCTGAATTTCTATCTCACTTCCTGAATCTATATACCACCCTATACCCAGAGATCTTAGGGCAGTTCACAGAAAAGATCAGAATATATAAAATCAAAATAAAATTAACCAAATTAACCCCCCCCCGAGCCACATTTTAAAAGGGCACAGTATGTAAATCAGATCAACCAAAGGCCTGGTTAAAAAGGAATGCTTTTGCCTGGCGCCTAAATGTGTATAATGAAGGTGGCAGGCAAACTTCCCTGGGGAGAGCATTTCATGGATGGGGAGCCACTGCAGAGAAGGCCCTGTTCTCATGTTGCCACCCTCCGGACCTCTCAAGGAGGAGGCACGTGAAGGAGGGCCTCAGAAGATGATCTCAGAGTCCGGGTAGGTTCATATGGGAAGAGGCGGTCCTTGAGCTATTGTGGTCCTGGGCCATTTAAGGCTTTATAGGTCAAAACCAGCACTTTGAATTTGGCCCGGAAACTAATTGGTAGCCAGTGCAGTTGGACCAGGAATGGTGTAATATGCTCAAAACGTCTTGCTCCGATGAGCAACCTGACAGCTGAATTCTGCACCAGCTGAAATTTCCAAACCATCCTCAGAGGCAGCTTCACCTCTAACACATTGCCGTAATCTAACCGAGAGGTTACCAAAGCATAGACAACAGTAGTTAGGTTATCCCTGTCCAGATAGGGGCACACAGCACATAAACTGTGGAACTTGCTCCTGCAGGAGGCAGTGATAGTCGGTTGCCAATTGAGATGGCCTTAAAAGAGGAATGGACAAATTCATGGAGGGTAAGGCTATTAGCCACAAGAGCTGTGCCTTGCCTTCATGGCTGGAGACAGCAGTGCTTCTGAATACCCGTTGCAGGAAGCCACAGGAGGGGAGAGGGCTCTTGGGCTTGAATCCTGCTTGCAGTTGCCAGTTCCCCACAGGCATCTGGTTGGCCACTGCGAGAACAAGACCCTGGACTAGAAGGGTCTGATCCACAGGCTCTAACTTCTGAGTAAACATGCACTGGATTGTGCTGTCAAGCATGGAAGAGTAGCCATATCAGTGCTTTCCTCACTGGTTGTTTTTAATCAACATTTGCCAACCCAGTTCCTCCTAGATGTTCTGGATTCTTTACTCTCATCAGCTCCAGCTAGTGCAACTGTGCTTGTTGGGGCTGATGCGGGGTAGATGTTACCCAAAACATCTGGAGGGAAAATAGTTTGCCGAAGATTGGTTTTAATGACTTCATTTTCAGTGTTTTTTACTTTAATTTATTTATTGATATAGAGGTTTTTTGTCAATTTGGTGGTACAGTTGTACCTTGGTTTTCGAACAGCTTATTTCTCGAACGTTTTGGCTCCCGAATGCCGCAAACCCAGAAGTGTCTGTTCTGTTTTGCAAACTGTTTTTGGAAGCCGAATGTCTGATGGGGTTTCCGCAGCTTCTGATTGGCTGCAGGAGCTTCCTGCAGCCAACCAGAAGCCGCACTTTGATTTCCAAACATTCTGGAAGTCAAGCGGACTTCTGGAACATATCCTGTTCGACTTCCAAGGTATGACTATATATAAATCTTGTCAAGTAAAATATAACGGGGATCTCATTTTTTAAAAAAAATAGCTGGAGGGAATAAGCTACACTGTTGCATTGCTGAGAGAAATTACTTTCCTCAACAACTGGCTGTGCAGCATGCTAGAAAGGATGTTCCTTGCTGTATAATTTAGATGGCTAATGGCTACAGGAAACAACTTCTCCATTGCTGCTATTAACCTGTTGACACTGCTTTTTTTCTCTGCTTCGTTTGGGTGCCCCAACATTTCACAACAGCGTATTTTCACTCCAATAGCAGGGATAGGCAACCAGCGCCCCTCCAGATGTTGCAGCTCCCGTTATCCCTGATCATTGGCTCTGCTGGCTAATGCTGATGGGACTTGCAGTCCAGAAGCATGGGGGGGGGCAGTGCTACAGGCTCCCCATTTTTGCCATATAGAAAGCTGCCTTGCACTGAGTCAGGGCTGTTGGTCCATTTAGCTAAGGATTTGCACTGACAGGCAGTGGTTCTCCAGGGTTGCAGCCTTTCCTGCCCCTTCCTGGAGCTGCTTGGGATAGAATTTGGGACCCTCTGCGAACAAATGCTCCTTTTTCTTAAGAGGATTGCAGCTTGCTAGTTGTCCCATCCTTTTTCGTACTGTGTGTTTCAAGTGTGTGTTCTTCTTTAATAGTCGGCAGAGTCCCTTATTAGCGATGTGTGTGTGGGGGAGAGAGGCGGAGAGACAAACAGATGGTATTTAGGGCTGGAGATGCTGTGGTTTGGTAAAGCTTGAGAGACAGAAAAGGGGAGAGTTAACAATTCATACCCATGTATGGAACAAGCACAACCTTCTTTGGATCCTGTTCAGCAGAGCCTGTGGGCCTCAGATCAGGAACTTTATCTGGCTAGTAATCTATAGGCACGCTGGCTTGCGAGTTGGTGTGAGGAAAGCCGGATGCTAAGTGCTTAGTTCTGATAGAAGGAAGCATCTCTATATGCACGTGAGGAGTTATTAAATATATGCACACATTGACTGTGTATGAGATATCATGGCAGGGTTCTACAGTTGTCTGAACATTAACAGGTAAGTGACTTTAATTATTCTTCGCTTCACACCTCCTTCCCCCATATTTCCTTCACAGTGTGGAGACTTTTGCAAACACTTCTTTTTCTTCCTTTAATCATTGTATGATATTGTATGTAAGAACAGGGACCGCTTACCAATTGTTTTAGGTTGAAAGCTAGCAGGCAGAATCTGTAGGTTTTAAAAAAAAAATTGCTCTGTGTAAATGTCCAGATCTTAGGTGTTTAAGAAAGACCGTTCTTTTTCACATCCAAAGGATGAAGCACCAAATGAATTATCTGGTTTTCCTGAAAGTGCAACTTTTTATATAGAAATGGATAATGCTAATTAAGGTTGCAAACATACCTTGGGGTGGTGCTAAATATTGGGAGATACTTCTGTGTAAATATGAACTGAATCACTGCAATGCTATTCATAGTTACCTGGAAGTAAGCCTCATTGAATAGATTGAACTTATTTCTGAGTAGCACCTTAGAGACCTACTAAGTTTGTTATTGGTATGAGCTTTTGTGTGCATGCACACTTATTCAGATATGTATCTGGTATCTGAAGAAGTGTGCATGCACACGAAAGCTCATACCAGTAACAAACTTAGTAGGTCTCCAAGGTGCTACTGGAAGGAATTTGTTTGTTTGTTTGTTTGATGCGACTATGGCAGACCAACACAGCTACCTACCTGTTACTTCTCAGTAGACGTTTTTAACATTGCAAAGTGGGATTTCCAGTATGAAAGAGTATGTACTTTTATTGTTTCTATAGTATTTTTTTAATGTGCTTTATTAGTTAGAGAGAGAAGATGCTTTTAGGTGTGCTAAGTTGTTTGTGAAGTTGTATATAGAAACCAGGAAAATATGTCAGTGTGTCAAGTTCTTGGAAACCAGTTGGATTTAAAACAATAAATGGAATTGAAGATAAGACTGTTGCAGAAAAAAATGAAGGGTTTTTTTTTTTTTTTAAAAAATGGAAATTAGTGTGATATTATAAAGCAACATTTTTGCAGTTTTAAAATACTGGTAAATAGGTTCTTATTTGTTTTGATTAATTGCTCTGTGGCTGGAATTCATGCAGCAAATTGCAAAAGGGAAAAAGAATGGAACAAAGCAGGGTTATGTCTGTGTTCTTTTTTTTTTAAAAAAAGTTATGGTCCATTAATTTTAATATATACTTGTCCATCACTGAAATTAGTCATTTAAAAATGTTTACTACTTCCAGTGTAGTATCAGAAGAAGTGTACCAGCTTCTGGGAATTGCAAGTTTGGAGAGTGCTGTTGCATTCATATCTTCCTTGAGGATTTCCCATGGACATCTCTGAGAATAGGATACATGGAGTTTTGGTGTGACCCAGCAGGAGTTGCTTTACATCCTACAGAAAGCAGCTTTGCCAGTCCTATACATGGCGCGTTGCTGAGCAGAGGGCCTGCAAAGCGCCTTTTGCTGTGGTGCCCAAGAGTCCAACTCCAGTTGGCTGTTGGGAACATGGGAAGCACTGTGGAAGAGAGTTTGATGGACAGGAGGTTGGCCTGCATGGCTGTGAGAGGTTGGCAAACCTTCACTCCCTTTCAAACCATGAGTTACAAAGCTGGCTTTTTTCAGCAAACCAAGGTTAAGATTAGGTGCGCCATCGGGGTGGCAAAGACCCCCCAAAATTTTCAAGGAGGGGCCTAGGCCCCCTCAAAATTCCTTGGCGGTTGTGTGCACATGCCCCAGGGTGCCACATGTGCAAGCTGTGGGGTGTGCACACAACATGTCAGCAAACCCTGTGGCATGTGCAAGTGACTTGCCCCACGGTGTGTGCATGTGGTGAGAGCATGCTGTGGGGCGCGCTGACGTCATGTGTGCATGCCCCTCAGTGTGCATGCACAGTGTGCTGACATCACATGGCCCCAGCCCCCTCAATCACAGGGGCAAGGCAGCGTGCGTGCTTAAGGTGAACTACAGTTTGTCAGATCTGTATGCAACACTAAATTGCAGCTGATCAGAAATGGTATTTAAAGCTTCTGATGTCTTCCTTTTCAGCTGCGCTAAAGGAGGATAATGAAAGAAGGGGACATGCAAGGCTCACCTAGACGCCTTCTGGTCACTTGAAACCAGTGGTGGCAAACCTATGGCACGTGTGCCAGAGAGGGCACTCAGAGCCCTCTCTGTGGGCACATGCGCCGTCGCCCTAGCAGGGCTGTAGCTTCCCAGCTGGGGGTGAGGGAGGAGGAGGAGAGAAGGGGTCTCACGCGCTGTCCAAAGCCTGAGGCACCAGGGCCTGGCGAGTGAGTGAGGGGCTGAGCAGGCATTGACTTTTGATGCGCCAGGGCCTCCCACCACTCTGTGTTTCCTACTCGGGAGTAGAGATGGGAAGGCCTGGGGGGAAAAAAACATGGAAAATTGGGGGGGAAACCAGGGTCCCCCCCATTTTTCCCCAAAGCTGTTTTTTTCCTGAAAAATCTGTTCCCTCCCCCCCCCCCAGTTTTTCCATTTCCCCCCAGGCCTTCCAGCACCCCCACTTTGGAGCACCCTGCCGACTGACACCAGGCAGGTGCTCTCACTGTACCCTTTCCAGCAACTGCTCAAAACATTTTCGTTAGGCCCAGCCCCTCTGAACACATAGAAGCTGCGTGCGATTTATTTCCTTTTAACCACTGTTGAATTTAATCACTTTTGAATATTCTTAAATACCTGCTTTTAACTGTGTTTTATCAATCATTTTAATATTCTGTTGTATATTTTTGTAAACTGTTTCGAAAGCTCTCTTACCATCATGTGATTTATAATATGTAATAACAAATTCAATTAAAAACACACACACACTCCTTTTCCTTTCAAACAGAGTTTGAGCCTTAGTGCAACATACTGTTCGGTAACTGGATGTTGGTTACTTCTGGGCCTGGCATGCAAAATTTTTGCCCTGGCTGTCCTCAAGTAGAGATAGAAAGGCCTGGGGGGGGGGGGAATCGGAAAAATTGGGGGGGGGGACAGGTCCATCCCCCTTGTTTTTTCCCCCAAAGCCATTTTTAAGAAGTCCATGAGAAAAACAATAAAGAGGAAGAGCAAGAAGAAATGGAAAATGATAGAAGTAGTTTAGAAAATGAGATAGAATAAACTGCATGTATATGTTGTGTCTTCTGTTTTTGTGTTTTTAAAAACACTCCTCACAGGGTAGGCCTTGGTGGACCTTAACTTTATTTGCTGTTGGTGGCAAATCCGATTATTTTTTTTATGTTGATGGTTTCTTGCTTTTTGTTGTTGTTGCTTTTGAGGGAAAGGGGGTGGCTACCTGTTTTATTGCAAGCATAATACTTTTATCTACACTGTGTTTCACGCAATTTGTAAAACTACTCCACACTGAATGTTTTTCCAATTTTTCCGTTTTTTTCCGGGGGGGGGGGGGGAAACAGAGGGGGAAACGCTTTTCCCTCATGGCTTCAAAATTTCTGGAAAAATTAAATCTCTACTTGGGAGTAAGCCACCCTGAGTTCAGCAGGGCTTAACTCCCAAGTCAGTAAGCATATAAAGATGGCAACCTAAGACAGGGCTGCTGGGTTTACATGTTTGCTGGGGTTTCCCGCGGAAGCCAACAGAGAAAATTCGTGGAGGCTGCAAAGAAACGGCTAATAATAATAATAATAATAATAATTAATACCCTGCCTATCTGGCTGGCTTTATTTATTAATTTATATTTATTTGTATGTGCGCACGCAATCGTTACTATCTCATATTAAAAATCGGGAGAGGGTGGCTCTTAGTACAGCCCTCCAGTGTACGCTAGTGGCCAAAATTGTGGAACCTTCTGGAAAAAATGTATTTCCAAGGTTTGATGGCTCATAACACCACTTTGTTTTGGAGTAATACCAGTGCTTCCCCCCCCCCCAATAGGGACACAGGGGGATGCATACCCCTAAACATTTTGTGAATTTAACGGGTGAAGAAATTCACTGTATTTATTTTCCCCAATTTGAATTGTATTTATGGTGGTGATTTTCATGAGTCAAAAAGAGAGTACCCCTAAACATTTTTTTTTAAAGGAAAAAAGTACTGAGTTATACCATAAAATTATATACCAATGGAAAGATAATTTAATGAAGAAAGTAATGCAATAACTTTTATGAACGATTATTTATTACAACAGCAGTCATAAAGAAGAAATGTGTAACACAGAGGGGGGGGGGGGAAGAGATATACAGGTTAAATTGCCATGTTGGCACTTTGCGATAAGTAGGTTTTGGGTTGCAGTTTGGGCACTCGGTCTCTAAAACGTTCACCATCACTGCTCTAAACCATGGCAATAATATGGTTTATTATGGCTTCTGAATGCAGCCCATCTCTTGGTTATGACCAGGGAAGCCTAGTTGTAATTAGGAATAGATGAATCTGCCAATTTCAGTTTCTCATAATTTATCATTTTCCCCATATTAAGTTCAGTTTGTCGCATTTCCACTTCAGTAGTCCTCATGAAAATTTGTCAGTGTTTTCATGAGCATTGGTTCTAATATACACATTGTTGTATGCAGTTTTCCCTAATGTAACACATTTTTGCAAAGCGATTTCCCCTAACATAAATGCATTTGTGTGTGTCTTATCATTGATATATGCTTTTTTATGCACACTTCCCCTAATATACACATTATTGCACAAATTGGGTTTTTGTTTGTTTGTTGGAGAACTACACCACAAAATTCAGAGAAATGCAAATTTTAAAGGATAGTTGTGTTGTAAATAACTATACAACTTTTGGAAGACACCTGGAGACTATAGGGAGGTTTTTCATGTTTGATGTTTTATTGGGCTTTTATATTTGTTGCTGCCCAGAGTGGCTGGGGCAAGCCAGTCAGATGGGTGGGGTACAAATAAGATGATGATGATGATGATGATGATGATAATAATAATAATAATAATAATAATAATAATAATAATAATAATATGGTTTGTGTATTGTTTTGGTAAGTGTGAATCTGGTTCACATTAAATTGCAATCCAAATTGAATATCTGCGCCCCTCCCGCATCCCTAGGTGTGGTCGGTGGTCTGTGAGATCTCATTCAGGATACCGAAATAGGTAAGATGAAATTTTTAATTTGACCACTCTGGTGTTGTAGTGTGTGTGCGCGCGCGTGGACACACACTCTCTCACTCTCTTTAGAGCTGTGTTGTACTCATTTTCACAGAACATCTTCCTTCTGCATGGTGAGGGGTGCTGTATAACTCTGAATCTTGCCTATGCCAACAAAAAAAACTCTGCTGTACTTATTTCTTTTTTCTCTCTCTTTTCTTTTCTTCATATCGTCTGCCTTTCTGGAGCTCAGAGTGCAAATTAAATCTGTGTTGTTTGCAAAACTGGCGTAATTTTGCTTCTCAAGCTTTGCTGTTTCTTAGAGAAGTAGGTTATCAATGACTACTAACCCTGAGGACTATGTTCTGCCTCCAGTGGCAGGGAGAGTTCTATTGCACTCAGGTCCTGCTTGTGTGCTTCCCATAGACTTCTTGTTGGCCACTGTTAAAATAGGATATTGGGTAAGATGGGTCTAGAACCACAGCTGCTTCTTATATTCTAGCATGTCAGAATTTACACAAAATATTTGGCATGCAAACCTTTGGGCAGACTTGAGATTGGACACCCCTAACAATGTGCCGTAAATTACCGGTATATGTAGTTCTCCTCTCCTATGCCTCAATCCTTTTCCTCTTATCTCAAACCGGCAGCGCCGTCCTATTGCTAGTGCAAAGTGAGAACATCAGAAGACCTTCATATACCGCAGTATGGTCAGGGAAATCCAGTCACATAATTTTTGTTGCATCAGTTATCAAATATGGAGGTGGTCATTATTATAATTGGAGTTCATGCATTGGCAACCTCAAGGCTAGATTACTGCAATGCACTGTATATGTAGGGCTGCCCTTGGGCCTCATTCGGGAGGTCCAGCTGGTGCAAAATGTGGTGATCAAACTATTGATACTTACTTTTATTTATTTATTTACACCTTTTCTAGAACACACACACACACACACACACACACACACACTGTGTGCAATGTGCAGAAAACTTAAGGCAAGAATAGACCACTTAAGCGACAAATCTTACACAAATACAGAGCTACCTTACATTAATATGGTACAAAGCATAAACATATATCTAGCAGCAGAAGGACAGAAAGAGGGAGAGAAGGCAGCTGGCTGGAAGAGGCAGCGCAGGGAGAGGCAATGGGACTCAACTATATGCTTTATTAACAATAGTGCAGTAACTCCCCCTTACATCTCAGACACCAGCCAGTATGAGAAATTATCTTAATGCTCTAGATAGTATATCCTGTGGGTGTGAGCTTAATCTGCTTTCTGTCTGTTTTGATGCCATGTGGATGACTGCATGCAAGGCTTAACATCTGTACATTTACTTGTTCTAGAAGACAACACTTTATGCTTGGTAATTGTTTCAAAACATTTCAGTAAAGTTTGTAATGATGATAATAATAATAATAGGAAGAGGAAGAAGTAGAAGAAGAACTGGCTAACCTCAAGCCACCTATCTACCTTGTAAAAAGCAGCTGCCCGTGAGAGTCTTTTGTTGGTGGGAGTTTATTTTCAATAGGGCTAGACCCTACTGAGCCCACAGACCGTTAGTCTGATTAGCTGCAGCTGTTTAGGACTCTCCCCAAACCAGCCCACCTGAAAAGGGGTTGCCTCTTTGGGCCACTCCCTTTATTGTTTCATTGGGCATGGTTTCGTGTGTGGTGTCCATTTCTCTGGAAGGTTTATGTTTTCCTCTAGACCAGGGTTTCCCAAATTTGGGTTTCCTGCTGTTTTTGTACTACAGTTCTCATAATCCATGGCTACTGGTCCTACTAGCTAGGACTGGTGGGAGTTGTAGTCCCAAAACAGCTGGAGACCCAAGTTTGGGAAACACTTGTCATTTATTGGGTGAGAGGCTGGATGTGGTCTGGAGTGGTGGAAGTGGTCTCATATTCCTGGAGTGCACAGAACTGTGGCCCTTCCGAGGTGTGAGGCAGAAGGGAATGTGGAGGTTTTTTTGGCCCAGATGAGAGCTGGGGTGTGAGTCATGTCCGTTTCTTATTTTTGTAAATCTCTCCTTGTGGATGTTCCCCTGACGCAGTCCTCTGCTGCTTGTCTGTGTTCCTAAGGTAGGTCATGGACATTGCGTGTCTGGGTCAGGGTCAGGGTGGGTGGGAGCTGAACTGCCAACCCTGTGGTGACAGGTAGGTGGGCATTCTCTGTGGTGGCCCCTAAGTTGTGGGACTTCCTCCACATCTGACACCTTCATTATACAGCTTCTGCAGGATGCTGAAGACAAATCTCTGTATCCTAGCTTGTGATACTTGAGGTGTATATTCTTAGGGCCCACCTTATTTTTATGGTTGTATGTTGTATTAAGCTGTTGTGGTTTTTTTTTTTTTTTTTTGAATGATGTGTTTTAATTTTGTAACCTGCCCTGGGACCTTGGGGTGCAAAGGGTGTTTAATAAATAAATAAGTATAATCCCAGTTCAATCACTGAGATCAATGGCAAGAGTGTTGCTGGTCACTCCCCAAGCTGGTGAGGCTCATTTGACAAGAACAAGAAGCTGAGGCTTTAGTGCCATGGGCCCGTTATTGGCAAATCTCTCTGCCAGTAATCTCTCTGCGCCTTCTGTGCCAGCTTTCAAACGCCTGCTGACAACTTTTCTGTTCAGTCAGGCTTATGCTGGCAATTAAGAATAGGTCTCCCTGTAACAGCTGATACATGGTTCTAACTTTTTATTAAGGTTTTAATTCTATGGCACTGTATTTTTGTTTTTTAAAAAAATCAGTAGTGATGTCAAAACATTTAAAGTAAATAAGTAAGTAAATATTACTGTCCTGTGTTACCCTGCAGAACATGGTAATTTTTTTCCCAGACAAGAAAGGCAGGCAACACAGTGGTACATTGGTACTCAAACACCTTGGTTCCCAAACGCTGAAAACCCTAAAGTGTTCGGTATTCAAATGTTTTTCGGAAGCCAAACGGCCGATGCGTTTGTCTGCTCTTTTTTGGAGGGGGGGGGGGCGCCTGCACCAATCAGAAGCTGTGCCTTGGTTTTCGAACATTTCAGAAGTCAAATGGACTTCCGGAATGGATTAACTCTGGCGCTTTTGTTTTTGCTGGTTAATTTGCGTTTCTGATTTTGAGACATTTTTCGGTTAATTTTTATCATCTACAATACCGTCTTATTTATTTTATAGTACAGTATATTGATTATTGCTTTCGTTTTATGGATCAATGGTCTCGTTAGATAGTAAAATTCATGTTAAATTGCTGTTTTAGGGGTCGTTTTTAAAAGTCTGGAATGGATTAATCCGTTTTGCATTGCTTTCCATGGGAAAGCGCACCTTGATTTTGGAACGCTTTGTTTTTGGAACAGACTTCGAGAATGGATTAAGTTTGAGAACCAAGGTACCACTGTACTGTCTTTGGTCTAAGCAAACACGGGGGAAACGTGGCCCACTGGCTTGATGTAGAAGCTCTCCTGTTCAATTCCAGTTACCCGTATATACTCGAGTATAAGTTGACCCAAATATAAGCCGAGGCACCTAATTTCACTACAAAAATGTGGGAAAGCTTATTGACTCAAGTATAAGCCGGTTCACCTTTGCCACTGTGGCAGAGGAGGAACGAGCAGCCCAAAGCAGCCCTTTGGGCTGCTCCTTCCTCTTCATCCTTTGCTGCTGTGGAGCTCACCCCGTCGCAGGGTTTCGAACCGCCATTCTTCTGATCAGCAAGCCCTAGGGCTCTGTGGTTTAACCCACAGCGCAATGTTCCTTTGTGTTATACAGAGAAGGCTGGGATCCTGTCCTGTTTAAGCAGGAGCCAGGGAAAGTGAGCACCTGTGGGGTTTTAATACTTCCTTAACTGATAGGCTTTCTGCCTTCTGGGGTCTAAAGTTTGCATTTATGTGAGCAGTTCAGGAATGGAACAAGCTGCCTGGGGAGAGTAAAGAACCGCCGTTCTTGTACACGTCTTAAGGAATGGTTGACTTGAGTATAAGCCGAGGGCAGCTTTTAAAGCACAAAAAGTGTGCTGAAAAACTAGGCTTATACTCAAGTATATACGGTACCTGGATTGGGTAGGAGATATCAGGAAAGCCTTCACTTAGTGATCCACTACCAGTCAGAATAGACCACACTGGGCTGCTGTTGCGGACTAGTGGTCTAGCTCAGCATGGCCTTCCTCAACCTGGGGATTTCCAGATGTTCCTGAATGACAACTCTCATTGTTCCTGACCATTGGCTGTGCTAGCTGGCGCAGATGGGTATTGAGGTCAAAAAACATGTGGTGATTACCAGGTTGAGGAAAGTTGGCATGAGGCATCTTCCTGTGTGCTGCCTATGCATCCTCCCAGGGGTAAGGAGTGGCTATTAAAAGCAGCGCATAAGCATGCACTACCGTAAATGCCTCCCTCTCCCATGAATATGTGTGCAGCTTACTTTGCAACTGGGTCCCCCCCCCCCAGCCCCCGGTAAGTTGACTGAAGAGAGCTTGTTGGCAATGCAAGAACTGAAACCACAATGCCTGCCTTTCATTTACAATCTAGAGGCTTAAGGATGGGGAGCTGGGGTTTTTTTTTCCAGGGGTGGGGGAAGTGAGTTTTTGTTTTGGCTCGGAGATTAAATGTTTATGGCAAGTGTCCCTCCAGGAATGCATGCCAAAAGTGTGCCCTTCCCTATTGGAATTCCTTGACCATGAAACATCTGCATTGAATACAGTTGAAATCAAGTCTGCCAGCAAGGGATGGAGGGATGGAAGGGGAATTCAATTTTGTTTAAACTGCTTCCTGTTCCCCATTGGAGCTAAAAAAAAATTAACCTACCAATTGAAGCATAATTTGCTCTTTTTCTTAGAACCTCAGAGACTTTCCTGGTATTTTAAAAAGAAAAGAAAAAAACACCAAGCATTTTTAGACTTAAGCTCTGACCTAACACCAGAAATACAGTGCCATAACTTCTTTGTAATGACTAGAGGTGGGAGAGAAAAGCTGTTGGGAGACGGGGCAGAACTATGCTGATTTTCAGTTTCTTTTCTTTTTTTTTTGTTAAAGAAAGAAACTCCAATGTGGCTTTTGTACAGGGGAGCAATGGGTGGGTGGCGTGTCTCAGGTAAATTCCTGAACCGATAAGGCAATAAAGCGGCAGGAACATAGATAATTTACCTTATACAGAGTCAGAGCACTGGTCCCTCTAGCTGAATATTGTCTGTACTGACTAGCAGTGGCTCTCTAGGATTTTGGGTAGGGGGTCTTTCCCAGCCCAACCTGGAAATACTGGGAATTGAACCAGGAATCTCCTGCATGTAAAAGCAGAAGCTATACCATAGATTTCCTCTGCTGTGGTGCAATAAAATATATATATTGGGTGGTAGAACTGGATGTTAGTGCATGGGACCCGCTTCTCAATGGAGAAGCAAGAAGAACTTCAAAATACTGTTTTTAAAAAAGGAGTTTTTTTTATGAAGTAGAAAAATCTCTTAAAATAGTGTAGCACTTCTTCAGGGAGAAAAACAGGAACAGCTAAATCAAAAATAAATAGAGGCTGTTATAGACATATCCACTGGTTATAATTGAAGGACCCATCCTTTAAAAAACAAACACATCTTAATACAACAAACCTCAACTAAATCCAAACACAGCTGCAGCCAGAGGAAAATCACATATGGCATTCTACAAATCTAAAGGCCTGTGCATTTTTTTTATTTAAAAAGCCATTGTTGTTAACCATCTTGCTGCATGGAAAAGGGAGAGGGAATTTAAACATCTACATGAAGCCACTGGGAGAGATCATCAGGGGTTTTGGGCTGGATGTTCATCAATATGCGGATGATACCCAGCTCTACCTCTCCTTTAAAACAGAACCGATGAAGGCAGTGAACGTCCTGTGTGAGTGTCTGGAGGCTGTTGGAGGATGGATGGCAGTTAACGGATTGAGGTTGAATCCTGACAAGACAGAAGTACTGTTTCTGGGGGACAGGGGGTGGGGGCTCCCAGGTCCTGATGGGGTAGCTGTGCCCCTGAAGGACCAGGTGCACAGCCTGAGGGTCATTTTGGACTCATAGCTGTCCATGGAGGTACAGGTCAATTCTGTCTTCTTGTTCCACCTGGTACAATGGCTGAGACCTTACCTGCCTGTGCACTGTCTTGCCAGAGTGGTGCATGCTCTGATTATCTCCTGCTTGGCATAATCTGGCTTTCAGGACACATTCCAGTCAGGGAAAGACACATTTGAGGAGGGCAGGCCAATGAGGGGTGTGGCTTGGGGAGGGACGTATAGAGTGATATTGAGGGTATCATTTGCCCCTCTTTGCCTGAGTTTCCCTAACTCCTTGGACAAGGGAACTAAAGGTGTCCTCAGCCTAGCACATCAGAGCTGGGCATAGGTGTGTGTGGCTGATAGCATACATCAGTGTGCTGACACGTAGTGTGTGGAGTGTGGTTTTCATCTAGCTTCTTACCTGTGCAATGGTGATCCTGCAGCATTCCAGAAGTATGTGGACTTCCAACGCCCATCTACCACAGTCAGCATGGTGATTTTGTCAGGGATGTTGGAAGTTGTAGTTCAGCAACATTTGGACAACTACAGGCTCACCAACCCTAGTTTGGAGGATGGATGTGCTGCAGCAGGGAAGGTATAGGGCAATGGGCCTTCTTTCTCCTCCCTGCCCAGACACTGGATTCCTTCTGGAGACAAAACAGGTTTCTTCTGATTGGGAGATACCACTGTGCATGTGGAATAGCTAGTGGAGATGCTCTGAGTGACTCCTTCATCCCCAGCCACATTAAGCATTCTTTTAACTGTTGTATTCTCTGTATAATCGTGTCAGGCTACTGCCTGGTCTTTTACTACGTGCTATGGCCATAGGGCTAATGCAATAAATAAATTGATTGATTGATTGATTGATTAAGCATTCTGGGTTACCCACGGTGCCCAGATTGTGTGAACTCACCAGAAGTTCAGAGTGACCAAGTGACAGGAGCCCAACTGCGTCTCTTTAGGATGTATATTTGTTTATGACATTTGGCTTGGCTTGAATGCCTGTTTCGGGTGATTTCTATTACAGCGGCGGTGCCGTATAGGTGTGGAGAAATTGAGGCAGCATGAAATTCAAGATCTGTGGCTCAAAGAGGCGTTTGTTCCCTTGGCTTGACTGCTACGCACCAAACCATTTATTTTAGTTTCTTTCACCAAAGAGACTTGCCATGTCTTTCATTCCCTTTGGCTTCCCCAGCTAAGCCTGTGTAATTGTATGAAAAGCATTTCCTCCTGTTACATTTTTTTAAAGGGGGAAACCCACGAAACCAGCTGTTTTCTATTAGATTTTGTTTTACTTGTACATGAACACACACACAAAACTCTCTCCAGCAATATAAGGCACTGCAGTAAAGGCCTGTTCAATGTGAATGGCGAGAAAATCACACACACTTCTCCATACAGATGTACTACTACTACTACTACAACAACAACAACAACATTAATGTGTAATTGTATTTAATCAAATTCCTTTTTATAGGAATTGTATGGGCCTTTGTGGTGCACCCAGAGAGCTCATTTGAGTGTGATGTCCATTGATATTTGCAAAAAAGCCAACATGACCTTCTAATGATCTTAACAGAATGTTTTCATTAATATTGAATGTCACTTGGCTGCTAAACTCGACTTTCTTAATGCTATTATTATCTTATTATATTTGTGATACTTAAGAGAGAGCTTGGCATCTTAGGACCTACCGTACCTCAGCCCTGAATGTGACCTATAGCCTGGGATGTGTGTATTCTTTAGTTACATGAGAACGTGGGGCGGGGGACGACGACGAGACACTGGGGAAGCTGTGTGCCACCAGATTTTTGGACTACAACTCCCATCAGCCCCGGCTAAAACGGCCAATGGCCACGGATGATGGGGTTTGGAGTCCAGCAATATCTGGGGGAGGGGGGGGGACAGAATCTCTGACTCCTTTCTAGGGTGTCAGAATAAGTGCAGAATTGAACTTCTTCAGCTGTCCTCTTTACATACACAAAATTTTTCAAGCAACTTTCTGGCCCTTTGATTGTAAATATATGCTTGAAAGTGTACACATGGTTTGCAACCTGTATCTGATTAATCGGTTATATTAATTGATTCTAAAACCTTTTAACTGATTAAAAAAGCACCCAGGATTATCAGTCAGCACATTTCCAAAAAGTTCATTATTTTTTAATACAATACTTATATAAAGGGTTGTATCAAGTGTTTGTCCTCCTTACTGTAGACCTATTGACGGGCACGGCTTAGGTCCACTAACTTCAAGTAAAACTTAGTTAGCTGCATCTCAAAAACTGTAACTGCTAGGTACCATCTTAAAAGAAGGCACACCCTCCCATTGTTTACTTCTTTACATGAGCATGCCCACAACATTTAAAGATTCTCTATTCCTGGAATAAAATTAGGATCCACAAACAAACTTGCTAGCTCGCCAGTGATATCAGGCAGAATTCAGGAGAATGAGGAAAAGGCAGGGGCTGTCCAGGATGCAGCACTGAACCTTGTTATCAGGGCTGAAGCCTGTCTGGAGCTCTGCCGTCAACTGCATAGAAATGCAAGAAAGGAAGCAGATGGTGGGTTGCGGAGGAGAGTGTTTTGCAAGCTAAGCAAGACTGCAACCCTTCTGACTTCTCTGGTATGTGGGCATGATGGAAGGACAGTCCGGTGGTTGCGCTGCTGAACTGGGATTTTTGCAGCCCCAAACTGACCGACCCTATAATAAAGCACATCAGTTTAGAAAGATAGTTACATGAGGGAGCTCTGTGGCTATATCATCTGTCTTTTCATTCCCCCGTGCCATTGGATCAGATCTGCCCCCAGCTTCCACTGCGATCATCTGGCGGGACTTGAGCCTAGCCCTTTAATGAACCCAGTAGTTAGGTTAGCCAGAAAACTCTCCACTTTGAAGAAGAAGAATTGTTTATTATACAGTCACAGACCAATAAAATTTTGTACAGAAACAGAAAATGTGTCACAACAATGGAAAACAAATACTTCTAAATGTGCAGCCAAATCAGATGCGGACAGCAAGGATAAGTTCCTATTTTAGTCCCTGCTCCGAGGGGTGTTAGACTTCTTTTTAATTTATTTCTAAATGACCTGGCTTCTTATCTGCATATTGTTGATTCTCATGCTCTGTCTTCACATCTGCTGTTTTCTGCTGATGCCGCTATGTTGCCATATATTGAGTGATAGCTCATATTCTCCATTATGTAGATCCTTTAACCACTTGGCATAGAGGTGGGGTTTATTTTATTTTTTTAGTAGTCTAAAAAACGGCTGTAGAGTCAGATCTGTGAGATTTTTTTGCCCACGGGAAAGAAAAAAATTAAACATTTCTAAGCATTTACTGTTTCCTCCCCCTCTTAATGCGAACGTTGATCCCAACTTCCTGAAAAGTGGTATGTGTCCTCTTGAGAATGTTTGTTGTTTTTGGCTGGAGAATGGGGTGTTATTGAAAAGTGAGGGAAAGACCGTTTAGCTCATGTGCAAACATATCTGTGAAATACGCCCCCACCCCCCAAGTTTGGTATGCACAGAGTGGTTCTGTAGGACTGCATCAGAGACAACGTTTTCCTTCTTTGCTGGGCATGAAATTATATCCCAGTCTATCATGAGTACTTCAGAGTGTGTTCACATCTAAATTAATAATTCGTTTTATCCTTGGAAATTTCAGAGACTGTGTCATGGCGACTGGATCGGTGTATGAGATAGAGCCATTTGAGGTTGAAGAGACAGAGGAAGAATGTTCAAGTAAGTAAATATATTGCACTGTTCGGGATTCCGTTCGACAACCAAGGTATGACTGTAGTGCAGAAGAGACCTCTGTATAAGGCAATCGTATGTTATGAAACAGAAATGAGGATTTTTTGGGGGGAAGGGCCGTGGTTAAATGTTAGAGCTTCTGCTTTGTTTGCAGAAGGTCTCAGCTAGGGCTGAGAGAGACTCAAATGTCTAAAACTCTGGACAGCAGCTGCCAGTCAGTGCAGGCAAGACTGAGGTAGATGAGCCAGTGGTCTGACTTGGTATAAAGGAGGATCCTCTGTTGATTAAAATGTTGTTTGAATTCGTGGCAGCTCCAAAACACAAACATGTTCAGCAATGAACAAAAGCGGACCCTGCAAAGTCTACTGCTTTGCCAGTTTCCCTGTCTCTTAGATCAAGATGCCTAATTGCTATCTGCATCAAACTATGTGGCTTAAGTCATGTTAAGTATGTTGGCTGTGGCTGACATCTCTCTCCCACAGAGCAAGGCGGAGAGAAAGAGGGCAGGTAGCAGCCTGGAGTCATTGTTCACTCCACAAAGCAGTTACTGTGCCAGCCACTCTGCAGCTGATGGTGGCACCATCTTGCCCCTGCCATGCATGCTGGCACGAGGCGGAGAGAAAACATTGCTGACAAAATGATTAGCTGGCAGGGAGGGGAGGAGATGAATTCCCGTTGAAGTGATGCTTTTGTTTTCGAAGGAACCCACCAGCTGTGTGGATTTTTAAAATGCCGGGTGCCCCTGTTTAGTCAAATAATAGAATATGTGTCAAGACAGGTTCTGGTCATCTCATGACTTCTTTGCATCCAAGATACACGCAATGCAGCTGGGAAGATTTCTCATCTTAGAGGCAAAGGATGGGGCAGCGGCGGCATGGAATTATGTGTAATAATCTACACATTTAACAAATGTATGAGTTAATTGGGAGAGGAGCAGCCCAGTGTTTTCCAGGCATGTGAAGGAGCATAAGTTTTCTCCAATATCAGACAGATCCATATTAGCTGCCGATTGGAAAAAAAAATCACAACTTTTGCTATCTAGCAGGCCACCAGCTTTCAAAAAGCCACCACTGCTAATTAAGGAAACAGCTGAACCAGTTTTGTGTAATGTTAATATGTGGTGTTTTAGCATAATCTTGTGCATTGTTCTTGAAATCTTCAGCTGGAGTGGAGGGCTATAAATGGCTTTCCCATCGCATTATTATTATTTCCTCCAGGGCTGCTATCAGCAATCAAACAAATAAAATCAAAGTAAATAAACCTACAGCTCTTATCAGCACCACGAAACATTGCTAGTGGCCAGGGAAGCTGTAGTTCAGCTACATCTGGAGTGCCAAAGGTCCCCAACACCTGTTTTAATTGCTGTGGGTATTATAGTGTTGGGTCTTTAAGCTGTACGCTGCCTTGCTATATTTCTTACAAAAGTGCCATTTATAAACAAACAATATTTCAAACCAATGTAGTATAATAAGAATGAAGTAATAAAATACAATACAGCAGGCAGCCATTGGTTGGACATACTGTTCCGTCTTCCATTTTCTCAGTGTCATTATAACGCCAGAGAGTTTTCCCACCTTCGTGCCAACTGCTTTGACGCAACACTTTTTAATTTTCTTCCCTCATTGCCCCACCCATTGTGCAGAGAAGAAGAAATCAAAGTTTCAGACTTTTAAGGACTTCTTCTCCAAGAAGAAGAAAAACAAGGAGCAGCCGTCCTCCCTGGGAGAAATAAAGCTGAAGCCAAGTCAATCCAGTAGTGATGTCAGGATCCGAAACCTTGATTCCTGCATACTCCATTTGCCAATAGAGCCTGGGTAAGGTAGTGCAACCGTCTTGCAGCAACAGGTTAAAAGCAAGAATTGTCCCACAACAAGCTACACGTTTCATTCATGCTGGTGCACAAACAAATCCCAGCGCTGCAGCTGGAATGCCAGGAATTTCCTCTTTCCCATTTGCAGCGTGCCTCAAAACAGCTAGTGCAGTAAAAAAAAAAAAACCCCTCTGGACTGTTTTAGCTCGCAGAAGCGCTGAGAGATGGGATTTGACCGCCTGTTGTCTAAAATCCACCCAGACAGCACCAATTAGCATGGATGCTGCAAGTGGGTTCGTCAATATTTTATTATCATATAGTACCTGAAATATTATTGCTATCATGGCCTGAGCAGCTATTTCATATCTCGATTGTGGGAGGAACGTGACCTTATCCCTCCACCTCCAATATGCAGGCAGTGGCAACACTCTGCAACTAAAAAAAAAAGATCTCTATAGCCAAATCTTGAACTTGCAGCAGTCCAAAATACAGAGTGCAGATGTGCACAGTATTATTGACTAATATAAGGTATTATTTTACACCACATTTCCATGAAGAACAAAGTCCCCAAGGCTGCTTTGTATTGTATATTGTTGTATGCAGTAGTGAACACAGGAAACACGGAGTTGGAATGGTCCTCTAGTCCTGACCCTCTTGCCAATGCAGGACAGTCTGGCAGGCCAGTGTGAGAGCAGAATGCTGGACAAGAAAGCTCTGACTCAGCAGAGATCTTCTTACGTGCTTATTTGCTTCTCTCTAGCCTCTGCTCTTAAAAACCTCTAACAAAGGAGAGTCCACCACATTCCAAGGAGGCCTACTCCTCTGAGCAGTGGAAACTACTCCATTAGGATGAATGGTGCACTGCTTCACCAACCTCACTCTGACCCCACCTTCCTGCCTTCTTACTTACAAGCAACACACTAGATGGCACTGTGTGTCAGCTTCCTCCTCCTCCTTAGTCTCAATGCTGCCCTTGCAGAATTCAACAGGTAGGAGGGCAGGAACAAAACCAGGATGAGTTGGCTGAGCCTGTCATTGGCTCTGGCTTACTGTTGGGCTTTCTGCCTTCTGCCCCAACCCTCCCAATGGGCACCAGAAACCACTGCCATGGAGTCAAACCACTGGTCTTTCTAGCCCAGCAATGGCTGTTCTCCAGGGTCCCCTACAGAGGACTTTCACAGCCTCTGATTATTTAACTGGATCTTCTATAGGCACTAAACTAAGGGTCCTGCCCTGCTTTATATGTTACTGTGGTTTTTATGGTTGAACCACCTTGGCTGCTACTTGTAGAAGCACAGCAAGTAAGTTTTCTTAAGTATATATAAAATAAGAGTTATAATAAATAAAGTATTGGCGGCACACTCACCCAACCAGGTGCCCTCTGGATGCTGTTGGACACCAAACCCCATTGGCCCCAACAAGTAGGAGCAGTGGTCAGGCATGATGGGTGATGTAGTTCAGCAATATCAGGGGCACCAGGTTGGGAAAGCTGGAAGAAGAAGTTTTTGGATTTGATTTCCTACTTTATCACTACTCGAAGGAGTCTCAAAGCGGCTCACATTCTCCTGTCCCTTCCTCCCCCACAACAAACACTCTGTGAGGTGAGTGGGGCTGAGAGACTTCAGAGAAGTGTGACTAGCCCAAGGTCACCCAGCAGCTGCATGTGGAGGAGCAGAGACGTGAACCCAGTCCACCAGATTACGAATCTACCGCTCTTAACCACTACACCACACTGGCTCTCTAAGTTACTCTCTAAGACCCAGGAAGCCTCTTTCTCAGCTTAGCTTTGAACACTTTGATTGCCTTTTTAAGCTGCTAATTCTTAGCCTTGGTGCCCTATGCATGGTATGTAAGAAATACAGCCCTACCTTACAGGACCGTTGTAAAAATTAGTATGTGTATGTGGAGAATGTAAGGCAGAGATGGGAGCCATCCAGACATTGTTGGACTCCAATTCCCAGCAGTCCCATAAACCCTTGCCAGCAAAGACAGTGGCTAAGGATGCTGGGAGTTGGATTTCAGCATCATCTGGAGAGTCATAGCTTCCCCACCTGTGACTTAAAGAAACAACATTTTTAAAAAAGCATTAAAATACAGTTGTTGTTGTTTTTAAAAAAGTCTGAACTGCCCCTTTCCCTCATTTCAGATCCAAAGGGAACATGGGGAACAAAGCCTTATCTCATGACAGTGTTTTCACAGCGTCCTCGCAAGAAAACCTCCCAGGGAAGGTGAAAGCTTTGCAGGTAAGAGGACCTTCACCTCTCCCGAGGGTTGTAGTTTCTTGGTTCAGCCGAGGACTCTCCAAGATCCCCCTTTCCTTCCAGGACAGTTCTGTTACTGAGAACCAGATGCTGCCATTGTAAGTGGGATCATATTCACCCACCAAGGAGGAGCATGTGTTTCAATGCATGGTGGCCTCATAAGGCGAGAGAATCTCGCAAGTGAGCTCACTCAGTCTTGTCCTTTAAAGCCTGGTGGGAGGGGAGTGACAGCTGTTGGGACACCTCCCCGCCTTCAGTCTTCCATCTCTTTCCTTTATCATGTATCTTGGAAAAATGACTTCTGGACCCGTGCTTGCTGCCAAGCCTGTGCCATTATTAGTAAGAGACACAGTTGTCATGTTTTAGGATGGGAGCATGGCAAATTAAAACCTTTCAGCATAGTGAAAGCGACTTCCTTTTCCAAGTCAGAAGTCATTCTTTGAGTGGCTGTGGATATATATATATATGCAAATTCCACACAAGGATGTGCATCAAGACATTTGACTGAATGAAGATATTGTACAGCAGCCGTTGGCTCGTTTCTGCCCCCTCCTTTTGTGTGTGTGTGTGTTTGTTCTCTGAATGAGCACATTTTTCATTGGGTTGATACAAATGCCACAGATTTCAGAGTTCAGGCCAATTGACACTGCTTTAGAGAGACCACACAGCAGGCCTCAGTTACCCACCAGGAGTTCTTTGAAGTGCTGGAGATCAACTGTTGGAACGTTTCTCCCCTGTCTCCATGTAATGTGCATGTTATTATTATTACAAGCTATGCCCAATACAATTATTATTACAAGCTATGCCCAATACATAAGGAACTCATTTCTTGCCCACATATCCAATAAAAACTGTTATTGGTTATAAAAAAGTTATTGGTTTTTGCAACCAGCATCACATTTTGAAGTTTGGTCACTTCCAGGTGACCTGTTATTGAGATTTGTTTGCTGGGAGGTTATATGATGATGATGATGATGATGATGATGATGATAATAATAATAATAATAATAATAATAATAATAATAATAATAAATAATTTATTTGTACCCCGCCCATCTGGCTGGGTCTCCCCAGCCACTCTGGGCGGCTTCCGCCAAACATTAAAATACATTTAAAACATCACTGTTTAAAAACTTCCCTAAACAGGGCTGCCTTCAGGTATTTTCTGAATGTCAGGTAGTTGTTTATTCCCTTGATTTCTGATGGGAGGGTGTTCCACAGGGCAGGCGCCACTACCGAGAAGGCCCTCTGCCTGGTTCCCTGTAGTTTTGCTTCTCACAGTGAGGGAACCGACAGAAGGCCCTCGGCGCTGGATCTCAGTGTCCGGGCTGAATGATGGGGGTGGATACGCTCCTTCAGGTATACAGGTTAGATGATGTTGTACTGAGCAAATGTTTCCCACACTTCCCATTGCACTTCCCCAGTAGTTTCCTTATTGTAAAAAGTCCAGCTTTGTGTGGAAGTGGTTTTGACATGTACGAGCTTCAAGTCGACCTCAGTGGTGCAACCTGAAATTGCCAGGATGTAATTGAGCCAATAGGAATATTACTATGTTTGTGTGCTCCAAGGTCTGTCCTATCCTGTCGCCCACAAAGCTAGCCTGCTGTCCTCAGGTACAGTGGAGGGTGCTGCTATCATTGCCACTGTTGAAGAGCAATTCAGCTCTCAGGACAGTTGGTTGAATGCATATAGAGCTGTGGAAATGAAGAGTACCATCCTGTCCTTGGCTTTGGGTACCAAACTCTCTTGAGCTGGCCCAGGTTGCAATGTAAGGGTAGAATGGAAACAGAAGCAACCTGAGCAACATGGTACTTGCCAAGAGGGCTGCACCTCCTAGTTAAAAACGATGTTTGATGACTCCTGTGTACTTTTATTCCTTCCTTTCCTTCCACCCAAACAGCTTCGGTTACAGCAGAACCTCATGTTTGGATCGCCACCGCTTGTTATCCCCAGCAAGAGAATGGAAGAGGTGGGTGCCATTTCGGAAGACGATGGCTTACCCAGAAGTCCTATGGAACTCTCCACCCTCCATGATGTTCTGATTTGTTCTGTGAGCGAGGTGTGTGCTGCTGGGCCCTTTTTGAACACAAGGAATAATAGAGAATAGCACTATTCAGGCACTTTTTCTCACACTATTAATGATCTTGAGGTGTGGGGAGATGGACTGGGGTATGCTGCTGGCCCCTGTCCTGGCTATCCAGGCATTGCAGAATGTGAAGCATGTCCTCTATACATGTAGGCTCCTGCGTGGGGTGTGTGGGTGTGTTTTCCAGTCACTGGGAATGATCATGCTTCCAACAGGGGACGAGGACATACAGTGCCAAAGCCACAGCCCTGCTCTCTCCTTCACACATTTTAAATTGCACTATTTCACTTATAATACCACTTTCCTCCAAGTTTATCAAGGCATGGTACATTGTTCTCCCTCCCCTTCCACCCCTGTTTTATCCTCACAACAGCCCTGTGAAGTAGCTTAGGCTAACAGAGTATAACTGCCCCAAGATCACGCCATGAACTTTATGGCTGGGTGGGGATTTAAACCTTGGCCTGCGGTGTTATAACCATGGCACCACTGTTTAATCATGTGAAGGATAATGCCCGGATAGGACTATTGTATCATGAGATGTGGTGCCTCTGCCATTTCGCAGGCAACAGCAAATGTTTAACTACACATTTCATTTCCTTTTCTTCCATTCCAGCTTTATTTAATATTAATTTGGACAAAACCTGAGATAGTTCTCCAAATCTTTATGGTCATGATGGTTCCCCCCCCCCCGCTTTTTAATCCAGTCCTCAAATCAAGAAAAGAAAAGAAAAGTGTGTGTGTATGTGTGTGTGTGTGTGTGTGTTACAGGGTAAAAGTAAAGGACCCCTGGATGGTTAAGTCCAGCGCTCATCTTGCTTTTTAGGCTGAGAGTGCCGGCATTTGTCCACAGACAGTTTTCTGGGTCATGTGGTCAGCATGACTGAACCGCTACTGGTGTGTGTGTGTGTGTGTGTGTGTGTACATACACACACACACAATATGAATAAGGGTGGGGAGAAGGGTTTGAAACTCCCATTGTTCTTGGCACATTTTGAGATGGGGAATTTCATTAGTGCGAGCAGTTTCTGAGCTCTGGGAACAGTACTGCGCCTAAGATTTCAGATTAAAATTGCAGAGTGGAAGGAAATCAGGACCTTTTTCAGCCTCCCCACTTCTGGTTACTCTCTGAAGGCTGGAGAAGAGATGCTCTTAAGAATATTGGGGGGTGGGGGGTGGGCAGGGGAAGGACTAGACCATGTGAAAAATGAACATAATATTTCAGCTGCAGTTCATTCATTTTCAGCTTTGTATTCTTGTTATAAAAGTGTGCTTAGACATTCCATTGTTGCGCCTGTAACTTAGGTTTAAGGTGCCATTTAGCTCCTAGCTGTCATATTTCAGTTTCTAACACTGGTGGGGAGAAAGACATTGGTCTGCTGGAGCCCTTCTTACTTTACAAAGTGGTGGCACTGAAATGCATGCCGAGTGTTCTTGAAGTGTGGAAGAAACATAGGGTTGTATTCAACGAAGTCCTACTCAGAGTAGACTCACTGAAATTAATGACCTGAAATTAGACCCTATCTGCACTATACGTTTAAAGCAGTATCATGCCATTTTAAACAGTTCCTACAGAGAATCCTGGGATTCGTAGTTTCTAGAGGGTGCTTGAGTGTTTCCAGGATACCTTATTTCCCTGACAGAGCCACAGTGCTCAGAGTGGTTTCATGGTCAATCCCTCTTCATAGGGAACTCTTTCACAGAAAACCACCCATAGAAATTGCAGCTTGCAGCTTGTGGTTTTAAGGCCCCTGTGCCCCCTTTACCTTCATACGAAACTGATTTGGAGATGTCTCATGAAGCCAAAACAGAGAATACAGTACTCAGGAGGGCCCTGCTGAAGCAGACCAAATGACTGTCTAGTCTTGCATCCTCTTTTACACAGCGGCAAGCCAGATGCCTCTGGGATGGCCAGAAGCAGGGCATGGGGGCAAGGGTCCTCTTCCGCGGTTGTTGTTGCATAGCAACAGAGGCCCGCTGCCTCTGCTGCTGGAGGCCATAGCTAGCTATCGTGATTAAGAACTTTAAGGAGACTTGGCCAAAGCTTTCCAGTGCACCCCAAAGCTTCGGAAGCAGTAGTGTATTGAAAACATTTGTCCTTGCTCTGCACAGGCCCTTTCCTGAAGAGCGCTGGAGGGGTTCAACTCCCCACTCAGCTATGAAGTCCCCTGGCTGCCGCCCACAGTCTTTCAGCCTAGCCTACCTTACAGGGTTAGGCCTACTGTTGAGGATAAAATGGAAAGTGGGAGAAGGGTGTATGCAGTGCTTTTTTTCCTGGGGGCACGCAGGGGTACCCTAAACATTTTGTGAATCTAAGTTTAGCCTCATTGAGGGGCAGTATTTCAATATGAGTAGGAAAATGAAACATTTTTTTTAGGGGGGGAAAGCACTGGGTGTATTTCACCTTGAGCACCTTGCAGAAAAGGTGGGATATAATAGCAACAAGTACATCGCCACCTGTCCTAGTGGCAGCTATTTTGGCAGTACAAGGATAGTTGCTGGCAATATTGTCATATATGCATGAGAGATGGATGCTGTGTTGACATTCCTCCCCCCACCCCCGATTTCCCCCACCCCCTTTGTGTTTTCTCATAACTGTCCTTTTTATGTGCTATCCTGGAGAACGCTATGCCAGCACCATGCTTCCCTGACTTATCCCTTTCCCTTGTTTTATCCTGCAGTCCTCAATCCCCGCCCAGCGCTATAACTCTTTGAGTTTAGGTGGCACAGACAGTGAAGATGACCAGGTAAATAGTCAATTTTTCCAGCTGCTTCTGAAGTGGCAGCCTTTTGTACTTTTCCTGTGGTGGCGGAATTCAATCCCACACGAAACGAGACAGACCCCGTTCCTCCATAGCTTCACATGGGTCTGAAAGACCTTGTCTTTCTTTCTTTCTTTCTTTCTTTCTTTCTTTCTTTCTTTCTTTCTTTCTTTCTTTCTTTCTTTCTTTCATTCTGCCTTCGGGGGCTAATTGTAAACTGAGCTGTAGAAATAAATGGTGCTTTGGTTTAATTGGTTGTTTTATGTATAAGGCTTGTGCTGGGTGACTGCCATGTCTGTGGTGCCTTTGCTTTTTTCTTCTTCTTTTAGTAGCATTATGAAATAGGTCTTTTAAATGGAACTCTGGGAACTGTAGCTCTGTGAGGGGAATAGGGATCTGCTATAATTCTCAGCACCCTGAACAAACTTACAGTTCCTAGGATTCTTCGGGGGGGGGGGGGGAGCCACGGCTGTTTAAAATTGTGTGGTGTTGATTTAAATGTACAGTATAGCATAGATGGGACCCACCTTGTGCACACCAGGCCAATGTCCGACCTAAGTTCAGCCTGTGAGTTTTGTGGGGATTGGAATCCTTAACTTTCAAAGTGTGTACAGTCCAGCAATCTCTATCAACAATATTACACTCGCTTGATTGGACAACAGCCTACTTCTGTGCGGTAATTTTCCCAGGTCTAAAGGTGGAATCTTACCTACTTATAATGTTTGTTACGTGCTTACATCTGAGTATTTTAGCTTCTGAACCCATCTAGGCCACATTGTTGTTGTTGTTGTTGTTTTAGCACAATAATCACATATATAGGGGAGGCCTGAAACATATTAAACTTGTCTGTCTGCATTTTTCAGGTCACCTCAGAATCTGCCTCCAGACCCCTTAGCCCACAATCCTCTGCAGTTGTTGGGAGTCCTACCTTGCCATGCTGCCACTTGCTTCCTGTCGATTTCAGCAGTCCACCCACTCCACTGGGCTGCCTCAACACCTCTGCAGCCAAGCACAAGATTGCAATAAACCCGCGAAAACAGAAAGCCTTCATTCACAAAAACCAAGTTATTTCAGTAAGTGCCTTCTGGAGGTTGGTGGTTCTTTTGGAAGAGATTCTCTTATGAGCCTTCCTGTTTGTTACGATATTCACACAGGACTCTGCTCCAAGAATGTTCTTGCCCAGGTCTCGTCAATGCTTGCAGCAGAGTGAGGCATCAGAATGCTGAGCTGACAGCAAGGACTGTACTACCTTGGGTTACTGATGGGGAGCATTGCATTTTGAAATGTTGCCTTTTTTATTAATTGCAAGAAGAAAACTAGCCTCACAAGGAATGGATGGGCTAGTTTTCTTCTTGTAGGTTGTTGGTAGTTTTTTTTTAAAAGAAGATATGAGGGATAATCCAATTCCTTCCTGGTTCTTTTGGAAGAGATTCTTCCTTATGGTTTTTTGTAGTCTGTAATTTTTGTAGTCTGCCAGACTTTGGAAAGGGTAAGTGTTAGATTCATGCCACTTTATCCATTCTACTTTGCCACATTTTATTGGTCTATTGTCGTAAGCTGACTTGAGGTCAAGGGGTGTGTTAAACGAGTTTCCTTTACCTATCGTTCCATCAACAGTGTTCTCTTTGGATCTTGTACAGAATCTCTTGAAGAATAAAAGTTTGATGCAAAACAAAGGAATTACTTCCCCCTTTCACTTTCCATTCTAAGTTCCCAACAGCACCTTTCAGTATTACATTGTGAAATTGGTTGGCTGGTTAAAAAGGCAGGCAGCTGATTAACCCCCAAACCCCTTTTTGTTGGTTGAAAGCCTTTTTGTTTATGTTCAGTTTAAAAAATGGAATCTATGCCCTCTGCAAATTGTCTGAACTGTCTTTCTCTTTCACAATAGGTAGAAGAGGTGGCAAAACAGCAAGGCCTTCTCAAACCCATAGAAGGAAAATCAGGCCATGAAAAATTACTTGAAGAAGATGGTAGAAAAGAGGGGGGCTGGCCAGGTAATGGCCTCCGTGTATGTGTGTGTGTGCAAGAGTGTGATCACGCATTTGCCAGCACATGTGGAAGAGTGTGGGGAAGAGTATTGAGGTTTGTATTGGTTCTGCAGACCAGAGACCTATGGAAGAATAAATTGTTTGCAATGCAAAAGGTCCCAGGTTCAGTTACCAGCATCTGGGAAAGACTTCTGTGTGAAACCCTGCAGCTGGTACCTCCCACCATTCCTCTGCATCCAGCCAGTCCATGACATGGACCCAATGATCTGACTCAGCTTCTTGTGTTCTTTAACCATCTTCTTCTCTCCTCCTTTCTTACATAGGCCTATCAATCCAGAATACCAGTAACTTAAATGGGAGTCAGACTAATGATGCATTATCCATGACAAGGGCCTCTGATGCGTTGCATTATTCTTGGAATACTGGCCCTGGTGCTGAGGAGAATTGCAGATTAGAATCTGAGAACCAGAACCGTCTGGAAACAGATCTCCAGGCTTCTGTAACAGTGTCCTGTCCAAATGCACAGTCCTCTCAAACAAAGCACAAAGAAGAAGAGATGGAGGAGGAAGGGGTGAAAACAACTGGGCAACCAACTGATAACCTCACATCAAACTCACAGAGCTCCGTGAAAGAGATCATTGAGAATGTTGAACCTTTGCAGCCTGAAACAGAAGATATTAGATGCTTAGATGTTGCCTTGCCTGGGAATAGCATGGCTAAGGACCTTGATGCAGCAGAAGAGTGTCACAACGTACCTTGCCTACAACCTGTAGATCAAAAAGCAAAAGACTCTAGTGATGGCAGTGATGCAATACATATTTATAAAGCAGAAGATGGACTTGGTGACGGGGACAGCTTGGTCACGCTTCAGGCAGCCCCTGCACTACACAGTCCACAGTTTTCTGCATCCACTATGGAGGCTCCCTCAGAAGCAGAGAAGGCCGTAGCCTCGGCCCTTGAAAAACACCAGACACCCAAAGAAGTTACAGGAGGACAGTCTGCAGATATGGAAAGTCAACTGTGCAAAGGCCACACAAAGCAAACAGCCTTTCCGCAGGGAGGACCAGCCATTTCAGATGCCCAAGTAGATGAGCTTCCGCTTCAGAGTGCCATGAGTGAGAAACCTTTCCACCCAAATGAACCACATTGTTCTGATTTGAACAGCAGCCGAGGCGGGCAAGAGGATGCCACCTTTAGAAACCTGAGCAACCCTTCTCTGGTAGGTCTGGCCTCTGCAGGATCCCCCAAGGTTGCTCCTAAAAGCAGCAGTTCTGGTGACAAGGCTGGAGACTTACCAGGAAGTGTGAAAATGGAAGAAAGCAAAGGTCCAGATGAGATTGCCAAGGCCCACCCAAAGTCCACTTCTGCTAAGCCTGCCAGGTTCACCATTGCATCAGCCTGGCAGAGGTCTCTTTCGGGGGGTTCAAGTTCCATGGATAGTTCCTGCCCTGGAAGCACCCCATCTTCACCCATAAGACCAGAGTTGTTTGAAGGAATGCCCCAGTTAGATGCAGCCGCAGAGGGATATATAGTAAGGAGCCCAGAGTGTCTTGACAAGGGCAATGGGACTGTTGGCGCCAACTTAAATTCTGCAAATGAATGGCCAAAAGAAGAGACGCTTGACCGTGAGAGCCCATTTGGGGTTAAGCTGAGGAGAACACCCTCTCTATTGAAATACCGAACCCAGCAGAAGCATCACGAGCCTGCAAATCAGCTGACATCTGTGGTTCCAGGAACCTCTTCCACCTTGGTCAAAGAAGATCTGATGCCACCGAGTTCTGGGAAGCCTCCCCAAAATCTGACTGGTGGCACTAAAGCTTCGGTTCCAAAACCCACCTTCCAAAAGGAGAACCACCCAATCAAAGCCAGCAAACCTGACGAAGATGAAGCCAAGCAGCAGATAGGTAAGCTCTCAGGTATTTGTGTTTTTTATACAAGCAGGTTGCTTTAAATGCATCTGCTTGTTGGCTGCTTGGTAATGCATGAATGCTCAGGAGAGTGCTACACGTTATGGCAGATGTGGGAAACAGCTGTGTTTCATGCTGCAAACACCTGCATGTCGCCCAACAGATGTTGCTGGAATCCAGCTCCCATTGGCCTGAGCCAGCATAGCTAGTGCTCATGTACGATGGGAGTTGTAGTTCAACAAGTTGTCTGTATTTTGTGTACATAATTACCTTTATTTCTTAATGTGTAGATTGCATTTATGCCAAAATCCCACCCCTGAATATACATTCAGAAAACCATGTTTTTATACAGGTTCTGTGGACACAGTGGACATTTAAATTGTTATTTTTATGTACATATGCAATTTCAAGTTCACAGAACTTTGTGACATAATAAACCGATAAAAACATTTGAGTTTATATTTGAGATTCATTCCAAAAATCCATCAAGCACTACGTCAGTTAGAAATAGATCATCTGAACCATAGCTTGAACAGTTTTTTAAAATCACTCTGAACATTTTAAAAGCTGGTATGAAATCCTGTTCTTCCATGTCCCAGGATATTATTATTTTTTTAAATACGTTTTCCCCCTTTAAACTTAATATGTAGTTTGTTAACTACTGCTTCAATTATACACTCACTTTCCTGAGTGGAAATGGGGCTGGTTTGTGAGTTGATATGCACAGACCACACTATAATTAATTAATTGTTTTTCTATATCCCCTTTCCTCCAAGGATCATGGGGCTGCTTACAATATAAAAACACAAAAATGCACAGCATAGTAACAAACAAAATCAATAACCCTCTTCCCTCATGGGACTTGGCCTCCAGACCCTTCACCACCCTTGTGGCTCTCCTTTGCTGAGATGTCTTGGTGTTTGAGGCTAAAAATCAATATGGCATCCTCTATGGTGGTTTGAAAAAGCTTAAACTAAATTATTGGCAATTTGCTTCTCTTTAATAGTATACCTGAGTCTGCTGCCTAATGTGAGAGCCACCCCAGGGCTGGCTGACATCAGTGCTTTTTTTCTGGGTGTACTCAAGGGCTAAAGAGTAAAAAAGGTAAAACTTTTTGATGATAGATAGATAGATAGATAGAGTGGTACCTTGGGTTACATATGCTTCAGGTGACATACTCCGCTAACCCAGAAATAACACTTCAGGTTAAGAACTTTGCTTCAGGATAAGAACAGAAATCGTACTCTGGCAGCGCAGTGGCAGCAGGAGGTGCTTCAGGTTAAGAACAGTTTCAGGTTAAGAACGGACCTCCGGAACGAATTAAGTACGTAACCAGAGGTACCACTGTAGATGATAGAGACAGATGATAGATAGATGACAGACAGACAGACAGACAGACAGACAGTAGCTTGCCCAACTGACTGGGTTGCCCCAGCAACTCTGGGTGGTTTCCAACATATATAAAAACATAATATATTAAACCTTTCCATAAAGTGTGACACTTACTGTAACTTCCTTCCTTCTTTCTTTCTTTCTTTCTTTCTTTCTTTCTTTCTTTCTTTCTCTAAACAACAGAGGTTTAGAGCATGTCTGTGGGCTGGATTTACTTGTGTTCTTTGCAAAAAGTCATCCATGCATTTTGCAGCTGCATGAATGCAGTTTTTAGGATGCATTTTAACGTTTGAGACTTTGAATAACTGTAATGCACGGTTTGCTGTTCAGCTGTGTATTGACATGATTTGAATTCCTCTGCTTGGAATTATGCACTTTGCAGAGTCTGGATCAATAAAGGGGGTTAAAGAACTAATAATAATAAATAATAATAATCTTACATATTTGCGATAGTGCCTGTCTGTGTGTGGATTAAGTTGTGTGATCGTGTAATTGCAGTCCCCAAACAGCTTTTTTTTTTTTTTTTACTAAGGCTGCATGGTGCATCAGGAAGGCCATTGTGTAAGTTTGATCAGCTTCTCTCCAACCCCTAGGGCAAACCCCGGCTGCACACCTGGAAAGCACGTCCTCTGAACCAGCATGGATTCTGATGGCAAAACTAAAGCAGAAAGGCTTCCAGGGTCACCCTCTTGCGAAAGGACAGAAATGGGAGGATAAAACCTCTGCCAAAACGGAACAAGGAGGGGAGAAGCATAGCAGGGTTTCTCAGCAGGAAAAGGTAGGTGCATATTGACCCCTGTTCATATCATTTAGTGGAATATTTTGTAGGAAGCTCTCCTTTGATATACTCGGAGGTGACTGATTGTTTTATTTCTGATTTTAATTTTCAGTAATTGTGCACCTTGTCACATGAGTTAATTTTTTTAAAAAAAGTTATGTAGAAAGCTGCTTCATCAGGTCAGCCTGTTTGTCCATCTAGCCTGTATTGCCTACTCTGACTGGCAGCGGCTCTTCAGGTTTCAAGCAGGATTCTTCCAATCCAGGGCCAACACCAAGGGCAGGTGTTACTGGGCTCTTTTTAAGGCCCTGGCCCCTGACCACTGCCACACTCTGCATACAAATTTACTTTCCTGCTCCACTTTGCTGTCACTGCCTGTGTTCACCTTCTGTGTATTAACATGCAGGCAATGACAAGCGAAGGGACACGGCTGCACCATCCACAGGCCTTGGTAGGTGGAGCAAGGAATGGGCAGCAGTGCCTCGGAGAGCAAGAGAGGAGCCAAAGAGGTGTCCAAAGAAACACCTCTGCAGAACCTAGAACCAGCATTGTTTCCCATCATCTACTACTCAAGTACCCTTTCAGCTTTGGCTACCAGGAATTAAACTGAGCCCTTCTGCGTATGCTGTGCCACTGAGCCATGGCCACTCTTACCAATACTTTTGGATACCAGAATTTATTTATTTTTAAGAGCTTAACTCTTCAAAACTTGGCTTCAATACTGTGACAATTGCAGGGAAGGAAGCACATACTGCTTAGTTTAGACATGGTCTCTGGGTTTGTGTGTAGGGAGCTTAGTGTTGGTGTCATGTGAACAGTGGGTTAAATTACACAGTGCTTGGGCTCATGTGCTGAGGAGCACATCCCACATGTCTTGATGTTCTGAGATAAGGCTTCCAGGTGCACTGGGTTACCATAGCAATACCTATGGAGGTTGAGCATATGACTTCCTGAGTCCTTCACCCTCTCCTCGGTATAATGGTCTCTAAGGCAGGGTTTCCTAAACTTGGGTCTCCACTTGTTTTTGGACTGTAGCTCCCATTATCCCTAGCTAGCAGGACCAGTGGTCAGGGGATGATGGGAATTATAGTCCCAAAACAGCAGGAGACCCACGTTTAGGAAACCCTGTTCCAGGGCATTGTATTCATTATGTATGTCGTGGTGTCTGTGTCCTGTTGCATGTCCTGATGCTACCCTGTTTCCTGTTGGGGGCTGACTCTGAATCTGTGAGAGTCAACAGAAGAGGCTGTGAGTCTTGTAACCTTGGAAAACTACTGTTAGTCAGTGGATGGAGCAGAAGTCTTTCTCAGTATAAGTCACTTTCTTTTGTTTCTATGACTTTTGTGGGAGTACTTTATGCACAGAAACTGTTCATGGCTCAGCCAACCCATTCATCTCTTTCGGATGGAACAGTCCTGGCTTGGTAAATCTTTGTTTAGGAAGCCAGAAGCCAGTGCCAAGTCTACACTCCCCTTTGATGCTTCAACCCTGGTTTATATAAATCAGAGTTACTTTTTATGTCTTTCGTCTCCGGGGTCTGATATATTGGACAAAAGTGGGAACTGAGCCTGTATTGATGAAGTTAGGCTGGCTGAAGTTAGGCTGGCTCTTAAAATGTTTATGCGTTTTTCAAATGCTGCTCCGTTTTAGATTTTTATAATTTCTAATTTGCATGTAAGTTTAGTGATGGGATTTTGATGATGACTTGCAAAGTGGCATACAAGCTGCAGTGTAGGAAGAATCCATCTGGATTTGTGTTGGTTTGCTTACTAGGCACTTAAACAAGGATTTGACTGCGGCTTAGAGCCCTGATTAATACACTGACATTAAACCAGAGTTCCCTATTTCAGTAGTAATTAGGATGCAATTGCAATGGGAAGAAGGGAAAAGGAGTGCCTGGGCCTGAAGCTTACTCCCAACTTTCTAAACCATTGTTTGTTAAACTGGAAAAAACCATTGGGTGAAATCCAACACTAGTCATACGTTACTAATTGAAGTCAATGGACTTAAGTCACTCAAGCTTCATCTGCTCTGCAGTGCATGAATTGCATTCTTCTTTTTTTGCCTTATAGCAAACAAATTTTACCAGTGAGAATTTACTGAAGAAGACCAGCGCTCCTCAAATACGTGCACTTGAGAGTAAAATCCAGTTGAAGATGGCTCCATCAGCTACAAAAGGTATTAAAAACTGAAAAAAGAACAGGAGTGGTTATTTAAACTTCCCCCATTGAGCTCAGCTAATATGGAAGGGATGTTGAAACTTCGATATAGCACCGTGCTTGGATGGAATTAGTAGCTATATTTGGATATATTGCAGAACAATTCGTTCAGTCGTGTCCGACTCTTCGTGACCCCATGGACCAGAGCACGCCAGGCACGCCTATCTTTCACTGCCTCCCGCAGTTTGGCCAAACTCATGCTAGTCGCTTCGAGAACACTGTCCAACCATCTCATCCTCTGTCATCCCCTTCTCCTTGTGCCCTTCATCTTTCCCAACATCAGGGTCTCATGAGGTTGCCAAAGTACTGGAGCCTCAACTTCAGGATCTGTCCTTCCAGTGAGCACTCAGGGCTGATTTCTTTAAGGATGGATAAGTTTGAGCTTTTTGCAGTCCATGGGACTCTCAAGAGTCTCCTACAGCATCATAATTCAAAACCATCAATTCTTTGGCAATCAGTCTTCTTTATGGTCCAGCTCTCACTTCCATACATTACTACTGGGGAAACCATAGCTTTAACTATACGGACCTTTGTTGGCAAGGTGATGTCTCTGCTTTTTAAGATGCTGTCTAGGTTTGTCATTGCTTTTCTCCCAAGAAGCAGGCGTCTTTTAATTTAGTGACTGCTGTCACCATCTGCAGTGATCATGGAGCCCAAGAAAGTAAAATCTTTCACTGCCTCCATTTCTTCCCCTTCTATTTGCCAGGAGGTGGTGGGACCAGTGGCAATGATCTTAGTTTTTTATGTTGAGCTTCAGACCATATTTTGCGCTCTCCTCTTTCACCCTCATTAAAAGGTTATTTAATTCCTCCTCACTTTCTCACATTTGCAGGACGATGCATGCATGCAATTCTTCCAGGGGCAGTGAAAAACTCCAGGGGCAGTCTTCACTGAGACTTGGGTTCATTTTGAAGAATGTTCCTGCATGGTGGGAGGTTAGCCTAGACAACCCTTGATCACCCAGGACATATGACTTATTTACAAATAAACAAGCAAAGCACAGGTGGAGGCACAGCATTGACAGTTCTTGCAGGAAAGCAGATCCACTACCTCCCCTTCAACATGTTTTCCATCCTTCCAGCAGAATTTCACATCTCTTTGTGAATTTAGAAAACTGCCTTTTACTTAATCAGACCATGGATCTTTCTAATTTGGTGCTGTCTACCCTGATAGGCAGCAGCCACCCAGGACTTTAGGCAGAGCCTCTCCCAAGGATTGCCAGGGATTGAAGCTGGGACCTTCTACATACAAAGTAGATGAGCTATAGCTCTTCTTCCCCTTCTTACTCTGCCTTAACCACAGTTTCTTGACGCACAGCGACACAGGCACCAGTCTCCAACCCTTAATTGAAGAGAACAATAATTCCTGCACTCTGATGACCCTCACTTTCCAGGATCAGGAAGCCATGCCCTAACCAAGGGATGGGGAACCTGCAGCCCTCCAGGTGCTGTTGGAATCCAGTTCCCACCATCCTTGCTGGTTGGGGCTGATGGGTTTTAGAGTCCAACAAACTCTGGAGGGCTACAGCTTCTCCATTATTGTTTTAAGCCAGTGTTTCTCAAACTTGGGTTCCCAGCAGTTGTTGGGCTACAGTTCGCATCATCCTTGACCGCTCATCCTGCTAGCTAGGGATTGCATCCTTATTATGCAAAACTTTCCTGGGTAGTATGAGACCTTTTACAGTCTGGCCCAAAGGAGGTAGCGAAACTGATCATAGCTCACTGTGACTTGTTGACAAAGCATTTTGAAGACTAAATCACTTGCATCTGCTGAGAACCCGTCTTCAATGTTACACAGATTAATCTCAAGGGGGTTCCTTGGCACTGCTTTGTCCTGTTGGATGAGTTTCAGTAAGGCCCAAGGACACAGACATAGCACTTGGATCGGTCAGAGCGACCGCTTGTGCTCTGAACCCTTGGCCCTCTTGGCCGATAAAAACTAGCAGGGAGGAGACAGCTGGCTGGGCCAGGGAGGAGATTAATGTTTTCTTGTGAGAGGAGGTGGTTCCTGCTTGCTTGAAGGAGGCAATGATAAGACCACTCCTTAAGAAACCCTCCCTGGATTCGGAAAATCTAAGCAATTTCCTGCCTGTTGTCAGTCTCTCCTTCTTGGGCAAGGTTCTTAAGCGGGTGGTGAAGGACCAGATCCTTGCTTTCTCAGAGGAAACTGATTTTCTAGATCCATTTCAACTGGTGTTTAGACCCAATTTTAACACAGAAAGTGCTTAGGTTGCTCTGTATATTGATTTTTGTCAGGAGAGAGGCAGGAGAAATGTGTCCCTGTTGATTCTCCTTGACCTGTCAGCAGCTTTTAATAGCATCAACCATGGTATCCTTCTGTAGCAACTGTCCAAGTTGGGGGTGGTGGCAGCATGTTTTGTGGTGGTTCCAGTTCTGCTTTGGTGGTCATTTCCAAAGGGTGATGCTTGGGGAGTGTTCTTCAGCCTCATAGAGCCTACTTATTGTCCTCCTTTCCTCCCCCCCCCAGCAACACCTGTTAGAACAACGCCTCAGGAAGCCCCTCAAATGGAAAAGGAAACGAGGCCATTGCCAAGCCTACCAATGTCATCATGCAGCCCTGCTGAGCCACCTTGGCTTTCTCTGGCCAGGAAAAAGGCCAAAGCATGGAGTGAAATGCCTCAGATTGTTCAGTAGCCATTCAGAAGACCTTGTCTACACTGCCAATAGCTGCATTAATATAGCATATACTAATGTCTTCACTGTGATCATTTACTGAGGGTTTGGAGGGATGATGGGAAGCACTGGTGAATTGGGGGTGGGTAATTTCTACCACACATTTAACACGAGGGTAACCATTGGAATTATTAATACACTGGGTGCTTTTCACTGTAAGACAGTAATTGCTCCAGGAATCTTTGGCCATATGTTACAGTGTCAGTGTTAAGGTCAAAGACTCTGCTGAGAAGGACCTTGAAGGTTATTACACATTTCCCATTAAAAAAGGCAACTTATCCTACACCTGAGACACAGTATTCCTGCACTGGATGGAAAATATTGTGCTGGTATTTCTGGCTTTTCTGTTTTCTGCCAAAAAAACTGAAACTCTAAGCAGGCCCTGGATTGTCAGTGGCTGAAGGTGAGGCTACAAAGATGGTGGCTGTGTTCTGTTCTTCAAATGGTGAACTTAGTTTTCTAAGAGCAAGTGCAACACCAGTGCCTGCTTTGATAGTAACCCAAGACATCTCTCACACACAGACTTCCTATTGTATGGGAGATATGGCTGTGCAAGGAGAGGGATTGTACCGATTTTCCAGATGTTTAGAGTCATTCCAAAGTACTTGTTGCTCAATGGAAGAGGTACCCAATGTGGTGCTCTCAAGATGCTGGACTACAACTCAATCCGCCCTGGCAAGTGGGACCATTGGTAAAGGGTGATGGAATTTGTAGTCCTAGCATCATCTGGAGGTCATCACATTGACTGCCCTTGTGTGGAGACCCAATGGTAACTCTTTCAACTCCATTTTTCCCAAACAGAAATACATAGTGTCTGGGCTGCCTGTCAAAGAACTGAATCCCCTCTCTTTCTGGACCCCATCTAATGCTGCACAGCATAGTTTTTACCTATACAGGCAGCAGAATAGCAGCCATGACTTCAAGGTGTGTGTATTTGTGGGAAAGGGCACAGCTGGATAGTGCTGCTCTTGGCGATGCATGATTGCCAGTAAAATAGCACTTGGTTCAACCATTCAGGAATGTCCAGAACTGCCTGCAAATACAACAAATCTAGTTTAATATTTTTTTGCAGGCTTTGGCATAGATGTCTGAACCAGTTATGCATTGTAAAGAGCGTACGTAACACCAAGCAGAGTTGAGTTTTCTGGCTGCACATACTCAGAATCTGAATCTGCTGCAGCCCCTCAGATCTTCCAAAGCATCTTGTTGCTGGCGATGGATGAAGTGGATAGGTTGTTCCTGTTCCCTTCCAAGGAAAACAGGAAGCCTTATAGTTGCTCAGGTCTTCCCCTGTTCCTTATGACCCTTTTGAGCCCCAGTCCAAGAAACTGGCTGTGAAATTCTAACTTGGGATCAACTTCCGATACCAGCCTTTGCTAACCTGGTGCCCTTCAGATGTTTTGAACTACAACTCCCATCAGCTCCAGTTAGCACATGCTGGCAAAGGCTGATGGGGCTTGTAGTCCAAAACACCTGGAAGGCACCAAGTTGGCAGAGGCTGCTCTACACATAATGATGTATTCCTTTTGCACTAGTTATTTAAAGCAGTATCATACCACTTTAAACAGCTGTGGCTTCCCCCAAAGAATCCTGGTAACTTTGCCATGGGTACCGAGAGTTGACTCCTGTTCCCTTCACAGTGCTACAGTTCCTAAACCGGTTTAACAATCAATCCTTCTTCCTAAGGAACACTCGGAATTGTAGCTCTGAGAGGGTTTCCTAACAACTCTCATTGCCCTTAACAAACCACATCTTTCAGGATTCTTCGGGGGAAGCCATGACAGTTTAAAGTGGTATGATACCACTTTAATAGTATAGTGCTGGTGGGCTATTGGCTTGGGGTGGTGTCCTGCCATTCCTGATCCCCTTCTACTATGTAAAGGACACACAAATCAATACATTCCTGGTTTCTGTTTGGTTCTTTATTCTTTATTGCTTATTCTTAAAAAGAAGAAGAAGAAGAAGAAATGTTTCTTTTGAAATGTATGGAATGTATATATGTTTTTGTAATCCTTGCCTTTCTGGACCACATTTTCTTTTTCTTTTTTTTTGTATTTTGTTCCCATACTTTGTTTACTATTAAATTCTTTTGTCACAATTGACTTTTTGGTTTGTTGTGGTGGCAGGGAGAAACACATTTAAAAAACACACACAACACCTTTAAATATCCAAGAGGGCTACTTTCAACTGCCTGTCTCACCCATTTGCTAAACCAAAGGCAAACATGCTGTTTATAGCATTAAATAGATCGATATTTATGAAAGTTTTCAGTTGGGTTCCTCCCCTTTGCCTGCCAGTAGAGGGCAATAGACACCATTTCGGAAAAGTTTTTTATTATTTTGTTTTATAATGGCAATAGACACTTTTTAAATACAATTAATTTTTCATTGTGGATAAAAAAATCCCTAAATCAGCTTGTTCTGTTTAATGTGTGGCCCTGGTTTGGTTTATGTTAGTTGTAGTTCAGGCTGCAATCCCATGCATCTTAAGTCCCATTGGATTCACTAGAAATTACTTTAGGCTGCAATCCCTTGCACGTTTTCCTGGGAGGAAGTTCTGCTAAGAAGTGTGTGGAGTACCTCTGGTGGGGGAAATGTTGTGCTCCTTCTGAGGTAGTTTGTCCATCTTTGGCCCCCACCCTGCACTCAGAGCTCACCTGTGGCTCCTAGAAACTGTCAGCATGACAACATTGCAACACTGACAGCAGCCACACCACAGGAAAAGGCTTTGACTGGCTGACTAAACCAGGTGAGGGCAGTTGATGGTTCTCAAACCCTTGGTGAGTTAGGCACTTCCCCTGCATATGAAGAGAGGCTCTGGTGAATTGAGCATACAAGACCAATAGTGGGTCCAATGGTCAAGAAGAAGGTTTCTGCACATGCTGTGGAGGGAAGTGAGGGGCAGATGGGACTCGTCAACCTGGGAAAGGACCCTTTTCAGATTATCTGAGAAAATACTATAGTCAAATGAAATCACAGGCAGGACTTGAGGGATGATAAAGGAATGTAATGTAAGATATATGTTTTGGAGAAATATTACTTTTATGGCAGTAGATGAATGATTTGAATTGAAACATCACGGAATAAAGGGCGGGAAGCCAAAATTATAAGGGAATATTGTACTAAAATTGAACTGAATTCGTTAAATTGTTAAAAAAAACCCATAAAATTTTATTAAAGCAAAAAAGGATATTGTAATTTTTTTTTTTTACTTTTGAGTAGACATGCTTAGGATTGTGATTGTTAGTCCCAACGGAAGTAGTGAGACTTGTTTCCAAGTAAACATGCATTGGTTTGTGCTGGAGGGCTGCTATCTGCACACCTATCACAGAACTCTCTAGTATTTCTAGTGAAATATGCAATAGCTTCAGAGAGTAAGCCTTATGAACATCTGCATAGGACTGTGTATTGCATGTCCAACTGAAAGCAATGGAAGAAATGAAATGAAATGAAATGAAAAGAAATGAAAGCAATGGAAGCAATGGAAGAAATGGAAGTTGACTAGCTGGCATGAGCCCGGCAAGCACACAGTATTTTTTTCCCAGCATACTACCCAAGGTGTAGAAGCTCTAGCAGGCCCTGCATTTGTATCTAATTCAAATATTTGTGCACAAATATTGTATGTACTTTTGTGTGTTGGTTGATGTTTTGAAAATTTTCACAGCCAAGAAATCTGTGAAATCCTGGTCCTCAAGTCTAACTAACTCTGGCCAGGCCTGATGTGAGGACACTGGAGCAGTAAGTACTACCCAAAGTCATTTCTGAATGGCAGGGGCTTCTACTTTGTTGGAGTATCTTGTCATTTCAGTTGTGTTCAATGTGGATCAGCTGGCAAGAGGACAAGCAGGTTTCATCTTGTACTATCTTCCATCCTGAATGCTCAGAGACATTCACTTGGCAAGGGCCATACCAAAACAGGGATGTAGACCCAGTGGTCCTCCAGATCTTCTCAGACAACCACTCATATAATCCCTGACCATTGGCCAAGCTGGCTAGGGCTGGAGGGAGTTGGTCCAGCAAGAGCTGGACAGTCACAGGCTCCCAATCTCTGCAGATATACAGTGGTACCTCTGGTTAAGAACTTAATTCGTTCTGGGGGTCTGTTCTTAACCTGAGACCGTTCTTAACCTGAGGTGCCACTTTAGCTAATGGGGCCTCCTGCTGCCGCCATGTCACCGTCGCACGATTTCTATTCTCTTCCTGAGGTAAAGTTCTTAACCTGAGGTACAACTTCTGGGTTAGCAGAGTCTGTAACCTGAAGCGTTTGTAACCTGAGGTGCCACGTGTATTTGTATACCTCCCTTCATCCAAAGATCACAGCGTGGTTCACAACCTCTATCTATCTATCTATCTATCTATCTATCTATCTATCTATCTCTCCTGAGTAGCCCTCATCCTTCAGCCAGCTAACGTCAGTAATTTAGAATGCAATAATAACATAACTTTAAAGAAGAATGATTAACAAAAAAGATAATTAATAGAGGGATTGTTTTAAGTATTCAGAGTTCCCAAAGCATGATAGAAGATGGTCTTAATTAGGTGCTGCAATGGCTTCAACAGAAGTGTAGACAAAATCATGAAGGGACCCGGGTGGCACTGTGGTCTAAACCACTGAACCTTAGGGCTTGCCGATCAGAAGGTCAGCGTTTTGAATCCCTGCGACGAGGTGAGCTCCCGTTGCTCAGTCCCAGCTCCTGCCAACCTGGCAGTTCGAAAGCACATCAAGTGCAAGTAGTTAAACAGGTACTGCTCTGGCGGGAAAGTAAACAGCGTTTCCGTGCACTGCTCTGGTTCGCCAGAAGTGGCTTAGTCATGCTGGCCACATGACCCAGAAGCTGTATGCCAGCTCCCTCAGCCAGTAAAGCGAGATGAGCACTGCAACCCCAGAGTTGTCAGCGACTGGACCTAATGGTCAGGGGTCCTTTTACCTTTACCTTTAACTATGACCCACAGTGGGTTTGTTATTTCTCCACAGTTGGAGATTTTATGTCTCCGACAGCTAGTTGCAAGGAATTGAAAGTGGAGAGAATGCTGTTGCACTCATTGCCCTGCCTTTGGGCTTCCCACAGGCACCTGGTCGACTGACAGCGGCTGCAAACTATTGCAACAAACAATATAGGTGATGAAGGGAAATAAGCTGCTCTGAAAAGGTGTGAGGAACTCTGCAGCGAAAGGAGGCTAATTATTATACCACATACCGGTAGTAATAGAGTCTATTACACAGAATGAGCAGAACAAAGCAGAACATTCATAATGCAGGGATTATGGATAAAAAGGAATACCACTGTAACCAGGGCTGGCGCGTCCATTTAGGCGAACTAGGCAATTGCCTAGGGCGCCAAAATGGAGGGGGCGCTGGCCAGGCTTGGGCGGGACGGGCTAGCCAGCCCCGTCTCGTCCATTGGGGCTGGTGGCGCGGCGCACCAGGGCACCGGCCCCCCCAAGGGCGCCCCTGCGAGCCTGCCGGCATACCGGACACCACCTCCCCAACCCACCTCCACGGGCGGGCGGGCGCTTGCTGCTTCCGGGCGGGCTGCGAGCCGGCCGCCCAGCCCCGTCTTCGAGCACAGTGAGCGGGGGAAGCTGCGCGGCCCTGCCAGCGGCCTCCCCCCACCCCCACAGGCGGCTGGGTGCTTGCGCCACCTGCGCTCTCCCCCGGATGCCCCGGACGCATGGGGGTGCCGGAAGGATCGTTGCGCCATGGCGGCAGATGTGCCTGAGACGGCCCTGGGGCAGGCAGCAGCTTCTCCGCTGTAGCGGAGAGGTGCTGCTTGCCCCCTACACCACCACCCAAGCTCCCGCTAAAGCAGGCTTTGGCAGGGGGGGGGCAGAAGGTGGTTCGCCTAGGGTGCAAGAAGCCCTAGCACCGGTCCTGACTGTAACTTAACCCTTAGAAAAGAGCATTAGGCCTTTGAATTCTCCAGGGGAAAATACTGGAAAGCAGAGAATCAGAAAACATCTTGCTAATGTTTTATGTCTCTTTATGTAGAGTTAGATTATTCCGCTGGAACCTGAAACCCCTGATGCTACAAGTGGTATATAATATTTTCATTCAATTTCCTTTCCCTGTCCCATTAAAAGCCAAGCCTTCAATATTTGGTTGTATAGAACCACTCTGTAAGGCAGAACAGTCAGTTTTGCTGTTGTCATCATTCAGAGTGCTAGTTGACTTGCTTGTTGCAGGTGACCTCTTGCAAAGCTTACCTTAGTTAGCAAGGGTGACCTACTGCCCTCCCACTGCTTCTGGACTTTAAATCCCATTGTATTGTTCCATTGACCATGGGGAGTCTATCCAGAGGTCTCCCACCCTATCCTAAAGACTAAAATAATCCAACTCTTTGTCAATTCTAAAACAGTTCCAGGTTCTGGGGAGCAGGGAAAAATGGTTCAGTTTCAAATTCTGCTGCTACAGGTCTATGGCTGAATAAGTGCAAGACAATATTGCCTTTTGAAATCTGTTTGTGTACATGGCTTTCTTGAAGCATTGCCTTTCTTTTCCTCATAGCTCTGGTGTTGTTTTTCTTGCAAATTTGGTTTCCAACTAGCTATGAAAAGTTATTTGGGGAGGCAGCTATGACTAAGATTGGATATTTATTTGCTATCTTATTTCTGGAAAAAACCACACAGACTTTTATTTAAAAATCCTTGTTTTCATCTGGGACTCTGTAACCTTTAGTTACCCCTGTTATGTAACTGGGCCACAATACACACAACATGTAGTTCTAATGACACCCCCCCCCCACCGCTGTGGTTCCGTGAGTTCAGAAAGGTGCTATCTGTCAAGTTTGTACAGCAGCAATAGCTTTCCTGGCTTTGATATGCAGGTATGCATAAAGCAAAGAGAGATTTAGGCTGGAGAGGGCAGAGGTTTAGACAGGTTAGTAGGTCTTTGAGTACAGCAACCTCAGCCAACCTTGGTGCCCCTGGATGTTGTGAACTGCAGTGCCCATCAGTCCCAGCTAGCACTGATGGGAGTTATAGACTCATAGAATCTTAGAACTGTAGAGTTGGAAGGGACCTTGAGGGCCATCTAGTCACACCCACCCACCCACCCCGCAATCTCAAAAACATCATACATGACAGATGGCCATCCCAAGTGAGTCTGTTCCACTATCAAACAGCTGTTACGTTCACAAAGTTCTTCCTGTTTAGTCAGAATCTCCCTTTTTCTAACTTGAAGCCTACCCCCCAGAGCAGGAGAAAACAAGCTTGCTCCATCTTCCATGTAATAACCATTTAGATATTTGAAGACGATTATAGCTCTTCTCAGTCTCCTCTTTTCCAAGCCATACATACCCAGCTCCTTCAACCATTCCTCATAAGGCTTGGTTTCCACACCCTGATCATCTTGGTGGCCCTCATTTGCACATATTCCAGCTTGTCAATAACCTTCTTATAATGTGGTGCTCAGGTGTTGTCTGGCCAAGGCAGTATAGAGTGGTACTATTACTTCCCTTGACCTTAACACTCTACTTCTGTTGATGCAGCCTAGAATAGCATTACCGGTATATTTTTTTGCTGCTGCATCACACTGTTGATTCAGGTTAAGCTTATGGTCTAAGACCCCTCAATCCTTTTTACATGTACTACTGGCAAGCCAGGTGTCCCCCATCTTATATTTCTGCAGATGGTTCTTCCTGCCTAAGTGTAGAACTTTGCATTTGTCCCCGTTGAAATGAATTTTGTTAGTTTGTGCCCAGTTCTCCCATCTGTGAAGGTCATCTCGAATCCCAATTCTATCTTCTGTGGCATTAGATACCCCTCCCAGTTTGGTGTCACTTGCAACTTTCATGAGCATCCCGCCATCTCCCTCATCCAGACCTCTGCAGCACCCCACTTGTCACATTTCCCCCCAGGATGACAAGGAACCATTGGTTCGGTCAGTAAACCAGCTACAAATCCACAGTTACCTTGTCCAGCTCACATTTTACCACCCTCTCTGTAAGAATATAATGGGGGACTTTTGTCAAAAGCCTTAATGAAATCAAGATACACTACGTCCACAGTATTCCCCTGATCCACCAAGCTTGTAACTTTGATTAAAAAAAAAAAGACTTGTGAATTGTAGTGGTGAGAGCATAGCTGGGAAACTTCAGGCCTGTGGGCCAAATGTGGCCCTCCAAAATTCTCTGTCAAGTCCTCAGGACTCTCCCTAGGCTGTGTCTCCTCAGGCCGCACCTTTCATTGGTCCCCCTCAAATGCTTTTACCTGGCTGGAGTGGGTCTGTGCAATGATAATGCCTGGCTGGAGAAACATGTCCTTGCATATATCTGATTTTATATCTGAATGTAACTTCACACCACCCACTTTTGTCTTGGCCCCACCTACAGCCCTAAATACACCCCTGTTTATGATCTTAGGCGATTTTATCTCAGACTAAACCTACTACATCACAGGGGTCTTGAGAGGAGAGATTTGAGGTGGGTTAGAGGAATGGGAAGAACCTTATGTGATGACTTCATGGAGAAAAGGTGAGCTATAAAATAGATGCACACATTGAAAGCTAGACTATGCTATGAGAAGTGTGGGGTTAGCTAGCCCTGAGCTAAACTGTGCCACACTTTATCCTTTTCAAAGGGTTTTTTTCACGCTCCAGGTATTGGGTGTCAGATACCTGTTGTGAAGTCACAGAATGTGTGCCGAAGCCCCAGTCCATTAGCTAAGTAATAATGTGCAACCTTCTGTTACAAAACAACACAATGACACCCCATATCAGTTAAGCTACCAACACATGTTAGTCAACAAACAATTTTTTTATTAGCAAATCACAGATCACCATAGCTTTGATGCAAAATGACATCAGAACACATACAGGATTAATTATTTTTTTAAAAAAACTAGACTATGAAATACATTTCTAACATGACAAGTCAGAATACACTGGGAAAAAATTCCTAATCAAACCTAACAGAAAGAGGTAGCTGAACCATGATAAGAGTTTATACTTAATTTCACTTCAAGTTCATTGTAGTGCAAGCTTTTGTTTGTTTATTAATTCATTCATTTTTAAAGAATGCTGTACAAAGTGATGTAATTTTGCAATTCCTTCAGGTGGCTTAATTTCTGGCATCAGGAACATTTTATTGTTAATGCAGGGCTAAGACAACTGAGACCCCCCAGATCAGCTTTTCTCAACCTTGGGTCCCCAGATGTTTTTGGCTTGCAATTCCCATCATCCCTGACCACTGGTCCTGCTACCTAGGGATGATGGAAGTTGTAGGCTAAAAACATGTGGGGACCCGAGGTTGAGAAAGGCTGCTCCAGATGTTGTTGGATTGCAACTCTCATTGCCCATACTGACTGGGGCTAATGGGAGTTGCATTCCAGCAACATCTCACGGTTCCTCACCCCTGGTTTAATGGGATTGCTGAGGAGCAGCAACTTAACCTATTTGAACTTTGGCCTGTTCTACACATGCAGATTAGTTGAGTTGTTGAGAGTACTGCAATGGGAGTAAAATAGGCAGTCCTTGTTTAAATGTGACTGCTGTGGCATATATAGCTAGAGCAGTACTAACCAGACGAAAGAATGACGCTTCAGCAGGCTTAAAAAAACCAACACCTTAAAATCTGCAGAACAACAATAAATCTTTAGAAAAAGCCCTAAAAGGGGCAGTACTGTGTGTGTGTGTGTGTGTGTGTGTGTGTGTGTGTGTGTGTAAAAGAGATGTAGGATTAAGCATGTTCAGTGACCAACTGCTGAAATAAAAAGATGGAAAGTAGGTGGAAAGGGAAATGGAGTGGACAGGGCTTCCTGGAACAATGAACAGGAAATGTTAATGCTGCAACATTTTGTTGCATGCCCCACCTGTACTACTGCAAACTACAGGTGAGATGCCATTTTTTAAAATGTACATTTTGTTAAACAAACCAACATAACTCATTGCATTTAGAAATCTTATACAGCAGGAACCGGGTTGGAATAAAACCTACTCCCCCCAGCCAATAGGCTAGTTTTCTACTTGCAGGGAGTTCATAAACCAACCAACCCTTAAAGGAGCATTCAAACATGGTGCAGTGCAACTCAGGAACAATCTGCCACCTTGTTCTGCTGTTTGTGGAGACTAGGCCCAAGCCTTGACAAAAAAACATTTCGAAGCATAAAACACTGGTTTTGCTACACTGCGGCTTTGTAAACGTTTTCGTTCCTCAAAATTTACTCTCAAATGTATTTTCGAAATCTTCTTCAAAAACTAGTATATGGCTCATGACGTCTGAGAAGCTCATAAATAGCAACTAAGAGTATTCAGGCACTTCAAATCCAGGAGTTAAGTCATTCTTGTCGTATGAAAACTTCAAGGTTTAAAGGAACAACAGACATCTGATTTGCCAATGCCTATCCAAGTTTTGTGGCCTCTAGGAGACTGTATGTCATAACATCCTGAAAAACCAAGGGAGAGACTGAGACAGATCAGTCTACTAACTATCACAACTGCGTATTATTAGATTTCAGGTTTAAAATGTCTCTGGTGATTAATTGTATGACCTTTTTAAGGCCCACTCAGAAATTCCACTGGCACTGGCAGTGCCACAGATTGGCATGACTGGCATTGGCCGAGGACCCATTTCTCAACAGAGGGAATTTTAAAGCCCCTGGTCCTCCTCCTCCTCCTCTTCATTATTGCAACAGACCATTTCACAGTGGTGGTGAAGAGGAGTACATCCCACGGCCCCTGCTTGAACAGCACACAGGTGAGAGCAAGTTATGAGGAAAGGAAGAAGCAGAAGCAACTGGTTGCTATGGTGATGAGGAGGCAGACTCACTCACTGAAGGAGGGAGACCTTTGACAAGTGCCCCCCCCTTAAAAAAAAAAAAACCCATCAAACTGGCTCTTGTTAGTCTTGTTAGTGGGTATAGGGCTGCAGCCCAAAGCTACACTCTTGTACTGTATATACTTTCCTGGGAGCCCCATTGAACACACAGCTGGCCCTACTTCTGAATAAACATGAATAGGACTGCACTGCTAGAGCTGCAAAACTTTGCATAGGAATAAAAACAACCATTCTAAAAATAAACATATCATCTCTCCCCCCAGCCCCCCCTCAAAATACATGTGTGGCAGCAGACAGCATCTCAGCAGAGCAAGAGCACCCACCACATCAGGATTTTGATGTCCGTGTATATATTTAAAAAATATGATTGCTTAAAAAAAAAGTTATTTAAATATCTGCAGCCCACTCCATCAGGGGCATCTCAAAATCCAGTAAAACTTTTTTTCAAAACAGTTTCATTTAACTGATTAATTTAAATATTGAATCGTTGATATTCTACCAATCTTGCTCAGTATCATAGGCTTAATATGCACTGCATGCTTAAGATCACCCCCCCCCCCCGAGATATAGCATCTCCTCTGACTTGGACTATATTGAAAGATGGCCTGAAGGGGGTCTCTACCAATTAGGGCAAACTGTAGAGGTGTGGAACTGTAAAAAAAATCATGATAGCAGTGGCATCATGAGTCCCCTTATTCAGCCATTCTGAATGTCACATAGAGAGAAAGCAACAATTTGGTGTTTCCACCCACAAGAAAAGCTGTTGTCCACATTTCTTTTACACACCCTTAATGGACCTGCGCCAAATTCTTATGTTACCAATATGGCAACCTTCCTAGTAACCGCTAGGGGTTTAACAAAAAAATAGAAATGATTTGGCCAAGACCCATCCAGAGAAGATAAATATAACTCATTGCAGGCTAGATTTTTCATTACTGGTTACATAAATTTATTCAGCTCTGCTATACGCAAACTGCCATTATCCACCTCCCAGAAAGGTCTTCTACCTGAGGAGGTGAGTATGGGTGCACACAACCAAACCACACAACTGCAATGTTGCTTTGCTCCCTATTTGTGACTGCATATACTTAATGAGTAACTTCACAGTACAGTTTTGGTCTCGACACATCTTTGGTTTCTTTCAGGTGAATGCACACACAAAATGCTGGCCACTCTTGAATGAGATCATTTCCGTTACTATTTTTCTTTTTCTTTTTTACACTATTGTTTGGGATGGGTGGGGAGGGAAAACCTGCACAAAAATCCACAGGTGGGAGAAAAGTCTCTGAGGACCAAGTGCTATATAATGCCTGGAGTGGCCAGTTACATAGTGCAACAAGTGAGGAAATGCATCACCCAAAAGAAAAGAAAGACAGGTTTGCATAAAGTACAACATGCCAATTTACATACAGGTGCACATTTGGAAATAATAAATAATAATAATAATAATAATAATAATAATAATAATAATAATAATTCATTAAACTGAACTTGCATCTTCAAATAGAGGTCTTCATATCCAGAGAACTGTCCTCTAAAATAGAACACAATGGAGATTTATGTAGAAAGTGATGAGTCGGATTAGTAGTGTAACAAACTTTGACTTTTTTCATGGGCATTTTCATCAATTGCTTTCCACAATTGCTAGAGCACAGCCAATGAGGAGGCGGAGGCAGAGATTGCATCCTCTGTGCCATTTCCCAAGTCTGTTGGAAGCCACAGATCTGCAAGTACTTGGGGACAGGACTTTTCTAATGGTGGCAGAACTGCTCTGGAATTGCATGCCTGTTTAGGTCCACCATATTTCTCTTTAAAAGTCATAGGGTTGCCCTCTTCACTATAGTGCAACAAAAGTGGGACAAATCCCCTTTGGAATATTTGGGGCATAAGAAGTTACAGGATTTCTGCAGGAAGGATGTAGGCTGGCTGGAAACCAAAGCAGTATATCTGGAGTGGCAGCAGCATCTCAACCTCCTTCTTTGAAGTTTAAAAAGGGTCAATGTTTCTGCACATTAATGACCATCACAGTAGCTTTCAGCCCCAGAACAACTCAATCTCTCCTCTACCACTCCCCCCCCAAAAAAAATTTCAACAACTGCAATGCATTTCCATTTGCATTGCAGACCTCATGTAAGCACGTTTCACAGAACTGCAGCAAAACCTGTCCGGAAATACGTTAGGAGGCATCCAGACCACCACCAGCCTCACAGTACAGTTCAGATAAAAGATAAATGCTTTTAAAAAATGATGTTGTTATTTACATAAAAACCAATGCAGTTGTGCAGCAGTTGGGAGCCAGAGGAAGCAGGTGTCAGAAAAGCAATAAAGGAAAAGTAACATAGGAATCTGCCTTATTCTGAGTCAGATCAATGGTCCGTTCAACTGAGTATCATCTACGTTGACTGGAAGTGGCTCTCTGTGGTTTCAGGCAGGGGTCTCTCCCAGTCCTAACTGGAGATACCATGGATTGAATTTGTGGCCTTCTGCATACAGGCAGATGTTCTACCACCGAGCAATGGCCATTCTCCAATTTATGAATACAGTGGTGCCTCGCAAGATGAAATTAATTCGTTCTGCGAGTGCTGTCGTCTAGCGAAAATTTCGTCTTACGAAGCACGGACGGGGGAAGTGTGGTTTGACGGGGGGGGGGGAACCACGAAATTTTTTTGTCTTGCAAGTCGCGCCCATAGGGAAATTCGTCTTGCGAGTCACCCTTTCGTTAGCAAATGCCTTTCGTCTAGCGAGTTTTTCGTCTAGCGAGACATTCGTCTCGCGAGGTACCACTGTACATTCCCAAGGAGAGTAAATTGAGAATTACCAATGGGAGAGTAACACTGATAAAGCCAGTGGTAACAGTATCTCAATCTGTTACTCTCCCATTGGCAATGCACATAGATCTTCCTATGTGGACACAGATGGAAGGTTCTTTGTGTCCTCCTGTTGCTGCCACCCAACCTGTCCCCAGTATAAATGCTACCAAAGAAATTTTGTAAAAGAGTCCCTTCAGAGTGGGCTGCAGTTGTTTTGTAAACAGCCACCTAAGAGCTCAACTTTGAAAAGCCGCAACATTCATTCGGATCAAAAAAGAACAGCAATCCCAAAGCAAACTGTCACAGCAAGCTTCTCTAAATAATAATACAAAGGAAAATGTGTTAGGTACATCTTGTTCCCCTGCTTCTAATCATGCTTACTTTGACCCACACTGCTGTCCTTGAACATCCCTTTAACGAATAAAATGTCAGACCAGGACTTGCCCAGATATTATCTGGCTCCTGGTGTCAGGTACAGATAATTCTGTACTCGCAGAAAGATTTGTAAGCTATTTTTGGTGCTTTTTTTAAGAGAGAAAGAGAGAGAGAGAGAGAGAGAGAGAGAGAGAGAGAGAGAGAGAGAGAGATCCACCGAAGCACACCTTGACACGTCTTCAAAAGTTAGAGGATTGGATCCAGACTTCAGTGGCAACCCAAACCCTACCTTCTTAGATGTAAGTCCTATTGAATTCAATGCAACTTACTTCTAAGTGGACTTGGTTAGGATGGTGCTTTCAAGAGACCCACCTAAATTAATCTTAGGTTAGTCATCAAGATAATGTCACATTCATATCAATGGGTCTCTACCCTAACTATGATCAAGTCTGGATCCAACCCATTGTATCAGTGCCAATTAGACCTTCCACAAAATGTCAAAGCAAACTAGTTGTCAAGCATGAGACTGTGTATTATTAACACTCCCCCCAATCTTCATGTTCATTATTAAAAACACCATAAGATAGTAAAGCAGCCAGACTTCTATCAAGAATACACACAGTCTTAGGCTATGATTGTAAACACACTTTCTAGGGGAGTCAGCTAATCAACACTGAATACAGCAGAATTTACTTTAGAGGATCATGCTGTGAATTTGCAACTGAAAACAAAACAATCATTTTTTAGTGCAAAATAGTACTAATAATATCCATCAAAAACTTGTAAATACTGTTAATATACAGATTTTTTTTTTTAAAAAAACCAAACCTAAACCAGAACTCTTTGGAATATGCCTTGAAATAAAACAGCGAGATGGCTAGTTATTTCAGCTTCACATTAAACCATAAATATTTCAAAGCATCTATTCCCAAATAAAATAAAATAAAAATTAGGACAAACCTTTAAAAAAATTGTTTATAGCAAAAAAAAAAAAGGTTCACATCTGTTTTGTTCACTTTCATTATGCATATATGCAGAAATATATCTATATATTTATGGAAACATTGGTAATTCTTTTTGAACTGAAGAACCAACTCAACAACATTAAGGCTTCAACCCTTCAGCGTGGTTACATGGAAGTGAAGACCCGTCACGCTTTTCAGACCCGTCACGCTTTTCAGGACTTACTTCCGAGTAGAACGTGCTTGGGAATCGTGCTGCATGCTCCCCGCACAGTAGCTATAGTTTTTGCTGTGTTGAACTCAAGTCAGAGCCATTTCTTGCTCCAAAAAATCCTTCTCTGTTAACACATCATTGCAACTTGTTAAAGGGCTGTTCCACCCATGAAGCTTAACACTGCAGTTCTTGCTTCTCAGCTGGCAAAATGAGAATGGAAAAGCCTGAAGCTTGCCAGGATGTTCATTTGCATTACAAATGCCTGCCTGCCACCACTCTCTTCTGCACAACAGCCCGAGACAATGAGATGTAATAGCAGGAGAGAAAGCTCAAGAAGTCATCAGTGTAAGGAAACAGCCACCGTTAGCCGAGAGAGACTCTCAAGTATTCCAACAGGATTCACAGGATCTCTTGTGCCGCTTATCACCGTGGTCTCGGGCAGGACATAAAGGCAAGAACGCGCCTGATGCCGCAGAGACGGTCCTTCAGGGATGTCATGGCAAGAAACGGGAGCTGGGCTCTGCTCTCAAGAGGAAGGACAGCAAGCATCCACCAGCACCAGGCAGGGCCATTTGGGTTGCACTGCAAGGAATAACAAGCATTATTGTTAATAGCCATGGTTAATAAGTGGAGAAAGTGGGCAGGATGGAACCCTGTATTCAAGAACCGCCAACCTAATTTTAACATCTTATATTAAAAGGCAGCGTATATAACAATATGAATAAGCTTAATATAATTAAATAACTGAAACAATATGAATAAGCTTAATATAATTAAATAACTGAAACTATACCCAAGGTAAAATACAAAAATAAAAAATAAAAAAAAATTGGAAGAATGGCATACAAAGAATCACCCTGTTCCAAACAGTGCACTCCAAGGGTTAGGAAGAGAGGAAGCTGCTTTATACCAAGTCAGACAACCAGTTCATCTAGTGTGGTACTGTCTACACTGACTGGCACGGGTGGCACTGTGGGTTAAACCACAGAGCCTAGGGCTTACCGATCAAAAGGTCGGCAGTTCAAATCCCTGCAATGGGGTGAGCTCCCGTTGCTTGGTCCCAGCTCCTGCCCACCTAGCAGTTCGAAAGCATGTCAAAAGTGCAAGTAGATAAATAGGTACCACTCCAGCGGGAAGGTAAACGGTGTTTCTGTGCGCTGCTCTGGTTCACCAGAAGCTGCTTAGTCATGCTGGCCACATGACCCGGAAGCTGTATGCCAGCTCCCTCGGCCAATAAAGTGAGATGAGTGCCGCAAGCCCCAGAGTCGTCCGTGACTGGACCTAATGGTCAGGGGTCCCTTTATCTTTACCTTACACTGACTGGCAGCAGCTCTCCAGGTTTCCAAGGTTTTCACACGCCCAGCCCTGCCTGGAGATGCCTGGGATTGAACTGGGCAAATTGAGTGAGCTCAAATTCTTGTCCCTGTGTTACATCCTGTACCTACCTGTGGATCTGAATCCTTGGCAGGCATTGGACCAAAGTGACTGAGGATACGACTCTTGAGCGCTGTCTTGAGGGAATCAAACCACTTGTAGGCCTGGTCATACACAGAATCGTGAAGGAGAATCAGCTCAGCATTTTCTGTTCCTTGCACCTGGAATCATAGAGTTGCAGAGTTGGAAGGGGGACACAAGGGTCATCTAGTCCAACCCTCTACAATGCAGGAATCTTTTGCCCAGTATGGGGCTTGAACCCCCAATCCTAAGATTAAATCTCATGTTCTACCAAACTGAGCTATCCCAGGAGATATCACCAGGGAGTGTCAGGGGGAAAATAGTTTTACCGGGATTCTAACAAAAAAATCCAGACACCTGGATTAGTTGTCAAGACTGTAGGCTGGATTCGGGATGCTCAAGTCAAGGCATTCGACACTGAAGCTGGCCTACCTCACATGGTGGTTGCAAGAATAAAATAGAATACCACAATCAGCTCCTTGGAGGAAAGGGGGCTATGCAATGATACTAGTAATAGATAATTGATATTAAGCAGCTGCCTTTACTGTATTGTTTTTGGCACCTGCTATATTATAATAATAATAATAATAATAATAATAATAATAATAATAATAATAATAATAATAATAATAATAATATTGTTAAGCAAGCCTACCCAGACATGTGAATTTGACATGTAATTTTATTTTATATATGTTTATCTTTGAACCCGCTGGTTTCATTTTTTAAAAATATTCCACCCAACTTATCTTAACCGGTAATTTTAATGTATATATTTATGTAAACCAGGTAGGTTTTGATGAAGCAGTATATAAATCCTGTTATTAAATTAAATTAAAGCAATAGGAAAGCATGGATATGTTAGGAACTCAGAATGCAGTGGTGGCCAGGACACTGATTCAAAGGCCGCAGGTCCACTGGCTGAGGGGCTTGACTAGCTTTCTGGCTCTGAGCTGGATACTGGGGCCCACTGAACCAGAGAATGGTAGGCAGGAGACCACTGAACATCATGACTCCACAAATTAGGGTCTGCAGAGCCAAAGCCAAGGCCATGACAGACACCTTCCCTGAGCCTAAGGAACAAAGTGGTCCTGTTGCTATTCTGTCGGTCCAATGGTCAAGGGAGGACACAAGACCACATCCCTACTATGCATCAGAGAATCAGAGAATTGTAAAGTTGGAAGGGACCCCAAGGGTCCTCTAGTTCAACCCCCTGCAACACAGGAATCTCAGCTAAAGCATCCATGACAGATGGCCATCCATGCTGTGCTTAAAAACCTCCAAGGAAGGAGAGTCTACCACCTCCCAAGGGAAATGTTCATGCCTCCCTGCAAAGAATTCTAGGAACTCTAAAGGGGACACCACAGAGATCTAATTTCTAGAGTGGTTTAACAACAATCCCTTTTCCCAGAGAACTCTGGAAGCTGTAGCTCTGGCACATCGAGTCAATGCTCACCATCTGATCTTCTATGTACTCAATGTCTGCAGTGTTGTATCCGTCGCGTTGGCCATGCTGCAACACTTTGAACCTCCTCTTGCCAATACTGTCAACCACAGATCGGCCATCCGCAAAGAACTCCACATTTCTTATCTCCAGAATACAGCCATAATCTGCAAATCTGTTGGCCAGAAAGGACAGAGTAAAGAAACAAGAGTTACCGATACTCTTTTCTGGCTGCAGTTTCCACAAGTCAATGGTGAAGACATTCAGTGGTCTACTTCAGACTTGTTCAACTTGGTGTCCTTCCAGAAGTTTTAGGATTCTATTACCCACCCCCCAGCCAGATGGGGCTTGTGGTCCACAGAACCATAGAAAGCTGCCTAATCAGACAATTGATCCATCTCACTCAATATTGCGCCTACAGCAGGGGTTGGTAACCTCAGGCCCAGAGGCCAAATGTGGCTCTCCAAGCCTCTCTATTTGGCCCTCATGACTCTCTCCACACCACATGCCTCATTGGCCCAGCATTGCAGCCTCATTGAGTGTTGATACCTGTCAGGGCTCCTGACCAGGAGCAGGTCAGTGATAGCTCACACAGCATCAGTGTGAGCTATTAAAGGGGGAAAAACAGCTCAGGAGGCCAGGCCTAGTGAGCACAGCTGGTGGATTTTGCCCCTATAAGGGAGTGGCAAGGATTGAAGGTCCCTGCCTCAGTTCTCTAAGTCTCCTCCTCCTCCTGGGTCCTTCCAAGGAGCCTGAGACTTCCTCACCTTGTGTATCTCTGCTCTGCCCTCTTCATACCTCTGTGGGTACTGGGCAACCAAGATGGAGGGGAGCTGGTCGCAGCAGGAAATGGAGACCCCTTGGCTTCTTCTCTGCCTCTTGTCCCCCCTCCTCTCCAGTCTCCTCTTCTGCCTCTGATTCTGGACCGCTCTCTGCCCCAGCCTCTTCCTGCTCACTAAACCCTGTTGCATCTTCAGCTTCCGACACCTCCCCCCCCCACTCTGCCCCCTCTTCTCCCTCTGGCCACTCATCTTTGCCCCACCACCACAGGCTCTGAGCCTTCTTCCCTTGGGGGTTCCCCAGCTGGTTTCTCCCACCATTCCTTTTTGCCCAACCAGTCCATGACAATGCCTGGCCGAAATGTGCCCTTGAATTTTGATAACGCCTCTTGCTTCCCTGGGTGGAGGAAAGAGTGAATGTGTGTACAAACTACCTTGCTGTACAAAGAAAAAATGTTCACCTGTTGCTCCACCCACATTTTCCTCTGGCACCACCCACCACTGGAATTCAGTTCCTGCCGGGAAGGGAATGTGGCCCCCAGGCTCAAGAAGCTTATTCCCCCCCCTTGTCTACGCCAACTGGGAGGAGGTCCCCAGGCATTCAGAGAAGAGCCCCTCCCAGCCCTACCTGGAGATGCAGGGAAATTGTGCTCTACCACTGCGCTGTGACCCTTCCTTCCCCTCCCCCAAGTCCAAAACATCTGGAGGGACTCATGTTGGGCAAAGCTGGTTTAGTAGCACATAACAGCATCATGCTCTCTGTCACTCACCCTTTGACAGGGTCCCCAATGCACATCCCAAACTGCTTGGTGCCAGTTTCCATGCATCTGCGGATCATCAGTCGGTAGCATGGTTCAAAGATGTGCAGCGGGCAAGGGACGGTGGGGTAGGCCATTGTGCAGACGAAGATGGGAACGTTGTTATTCAAGCTGCAGGACAAACCTTTGGGTTAAGACATGCCACACTTGCTCACAATGCAAAACTTAAGAGAGGCAGGATGTGGAAGAGGGCCAAATATTAAACCGACAGAGAGGGCGGCGATCAACTCAGAATATTGTTTGTTTCTTCGTACCGTACTAGGAGAGCAAACCCGCAGTCCCTGGTTTTTTTGTTTCATTTTTGCTTAAAAAGCAAAGACATCACCTTGCCAACAAAGGTCCGTATAGTTAAAGCTATGGTTTTCCCAGTAGTAATGTACGGAAGTGAGAGCTGGACCATAAAGAAGGCTGATCGTCGAAGAATTGATGCTTTTGAATTATGGTGCTGGTGGAGACTCTTGAGAGTCCCATGGACTGCAAGAAGATCAAACCTATCCATTCTTAAAGAAATCAGCCCTGAGTGCTCACTAGAAGGACAGGTCCTGAAGTTGAGGCTCCAGTACTTTGGCCACCTCATGAGAAGAGAAGACTCCCTAGAAAAGACCCTGATGTTGGGTAAGATGGAGGGCACAAGGAGAAGGGGACGACAGAGGATGAGATGGTTGGACAGTGTTCTCGAAGCAACTGGCATGAGTTTGGCCAAACTGTGGGAGGCAGTGAAGGATAGGCGTGCCTGGCGTGCTCTGGTCCATGGGGTCACGAAGAGTCGGACACGACTGAACTGATGAACAACAACGACTAGTTTTTTAGCCGTATCATCTGCATTCATATGTGGTGTATATTGTGTTAGTTTTTCCTGGCGCTTCTGTCTTGGTTTCTAACATTCCTTTTATGCTGCAGCATCTGTTGCGTTGTGGGACTGTGGTTTTTTGATCAAGATACTGCAACGGAACACTAGTTTTTAAATGGTGAGAAAGAAGTGTATGCTAGGATGCCACTTCATATTTACTCACAAACAACTCCTACTATTTTCCAAGTTAAAAGGGTTGCAAGCTGATTTTCTCTCTCTCTGGAAACAATGAACACGGAATGGTACTAAACTTCCACTAGATTCCCAGGTGTGTGTGTGTGTGTTTTTTTATGTTGTGGGAAACATCATAGCCATATTCAGGCCACTCCATGCATTTAAAGCAGTATTATACTACCTTTAATGGACATGGCTCCCCCCAAAGGAATCTGGGACTTGTAGTTAAAGGGTGCTGAGAGTTGTTAGGCCGCGACCCCTATTCCCCTCACAGAGCTATAGTTTTCAGAGAAACTCTGGAAATTTTAGTTCTGTGAGGAAAATAGGGGGTCTCCTAACAACTCTCAGCACCCTTGACAAACTACACCTCCACGGATTCTTTGGGGGAAGCCATGTTTGCTTAAACCCAAGAACAGGGTCCTCTCAGAGAAAAACAGACTTCATTCTTAATGACTCTTTGCTCCTGGCCTGCGAGTGCTCCAATTGGAGAATAAAGGTAAAGGGACCCCTGACCATCAGGTCCAGTCATGTCCGACTCTGGGGTTGCGGCGCTCATCTCGCTCTATAGGCCAAGGGAGCCGGCGTTTGTCCACAGACAGCTTCCGGGTCATGTGGCCAGCATGACTAAGCCGCTTCTGGCGAACCAGAGCAGCGCACGGAAACACCGTTTACCTTCCCGCTGGAGCGGTCCCTATTTATCTACTTGCACTTTGATGTGCTTTCGAACTGCTAGGTGGGCAGGAGCTGGGACCAAGCAACGGGAGCTCACCCCGTGGCAGGGATTCGAACCGCCGACCTTCTGATCAGCATGCCCTAGACTCTGTGGTTTAACCCACAGCGCCACCTGGGTCCACAATTGGAGAATAGCCTTTACCAAAGGTGTCATGAGCTTTAAAGACACTCAAACTCAGGCCGAAAGGGAGAAACGTACTAAGAGGAAGGCATGCTTGACAAACCCTCACCATGATCAACTCCCGCCCGGAAACCTATGTCCCCACTGTGGAAGGATGTGTGGATCCAGAATTGGCCTAGTCCACAGTCACTTATGGACTCACTGTTAAGATTGTTCATGGAAGACAATCTTACTCAGCTACGAGTGATAGCCAAAGCTGCCCAAGGATGGTGGTGGGAAATGTTTTAACACCTCCCAGATTTTTTGGGGGGTGGGGGGAAGCCATGATTGCTTAAAGTGGCACCACAGTGTTTTAAATGTATGGTCTGCATGTAGCCTATCAGGTAAGGAAATGTAAAGAAAATGGAATGAATGTTGTCTGAATGCAGCCATACAGTAAAACCCAACCGTTGCAACCCCAGCCATCTTGATGCAGTGAAAATCAGGGATGCGTAGGTCCAGACTCCTGCACAACCCAACAATTTCCAACAGAGCAGGCTCTTCCCTGCTACCTAGCTAAAAAGAGTGGGCAAAGCTCCCCCGGGGGAGTTGGTGTGTCACATACAGTGTAATCAGTGAGTACATCAGCTGTGTGAAACCCACGCACAGCTGTACGCATTGCTGAACCTCTCCAGCAGCGCATGGAGGGTTATTCAAAACTAGCCCCCCAATCTCTTTTCCTTCCCCAAACACCTGTTTATGATCTCTTGGGCACAGAGGATTTCCATGTTCTTATCTTTTCAATGTACAGCTGCCAGGAGAATCAAGGTCGCAGCTTGTGATCCCTTATCTTGTGGCAGGTTGACTCATCATGTTCCTACCCTTTCCACCCAACTGAAGAGAGAAGGGGAGTTTGCAAATACAGACTTCTGCACAGAGATGTTGCAGGAGATAGGGTACCCAAGCCTGCTTGCTGTGAGAGTTCGGAGCAGTGCTTTTTTCTGCGGGGACGCAGATTTTGTGAATCTTTGTACTTTTGTCCATTTACTGTATTTATTTTTCCCGATTTGAACTATAAAATGGTGATTTTCTTGAATCAAAATGAGAGTACCTCTAAACATTTTTTAATAAAAAAAACAACAACCCACTGGTTCTGAGTATGCTAAAAGCTTATGTGAATCCCCTCTGGAATCAGAGAGAGATTCAAGAGAAGACTGATAGGCTTTAGAATTATTATTATTATTATTATTATTATTATTATCATTATTATTATTATTATTATTACCGGACCATCAGGCTGGGTTTCCTCAGCCACTCTGGGCGGCTCACAGCACATATCAGAACATACTAAAACATCAAACATTAAAAACGTCCCTAAAAAGGGCTGCCTTCAGATGTCTTCTAAAAGTCAGATAGTTGTTTATTTCCTTGACATCTGAAGGGAGGGTGTTCCACAGGGAGGGCGCCGCTACCAAAAACTTCCAATTTTGCCTTCATTCTCCTGCCACCATCTACCTGTTCCTGCCACTGCTTGCTCTGCCCCATCCAGCATGGCAGAGATTAGGCACTGCCATCAGTGCTACAAAGTCTCGTGCGATTTTGGGAGAAATCCTGCCCCAAATGGACGCAATCTTGCCCAAAATCAGCACAGATAGAGTTGGCACTTTGCCTGTGGGTGTGCTTCCCTGGGGGGGGGGGGGCCTCCTGCCACCTGAAGTAGCAGGCTCACCTTGCCTAATGGGTGAGCTGGTTCTGAAGGAGGCAACAGTCAGAAAATTATCCTAAGCCTTCGCCTTCAGGTGAATAAGTTTTATTGCTTTGCTGGACTTTGCTCACATAAACCCCAACAACACCTTGGGCACAAAGGAATTCTACCCCAGCTGACAGGATAATTCAGAAACAAAACTTTTGGGTCAAACCTTAAGTCATAAACACTTACGGTTGTAGCCACTCAAGAGCAGACCTATTGAAATTAACGGACATGGGCCTATTAATTTCAGTGGGTTTACTGAAGCAAGAATTAGCTAGCTATAACCCTTACCCATGAATCTATTTTAAAATGATTATACAGAACCATTGCAAACATTTGTTACATAAAACCATTTTTTGGTAGGTGGATAGCTGAGTGTATTTGAGGTAAGGATCTGATTCCCTCCCCCACAATGCACTGGGTCAGTTCTGCTTCAACAGAATAACTTTCTGACATCTTTCATAATAACTCTTCACTCCGGGAGGGTTAAATATCGGGAAGGGAGGTGGAAGAGGGGAAATCCACTTGGAGGGGACTGGGGAAAAGACATATGACATACTTGGAAAGTTCAGCAATTTCCTCTTCGTGAAGCTTCCTTCGTTCTATGAGTTCCTCAGGAAGGTACTTTGCAATTAAGTCTTCCATCAGCACTGTCTTACAGTGTTTCCTCGTTGCCAAACACTGCAACAGAAAACAGGCTTGGTTTAGAAATGTTCAGGGTTCTGTTAAAAAACTTCACCTTCACCTGATTTTATTTTTTTTGTCCTCTAGCTAACAGACTGCTGACAAACCTTTAGTGAGACACCCTGAGTGCCTCTGAAGCTGCCTGCCTTGCAAGGTCATTGGGAAGCTACCCCTGTGTATGCTACCTGGAGCCCTTTCAAGGGTGTACGGAATAAAATGTGACAAGCAAATAATAGTGCCATTGACATGTCTGAATCAATAGGTTCTGGGGCAGAAGCCCAATATGCTAAATTCTACTAGTGGGGGGGTGGAGTTGTGTGATTCCGGGTGGGCGGAGTTAAGTATACGAAAGTTTGCAAAGAAACCATGCCCACCGACCAAGCCCACCTGACATCAAGTGAGGGCAGGCAAAGATGGGGCTGGGCCAAAGGCAGGTGTGTGTGTGGTGGTGGTGGTGGTTGGGGTTCCACACAGTGCTTTGCATGTCCTGAACATGGTAAGGGTTTTTATACCTAGCAGGGAACCTAAAACATACAAAATGTTAAATGCTAAATGGACTGAAATGTTAAAATGGATTAAAATTCACACCAGTATTTCTAAGCATCGGGGTAGACTTGTATAAACATGAATGTCCAGGAGGATACCATGGTCAACGGTATCAAATGCCAACAAAGGATCAAGCAGCAGGAGCAAGGTCACACACCCTCTCTGTCCTGCTCTCTGCAAAGGTCATCCATCAGGCCGACCAAGGCCTACTCAGTTCTGTGTCCAGGCCTGAACCCAGATTGGATGGATCCAAATCATCCATGTCCTCAAATAATGTCTGCAGCTGCCTCACGGCAGACTTCTCCACCACCTTCCCCCAAAATGGGGTATTGGCAGCTGGTCGATAGCTGTTCCAATCCCTAGGGTCCAGAGCCAGTTTCTTTAGAAGCAGCAGGGACCACCCCCTCATGCAGTGAAGCATTAACCACTGGACCCAACCAGTTAGCCTCCCTCTGCTGTATTTAATAAGCCAAGAGGGGCAGGAGTTGAGGGGGCATGAGCAGAAAGCCTAACAAGGGCTATGGCAAAAGGAGCATTTCAATACGGGAACTCAGGAAGCTGCCTGTTCCAGAGGGAAATTCCTAGCCCTACATGGAGATGGAGGGATTTGAACCTGGGATCTCCTGCATGGAAACCAGTTGTTCTGCCCATTGCAATAGAGTCCTTCCAGTTTCATGACTCATTTCAGTCCCTAACCCACCCCAGGTGCATGCCAGTATTTACGGTAGAGAAACACCAATGACAAGACACAAGCAACACAGGCTCTCACCTCCGAGAGACCCTCTTTGCACAGGGGGCATTTTGGGTTGTGATCCAAACATCTTTCAAGGCATTTCAGGCAGAAGGTATGTCCACAAGGGGTGGTGACAGGTTCGTAGAAGAGCCTAGTACGGAAAAATCAGGAGAGGAAAGAAAAGCAATACTATCTTATAGCAGGAATAATGGACGGCATGGGAATCCACAGCAGTTGACACCTACGAGCAATCAATGTGGCAAGGGTGAAGTTCCAAATATCCCAAGGACCAAAAAACATCAAGAGTGTTACAAGCAGAACAGTAACAGAATGTTGCTGTGTGAGGTCTTCCTATCCGGAGTTTCAGCCAGCCAGCCTTGCCCTTTTGGAGGATACTCCATTCCATACCCCACTCAGTTTCCTCAGTTTTATTACAGGTGGGTAGCCGTGTTGGTCTGCCATAGTCGAAACAAAATAGAAAATTCTTTCCAGTAGCACCTTAGAGACCAACTGAGTTTGTTCTTAGAGACCAACTGAGTTTGTTCTTAGAGACCAACTGAGTTTGTTCTTAGAGACCAACTGAGTTTGTTCTCATTTTTATTGTCTAAGTCAGTCAGAATGCCTTGATCATTTAGCATACTCAGTCCTCATTGGGCTGACTGAGGTGTCCCTTTCTTAATTTTTTATTTCTTACCAAATCCTGGGATTTCCCTGAACCTACTGATGTCCCTTTGTTTGTGTTATATAGTCAAGAGTCACATATTGACTATATAAGGATCCATAGAGAGTATGAGTTCCTTTAATAGTGGAGAAGATTATCTGTATAGGGTTTCCTTGGCACGTGTGTGCATATGTGTAACTATGAAATCATATAAGAGGAAATCTATTTTATGTGTCTAGGGCCCCACACGTACTATACAGTTAAAAGCAGTATCATGGAGATCCCTGGGAATAGTAGTTTGTAAAGGATGCTGAGAGTTGCTGGGAGGCCTCTATTCCCTTCACAGAGCTACAGTTCCCAGAGTGGTTTAACAACCAATCCTTCTTCCCAGGGAACTGTGAAAACTGTAGCTCTGAGAGGGAAATAGGAGCCTCCTAACTACTCTCAGCAACTTTTACAAACTACAGGTCTCAGGATGCTTTGTTATAGATTGGGGGCCTGAAATGTTAATACGGTGGTGGTGATGGCTTAAAGTTTTAATATTTGGGGTGGGCTTGGAAGTCCTCTCCTCCAGCAACCTGTCTGTTTCAGCAAAGCAGCCAACATTATTCTATTAGCTCACCTGGAACAAGGCTGAGGATTCAAGCACCTGAGTTCAAAGCACTTCAAGGTACGAGTCTGAATGTGTTTTATGGAGAAGGATCAGGGGAGAGGATTAAAAAGCAGCCTAGAAGAAACTCTGTCCAATTACCCAGGTGCGCTGCAGGAGTTTATGCAGGTTTCTTGGTCTGTCCCTGACTCACACCCTGGATGTAGGTCAGTTACATTACTTAGTTGGGCGGGCAAACTGGGTTAATAACAGCTTGGGTCTGTTGGAGATGAGATCACTGGGTTACTGGTTCATGGAAAGACAGTATGCAGATTTCGTTGAATTACCTTATGGGCAATTATGACAAATTATCAATGCTCTACAAGTTAAAGTATAAATGCTCAGGCCCATGCCAAATCAGTTGCATGGATTTCCAGCAATTCAGGCAACCTATCACCTGCCTAGCAACCTGAACAACTGTTTCTAAGTGTTCATGCTTACATTCCTTTTCATTCATTCATCTCCTGAAGAACTTGAATTCCACCCTCCAGCTTTCAGGGTTATGTTGGCACCACCATCAACCATAATTAGCACTAAGCAGGTTCCTGAATTGGTTTCAAATGGGTTTCTATTCCTGGGTAACACTGCACCTTGATTTGCATCTGTCACAAAGGACAGGTCTCCTGCTTCCACCTATTTCCTGCCAGTGCTATTCAAATGCAAAAGGCTACTTGGGTTTCCCATATGGGAGGTGTGACATACCTGACAAACTGACTGTTGCTGTCACTGGTCAGAAAGAGCCAAGGGTTGCTCTCTCCAAGGAGAGGAGAGAAAACCTTTAAAAGCTGAGCTGCCCTTGCAGCTATGGTCCCTCTCACCATCAGGGCTCCAGCCTGGATCTGACCATCCTTGCTGCCTACTTGTAAGTAGACCAAAAATACTGTCCTGTGGCGAATAGGCTAGGATTAGTCCAGCTATACAGCCAAAGCATTTTGATTTATTTTGCATTCTGTTTGACCTGTTGCCTGCTTTCCCCCACCATTTATTTCTTATTTCTTTTTTTAAAATAATTTTTAAATAATTATTTTTAAAAATTGGTTTAAAAAATTATGTATATTTCTTTTTTCAAGACTCATTTATTTCTGATAAAGTTTCATAATCCTTCTGCTGATATGTGTGTGGTTGCCAGTTTCTGGGCTTTAGGAAATTGAGGGGCCCCTGCTCCTGCCAACCTAGCAGTTCAGAAGCACAAAGTGCAAGTAGATCAATAGGTACCGCTCCGGCGGGAAGGTAAACTGCATTTCCATGTGCTGCTCTGGTTTGCCAGAAGCAGCTTTGTCATGCTGGCCACATGACCTGGAAGCTGTATGCTGGCTCCCTCGGCCAGTAAAGCGAGATGAGTGCCGCAACCCTAGAGTCGCAACCTGCAACTGGACCTAATGGTCAGGGGTCCTTTACCTTTTACCAGGGAAATGAGCAAGCTGCTTTGATCTCAGGAAACCAGTTCTGCTTTCCCCAAACAAGTAGTGCATTGGTTAGGCTGATGAGTGGAAGGTCCACTGGCTTGGACCCTTTTAAAGAAGTACAGGCAACCCCCCACTTACATGGGGGTTACATTCTGGACTCCGGAGTGCCTAAGTGAAATTGTGTAAAGTAGGGAGCACCCTCTAAAAAGCCTCTAAAAGCCTATTTCCCCCTGCTCTCCAGCTCTCTCTCCCCCAATCTCTTTCCAATCCACACCAAAATATCTGGGGACAGCTGGAGGGCAGTGGGAAAGCAGCAGCTGCTGCTGTGCAACCCTGCACATCAGCTGTTAGGCAGGGAGGCTGAGCAGCCTAAACAGAGCCCTGCTGTGTCTCTGGTCTCTTTAGGGTTTCCTCCACCCTCCTCTGCAGACTCTGGGGAGCGTCTCCTCATGAGCCATGAGGAACCTCTGGCCCTCCAGAAGTTGCTGAATGCCAGCTCCCATCAGCCCCAGCAAGCATGGAGAAGGACTAGGGATGATGGGAGTTGTGGTCAATCAACATCTACAGACTGAAAAGTTCCCTGCACCTATTTTAGACAAGAAGATAGTAATGGTTACCTCATGCACAACGAACACTCCATATCTGATGGTTCCACAAATTGAAACAGAACACTCTTCCCAGCACCGGATCCTTTCCCCTCACTTGCATCTGTTAAAAATGGGAGTGGGGGGTGGGACAAAGAAGGGGGGAAACCAAACACACGCATTACAGAACTGCAAGGAGCATATATTGGAGTTAAATGTGTGCACTTGGCCACAGATGTGTAAACACCAAACGATTGAAATTGGTGACTTAACAATTGTCTCCCCCACAAGAACCTACCATTTGCACCTCACAGTTTTGGGCATCACAATCGTGTCTGCAAGTTCAAAGGTCTTAACATTTGTAAGTGCTTAATTCAAATGTTTGATAGCTTAGAGAAAAGTGTTGTTACTCACCCCACACCATTGTGTTTAGGGGGGGGCATTTAATGTGTTTATGGGGGTACTTTATGCAGAACATACAGTGGTAGAATTCCAGATGGTGCCACTTCAGAGAGCAGGGGTTTGTTTGTATTTTAGAATCCTCCAGCCCCATGGCAAAAATAAAAAATTAATTAATAATGAACAAGACTTCCCTACATGTAGTTTCTCTCGCTTTCTGATGGGCTAATTATTCACACATAGAGGGTGGTGTTTTTCCCCCATGCAAGGATATAGTGAACCCTGGCATATGCAATGTGAAGTGGTACAATCTACCACCTCTTTCTGCACATCATGTAGCCTGGCTACAAGTAACATTTCCAAAAAGGTACATATACAGATTTCATAACTGAATTTAAATCTAGGCTCTTCCTTCTATTTGAAGATATCCTGATTTATATCTATCAAATGCTAATCGTACTTAGAGTAGACCTACTGAAAGTAATGAACATGACTAATGCAGGTCCATTAATTTCTTTTTTTTAAATAAGATTTTATTGATACATCAGAACAACAACAACAAAACAGAAAAAAACACAAATGTTTTGTTTTATACATTCTAGCTATTTTTGAAGGTGTTAGATACTACCTATAGAACATCTTGATTTGATTTTCCCTTAATGCCTTGCAAGTAAAACTTTGTTGGATACAACCACCCTGTTTGAAAGGCACTCTAGTCCCACTGGCGGAGGAAGAGGAATGCGGGGGGGGGAGCACCCCGCACCCAGCAGTGCGATCCCAGTAGGGTGCCATCACGGCTCCCCCCCTGCCCACGCTGGACGCCCTGTTCCTGCAGGTGGGGTGCCCCGCCCCCAGCACGCACGCCCCGCCCCTGCAGGTGGCGCACCACACCCCTAGGACGAGCGCCAGCCCCATCCCGCCTGCTCTCTGCCCCCCCCCCCCCGGTGCCAGAGCATGAAGCTCCGCCACTGGCTGGTCCAAGCCCAATTTAAATAAATAAACTTCAGAAGGGATGAGGGTCTGGAAATGGCATATCAGCAGACTGAATAGGTATTCAGGTGTCCTTGAGAGTCTTCCCACACTATGGTGAGGTGTACTGTATTGCTATTTAAATTAAAGTAACATTTTAAAAATGCATCCAGCCATATAAATTAGAAAGTGCAAACTTCTCAAAAATTATAAGCCACCCTCTTTTTTTGGCATTGCCACTTTACTTCAGTGCTAAAATAGATTCTTTTTTTATTTTTTAAAGAAAGCTTACCCCTTTTCATAATTTTCCTAGGTGGGTCAGTGTTTGGGGCCTTATCAGAGTAGTGTTTTCTCTTTAGAAGATGGCACTTCTCAGATATAAGGATGGCTGTCTCAGTCGCTGAAGAGGCGTGCCTTCTCTTGACCAAGCTTCCTTTCATGCTCCCTGCCACTGGGGTGGACTTTTCCAAGCCACTGTGGTCAGCTGCTTTCTGACCCTCATGGAGAGCAAAGTGCATTTCCTTGTCCATATTTGCCTGTGCAAAGAAAAAGGTTATTCATTAGAACTACTGATCTCCAGCAATGATGTTCTTCACAAGACCTTCACAGGTGTCCTCAAAAAGCACACCTGCACATAGCATGGAACACCTCTATTAACAATCTTTTTACCTTGCATCCTTGACAAACTACAGTTCTTAGGATTCTTTGGGAGAAGCTGTGACTGGTTAAAGCAGTATGATACTGATTTAAATGTAGAATGCAGATGAGACCCAAGAAATAACAAAGAACAGGGTTCTATCAGAGAAGAGAGCAGGCTTCATTGGACTCCCTGCTCACCACGGGCAGCAGGAAGATATTTTAACCCCCATTCTCATGGTGTTTCTCCCATATAGTGGTTTTTAAAATTTTCTTCCTGATTGCATGTTTCCCAGAGAAATTATCACCATGTATTGGGCAGCTGATAAACAAATAGTAGTTTGGAAATATTGAAAGGAAAATGAAAAGGTCAATAAACAAAATAAATCTGCTTCAGGGTGGTATCATTTCAGCCTTACAAGTGAAGGCTCACTTTATTCCCCCCTCCCCCTCCCAAACATACCCTGCATGTAGAAAAGTAAGATGTCAGGGAGAAGGTTTCAAACTTTGCTTTCTGCCCAACAAGCTGGTTCGCAATATGCAGTATTATGTTAATAAAATAATTTAAAAATATCATTAGTAGTTGTAGTAGTATGAAATGGTATGGCTTTGAAAAAGATTGACTACTTCATTCACCTGATTTGTGAAAATTGAGGCTACTTCTTATGGGAGTTAATAACATTCAAAATAGAGAATAAGCTATTGTTGAGGTTAAGCCAGGCTTCCTCAAACTCGGCCCTCCAGATGTTTTTGGCCTACAACTCCCATGATCCCTAGCTAGCAGGACCAGTGGTCAGGGATAATGGGAATTGTAGTCTCAAAACATCTGGAGGGCTGAGTTTGAGGAAGCCTGGGTTAAGCTTTAAAAGGCCAGGTTACCAGAGCCAGTCAAGATTTAACCTTGGCAGTCTTAAGCCAAGGTTGGCCATTGGGACAAACTATTATCTGAGCTTCATGGGGCCTTCCAGGCAGGGTACAACATAATGATGCATCTCATCATTATGTTGTACCCTGCCTGGAAGGCCCCATGAAGCTCAGATAAAGAGGCAGGGTACAACATAATGATGCATCTCACTTCCGGCGAGGACGCCATCGCGGGCGGTCGTGGGTCGCTTCGGCAGTGAAGCGACTCAGGCTGGCCCGGGGGTAGGAGCTCCGCTACCGCAAAGCGGGGCTCCGTCAAACCGCAGGTCCAGCGTCCCGCGGCATGGGCTCTCCAACGAGCCCGCTATGGCTCCGAACCCTTCTCCCGTTCCCCCTGTAAAGGGGGAGTGGGGGTGAAGGGACCACGGAGCCGGGCTGTGGAGGCATGCCCCAACCGGACCGGCGAAGCGGCGGCCGCCGCTCACGATGAGCGAGATCGTTCTACCTGTCAGAAGGAAAACAGAAGAAGCCCGTTGGCCGTGAGTACGTTAACAATTGGACTTATTTTTGACATTTGGCGCTCCGGGAGCTACGATGGAAAGGAAGCCCGTTTTTTCCCCTTTGGTGGAGAGAAAGTAACTGCTTTGATGGCGACTGCTGTTGCAGTGGTGGATACAATGTTTCGAATTTGACAAGTGAGACTGGTTAGACCCCTTTTGGGGGACCTAAGTTGGTGGAAATATTTCTTCTTGAAGTGGATAGAATGTAATCTTTTCGCCCTGACTCCAGGGAAAATGGCTGCGGAGACTTGTGTCTGAGATGGAAAAATACTGTGACTAAGATGGAAAAATACTGAAACCTGATACCCTATGCCCACTTCTACCATGTTGGGTTTCGTTTTCAAGCTGGTTTTAGACTCTGGACTGACTCACGATCAAAGGATTATTTTTTTGAACTTAGAATTGCTGAACCAGAAATTAACTTTGCTGAATCAGGATGACAATTTATATCCCACAGGAAAGACTATTCAGAACATTGTTAAAATGGAAGAAAACCTTGGCAGGGAGCTTAAGGGAATTATTGAAGTACGAAGTACAATGCTTTTGCAACTCCGAGAAGATGAAAAATCCTGCTGGGGTGAGAGACCCAGGATTAGAAGACAATTTATATCCAATTTCTGGGGTGAGAGCCCAGGAATGATGGGGAAAAGATTTATATATCTACAATTAGAAGATGAACGGAATTTTGAAGCAGAGATGCTGGAAGGTGATTTGTGTACCCTGATGCTCCCTGCAAGGACTGTTATAGACTGTGTCTGGAACTGTGGACTTATAAGAAAAGAGGACATTCTGAAAAATGGTCTTGGTGTAAGATGGAGAAATGTCTGGGGGGAGACCCTGAGATGGCGAAAGAAAATGGTTAGAAAAGGGATAGGGTGAAATACATTAAGGAAAAAATTAGGATGGTTTATTATGGTACCCTGAAGCCGGTGTGTTAAGATTTTAAGTTTTTGAACTAGAGAAGAGATATTTGAATTTCTTTATTAGCAGCAGTCTAAGTGAAAGAAGATGTATGATTTGATACAAGAAGTAATATGTTGTGTTATGTAGTTATATTATTAATTATTATGAAGTTATATTTGGAATGGATTTGTTTCAAGTTAAGAAGTGATAGATTATTTTGGAGTAAAAACTAGATTTTAAGAAGTATGTTTAGTTTTGATTTTTGAATGATTTAATTTAGAGATGAGAAGTTATTAAAGTAAAATTAGAATTGGAACCAAAGGAGAGAAAATGGGGGAAGTCACCTAGTATTGATTCGAACAAGAAAAGTTTTTTTTTTGTGTAAACAAGAAAAAGAATTATTGGTGTGATCTGTATTTGTTTTTATTATGGTTTGATTGTTGGGTTTGTGTTTGGGTTTGTGTTGGTGTATGTGTTATGTTGTTCTTTGTTTTGTAAAAACCAATAAATTCTTTTTTAAAACAACAACAACATAATGATGCATCTCCTTCCATCTCATGCTTCCACATAAAAATCTGGAGTTTGTATGTGACTAACTTATAATAGACTTTAAGTTAGTCCTGTGTATAAATGGTCCCTATGTTAGTCAGGCCCATTAACTTCAATGGGTCTGCTGGAAGTAGGACTTGTATTGGTGGGATAGCTCAGTTGACAGAGCATGAGACTCTTAATCTAATGGTTGTGGGTTCAAGCCTCACGTTGGGTGAAAGATTCCTGCATTGCACAGGGTTGGACAATATGACCCTCATGGTCCCTTCCAACTCTACAATTCTGTGATTCTAGGTGGGACTCAAAACAAAATGGTGCCATGCATATGTTCCTGCTCAGAGTTCCTGCCAGCCAGTCACACCCTTTCCCAGGACAATCCATTCCAATCTATTCTCCTCTCTGCAGTTTTCCATCTAACCCACCCACCTGATCACTTTTCCAGGTCCATTTAGCATGCTCAGCCTTCACTAAGATGCATTTTGGGAGTCTCTCATCCACCTATGGTTTTTTTGTACTTCAGCAAACATTGCAATTCCCCCAAGCTTGTCCACATTGCCCTCTTTGACATTTGGACTGTGCAAGGATCTGCATTTGGAGAATGAGTTTGCTATGTAGGATGCTTTGGCAATGATGCTGTGTTTTAGGAACCCCTTCCCTGCACCATGATGAAAGAGCAACTCTGTCCCAAAGCTACCTTGGCCGGTTTCGGTGATGGCCACCAGAGACAAAGCTGGTCTAATACATTTTGGCAACCGAAGCAGACCCCAAAATGGCATCCTCTGCCTTCCAGGTAAGAAGGCATCAGCAAAGACCTACAGGACGGCCTTGGTCCTGTATACCTGAAGGAGCGTCTCCACCCCCATTGTTCAGCCCGGACACAGATCCAGCGCTGAGGGCCTTCTGGAGGTTCCCTCACTGCGAGAAGCAAAGTTACAGGGAACCAGGCAGAGGGCCTTCTCGGTGGTGGTGCCCACCCTGTGGAACTCCCTCCCTTCAGATGTCAAAGAGATAGACAACTACCAGACATTTAGAGGACATCTGAAGGCAGCCCTGTTTAGGGAAGATTTTAATGTGTGATATTTTAATGTACTTATATACTCGAGTATAAGCCTAGTTTTTCAGCACATTTTTTGTGCCGAAAAAGCTGCCCTCGGCTTATACTCGAGTGAGGTGGGCGGTGGGGGCAGCGAGAAAGAAGCCCTTTCTCTCCACTCATGCCGCCACCCACTCTCCCCAGTCAACCATTCCTTAAGAAGCGTACAAGAACGGCGGTTCTTTACTCTCCCCAGGCAGCTTGTTCCATTCCTGAACTGCTCACATAAATGCAAACTTGGCAAAGGAGGAAGAGGAAGGAGCAGCCCAAAGGGCTGCTTTTGGGCTGGTCGTTCCTCCTCCTCCTCCACAGCGGCAAAGGTGAACCGGCTTATACTTGAGTCAATAAGCTTTCCCAGGTTTTGTAGGAAAATTAGGTGCCTCGGTTTATATTCGGGTCGGCTTATACTCGGGTATATACGGTATTTGATTTTTGTTGGAAGCAACCCAGAGTGGCTGGGGAAATCCAGCCAGATGGGCGGGGTACAAATAATAAATGTTGTTGTTGTTGTTGTTGTTGTTGTTGTTGTTGTTGTTGTTGTTGTTGTTGTTATCAGGAACAAGGTGGGGGAGAAAGATTGACATTGGGAACTGCTGCCCTGGTAAATGCTGCTGCCTGAGGAAGTCACCTCACTTTGCCTCATGAGTGGGCCAGCCCTGATCAGAGGTGACTACCAGAGAATGGTGATGAGGTAGGGGTCCTTTTGTTTCCAAGGAACAGTACTCACCGCTGTAAGGGAGAGTATAAATTAAACTGCCTCTCAACTCAAGCCCTAAAATGCAATTCAGTGCTTCAAAACAATCAAATCACCCTGCAGAAAAAGCTACACATCCCCCAAAATCAGGCATAAGGTTGCAGAGCCATCCCTAATTCTAAACAGAACTTCTGCAACATCTTGCCTGTACAGCATCTTGCTCTCAATTTGTCGTGAGACAACTGAAGCAGGCAGGGTGAGCAACAAATGACTTCAATAGAAAAACAACCCTGCTGCAAAAGTACCAGGGGCAGACTTGGGTAATCTTTTGTAACAGATTGTGCGTGGCCAAAATTTAGCATCCCCAAATGGATCTTCTCAATTATGGATCTTCTTAATTTTGCACCCTCTCGGTGCCCTTTGGGGTGGGTGGGTGGGTGGGACTGGCAGCACAGCACTAAACCCGGTGCTGTAAGTACAGGTAAAGCAGTAAATACACTAAGCAGTAAAAAAGTTTAAGGGTTGCATTCCCTGACAGGGCCACAGCCAGGTGGAGCAATGACTGTAAAGTTTGTTGTTGTTGTTGTTGTTCAGTCGTTCAGTCGTGTCCGACTCTTCGTGACCCCATGGACCAGAGCACGCCAGGCACGCCTATCCTTCACTGCCTCCCGCAGTTTGGCCAAACTCATGTTAGTAGCTTATGTAAAGTTTACCTTTATACAATAGGCTAGCTTCTATACCCACCCACTCACGCCTCTCTCTGTCCTCCATCCAGACAAGCAAGAGGCATAATCAGAGTTCAACAACAATGTTCCAGCCAGGCAAAAACACTCAAGGAAGGTTTGAAGCAGGGCTGCCCAGTGGGCAGAGTACCAAGGGCCAGACAGAGTAGGCAAATACAATGGCTGTTCTATCTCGCCAGCCCAAAGACACAAGATCAGTTCTTTGCAGCCCAATAAATCCATACAAAGCCTGTTCTGAAATCATAGATAATACTTTCTGGTCAAGGTATTGAAAGGAGAACATCCATCCATCTATCTATCTATCTATCTATCTATCTATCTATCTATTGCACACATGTCCAGCTTGGACATTTCCCAGAAGCACCTGGCTGTGGGGGGACTTGGGTACTATGGCACCCTCATTCATCTTGCTGCCTTCCCAAAGGCAGGTAAGGAACCCCCTCCCCTTAGGAAGGAGGCACAAGGATTTTGACAGGGTCCTAGAGCCCTCCCTCCTCCTTACAAAGCTGGGAAAGCACAAACCAGGCTTTGGGAAGGAGGCGGGAGGTCTCTAGGACCATTTGGGTCTGATCTATCAGCCAGACTCTTCTTAAGTTTTAAAAAATGAGACCCAGTCTAATGAGTCTCTTCAACCCCAACCTTTCTGCCAAGGTTTTCCCTAATGACTGGCTGCAATTCTCAAATGAGCGTCAGAGAACCCCCATGTGCCTTGCTAATAAAATCTCAGGGTGGTCAGCGGCATGCACTCATGCACCAGGCCAATGACCCTACCCACTCCCCCCAGCAGCAAACTGCACCCCCACCTCCCCTCCCCCACCAAATATTAACATACAAGGACAGTACCACAGGCAAGTGTTACCTTGAGCAAACTTTGTAGGCTGTGGCTGGTGCCTTCAGATCCCACTGAATTTAAAAGGTTCCCTTTTAATCTAGAGTGACGGGACAACAGCTGCAGGATATCAGGCAAGTGTTCCTGAGCATCCCCCGGGACACGCGAAATTAAATTAAGTAGAAGCTGTGATATAAAACAAACAAACACACACACACACACACACTTCACTACTTAATTTGCACACATAAAGTCTTGCATTCAGTTCCTGGCATATCCACTTCAGAGGACTAGATCACATCCACACTATAAATTTAAAACACATTTGATTTAACGCACATTTAAAGCACATGACTTGCCCTAAAGAATCTAGGTGACTGTAGTTTCCCCCTCAGAGGGCTACGATTCTCAGCATCCTTAACAAACCGCAGTTCCTATAATTCTTGAGCATGAAATGTGCTTTAAATGTATGAAGCGGATGTGACAGCAGGTGATGGGAAAGCTCTACAGGGGCTCCAGAGAGCCATTGTCAGTCATGGCCGTCAATACTAGGCTATCTGGGCCAAGGATCTTATTTAGTGTAAGGAGAGAAGTGCTCTTTAAGCTTCCCTGCGGAACAGTTAAAGCTATGAAAAGCAAATACACAAAAGGCTGCTGCAATGCAAACTCATCTTGTCAATGCCAACAGGTTGATAGTCATACATTTCCTGTTTAATAGACAGACTCCTAACAAAACAAAACAATTTTCAGTCATCTGGGTTTGACCACAGGGCAGGGCAGATTTGACTTGTGTTCTACCCACACCATTAAAAATGTAAACACCTGCATCCTACCTGTCTTTCAAAGGGAAGAGGTGAGCATACCTGGGGTTATCCTACTTTTATCTACACAACCACATTGTGGGGTGAGTTAAGCTAGACCACATTCCCTTCTCTTGGACAAGCATTAGAACATAGTTCAAAGCTACACAAAGTGGGCAGGAATCTAAACCCAAGGTTCAACAGGATGGGCCAAGCCTGTGCATCCCATCTCTGAATGAAATCCCACAGAGGTAAGCATCAAGCTTAATCCTCTGCACCAAAGCAAGATTTGCTGTGTGCTTTTACATTCCAAAACGGGATCATCATACATTCAGAGCGAGAGAGCGCCAACAGATTCACAAAGATGTGAAAACCACTGGTTAAGTGCCAGCGTCAAGAGAATGCTGATTCATCTGAAAACTATTAACTGCAAGCTATCTCAGCATAAAAATAAAATCAGAGGCTGGAAAATTCTGCTGCTTTATTTCATGGGCTCCTAAAAAAATCCAATGCTTGCTTCTGTTGCCTTTTTGGCGCCTACCAGAAGCCATCCCCTCTTTCAACAAGACTTTTAAGTAGGGAGTTTTCAAAGTTTGCACCTGTAATGGAATTCTTTTAAATATATTTTATTGCATGTGCATTTGCTGCCCTGGGCTCCTTTGGATAATCACTAGCCCCTTTCCTCTCCAATCAAAAGGATCAGGTAGCAACAGGAAGATTCCTTTGCCCAAAGAGCAGCTGCCAGTCTGCATGGACAACATTGGGCTAGATCAAGGTTTCCCAAACTTGGATTTCCAGCTGTTTTTGGACTACAACCCCCATCATCCCTAGCTAGCAAGACCACTGGTCAGGGGTGGCTAGCAAGACCAGTGGTCAGGGATTATGGGAATTGTAGTCCAAAAACAACAGCTGGAGACCCAAGTTTGGGAAACACTGGGCTAAACAGACAAATACTCTGATCTGGTATGAGGTTGCTCCCTATGTTTTTGTTTCTTAGAGGCAATTCCTTTTTTTCTGCCCTCTAACTCAGGGATAGGGAGCCCAGCATCCTCCAGAGATTGTAAGGACTAAGGGTGATGCAACAATCGCTGAGACTGCTAGAGCACCGGTGGCAGAAAACTCACTCTGAATCGGACCGGACATGAGTTAGAGCTCAACGTCGAGCCTACCAAGTGCCAATGGCGATGGCAAAGAAGACTTTCTTCACCGCCTCTATTGCATCTGCAGAAAATAGTAGCGGGAGACTCTTTTAGGCGGTTCACAATTTAACGGAACCACCTTTACCATCTGGGCCTTGTAAAGACCCCAAGATCTCCTGCAATGATTTTGCAAAGATTTTTTTGCAGATAAAGTTGCTCAGATTCAGAAGGAGGTAGACACCACTGTGGGAGCAGGGCCAGGGCGGGAGAGTGCTGGAGCTCTGTCTAGTCAAGTTGCATGGAATCAATTTCAATCCGTTACCCCTGGGGATGTGGACAGGCTGCTTGGATGTGTGAAACCAACCACCTGTCTCCTTGATCCTTGCCCATCCTGCCTAAAAAAAGCAAGCCGGGAAGGGCTGGGCGATGGGCTTCACGGGGTGGTGAATGCTTCCCTCTGTGAGGGAGCGTTCCCAGACCCACTGAAAGAAGCGGTCTTTAAACCGCTTCTTAAAAATAACATCTTTAGACCTGGCCAATATGGCCAACTATTGCCCAGTCTCAAATCTTCCATTCTTGGGCAAGGTTTGTTGAGTGAGTGGTTGCTGAACAACTCCAGGCATGCCTGGAAGAAGTGGACCATTTGGATCCCTTCCAGTCGGGATTCAGGCCTCATCATGGGGCTGAAACTGCCTTGGTTGCACTGGTCGATGATCTCCAGCAGGCTAGGGGAAAAGGTGAGAGCTGTTTCCTAGTTCTGCTGGATCTCCCAGCGGCTTTTGATACAATTGATCATAACATCCTTCTGGACCATTTAGAGGAGCTGGGAACTGGGGGCACTGTGTTGTTGTTGTTGTTGTTGTTGTTGTTGTTGTTATTACAACTTCCATCAACCTTGACCACTAGCCAAGCTAGAGTCCAGCAACTTCTGGAGGGCCATTTCTCCCCTACCCCTTGTTTTGCATTCTCATCTCATGAGACTAAGAAGCTAACACCAACCAGTGGCGTCAATATTGCATTGCATGGGCCCAGTGCAACTTGCCACAACTCTCCCAACTTGAATTGCACAGTGGAAGCCTCATGTACACTGTGTGATGTGACCAAGTCACAGGGCAGTATGGGTTTCTCTTGGCTGAGATGTCTCCCAACTCCTTTTCCCTATATTCCTGAAAACAGCATTTGTGAAACCCAGAGGCAATATTCTGAATTGATCAAGGGCTAGAGGGCCAGAAACTTATTTGCTTCCATGTTACCTAAAACCCAAGACAAAGGGCTCTTTAACCTCCTCCCCACACTTTATTTCAGGACTGGGGAACCTGTGCCCCTCCAGATGCCCCTCCCCAGACAGCATGGCCAATGGTCATGGTTGATGGGAGTCCGACCATATCATAGGTTCCCCACTTGAAGAGCCCTTGCGGGCAAAGGGCTAGTACTGTAATCAACAGGCATTGAATTTGGAAAAGAGATTTTTCCCAGTCTCCACACTGGAATTCCAAGGTAGAAGGGAGGTCAGGTTGCTCCCCCGAATTTTATCATGCTCACTGAACACTTCTTAGCCTGATGGCAATTCTAAACTAAGCAACCAGCTAGGATGAGCTCAGCTTCATGTGTTCAGACAGAGCACTTCTGAAAGAAGAGTGTCACAACTTCCCAAACAGCCTTAGTGAAGAATCAGACAAGTTCACTGTGCTGTGCTCTGCGGACAGTCATCCAATTCACCCAAAGGCTACTTTTATCATTAAATGCAGCAATGAATAGTCTCCTTCAAACAATGCACTGTCACCAATGCAACTTTGGAAAAGGAACGTTATCAGTTCATTGCAGCGTTGTGCTGAGGAACAGCACCGAAATGAGACACACCGGTACAAAAACAGTACATAGCACAATGACAGCACATAAGGCAATGGTTTGTCAGGGAGGCAGAGGGAAAGGGACATGCCAAGATACAAAAGTTGGCATATTATATATCACCTTACCAAGAAAAGGAAGTTAATTTTAAAACCAGTTGCAAAATTGCTCCAGGGGCTGCCAAGAAGAAAAGAAGAAGTGGTGGGTTGGTGACATCAGAGTCACTAGCCAACTGGCAGCCTTCCTCCCCACAGCCAGCTTTGCCCAGTTCAGCCTGAATCATGCCAAAAACCTTGTGCAACTGGTTTCTCAAAGTTCATCCCAGGGAGGAAAATTGTGTGCACTTGATGGCACCAACTTCACCATAATTAAGCTAGCTCTACCCCTTTTTAAATCTTACAACATGATGACATGACTTGGCTTAGAAGTTTAAGATGACAGCTGACAAAAAGTGGGCTAAAAAACATGATTATGGCTGTTTTTTTATTTATACAATACCATTAGGGAGATGGATGCAGAGGGTAGACGCAGGAGCAATATGCAATTACTTTAGAAACCCATGGGCAATATACGTGAGGCATGAGAACTATGGGTTTATGCTAAGTACTTCAAGGGAAAGGTAGGTTTTGAAGAAGGAGCTGATGGGGAAAAGGTGGAGTCATGCAGGGCAACCAGGATACAGTTGCAAGTAAGGGGAACTTGCAAAGGGAGAACGTCACAAAGATCCATGCCAACTTCACCACCAATCCCTGAAGCAGTTTTGAAAAATATTATTGATGAAGTGGTAGGGATCAAAGTTGAAATGAACACCCTACATTTTTTTTAAAATGAGCATGGTGCAAAAGGGGCAAGACCAATGGCTGAACAAACATCTGATTTGCTATTTTGCCTGTCTGTCATGTGCACTGCGAAGGACCCGGTGTGACCTGTCCATCACAGCACCACCGATGTGCTTGGCAACTTCATATGGCAGCAAGATGATGACAGTTCCCTGCTCCAAAATAACATACATAAGGTTCACCCAGACAATACAATAGTGGAGAGCATAATGAAGCACAACCACATCCCATAAACTGATAAACTGGTAAGCTACAGGTTGGCATCTTTTTTAAAATGGGAGATGGTGCTACGGTTAGAGATGTGGACATCAGATAAAAAAGATACATAGGACTCACCCTTTGAGCTTCTGATCTGGCAGTTTTGTTCCCAGCATCCAAGGCAAGGCAGAATAAAAACTCCTGTAAAGCTTCTTCTGTTTTCCCAAGTTTAACAAGGGCTTGTCCCTTCCGTAAGTGACCCTGCAAGAAGGAAGGGAGTCATCACTGCCTTTTCCTAGGCTCACCTAGGCTCACCTTTTCCTAGGCTCACATATGCAGTAAAAACACAGGAAATTGCCTTGTACACAGTCAGACCATTGTTTAGTTCATCAAGTTTAGTATTTTTTACACTGACTGGCAAGGGCTCTCCAGGGTTCCAGAGAGGGAGTCTCTCTCGGCCGTACCTGGAGACGCTGGGGATTGAACTTGGAACCTTCTGCATGTGAAGCAGATGCTCTGCCACCCAGCTACAGCCCTTCCTGTGCTTCTGGGGATACAGCAGAGAAGACCTATAGTTTGTGCACCAGCATCTTGAAGGCGGCAGGTTCACCAGCCCTGTTATACCACAAAAGTAGAGAAACCTTTTCATACTGAGGGCCACATTCCTTCTGCGGAATCTTCTGGAGGCCACATGACAGTGGTGGGCAAGGCCAGAGGCAAAATCATGCATACACAAGGCATTATCAGAGATCAAGGACAAATTTCAGCCAGGCAAAACCACGCACGGAGGGTGCAAAATAGGGCTGGTGAGGGCTGGAGTCAAGGAAGAGGAGGTGTAGCCTATAGAGACAGACAAAGATATCTAATGAGCTGCATTTGCCCATGAGCCTGAGGTTCCTCACCCCTGCCATACTAGGTCATCTGTAGTGAGCAAAATTACCTCCAAGTGGCTAGGCAAGGAGGAATATTTTGTAAACTTAGTTGATAACTTTGAGGCCACCAATTTGCCAGAAACTACCAAAACGCTTGTGGACTAGTAACTTGCATGGAGTTATTTGCAAGCTCAGGCCTCCTTTATATCTCAGAAGTTACCACTGCATATTTCCCATCACAAATTTAACTGCACACAATCTGCTGGTCTGTTTGAGGAATTGCCAATTGGCCATAAATCAGAGACTCTTATTTCCACTGTGACATGGACAGTGACAATTTGCTCAGTTAAATAAAAAAAAAAATGTGAATCTGAAACTGGCACTCACCTTTACCCACAATGGCTGGAGACTACAGGCCATTTCCGCATCATTCAAAGCTTCTTCACAACATTTCAAAGTTGAGTTAATCTGGGACCGGTTGCTATATAACAAATGATCATTGGGCGCTGTAAGTAATGGAAACATTGACTCAGTACAACTATTAACAAGAACTATAGGCACTTCTGATGTATGCAGTATCCTTCATAATCAATTCACCTCTGGTACGTCTTGGAAACATCCATTATTTAAGTTTTAAATTAACTGGAGCTCTCAGGAACTGATGTTATAAGAGCCACCGCGTTTGTCTTACACAAGCTCTTCAGGAGTTTCATAAACACAGTGATGACAAAGCTATAAGATCACACAGTTGCTATAAATCAGTAGGGAGGAAATGAAGGTTCTGTTATTTCTACAAAAGGGTGGATCCAAAAAGGCTGCCTTAGCAGACAGTGACGTTTAAAACATGAAATTCCTGATTTTTTAAATAGTGTGTTTCATAGTGTGTTCTGTGCAATATAAACTTTACATAAGGGTGACAGGAACCAGTTGCCTGAACAGTGCTCCACTCCCTCTGTTTGCAATGTTCAGAGGCAGGCGCTGCTGCTAATGCAGTTGAAACAGCACCATTCACATAAAATGTAGAATCATAGAGTTGTTTATTACTACTACTACTACTACTACTACTACTATTATTATTATTTATGCTTTTCAGGTTTATACATTTGACTAATTTTACAATCATTTTAACATTTCAAAACTTGACTTCCTTCCCCCTTTCTGCGGTTCCTTAAATTTATTTTTAATATCTTCCGCATATCCAAATTAACTTAATTTGCTCATTTATTCATCTACTTTAAATATATACTCTTATGAAACTGCAGGTTATTACAATAATCCCGCCAATCTGTTTGCAATTTATCTGTAAATATTTAATAAAGCATTTGCGTTCTTTTATAAAAAGTTTGTTATCCTGATTTCTTATTCTTCCGGTAAGTTTCACCATTTCTGCATATTCCATAAGTTTTTGTATCCATTCTTCCTTTGCTGGGACTTCTGCATCTTTCCATTTTGAGGGCGAGTAACATTCTTGCTGCTGTAGTAGCATACATGAATAAGAAAACCCAGAAGCTTTCCTTTGGGGAATTATGGGAACAGAACTACCTAAACTGCATAGAACTGTAGAGTTGGAAGGGACCCCAAGGGTCATCTGGTCCAACCCCCTACAATGAAGACAGTTGCCTAATAGGTACTTCTAGGCTACTGGTTCTTTTAGCTCATCATTAACTATGCTGATCAGGGCCAGATTTAGGTTTGATGAGGCCCTAAGCTACTGAAGGTAATGGGGCCATTTGTATGTCCAGCTGTCCTTTGTCAACAACGAATTGTCGCTGTTTTTTGTGTTGAATATATGATATATGGTGATTTATGGACCTAATAGGTATCTAAAGCCATTTGCACATAACAAAATACAGTATGTACATCATAGGAGCCTACACAACACAAAGCACTATTGCTTTATTTCATTTGTTTTTTATCTTATATTTTGGAAATGTACATCCAGGTTTTTTCCTTTAATTTTTTTTTTGGGGGGGGCCCAAGAGAGTGGGGTCCTAAACTACGGTATAATTTGTTTAGCTTATATGTAAACCTGGCACTGAGCTGATTGCCAATGTCTCATTGGAGTGTCAGGCAGGGTTCTCTCCCCGCCATACCCAGAGGTGCCAAGGATTGAACCTGGGACCTTCTGCACACAAAGCAGATGCTCTAACATCTTCCTTAAAAAAGAAACGGGTTTTGAAAGGATGAGGGAGACCAATTAGTGGACACAGGAAGTTGTTGTATACCAGGTCAGATTATTGAGCTAAAACACTCATGTGAAATGCATGGTCAAATTATGACTGTATGATATTATGACTGTATGATATTGCGATGATTTATGGCTGTATGAACGATTGCATGATGCTATGATTACATGCTCTATGGCTCAACATTTTTTTCCCTAAACACAACAAAAAAATTCATGGCATCCCAAGAGTTTTCCTTTCATCTTTAAAAGGTGCCACAAAGACCCTCTGATCTCTTTTTTTGGCTGCAAAAGACTTAACACAGCTACCACTCTGGGTTATGCAATAGTTCGCCCCCCCCAAAAAAAAGATTTTTTTAAAAAAAAAAAGCCAGCAGGATTCATTTGTCAAGCCTCTTGCTACAGAAAAGGTAAATCAAGATTCTTTATGGAAAAGCTTCCACAATTTCTGAAATCACTGACATTGACCCTTTCAATTTGGCATAATCAATACTTTTTTAAAAAGGCATTTCACCCAATTCAACAGTGTCTAGTAATCCTAGCTTGCATGCTGCTTTAAAGAGAAATGCGGGGGGCGGGAGGGGGGCGCGAGAATCCTTTGCAGACAAAAAGCCACTGTTCACATCTAGAAATAAAATCTAATTCCAGTGAGCAAGAGACCACAGCAGTGAGTCATTGGCAATTTAGCTAAATATGATTAGACCGCCAGTGGGATGCTTTGGAAAACGCGACCTGTGCTTCGTTACACAACCATTCCATAGGAAGGGGGCAGGGAATTAAGACCGGGCTACCGAGCTTATGCAACATACTGTTCTCCTGACCTACTTTCACTTCGGACGGAATCAACAAGACTTTGGTGAGGATGCAAAGGTGAGGGTTTGCCTGATGGACAAGGCACATCCAGTGTTCATTGCCCTTTCCATTCCTGGGCTAGATGCTAGTAAGGGGTGTTGCTAATCGTGTGGGTGGTCCAGGGACTTACGTGATCTCCTGTCATTTCCCCTACTTTTAAAAAAGCTTAAAAACAAACAAACCCGACAACAACAACAACAACAACAACAACAACAACAACAACAACTTTGCAAAGCACCGTGCAGCTTACAGATCGCTATTTGTAGCTGTACATATAAATCAGCATATGTACATTTTAGTCACGCTGAACCTTTTAAAGACCTTGCAGGCAGCACCCCTTGGAGGGGGTGTGGGTACTTAGATCCCCTTGTATATCGTGGCCGGCAGTATAAGCTGACCAAGATATTCAGCTTGAAACTCATCACATTAATTGATACCGTCAGGATCCTAGAGGAAACACACCTGTCGTTCTTTTAATACACTTTGGCTTTATACAAAGATTAGAGGCGGCCAGAAGCATGGTGGTGATAAGACTACCTTGAAGGTCTGAATCAGTGTTACTAAGCTGTAATTTATCATGTTTGTATTCACCTTTTATTCCATCCTGCCAACAGGCAAGAAGAGCTTTCTCGCGTGGCAGGTGTAGATGTGGGGTACATTGGTTGTATGAATGCGCTCTCTCACTCTCACCAGGCAGGACACTATGCACAAACAGTTATACTGATCTGCCCTGGATAACATACACGGCAAACAGAGCCCTTGTTTAGGCACTCACAATAGTGACCCAACAGCAATACTAAATCTGTCAAAACATGCTGGGATTGGAGTACAAGAAACTCAAATTCATAACAATCGGTGCACATCTTCTGTGTTGCTGGCTTCTTTTTTTACTGATCTGCTGCTGTACCTTTACACACACAGCAGCAGCAGCTCTACCTATTGCCAAGAGCTGTACCAGTTGAATTTCTGCATGCCAGGATACAAGACAGGGCAGGAGAGCAGGGCCAGTTTAACATATAATAGCAGCTGGCCACCTCATTTCTGAGTCCCTCAGAAAAGTTCAAGAAGTTGCAAGGAGAACGGAAAACGTCAAAGGAGTGACAAGGAGCTGGTTCACACGTGCATATTTATTTCTAGGAAACTGAAACTTCCTGTGGTAGGTTGCACATGTGCACGACGAGTCACCAGATAGACAAAAACACAGAGAAAAGTTTCAACCCCCCCTACCCCGACAAGAATACCACTTTCCCCATCAAAGCAAGGAAACCACGTTCATTTGCGAGTCAGTAAGAAAGGAGGGGAATAACGCGTTCTACGCTCACGCGTGAACTGGCTAGTGGAAATAGAACCCCGCAGGTGCCTGGTTAAGCGAAAGGAAGAGAGAGAAGAGAAAAGGTGGCGCTGAGTAATCCTACGGTGAGCATCGGAAGGTAAATTACCTAATCGGACTGCTTCGTTGTACTTCTGAAGGGCAGCCTGCAAATTCTTCTCCTTATATAAGAGATTCCCTTCATGCCGGAGCCGCGACGCCTTCACTCTTCCAGGAAAACATTTGGCCAACAGGTTGCTGAGGATGACATTTATCCGGAGCCGGGGTTGAACGCTCTTGCCCTCTGGACAGAGGCTGCATCCTGCCGCCGTTGCCGCCTGGCTCCTCTCCTTCTCCAGGCACTTTTTGCAAAAAGTGTGGCCGCAGAGCAACGAGACAGGCTCGTAGAGGAAACCTTGGCATTTGCGGCAACCGAAGACCTCCCATTCACGTCCCGGATCCGTGCCGGGCACTGTCCCTGCTATAACAGAGCCGCTTTTCATGCGGATGCTGCGCGCCATGCAATCCACCAACTCGCCCATTTGCTCCGCGCGCAGCTGCCGAGGGTGGCCCGAGGCCAGCTGACAGAGCTGAAGGGCTTCGGGGAGCTGCCCGCCCTGGGCCAGCCACCATTCTGTCCTCCGGAGCATCCCCTGCCACTCGGGCGGGCGCATCGTGGTATCTGGCGGCAGCGAGGACGCAGAGACGGCGAAGGAAGCCGAGGGAGAAGAGCGCTCCAAACCGCGCGCCTGGAGAGCCTCGGCAGCCAAGCTTAGCGCTGGTGGCTTTTGCTCCTCCTGCCGCTGCGGGGAGCCCATGACTGGGCGGGCTGCTTGAGTGGAGGCGGTGGGTGGCCTTTGCTCGAGAGGGCGGACACGCTGCTCAAGTGGCGCCGCGGAGCGCGCCAGGCTGGAGGAGGCAGAGGCAGGAATTTTCGTTGGGTCTCTGGCGCGCTGTTGCTGCTGCTGCCCGCTTGTTTCGGTGGAAGCGGCGGCGGCGCCAGCCTCTCCATTCTGCCGGCTTCCCTCTCCAGACACGCCTCTCATGAAAGTACCTCGTCTAGGCAAAAGACTTATGTAAAAATCAAAAGGGCAATGTGATTGTCTGCCTCTCTTTCCTTCTCTCCACCCCGCCCAGCTCCCGCTGCAGCCGCTCATTGGGCAGCGCCGTGCGGGAGGTTACAAAACCCAGGCAGTTTTATAATGTGTTGTTGCTGCGAGCGGGTTGCGGGAGGAGGGAAGTGCTTGGAGTCTGGGTTCATTGGTGTCGCTCCCATCTCCTCTTTTCAGTTAGCTCGCCGGAGCAACCCCACAAACACGGGTGGGTAAACATGGGCAGTATTCAGCCTGCCGTTCGTTTTTAACAAGAGCTTCCCGAGATCCCATCGACGGAAGCCCCATACGAAAGGAATGCACTGTGTTTACACATTGCACTGGAGACGGTGAGGTGTCTCTGCGTGTGTTCAAATGTTTGTGCAAATGCTGGTTTGTGCAGGTCAGCTACTCATGCGCACAGAAACTCGGATTGGACACTCAGGTATTGCTTTGGGGCTTTCCAAAGGCACCTGGTTGGCCACCATGAGAACAGGATGCTGGGTTAGATGGACCATTGGCCTGATCCAGCAGGCTCATCTTATTTGGATTAGCAGAATCCAGTTTAGTTTACCTAGGAGTAAGCTGCATCAAACTCTCTCAGGTGATCCTTCTGTCCTTGGGGACCTGCATGCTTCCATTCCCTTCCCTTACAGAAGCAGGTCTGTAAACATTCCAGTAGCTTCATCACCTGGCCACACCAGCTTAGCCAGTTGATAGGCAGTTAGGCTTCCCCACTGCAAGTGCATCACAGTACAGGAAACTGCTCAACTTACCCTTAAGTGTGCTTTGTGTGTTTACAGTTGTACACATTGACTTTGCATCGGAGTTGACCCATTTAATGTAATTTTGACTGCAGAGCTACAGTTTGGTGAATCATGCCTCAAATAGCTGGGAGAGGCACATTTAAAGTAACTAAGGTTTAGGTTTCAAAACAAACAGCAAAAATGTGTCACTGCTGCAAGCATATCTTCATTCAGAGACCAAGTGGCCAATTGCCTCTCACAGTAGGAATCACTCTTACGATGAAGGGTATTGAAAATAACAACAGGTGGCGATGGATCAATCAAAGCAAGAGCCAGGAAGAAAAACTGATAATGCAATTATGAAGATGACTGAAAAAGGGGGTCAGACTTCCTCAGTTTGTAAATAAGCTCTCAGAATAAAAAAGAGGGCATGAACAACTTTTACACATCTCCCTATACGTAATAGACTTGTTAAGTGTTCGTGGCTCAGCACGGCTCACAGCTCAACTAGACTTGCCGAAAGGGAGGGCTCAGATGATGATAAAATGGAGTCAGGATGTGGTGGTACTTGGTGAAGAGCCACAGCTCAGTGACAGAGCATCTGCCTTGCATGACAGAGGTTGCAAATTCAATCCTCAGCATTCCCAGGTAGTGTCATGGACCAGCTGGATGCAGATGAGTGGTGGGAGCAACTAGCTGGGGAATCCCTAAGGGAAGAAGGTTCAGAACCTGGGGATTTGTGGTGGGACAACAATGAGTGGTCAGAGGGAGAAGAGGGATCAGCCTGGGAAGAAGAGGTGTTGGAAGCTGAAGAGGTAACAGGGCTTAGTGGCCTGCAGAAGTCTGTGGCAGAGAGAAACTCAGAAGGCAAAAGCTGAAGCAGGGTAGGAAGGAGGCCAAGAGGCAGAGAGACGTCTGGCTGGTGAAGAACCATGGGTGTCTCCCCCTCCTGCTGCAACTCCCCTACCTTCTGGTCTCCAAAAACCATTAAAGGTATGAAGAGGAAGGAGCAAAGAAAGGCACCGCAACTGAGTCTCAGATTGTCTGGGAAAGACCCAGGGGAGGGGGAAACTTAAGCAATGATGGAAGAATTGCAGAGTTGGAGGGGACCCCAGGGGTTCCCATGTCCAATTCCCTGCAATGCCGCAATCTCAACTCACACATGACAGAGGGCCATTCAACATCTGCTTAAAAACCTCAGAGAAAGGGGAGTCCACCAGGGGCGTAGCGAGCCGCTTTATTGCCTGGGGCGGCAAAGCGGGGGCACTCCCCTGGGGGCGGGGCGCCGCCCCCTAGCGCATGTGTGCCATGACATCACAGTGCGCACGCAGCATCCTGGGTGGACTCCCGGGGGTGACACTTGGGGGCGCCCCGCCCCCACAATCAGCGCCGCCGGTGCACGGCAAGTTTTAAGGCTGCAGGGCGTGAACAGCAGCACAGCACCTGTGCTGCTGTTCGCACGCTGCAGCCTTAAAACTTGCCCCGCCGCCGCTGCACGGTCGGAAGGGGTGCCGGCTGCTTGCACCCGCCATCTTCGGTGGACTTGGTGGGCGCGAGCGGCCGGCATCCCTTCCATGCGGTGGCACTGATCATGGGGGTGGGGCGCCGCCTCAAGTGTCACCCCCTGGGTGGTACCCAGGGTGGCCCACCCCCCCGCCCTGCCCCTGGAGTCCACTACCTCCTGTGGGAGACTGTTCCACTATTGAACAGCTGCTTTGCTCAGCAGCTGTTATATAATAGGCAACTGCTTAACTGCTCAGAATGGAAAAAATAGTAGCTGGAGATGAAAGGGGAGGGGCTACATAAATTAAATGAGTGCTGAATATTTAAGATATCAGAACAAGTCTGGCTCTCAGCAGTCAGCAGAGTTGACTGGGATTAGCGATGGGTGAACCTGTTGGTTTTGGTTTCTATCAGTTCATTTTTCCAGTCTTGGGTTCGGTTCTCCACATTAGTTTGCAATTTTTTGGTTTGTTTTTTTTAACAAGTTCTCATGAATATTCACTAGCATTTCGGCATGGCTCTTTATACATGCAGTTGTATGCAATATGACATGATTTTTGCAATAGAATGTAATATGCATTTTTGCAATTTATTATCCCTATTTGCATTTTATGCACATTACCCTGCTTTGTATACATTACTTGGCTGGAGAACTGTGTTGCAAAATTCAGAGAAGTGCAAGTTTCAAAGGACGGCTATGTTTCGGTTCGTGCATTGTTTCAGAAAGTGTCTATTAGATAGTCTCTTTTAAATGCAGACTGAATCAAATTACCCATCGCATCTCTGTGATACTTCAATTTCAACTCTACCCTCTACATCAGTAATGGCCAAACTTGGCCCTCCAGCTGTTTTGGGACTACAACTCCCATCATCCCTAGCTAACAGGACTAGTGGTCAGGGATGATGGGAGTTGTAGTCCCAAACCAGCTGGAGGGCCAAGTTTGGCCATCATTGCTCTAGACGAACAGGCTCTTCTTCAGGCACTGCCCACCCTTTCTTGCTTCTCCCCTCTGCAAACCTCATGTGGAGATACTTCCTTGCTTTTTCTTCACATCATGTTGTTGTTGAGAGGTGCATTATCTTGGGGATAATCTGTTGGCTGTATTATGCTGGTGGTGGTACACAGGACTGAAGTATTATGGGTGGGGCAGAGCCCAAAACTCACACCCCTTTCATCACTCTCTTTCTGACATCACTCCCTTCACCCCACCCTATTTCTGACACCCTTTCTCCTTGCCCAGGAGAGGGACAGATTGCTCTTGCCAGCTGTCTCAACTGACCACTTGCAAGGGGCTTTTGCAATTAGGCTAGCAGCCTTAGGGGTGCAAGTTACCCACTCCTGTTTTAAAGTGTCATATAGGCACTGATGACAAAAGGAAGTACTTCAGAATTTGGTCCCCCAAGAAGGGTGTGGTGGGAAGCAACTTAGACTGGTTGTTGCAACGATTAGAAAAATTCATGAACGATAAAGCTTTCAGTGGTTACTAGCCACGAGGGCCGTGTTCTACCTCCACTGTCGGAGGCAATACATCTCTGAATATATTGCCTCCGACAATGTATCCAGAGTGCTGTTGTTCTCAGATTCTGCCTGCAGGCTTCCCAGGGGCATTTCGCTTGCTTCTGTGAAAAGAGGATGCTGGACTAGATGGGCCATTAGCCTGATCCAGTAGGCTCTTCTCCCCCCCCCCTGAATGTATATATTGCCCACTTGAACAGAAGAAGTTTGGATAACTGGGTCCATAGCTCCATCGGTAGAGCATGAAACTCTTAATCTAAGGATCATGGGTTTGAGCCCCACATTGGGCAAAATATCCCTGCATTGCAGGTTGTTGGAGTGGATGGTCCTTGTGGTCCCTTCCAACTCTACAATTCTACGCCAAGGATCCTGTGCAACAGCAACACTATGGCCTGGCCAACAGCCCCCCCCCCCCCCCCCCGTTCCCCACAATAATGAATAAAAGCCTTGAGTGGGGTTATACAGTTTAGGAATACTTCCCTGCTTCTTCTTCAACAAACTTCAAGTCTCTTTTACTTTCATTGTATGCAGCACAATGGCAACTGCAATTCTTCTTTAAGCAAACAAGCAAGCACGCACACACACGCAAGCAAGCAAGCAAACTGAATTTCATTCCTGACAAATTTCCCTGTTTTTTCAGTTAAAGGTCCTTTGAAAGGCTACACCTTTTCCCACCCGTTCTGCTATGCTGCCTGTAGAGCAGGTTATGAGCAGATGTCTCACAAACCCTTAGAAATAATTAGTGAGATGAATCAGCGCTCTTTTGGAAAGGGCTTTTTCACATCTATAGGGTCAGCTATTTTTAAAAATGTTTCAATGAATCACGCAAAAGGGCTTATCCAACGAGGATAATGCTATCTTTATGTGTAAAACTTAAAGAAAAAATAACAATCCAACAGCTGCTTCTAATACACAGGCGAAAAAATATTTACAGCCACATTATCAGAAGGGTGACGTTGCAATACGTTGTGATTACAAAACAGAAGCAACTTCTTTTTGATGGTGTTTCTTGTGTGGTTTTCCTAATGTGTTAAAGCCCCAATAAATTAATCAGAAAGGGTTCAGTCCTGAATTTTCAGAACACTCCTTTTCTCCAGGTCATTCATCTCCTTCAGGATCAGAGCAACATTGTACCTTAATTCTTGAAATTTTCCAGCTGGCACCTGGAATATAAAAATACCCAGAAAGGTCAGGGTACAACATCTCCTTGTGAGAATATATAATAGGCTTGTAGGATGCCCCTGAATCCTGAACCTATTTAGAGGACAAGTCACCAGAGGAGAAATCTGACGGATCACCCAAACATTATGTCCCCCAAATTGAAATGATCTAATTAATTGCATTTTTGCAAACAGAGTCCACAAATCTTAACTAGCCCACAAAAACTTCCTGCCCAACATGACTACAAAGGGAGACAGTGACTTTCATTTCCTAGCCACTTTGAGCCTACCCATGCATCTGGGAGTAAGCGCTTTGGAACTCGGTGGATCCACTCCCAAGTATTTATTTACGAATTGCAAGGCTTTCTTACCTGCCCTTTACTGTAAGGCCCGAGGGCAAGTTATGACAATATGCAATTACAGAAAATGAAATTATAAAAAAACAACTTAACAGCATTACAATGATAAAACACATAAATCCATTCCAAATGCAACAAAACAGTATAAATTCAGCCAAAGGGGGTGGGTCCCACAAAACACACTACTTTAATCGTCAAAGGCCAGGGGCACAAAGGTGAGACTTCAACATCTGTCAGAAGCTGCATAACACCGGTGCCAGATAGGAAGGCAGTTGTACAATTTAGAGGCAGCCACAGAGAATGCCTTTTCCCAGGCTGTCATTCCCTGCAATTCTGAGGGTGAAGGATCTACCAAGAGAGCTCTCCCCTCTGCAGATAATAATAACATTCAACCAGTATGCATGTACAGGGTTGTGCCATTAAGTCTGCCATCAAAACTGAATATCAACAGCAGATCTAACTGCTAGATTTATTAGCAGCAGTCTTGCACTTGTTACTCAGGAATTCAAAGATACCAAAATATCGGTGCAGTTTTGAAGTCAGTGGTTAAAAATCAGTTTTGAAACATTTAGCTTGCCATCTTGATTGATAATGGCACCCAACTATATCCAAATATAGGTGAAAACCTGCTCCTCGGGAATAATCACTCAAAATGTGCTAATGAAATCTTAAAAGGTGTCCAAATGCACAACTTTCCAAAATACTTTTTTAAAAAACAAACAAACCCAAATGCATTGAAAAACATTGGGGGGAAAAACTTCTTTCATGTTGCTTTGATGGAACAACCTCCTGAAAACCCCCAGAACAAAACAAACAAGCTGGTTGCATAACTTTGTATAAAGAAAAGCCGCAGTTTCAGCAACTTCTGTGTTTCCCCCACCTCCTGGAGAGTACAGGATCCGACCTGGCCACTTAGCACATGAGTGTGCTGACTTAGAAAAATGTGATATCTCAGGATCAATTTCTCTTTCAGCCTGCCAACAGCACTAAGGATTTTCCTCATCTCTTTGCCAAATCCCTTCATTAGATTCATGAACTAAATTAGAGATAATCTGTGGAAATGACTGCTTATCTCCCTGCTGCCAAACATACAGCTCAGTAGGTGGAGCACGTGACTCTTAATGTCAGTGGTTGTGAGTTTGAGTCCCACATTGGGCAAGAGTCCTGCATTGCAGGGGGTTGGACTAGAAGACCCTCAGGGTCCCTTCCAACTCTACAATTCTATGATTCTATACCAGGGTCTCCCAAACTTGCATCTCCAGCTGTTTTAGGACTACAGTCCCCGCCATCCCTGACCGCTGGTCCAGCTAGCTAAGGATGATGGGAGTGGTAGTCCAAAAAACAGCTGGAGACCCAGGTTTGAGACACACTGTTCACCTCTAACATCACACACTTCGTACTCCAGATTAAGATCTGTAGTATCTACATCAGTGCTGGGAAACCTGTGGCCCTCCAGATGTTGCTAGACTTCAACTCCCATCATCCCTGAATATTTGATGATGCTGGGGGTGTGTGCAGCTGATAGGGGCTGGATTCCAACAACATCTGGAAGGCCACAGGCTACCCAGCCCTGACCTACATTATGGATTTTCAAATCAAATTTAGGCAAAAAGGAGAACTTGCTCTCTGGAGAATTATTTCCTGCCTGCCCCACCACAACTGTGCATTCCGCATTAATTTCTGCAGAACTACAATACTGCCCACTCAGTTCCATGTTGCCCCCACCTTCCAAAAAGGAATGGAGGAGAACTTAAGAGCCCTAATGCACCAGGCTAAAAACCCACCCAGTTCAGCAACCAGCTCACAATGGCCAACCAGAAGCCTGGGAGTCCATCAGCAGGACATGGGGGCAACCCAATGTTCTCTGCTTGCAATTTCCAGGAACTGGTATACATGCTAAAACTTGTTGCTTAAACATGAAGGCAGCCTTGCAGAAACCACTCTGAGAAAGAGGTGTGAACCACTAGCTGGGCCACCCTTTCAAGAAGGCACTGTTTGTTTGTTTGTGTGGCCAGGCACCTGTCCATGGCCACTGTACTTTACAACCCTGCGATTCTCTGCAAAAGCAGAGCGGCGGCTTTAGAAAGGTTTGAAGACCAAAGCTTAGTGTGAATTTACAAGGCTGTGCACCATAGCTCACTGGGCAGAGCATCTGCTTTGCATCTAGAAGGCTCCAGGTTCCATCCCCGTCATCTCCAGGTAAGGCTAGGAGACAACTCTGGAGAGCTGTTGCCAGCCAGCATGCATGGCTAGATGTACCAGTGGTCTGACTTGGTATAAGTCCTATACTCCTAACTATATCTTGCATCTGAAAGGTTCATTAGTTTAGATGGCTAAGCTGATTAAAGTCTGTTCAGCAGCAGCAAAAGCCAGTGTGGCTCCCCCTCCTGATGCTGTTGAACTCCCCTAAAACCCCAGCCAACATGGCTAACAGGAACTGCTCTTGGCATCAAAGTCTGTCTCAAGAGGCAATGGAGCGAGCCTCCTCTCTGGGATGTAAGCCTGGGCACTGTGTATGGAGGTCCAGACAAGAAGACTCTCCTATCAGCCTTGTTGATGTGGCCCAAAGGAAATCTAAGCAATACATTTGGCACCAGCTTGGCTGCAGCAGTAGCCGGAAGGAGGAGTACAAGGTGCCACCCAATCGTTTTAGGGACTCCACTCTGGATTTGTGTAGGGTTTACTCCTGAGCCTTTTCTTTTCCCAAAGATGTCCTGCAAAGCAGCAGGGATGGATTTTCTCTTTGGGCTTACTCCCAAAACCTTTCTCACGAATGAGTATAGCTGGAACGGAGCAGAGGTTTAGGACCAGAGTTTTCCTTCTCCTAGATGGACTACCTTCCCAGGCTGACAAGCCCTATCTGCCCCTCACCTCCGTCAACAGCTTATTCAGAAACCGCCATCTTGACCGTTGGAACCACTACTGGTCTCTTCATCTCAATCTGCTAGAGCCTGTCTTCGCATGCAGGGGAAGTCCCTAATTCACCAAGGGTCTGAGACCCTTTGGCTACCCTCACTTAGTTTAGCTAGCCAGTTGAAGCAGTTTTCTGAGTTGTGACTGCTGTTGTAAGCTGACAGATTTTAGGAGCCACAGGTGAGAGCTGAGTGCAGGGTGGGGTACCAAAGGTAGACAAGCTACCACAGAAGGAGCACAATGTGTCCCCCGCCAAGGGTGCTACCTTTCCCCTAACACCCCATACACTCCTCAGAAATGGTTGACCAACAGCATATGGAAGGCCCACACTGACACTTTGTGCTGAATTTCTTCTGTGATTATGAGCTGACTCTCCATTCAGCTGTGGCTTTTGGGGGAGAATGTTTTTATTAAACAATGCCTGACAAATCAATTATTTCCTATTATATAGGAATATAATTCTGGTATACTCTGCATTTGCATTTTGGATGAAATGACCAGGAGATGGTCGCAACAACAAATACACTTTGATTGATTGATTGACTGACTGACTGACTGATGGATGTTCGTAAGTGGCAGGCTTAAGTGTAGTCTCAAGGGAATCTTAAAGATTTTAATTTATTTTTAAAATGCAATTAAATGTAAGCTGGATATACCATTAAGGTGAATGCATAAGAAGTGCACTCCTATGAAGATCTGCTCAGAAGGAAGTACCTTAAGCTCAATGGGACTTACTCCCAGATAAGTATGTATAGGATTGCAACCTAAAAGTATGGGAAACAGTAAACATATGAAGTCAGACCAGTGGTCTATTTAGCTCAGCATTGTCTACACTGACTGGCAGCAGCTCTCCAAGGTTTCAGATGGATGACATTCCCAGTCATACCTGGACTACTGGCATGCTCTATCACTGAGCCAGAACCCATCCAGTTGGATATTTCAGACTTGTTTGCTTTTCATGTTTCTCTCTGAATCCAGAAGAGCAAGAGCAATATTTCAATTTTTCACCCATCAAGCTCAGCCCTTGTTGGGGTATCCTTCTTGGGGTTTTCCCTAAAGCACACAACCCTTATGCCTCGGCACTGTTGTTTATATTAATAAAATAATAATAATAATAATAATAATAATAATAATAATAATAATAATAATTTATACCCCGCCCATCTAGCTGAGTTTCCCCAGCCACTCTGTTTCAACTTCTTAAACCACAGTACTCACACAATGAATATTGGAAATAGAGATAATGCAATGCACTATGAGACCTTTAATTTATTTTGCAGCCCAGCTCATCACATGCCTGATTCTTAAGAGCAGTCTTTCAGAGAACTCCACACAAATCCATGAATATAAATTGCTTCCAAAGGCTTTCTAAAACTCCCAGTAAACAGCTATTCACTGTCATACGAAGAATGTAAAGCGAGCCCACTCTTGTTTAGCAATGGCAATACTTACTTCAAAGCGATGAGCTGACCCGTCGGACAGCTTCAGTTGCATTAAAACGGATGGCTGCAAAGCCCGAGCCAATGAGCTGAAATCAATCACATTATTACCATTAGAGCTGCTAGGGAAAGAAGGAAGACTTGGACACGAGTCCTTTACATGAAGTGCAAACAAACAAACAAACAAAACCCCACAGGCAGTATCTGCTACATTCCAGGGGGATGTGTGCCTTTAAGCTGGACAGGAAACCAGATCCAATTAATAGCGACAACAGCTAGACAGGAATGCAAGTGAGAATGAATGGATACCAAAAATAATGATTATTTGAACACAGACCACTCTGCATATAAGCAAATGTGGGAATAATAATAATAATAATAATAATAATAATAATAATTTATTTGTACCCCGCTCATCTGGCTGGGTTTCCCTCAGCCACTCTGGACGGCTTCCAACAAAATTAAATGTGTAAAAAATACAATACAAATTCTCTTAAGATATAACCACTATATGAAAAACACAGGTGTCAGGGATGTCTTAAGCGTATGCGGTGCCGGGGTGCAAGGATCTGCCCGGCGCCCCAGGCCAGCGCAACAAACCAGCTTGAGGCATCGGCGACTGGGCGAAGCCGGGCACCTCGTGGTGTGAGCAGAGTGCGCTGGGCGGGCCTCTCCACAGCCCTACGCCAATCCCAGGTGTGCAGGAGGGTGGAGCTGGCCGGCCGCCTCATCACCTCGCTGGCTTGCTCACTCCCGAACTTGTGGCGCAGACTCCAACTCTTGGGCCCCGGACTCTCGACCTGGTGCCCCTGAGAGCCCGCCACCCTGGTGCCCCGCACCCCTGGCACATATGGTTAAGATGGCCCTGACAGGTGTTCTTCAAATCATGCGCTCTTGGAGCAAACTGATTTTATAGAACAATTTCAATGAAGGTCTAGGCCTATTTTGGCACAGAAACTGCTTTTTTCACAGGCCTTTGGCTAATTAAACACTCCATAGCAGGCATCTCCAACCTTTGGCCCTCCAGACTACAATTCCCATCATCCCTGACCACTGGTCCTGTTAGCTAGGGATCATGGGAGTTGTAGGCCAAAACATCTGGAGGGCCGCAGGTTGGGGGTGCCTGCTCTATAGCCTTTTCAACCGTGTGTGTGTGTGTGTGTGTGTGCACATGTGTCATTGTTTTGTTCATGGTTAGGCTATGTATTTTTGTGCTTTTATACTGCAAACCGCCGTGTGATACTCTGAGGAAGAGCAGCATATAAGATTTAAGAAATAAATAAAATAATTGACGAGTTCTCCACAGTTTAAAGCATGAAACAAGATGTACCGGTATTCCTGGAGACTATGGTTACATGCTTAAATAAACATTATTGCTGGTATCGTCTTATTGTTTCTTGCGACGGCATCATTCACATACTCCCCCCCCCCCCGCTCCCGAACGAAAGAAAAACTGCTGGGGCTACCCTATCAAAGGCTCAAACAGCTAGGCCACTAACACAGTATTACCTACTGTGACAGGCAACTGCTCTCTTAAGTTCTCAGGAACAAGACTTTTCTTCTTCCTATCAGAGAAGCTTTGCACTGGAGATGCCAAGGACTGATCCAAGGTCCTTCCACCAAGCCAAAAATGGTTCCATAACGTTATAATCTATCCCATAGTATGATGTCAACTGCTTTCAACCTGGTATTCCGCCCCCCTCTAAATTCATTAATTCCCCCAATGCTGGTCCCAATGCTACAGACACTGGGTTGCACCCAGCTAAGTCCCACTCACAGCAGACCCACTGAAATTAATGCGCATGACTAATTTTGCCCCATTAATTTCAATGGGCCCGGGTTTCGCTGAATGCAACCTACTGCTCTCTCTCTCTCTCTCTCTCTCTCTCTCTCTCTCTCTCTCTCTCTCTCTCTCCTAGCAGTAGGGATTCACTCTCAGCAAACTAGCACACAGGAAGTCAACAGGGTGGCGGGGGAGAGCAGTTTTCCACTACTGTGATTCTCATTTGTGGAAAGTTATTGCATTCCTGAAAATAAACTGTTTCATACAGCTAATTAGAAACAGGATGATTGTATGATGATACCACTGAAACTGGGCAGTTTCAAAAACAGTAATTCACTCTCTGCTACCCCGCAAAGCGACTGAAAGCTTCCATCCCCTGACCTACCACACGATCCTGGGAGCAACCTGGAGACATTATTGTTTATTCAAGGTTTTGTAGCTGGATGAGAAAATCTCTGCCTTAGGTGTTCATGCTGCTTTGCTTTTAAAACTATCTTTAGTTGCTTTTATGGCTATGCTTTTAAACCGCCTTGAGCCTGATATGGAAGACAATCTGAATTTGTATTTGCAAAAAAGGGCAGCAGCAGATTTGAAAGGTGTTAAAACTGAAGGTGTTTTGATTTGATTTGATTTGATTTAAAACCGAAAGCACGCATAATTCAAACATGGAAAATTAGATCTAAATAGAGTTAGGGCATGTGGGAAAACGTTCTGATTAAAAGTTATCAAAACAACAACGACAACAACCCCACATCAGCTGAGAAAGAAACTCACCTCTCTGAAAACTGGACAAGGACCTTATAGCAACCAAACTGGAGGAAGGGTCTTTCTGGAGCCAGCCTTGCTAAACTCCTATACTCCCCCCCCCCCAGAAGTGGAAAATGAATCACTGTGTGTGCCATTCTGCCAGCCAGTTGGCCTCTACCAGAATTAGAAAAGAAACTAGCAGATGCCAAGAGCTCTATGGCCAAGAATGAACTCTCCACGTGCCTCTAGGTGAGGCTGTTGCCTGAGGATAAACAGGAAGTTTCTCAGGGAGCTGGCAAGGGATGGAAACCAAGAAGGAAGAAATCCCAAAAATGGAGCCCACGTTCTCCAAGGAAGGACTGTTTACACCTCCCAAAACAACTAAGGTGAAGAATATTTAGCTATGTGTTCTCCAGCCTTTTGTTGGTGCGCAATATATAATAAAATCCACTGTGATGGTAGTACTGTTGACTCCAAATAAACAGAGGGATCAAGCTCCCTCAACAGCTCCTGACAGGTCAGGTTTCTCTACCTAAAGCACATTCAGCAGATTACCTTGAGACGCTGACTTTCCCGCAACTATGCAGAGCCTTTGTTGAACCAAGGTTCCAACAGATGCCCTCAGCATACTTAGAAGGGAGACACCCAGGAATTCCCAACATGGAACGCAAATGCATTTATGGATGCAATCAGGTCAATGATCTCATGCAATACCTGCTGATTTGCCCCTTATATACAATGCACGGACCAACTTTTTAAATCTCCTCTTCTCAGGCTGATCCCCCTCAGGAAGCGACAGTCAAACACTTAGGCTTAGCTGACAAAAGATCTACAAATTACACAAATTTGTGGCCAAATTTGCTATGTTCCAGTTATGTTAATGCTTCCTAATTTTAAATATTTATGCTGTAAACATTTTACGCTGCAAACTTTTATAGGCTATGTCGTGTGGTTTCAGAGGAAAGTCTTGCTCCTGCCTTTGTAAAGGCCTTTGGCTATACACATTAAATGGATTGATTGATTGATTGATTGACTAACTGACTTTCAGCAGATCAGCTCCCTACTTCCCTGTCTGTTATGGCCTGGGAAACTACCAACTATGAGAATGGCAGACTGTCAATTGGCAACAAGAACATCCCTCTGGGCCTGTCCTGGTGGTTAGGCTTTTCCTCTCTGTGTGTGTAAATGTGCTGAACCTGAGCCTGAGAAGGTGCTTATTTTTTAAGAATGCAGCGGCGTGTCCAGTCCAGTGGCGTAGGGAGCCACTTTGCCGCCCGGAGCAGCAAACGTGGGGGCACCCCCCCGGGGGCGAGCCGCCGCTCCCTAGCCGCATGCGCCCTGATGTCACGACGCATGCACAGCATCCAGGGTGGAATGTGCATGTGCGGACATGCGCACTCCACCCAAGATGCCAGGCATCTGTGCTGCTGCTCGCACACTGCAGCTTTAAAAGTTGCCGCTGCTGCACAGAAGGGGTGCTGGGCGGCGGCTTGGGAGGGGGGTAGTGGCACCGAGTGTCACCCTCCCCCCAGGCTGGTACCCGGGGCGCTCCGCCCCTTCACCCCCCCCCTTTGGTATGTCACTGGTCCAGTCCAGCATTCCGTTCTCACAGAGGCCGCCCTGAGGCCTATGGGAAGCCTGCAACAAGGAAACTCTCTTTCTCATGACCCCCAGCTACTGGAGGTTAACATATAAGCTTCATGGTCATGTTTTCCTAACCAGGTGGGACCTGGCTGAGGAGAGATTTGGGGGTGGAACCAGAGGCTGTTGGAACGGCTTGAAATTTTGCAAAATTACTATCTCAAGAGGATCCTAGGCCTTCCTCAAGGAACTCCGGCAGCTTACTTGAGAGTGGAGGTAGGATTACCTTCTGTGTCTGCCAGGGCCCACTTGAGATTCTTACGTTTTTACATCAACCTTGCAAATACCTCGAACACCTTACTGGCCAAACAAGCCTTTGTTTCTCTTCAAAAGAACACCACTTGGCGTCAAAATCTATCTGATATCCTGGTTAGATACACCCTACCGGAGTTTAATACACTCAAACTGTGGAGCCCGGACAAAGTTCGGGAATGGATCCTGGAGAGAGACGCCCTGTTAGACATCACAAAAATACAGAACCCAGGGTCCTCCCACTGGTTTCCCCGACTGAAATCAGTTAAAACCTGCGCCAATTACTTGGCGAATATCACCGATCCCACACTCCGGAGAGCTTTCACCATGGCCCGTTTTCAAACTATCCCTACGGCCTATCTGTCAGGCAGATATGCAAAAATCCCGGTAGAGCACCGTTTATGTCCTTGCCACATGAGAACCAAAGAGGACCTCACGCATTACTTGTTGTACTGTCCCATTTACTCGGCCTTCAGGGATGCGATCTTACAAACTATTCCCAAGTCATTAGTCAACTCTGAGGACCAAGTAAAGTTTCTGCTGGTGGACGCTGACCCACGGATTACCCACGTGGTAGCGGTTTTCATGGCAAGGGCTATGAAAACCAGGGTGAGGTTCCTGAATGAGGCAGAGAAGGCCCTCCCATCGCTCTCCTAACCTGTTGAATCCTTTTTCCTGTATGGGGGGTGTTGGGTTTCATTTTTTGCCTCTTTGTTTTTTTGTTTGGTCTGGATTTGTCCCCTTTGCTGCGACAGCGCGGCACAGGCTTTTAAAATCTTAAACCTATTTTAATAATTTTATTGTTTTACTTTTTAATGGTGTTGTATGGTGTTTTGTGTAAAGGCATGGACCTCACAAACCTAATAAATGTTGTTGTTGTTGTTGTTAGTTTGGCGGGGCAATTTCCCATCTGCCCAAACTGGGCCAGCCTCCACAGACACCCACTGAAAATTCAGGAATGGGCTTCGTATATCCTGTACCTGGTAGAAATGGCCACATCTACCCTCCACTTGAAGTCTTCGATTCTAGGCAGCTTACTAGCTTGCTTCTGAATAGCCTCTTCAAGAGCAGGTTGCCTGTTGGTGAGGGGAAAAAAGAAACGGCACTCAAGAAAGCAGGAGTGAGACTCTTCAGAGCAGTGGTGCAATGGAACCTTTGTACCCCAAGGGCCACATTCCCTTCTGGACAATTTTCCAGGGGGCCACACCCAGCAGTGGGCAGGATCAGAGGCAAAAGCAGCTTGAGAGGCAAAATAAAATTTTACCTTTGTATACCAAGCTAACGTTCTGCACACGCTCACCTCTCTGCCCCCTTCATTCAGGCAAGCAAGAGAAATGGACAGAGTTTAAGGGCAAATTCCAGCCAGGCAAAAACACTCAAGGAGGGTGTGCAGCAAGACACTGGTGTGGCATAGGGATGGAGTGTGGCATAAGGAGGGTGTGTGGCCTGGAGAGAATCATGAGAGCCAGACAGAGGGGTTGGGAGGGCCACATTTGGCCCCAGGGCCAAAGTTCACCAACACTGCTCCAGAGGCAATGAACTGGGAAAACCGGAATATGACTTCAGTGAATAATCTAAAGAGTAAGGTATACTGCCATGACTAAGAAACATAGGCCAGTGTCAGTGTCTGGGATATTAAGGAGATTCTCTTGGCACTTCCACCACCCACAAGGTGCTATCTGTGGTAACCCCCCAATTTCCCCTCCTTAAAGTCTTTCCAAGGCAGAACCAATAAACTTTCTGATGAATGGCTGGTTCAGAAATATATTAAATGAAAGAATAAGACCTTGTGGAGTGAAATATAGGTTAGGGAATGATGTAAATCTCAAGAAAGGGAAAGGAAAAGACTGAAAATCTGCAAACTTACCTGTTTCCAAAGACTACAGTGGCAAAGTCCACAATGAAATCGTCTGGAATCCTTAAAATGAAAGAGCAAATTGAGGCAAACGGCACACAAACCCCAATATGAAGTATGTCCTCCTCCCAATTATTAAAGGGAAAAAAGATAGTAGCTTACTGGATGTGGAATTGCTTTTTAGAAAGTCCCCCATAAGGAAAGCCAGCACAACAACCTTGTGGCCAAACTATATAGAATGAAGTTTTCAAAGAGAGATTTTGGTTACAGGTGTGTATTTCAGCCTAAGCGTCTTGGACAGCTGATTTTGTATCACAAATGCTTCTCCGATGTTTTAATCCTCTAATGTTCGATTTCCGTTTTGAATTCCGTATACTGTATTGTATTTTGTAAGTTGGTTTGGGCCCCAGGTGGTGAAAAGTGGGGTATACATTTATTTATTTATTTTAAAAAAAGATGAGTAAATGGAACAGGAAAGTTCCCCTAGCTGAGTGAAAACTTCACCCAGAACTTCAGGGTAGGAGAGGAGGCGAGAGGCGAAGGGAGCCAACAGTTCACCAACGTAGCTGGTTATGGAGGCAGGAAGAAAAGACTGTGGCTCAGTCTGCACTATACGTTTAAAGTGGTATCATACCAATTTAAACAGCCATAGTTTCCCCCAAAGAATCCTGGGAACTGGCATTTGGGAAACCCCTATCACAGAGCTACAACTTCCAGAGTGGTTTAACAATCAATCCCTCTTGCCAAGGAACTCTTTGATTATTGTAGCCCTACGCAGGTTAAGGGGTGAGTGTGTCTCTGAACAACATTAAGCACCCTTAACAATCTACAGCATCCAGGATTCTTTGGGGGAAAGCCATGGTTGTTTAAAGTGGTATGATACAGCATTAATGCAACAGCGCTGATGCATACATTGATGCATTTTTAAACTCCCCCAGCCAAATCTTTGCCAGCAGGTCTTGAGTTCTCTCTCATTTTCTCTCTCTTGCTATGCCCAATGACAGGATGTTTCAAATGCAGGCTCTGCAGCACTTTAGTGCTTATGCAAAGCCTCTGCTCTGTACCACCCAGCAAAGATTTTGACTAAGTCCACGTAACAAATGGCATGTTTTGCTTGCTAATTAGAACAAGCGATCACACCCAGACAATACAGGCGGATTCTGCTTGTTATATCACCGTCCTTTGAAAACAGAAGGAAATGTTTTAAAAGTAGGACAGGGCGTCCCATTCAGAAATGCCAACTGTCTTACTATTAATAACAACAATAAAAAGTGTGTGTGTGTGTGTGTGAAGGTATTAGTGGGTAATTACAGGCATGCAAGAACGATATAATTTAGAAGAACTGGTAGAGGCCCATCTCTCACTCTCTTCTATATAACATGCACTCAGCACCACATCAAAAAAAGGACAACATTATACAACATCAGGGTGATTCTCCTGGCTTCCAATGAGCTCATTAGTGAACTATTACATGCAAAATTCCATCTGAGCGGGACCACAAGGCAATGCTTCTCTCCTAAGCACCAATAATCTCTTTTGTGATAGTTGGGGGTGGGGGTGAGGGGAGAAGAAGCTGCCAGCCATATTTCATCAGCTGATTTGTAATATTGACAGGCTACTGAATTAGCCCGCCTGAAAACTGAGATGAAGCAGAGACCAAGCCCACTTCTACACTATACAGCTAAAGCGTTACGATACCATTTTAACCAGGCAGGGCTTCACCCAAAGCATCGTGGGAAATGTAGTTAGTTAAGGATGCTGCTAGGATGCCCCTATTTCACACAGCTGAACTTCACAGAGTTCCCTGGGATAAGGGACTGATTACTAAAGCACTCTGGGAATTGTGGCTATGTGAGGGGAATGTGTGTGTGTGTGGAGGGGTGTCTCCTGACCCTCTGTACCCTTGTAACAAACCACAGTTACCCGGATGCTTGTTTAAAATGGTATCATGGTGATTTAAGTGTACATTGTGGATGGGGCCCACGCTTAAAGTTTTATTTATTTATTTATTTATTGCATTTTATATACTGCCTTTATCTTCCAGGGATCTCCAAGGTGGTGCTTGTGGTTCCCCTCCCCCCTGCCATTTATTCCTCACAACGACCCTGTGAGGTGGGTTAGGCAAAGAGATGGTGACTGGCCCAAGGTCACCCAGTGAGCTTCATGGCTGAGTGGGGATTCGAACGCTGCTCTCCCAGGTCCTCTTGACCATTGCGCTTTGTGTTTCAGCTGCCTGGAGTAAGCCTAGCAAGCCTACAACTGAAACCTGAAATCTGTCAAGTTCTTTGACCGTCAGAAGCACTTCCTGGTGTGTGCTGCTCGCATTCTCTTTCTGTGTGTGTATGTCTGACTGTGGCCTAACAATATGTCTTCCTTTGCTCCTGCTAACACTGAGTGATCAACTGTTTGTGTAATTTTAAGAAAACCTGCCCCATTTCCAAGCCCTCACTATTCTCTCTTTGTAGAGGGCAGTGGAGCGGAAAAGTCTTTATGCCCCCTCCATGTGCTCTGGAATGTAGGTGCTGCCTGTTGACACCAAACACCACTTGACCAGCCCCGCTCACGATATCCATGTGATGAGAATGGGCAGTTTAGGTTCCCATGAGCTCTTGGACCAGGGCTATTGTTCCAAAATGCATTGAAGCCCATGCTTCAAGGATGCTGGAGGCAGGGCCAACAGGGCGTCCCCCAACCACTGCTCCCATCAACGTGTGGAGCCCCGCTTCATCTGAGTAACACATGAAGGGGCTCTATGGTGAGGAGCTTCAAGGCTGCATGTATAATTTGGCCCTCTAAGCCTCTCCATCTGCCCCCCGGGAGTCTTTCCAAGTCACTGTCCCTGCGCTGTGCCACCCTCAGGTATGCATTCCTAGCTGGAAAGTATTTCTCAACCATGATAATGCTTCTTGCTTTCCTGGTGAGAGAGAGGGAGGTAGAAGCATTTGTGTTTGCCACATGGAGAAAGAGAGAAAAGTAATTCAGTCTACAAAAGGTATGAGTCACAACCACTTTTGCACCTGGTATCACCTACCACGGGGATGCAGTCCCCCTCCCTCCAGAAGTCTAGTTCTTCTTGGGCAGGGAAAAAAAGTTTCCCACCCCTTGCTTTTCAGCAACCACTTATCCATCATGTTTGACGCAAGCAACTGGCAGATTTACCAAAAACAGGCATACCTGAGCTCGTGTAGGTCTTCTTTAAAAACCTGCAAAACGAAAAGACAAGGACAGTTCAAGGAGAGTTTCTGCAAGAGCAAGGGTGGGTGCCCCTCAGATGCCTGGGAATCTGGAAAGGGATCTAGAAGATAGTGAAACCGCCCCCCGCCCCCCTGACAACTGATGCATCCAAACCTGCGAGTGAGAGTATGCCAAGTCTGGGTGACCCAAGGTAGGCAAGCTTGCATGGGTGGCTGACACCACACACACGGCCAGTTGAAACCATTCCCAGGGTGTGGCTTCTGTCGCATGCTGACAGTGTCTAGGAGCCAGAGGTGAGAGCTGAGTACAGGGTGGGGAGGAAAGGTGGAAAACTGCCCCAGAAAAAGGAGTATGTGTCCCGTCAGTACTGTCTACACTGACGGGCAGCAGGTCTCCAGGATTTTAGGCAGAATAATTTCCCTGCCCTAACCTGGGAAATAGCAATAATTGAACCTGAGACCTCCTGCACGTGAAGCAATTGCTTTACGACTGAGCTATGGCCTATTAAAACATCTGGAGGGTCACAGGTTCCCCATCCCTTTCTTGGAGCTACCATCTTGCTCATCTCACAGTTTAGCACATACTTAGTTTTTACTGAGCAATGTGTATGCCTTCTACTCACTTCTTGCTTCAGAGACGCTGTGGGGAGCCTCAGGGCCTCTCGCAGGAGAGTATACATTCCAGAGATGAGGACAGCGAGCTGTTCATCCGATAGTTTTGCATTCTCGGCAATCACCTTTACCAGCTCTTTGCAATCTTTTCCTTCTAAGGCGCTGACAGTGACTGTTTAGCAAAATAACGATAAAGGTTAAGTTATCAACTCTGGCAGAGTCCCGCAAGTGCAAGCACATAATTTCACCATGATCAGAAGCCGCCTGGAAATCACAGGCAACTTTGCAACAGCGGCAGCATCTAGGGATCTGACACCATCTAGCTGAGATTTAAAGGAGGAGGTTTGTGCACAAAACAGTGGGGGGGATTTAAATGGGAAAGAACAGCATACAAACTTAAGAAGAGCCCTCTTGAATCTGGCCAATGGCGCTTCTAGTCCAGCAAACTGTTCTCACAATGGCCATCACTAGATGCCTGCCAACTGGACCTGAGCGCAACACCACTCTCCCACTTGTCAACAACTGGCATTCAGAGGCAAACTACCTTTAACAGTGGATGCAGAACATAACCATGTGGTTTAGCAGTAAAGGACATTCAGAATAGTCCCATTCAGTGTTTTTTTTCTTTTCTTAAAAAAAATGTTTAGGGGTAGTCTCATTTTGACTCAAGAAAGTCACCATTTTATAGTTCAAATTGGGAAAAATAAATGCAGCAAATGGACAAAAGTTCAAAATGTTTAGGGGTATGTGTACCCCTGTGTCGCCCCAGAAAAAAAGCACTGGTCCCATTTATTCCCACTACTGTGGATAACTGCTCCCTCTAACAGCAAATGCAGCTGCTGAGTGCCAACAGGATTGAAACCCAAACCTGGAAACTGAGAAACAGTATACTCAAGGAAACACCAAGATTTGCAAAGAGTGAAAAAAGGGTGAAAAATCCTAAACACACTTCAATGAAGGGGCAACCATTTTACACACACACACACACACACACACACACACCAATTCAGCCTAATGAGAAGTGAGCATACTTTATGGCCATGGAATGTTAGGGGTGTGCAGGGACAGAGAATGGAATCAGTGTTCGAAATTAGCCAGGTGCCAGGCACATTTTGCACCTGACTTTTGACCACTTGAGACCAAGTGAAGATGCCTGGGTACCAATATGGCACCTGACAGCTCCACCATCTGGAGGTGCATGCCTGGGAATCATTGGATCTGGACTATTTTCACACACTAATACTCAATCCTGTAGAATTCTATGTTATATTTTATTTACACCAGTGGTTTCAACCAGCGTGCTGTGAAACCTTTGAAGGATGATCATGGATGATGCAAGCAACACTGGCCTCTGTCCCTCTTTCCTTCCTTCTCTCCCTCCTCTGATGCCCTCTCGTGTCTTTGCCTCCCCAAGGCTTGTGTGGCTGTTTGTTGCAGCAGCCCTGGCTACAAGCACCACAGGTGAATGGTGCCTCTGGGGCTGGTTGCCAGGAGCTGAGGCAGCCTTAGAGTGAGCGAGCAAGCAAGCAGGTGAGGGAGCCCAGCTAGCCTGTCCACCAGCCCTTGCTGTTGGGAATGAACAGACAAGTGGGAGGCCAGGCAGGTAGGCAGGTGCTGTGCTGGCCTTTCTTGTGCTTGCTGTGCGCAATGCCTGCCTGGGAGCTGAATGCCGAGTGCTGAAGGGGAGACAGTCTGCCATGGAGGCTCGGTAGTGCCCACTGCTGCCTCCCAAGGTAAGGTGCTGGCCTAACACTCACCTTTGGCTACTCTCCATTGGGCCACTAAGGCTGGGGGCATCCTCTTCCCAGGCCCCTGTGGAGCAGTGTGAGGAGGCACCTCCCTTTGGGGCAGGGGGGGGGTAGCTCAGAGACCAGCGGCGGCAGCAACGGCTGCCAGAGGACACCCAAGGAGAGGGGAGAGGAGATGAGGTTGGGAGAACACTCCACAAGGGAGTGTTTGAAAACAGGCGGGAGGCTGCCAGCTCTGCAGGCAAGGGGTGACATAGCTGGGCTCCTGAGCCCCGTGGGGGTGACGCAGAAAGAATGCAGTTGGTCAAGGGAGCCGTGGACTCAAAAAGGTTGAAAACATCTGCTTTACACAATCAGAGTGAACTTCTGCAGCCAAAATGCTTTTTCCGTGCAGCCTGGGCAGGAGCACTCACCATAAAGAAAAAGAGGTTGGAATAGGTTAATACATGGGTAGGCAAACTAAGGCTCAGGGGTCCAACCGCCTTCTAAATCCGGCCTGCGGACGGTCCAGGAACCAGCATGTTTTTACAAGAGTAGAATGTGTGTCTTTATTTAAAATGCATCTCTGGGTTATTTGTAGGGCATAGGAATTCATTCCCCTGTCCCCCGCTGAAAAAGTTTGCTGACCCCTGGGCTAATATATATGTGGACTGTCCCTGGCTTTTCTTCCTTAAATTATCAAAGCTCTTAACCTGGCTTAAGATTGTCCTATGACCTAGCCAGATGTTTAACTGAATATCAATCACATCCATAAAAATTTGAGAGGCACCTGTGTTTAGGCTCATTATTCCAGGACTTCCAACAAGTTCCCACACAACCCACAAGTTAGCTTTTTTCCACACAACCCACAAGTTAGCTTATTTCCTAAAGAGACTATATCACACCACCACTGGAAAAAAGCCAACTTCGTATCAGAAACCAGCGTAGTAACCAGGCAAAGAAGGATCTGCCAATTATGGTTCTCTCAGTTTCTCATTTTTCCAATCTTAAATTCAGTTCTCCACATTTTGCAGCAATTTGCATTAAAACAAAACTCATGAAAATGAATCAGTATTTTAGTGTGAAGTTTCCCTAATAAACACATTTTTACATGCAGTATTGACTTATGTACACATGTTTGCAAGCAACTTTCACAAATGTAATGCAGTTTTGTATGTTATTTTTACCAATATATCCATTTTAATGCACACTTCTTCAGTTGAAAGAAGTGCAATTCACTATTTTAATCGCAAAGCAGATTTTAATTTATTTATTTATTGAATTTATATACCACCCTATACCTGGAGGTCTCAGGGAAGTTCAAGGAATAAAATCGAGATATAAAACCACAAAATATATAATAAAAAGAACAACAACAACCCAATAGTCCGTCCCCCCACAAAAACACATTTAAAAAGGGCACAGTATGTAAATTAGATCAACCGAAGGCCTGGTTAAAAAGGAACTCTTTTGCCTGGCGCGTAAAGGTGTATAATGAAGGTGCCAGGCAAACTTCCCTGGGGAGAGCATTCCACAGACGGGGAGCCACTGCAAAGAAGGCCCCATTCTCGTGTTGCCACCCTCTGGACCTCTCAAGGGGGAGGGCCTCAGATGATGATCTCAGGGTGTGGGTAGGTTCAGATGGAAAGAGGCGGTCTTTGAGCTATTGTGGTCCTGGGCCATTTAAGGCTTTATAGGTCAAAACCAGCACTTTGAATTTGGCCCGGAAACTAATTGGTAGCCAGTGCAGTCGGACCAGGATCAGTGTAATATGCACAAACTGTCTTTCTCCGATGAGCAACCTGACAGCTGAATTCTGCACCAGCTGAAATTTCCAAACCATCCTCAGAGGCAGCTTTGCCTCTAACACATTGCAGTAATCTAACCAAGAGATTACCAGAGCATAGATAACAGTAGTAAGGCTATCCCTGTCCAGATAGGGGCACAGCTGGACCACCAGCCAAAGCTGATGGAAGGCACTCTGGGCCACTCCAGCAACAGCAAAGGATCCAGGAGTACCCCCAAGCTGTGAACCTGCTCCTTCAGGGGAAGTATAACCCCACCAAGAGCAGGCGACCTCCCACCCATCTGGTCTAGGGAGCACCCTACTAACAATGTCTGGATTGAGCTTCAGTTTGTTGACTCTCATCCAGTCCATTACTGAGGCAAAGCACTGGTCCAACACTTCCACTGTCTCACCTGCAGATGTAAAGGAGAAATAGAGCTGGGTGTCATCAGCATACTGCTGACAACGTACTCCAAACCCCTGGATAACCCCACCCAGCGGCTTCATGTAGACGCTAAACAACATGGGGAATAGGATTGGGCCCTGTGGAACCCCACATTACAGGTTCCACAGGGTTGAAAAGCATTCCCCAAGTAATTAATTCTTCCATGGTGAACATTTGTGCAAGCACTCCCCCTTATGGTAAAAATGGAACTAGAATTGCAACAATAATTTTAAGATTTACTATTTTTAAGCACGTCAAAGTGAAAGTAGATATATACCTAGGTACTGCTCCGGCGGGAAGGTAAACGACATTTCCGTGCGCTGCTCTGGTTTCGCTAGAAGCAGCTTAGTCATGCTGGCCACAAGACCCGGAAAAACTGTCTGTGGACAAACGCCAGCTCCCTCGGCCAGTAAAGCAAGATGAGCGCCGCTACCCCAGAGTTGTCCACGACTGGACTTAACAGTCAGGGGTCCTTTACCTTTTTTATTTTTCACACTATTTCATGGCATTTACACAGGCCTAGTAAAGGGACTGCCCTAATACATATTTTAGAATTATTCTAACGTGTTAACATAATTACATTTATTCTTGGTGTGACAAAATAAACATGTGGCCATAGCTCTGTATTTCACTATGTAAAGCATAGGTATAGCAAGGATTTGGGGGGCAGGCAACCAAAGTTGTTGAACTTTTTTTAGGAAGTCAAAGTTGTTGAGCTTGGAGATCACAGGGAAAAATACCCCATGAAGAGGATATTATGGGGGCATGGTTATATATTTTTATTATGTTTTATATTTATTTATTAAACTCCACCTTTTCCCCTGATGAAACTCAAGCATGGAAAAAGCTATCATTAAAAAGCAATTAAATATTAATAGAATTAAAACTATTTGTTGTTGTTGTTGTTGTTGTTGTTGTTGTTGTTCAGTCATTCAGTCGTGTCCGACTCTTCGTGACCCCATGGACCAGGGCACACCAGGCACGCCTATCCTTCACTACCTCTCGTATATTAAAACTATATACATATGTAAAATCTGTTTTGTATTTTGGTCCTGGAACAACCTGGCCACCAAATTCTGCACCAGTTGAAGTTTCCAAACCGTCCTCAGAGGCAGCTTCACCTCTAACACATTGCAGTAATCTAACCGAGAGGTTACCAGAGCATAGACAACAGTAGTTAGGCTATCCCTGTCCAGATAGGGGCACAGCTGGGCCACCAGCCAAAGCTGATGGAAGGCGCTCTGGGCCACTGAGGCCACCTGAGCCTCGAGCAACAGCAAAGGATCCAAGAGTACCCCCAAGCTGTGAACCTGCTCCTTCCTTCCTTCCTTCCTTCCTTCCTTCAGGGGATGTATAACCCCATCAAGAGCAGGCGACCTCCCACCCATCTGGTCTAGGGAACACCCCACTAACAATGTCTGGATTGAGCTTCAGTTTGTTGGCTCTCATCCAGTCCATTACTGAGGCAAAGCATTGGTCCAACACTTCCACTGTCTCACCTGCAGATGTAAAGGAGAAACAGAGCTGGGTGTCATCAGCATACTGCTGACAACGTACCCTAAACCTCTGGTTAACTCCACCCAGTGGTTTCATGTAGACGTTAAACAACATGGGGGATAGGACCGAGCCCTGCGGAACCCCACATTGAAGGTTCCATGGGGCTGAATGCATTCCCCAAGTAATATCCTCTGGGGACGACCATCCAAGTAGGACTGGAACCACCACAAAGGGGTGCCACCCACCCCCAGTTTAGAGTCACTCAAGAATGATACCATGGTTGATGGTATCAAAAGCCGCTGAGAGGTAGAGAGCAATTAACAGGGACGTGTTTCTCTTGACAAAGGTCATCATGAGGGTGACCAAAGCAGTTTCTGTGCCAAAACCAGGCCTGAACCCTGATCCAGGAAACCAGTCTCTACCAAAAGCACCTGGATCTGGTGTGCGACCACTCACTCCAGAACCTTGCCCAGGAAAGGGGGATAAGCAACTGACCGGCAGATTGCAACAAATGGAGATATGCAAGTGAAATAATGCCACCCAGTTTATAAAGAAGCGCAATGAACTGTTTTAATGGCAAAACTGATTAACAATATTTCCTGTGGCCATCACATTAACTACAGTAGTCAGTTTCACATCGCAGCGTTGGAAACAATCTGCAAGAAACTTAAGCGGTTAAGTTAGAAGCACAAAAAGCAGTAACAGCAAGATGGCCTGCTGTCAAGAGCAATTGATGAGAGTGAGAGGAAAGGGCCATGCAGAGCCCACGACTAGTAGGCCCACACTTTAGGAACGCTAGACGGTGGTTAAGCTAACCAGCGCCTAAGCAGGATAAACTCTCAAAGGCAAGAACTCGTTCCCAGCGGGCACTGATTCCCACCCCTCTACCTGTCTTGCCGGCAAAGCGTTTGTTTACCTTTGAGGAGTTTCCGAAAGGTTTCCTTGTCCAGCTCCCGGACGCTCCTTGCCATCGCTTCCACCTCTGGGGGCAGCCGAGCCCCCAGAAAGCTGACCCTGCTGAGGTTAGTCTCGAGTCCCGAGTGCTGGTAAAGGGGTAACAGGGCCTTCCCAATCGCAGCCATGGCAGCAGGAGCCACCCCACCCCCCTCCAAGGCTTTGCAAAAACGAAAAAAAAAAGAGACTGCAGGCCCGGCTGTCAAGTCACGTGACTCTCCTCTTCCCGGGGAACGTTCTATTTCATTCGAGCGCCCCCTAATGGCCCAAACTCCGAAATGAAGCTTGTTTTCTCCTGTTCCGGAGGGCAGAACTAGAACCAATGGCAAGGCAGGAGATTCCTACGAAACATCAGGGATAACTTTCTGTTAGCAAGAGCTGTTTGACGGTGGAACAGACTCCCCTCTCCTTGTCGGTGGGATGGCCATCTGTCGTGGATGCTTTAGTTGAGATCCCTGCATTGCAGGGGGTTGGACTAGAGGACCTTTGGTGTCCCTTCCGACTTTACGATTCTGTGACTCTATGAATTTGCCTCTCTTCGGGAAGTAAAGGGTAAAAGCTCGCGCCCCGACAAAGAGCATCCGTCTGCATACGTTCACACTTGTAAATCCATCGTTTGATGACTGCAACGGGAATAGCGTCCTATGAGGCATGAATAGGACACTCCGCATATAATGCGCAGATATAACAGGCTTACCCAACCTGGTGCCCTCCAGATATTTTACATTTGTTTGCATCAATTTGTTTAAAATGCTGCCAATTAATCACAGCCAGTTTTTGTCATTTTCTTTTAAAAAAAAACCTGACAAAGCATTGCTAAAAAATAAAGTACCAATTCTTACATAATGTTCTGGTGGAAAGGGTCTTCTAGTGTGTTCCATTCAGCTAGCTGCTTGTTAGAGGAATCAAGAAATGTGTGAACCCGGACCTGTCTATGTATGTAAACAGTTATCAACATTAGCTCAGACTGAACAGTCACAATTCTAGGCACACGTAACAGTACTTTGCACCTGTACCTATGAATTGAATAAACAAGTTAGGACTACAAATAAGAATAGTAATCATCATTCATAATTATATAATTTTGCTATAATGGCCAAGTTTGCCAATTATGTCCAGTCACAGCAACATTTGTTGTTGTTTAGTTGTTTAGTCATGTCCGACTCTTCATGTCCCCATGGACCAGAGCACGACAGGCACTCCTGTCTTCCACTGCCTCCCTCAGTTTGGTCAAGCTTCGAGAACACTGTCCAACCATTCTCGACCTCTGTCGTCCCTTTCTCCTTGTGCCCTCAATCTTTCCCAACATCCCAGCAGCATACTTTTATAATAAATTGCTCTGTGCCAAGCTTTGGAGAGAAGGCATAAAGTCCACCACCGCATGTTATAATCTAAGAGAAAACGTAATGAAAATGCTGTACCGATGGTATCAATCTGACCCTGGCCAAGATGTACAAGAAAAGCTCTGACGTTTGCTGGAGATGCAAAATAAGAGGAAACTAAACGGAAATTTAGTAAAGATTGGATAATGTTCAAAGAATATCTTAAAAAGTACTGTAATAACACAAATCTCCTGACAGATTCGGATTGAATCTTGAAGTTCAAGGAAATTATAGAGTAAAAAAAAAATTCCCTGGTAATTAACTGAAAAGAATAATAAATATTAAGTGTGTATACACTAGTAAGGTATAAAAAGCACAATGAGGTGAATCAGAAGTTAAAGGGTATGTAATGTCAAATGAGGTGTTGTTCTATGTAAATTGTTTTGTAATAAAGAATCTTCTTAAAATAAAAAAAAATCTTTTATAGAGACAAACCACACTCATCTAATGATGTTATATGCCTGTATTTATTTATTTTTAACATGCTGATAAAGCCTGCAGTCCTACAGGTGAAACTCAAAAAATTAGAATAGCGTGGAAAAGTCCATTTATGTAAGCAACTTTTTTTAATTAGCTACTGGAGTTTAATATATGAGAGAGACCCGGGACATGTAAGGCGAGATATGTCGAGCCTTTATTTGTTATAATTGTGACGATTATGGTGTACAGCTGATGAAAACCCCAAAGTTGAAATTTTTAATTAGGGGTTCTCATCAGCTGTATGCCATAATCATCACAATTATAACAAATAAAGGCTTGACATATCTCACTTTGCATGTCATGAGTCTATCTCATCTATTAGTTTCACCTTTTAAGTTGAATTACTGAAAGAAATGAACCTTTCCACGATATTCTAATTTTTCGAGTTTTACCTGTATATCCACTTAAATCCAAACAAGTTCACTTGAAAGATAGAGGTCTTACTTCTGAGCAGGCATAGGATCGTAGTGAAAGATAAATGCATAGGTGAGCCGTAGTGGGAATTTATGCCAGCAACACAGGCTCGTTACTGCTTACTGTAGCTCCAGTGCGCTCCTGCTGCTGCTGTTTAAAGTCCAATGCACACGGCATTAGCCACAATCCATAGGTATTCTGTAGTTTATTTCAAAATACTCGTCTTTGATGCGCTTTCCCTCAAACCAGCTTCCATCAGATCCCATCAGTTTTTAAGCTGCGATGTGTAGGGTACCTTTGAGACCGGCTTTGCCACATGCGATGGAGAAAGTTTTGTTGAATGGGAGTTTGATGCAGGAAAACAAATCCATTAATGTACACTGGGCGAAGACATCCCCGCTCCCTCTTTGGTGTGCCCACTGGGGTTGCCACCGGATGCAGGGTTACCTTGTCTTTAAATGTGAAATGCTACGTCCCGCTTTGGTACAGTTTTGTCCTGCATTTCAGGTCTCCGCTGTGTCTCTCTCTGACATGTTAGGGACCCTCCCCAAACGCGTGTGTTTGAAAGGGTGTGGGAAAGGTCATGTCTTTAAGCTCTGGGTAGCCAGGCACAGGCAGATTTACAAATTCACGTGCAAGTGCGCGCGCACGTGTGCAGCGATTTCCAGAGGGGTATCCTGTAGGGCTGCAAATAGGCTGTAACGGATTTTTTCAGCACCAGATGAAAATGAAAACGAAAATCGCACCCCCCCCACCATCCCGCTTCGCCCTGTATCATACCAGAACCAAGGTTGCACCCCTAGTACAGCTTTGTTTAAAAACAAAACAAAACCCCGTATGAAACGCAGTGTGTGTGTGAAACCACCCTGCAGCATTTTAAGTCGCTAACCAGCGTGTAGCTGTGTTTATTCACTTATTTGCATATAGAATTATGTTCCTCTTTGTACTAGCCTGGGCAATGGCGGAAATGTAAATCCTCCTCAATTTATTAGTTTATTATTCTCAACCTATTTGGTCACAATGTAGCAGCTCTAGACGACCCCTGGGAATCTGCGGGTTGGACAGCGCTAGACACTGCCATTCCCCTACACACACCCTCCCTTCAAAGATATAGTAGACTGGGGTGCGGGGGGAACCAGGCTAGTCCCGAGTAAATTAGTAAATTAGTTACGATTGGAAAGGGGTCGTGTCTGGTTCAACCGGCCTCCAGACACAACAAGAGAAAGAAACTTTGGAAGAGGCGCGGCGTGAAGAGGGCGAAGGAAGACCTTTCCCAGAATCTACTCGAGAGCAGCCTTCCCTGCTTTGCGCGCCTCCCGCCTCGCCACTCTCCTTGGCGTTCGGCGCCATCTTTGAAGGGAGGAATGTGGGGCAGGAAAAATTCAGTACTTACGGAAAGAGCACATTTTCCAATACAGGTTTTACAAAAACTAATGAGACAACAGGTTACCCATTTTGGGTCGAGAAAACCCAAAATGGGCAACCTGTTGTCTCATTAGTTTTTAAAATTAAAATACGTAATTAAAATACATAGTATTCTAGTTTACTAAGCAGATAATTGTAAATAAGTAAGTCAAAGTTAGGTGAACCATTTTTTTTTTTATTTTCCATCAATGCAGTTGCACCCAGTGCAAAATAGTAATAGGTATGCAAGAAATGCAACACCAAACCCCAAACTCAAACCCCAAAGTCTGTGCAAACAATAAACTCTCATTTTTTTTCTCCTGTAAAGTGAGCACTAATTGTGCCAAAAATGCAGTAAAAGCCAAACATTCAAATATCATAGAACCTGGAAGCAGGAATTATAGTAATATCACTGCATACGTCATCCTGCTTCAAGTCAATAGCTTGCATATTTGCAAGCTCCAACAAACAGTAGAATTTTGCTCCTACTGCCCTGCAGCTGTCATTTTTGGTTATTTCAAAGAAGCTGATGGATTCAGCTCCAGTTGCGGCAACAGCTTCTCGAATAAAATGGAGCAGTTGTTGAGGACTCTGGTCCCAGTCCTCTTCATCCTGGTGGCCACTTTCCTCCACCTCCGTCCCTAAAAGCTGCGGTTCTGGAGTTTCCTGCAACGGTGGAGGCAGCAAAGACTTTGGTATCCCTGCTGCAGCGGCTCGCTCCAAAGTGGACTCAGGTGAGGCTTCGGAAGAAGGGGCTTCCCGGTAGCTGCACGAGGGCTGCTCATCATCAAGCACTTCTGGATTTGCCTTTCTCAGTTTACTTTTCGGTTCGGAACTCTGGTAGGAAGATTGAGTAGGAAGCATTTCGGAGCTCTCGGTCACACTCTGCTTCTCTGCTGCCTTCCTTTTGGTAGCTGCTGCTGCTGCCGCCGCCGCCGCCTCTGGAGCAGCAGCTGGTTTATCCACAGGTGTCTGGGGGAGGTCGACCATAGTCACTTCACTTCCCGAAGGAGCAGCTCCTTCTTTGTCCTCAAAAAGCTCCTCAAACGGGATCTCGCCAGAGTCGTCCCCTCCGAAAATGCCACCCGCGTAGTCTTCACATTCCATGAAAAAAGTTTGCTCTGTTGGGCTGACGATAAAGCAGTCTATGCCACTGTCGTCTCTCATGAGCTCAGTAAAACTAGCTCCAAGGGCAACGCCAACTATTTCCCCCTCAAACGTAGGGGTGTTCTCCGCCTTTTCTTCCATTGCGATGCTGTTTTGGTGAAGCAGCCGAGTAAGCTCTGCCTCACGCAGCTCTTTGAATGCAAAGATTTCTGGCAAGGTGATTGCGCTGTATGCCGCTTCTCCGGTTCCAGGCAAGTCAATCCCCTTCACCGCAGGGTTACCCAGCGCATCATGAGCCATTTTATTATAATCCCGATTGACACCCAGTAACTGGTGTGCTGAATCTCTAAATCACCCCTGCGAACCAGGAGAGATAATTTGCTTCACCTGTTTGCTATAGCCTGCAGCTAGAAAAGACCGAGGCTAGTAGCCCCCTGTTGGCAACGAGGAATTAAGGATTCACGGCTCTAAATTTGCAGCAATCCAGTACTGCAAATACTCTCGAGGAAACTATGCTCTTTCCGTCCTCGCGCTATTTTTTAAAGCTCCAGTTTCCACCCCCACCGGAGCTGGCCGCACCCCTGCCATTGCCCGTCTCCACTGCAGGGGGCGCTGCAGGGAGGGAGACGGAGACGGGCTTTCTTCTTTTTCTCCCCTTTCCCCCCCCCACCTTCTTAGGCAGGCGCGCTTTCAGCGTATCGCCTTGCGGCTCAGGGAACCGGAAGCTGGCGATAGAGGCTTCCGATCCGAGCGGCCGCTGGATCGCTGACAGGAGGCTCCGTTTGGAAGCCGGCAGTAATCGCGGAGGAGAATCGCTTTCCCGTTATGGCGGCTCGGCTGAGCCTTCCCGTCCGCAGGGCCAGCGGGCGCCTGAGGAACGCGTAGGCCACTCCGCCTCCGCCGCCTTGGCCATGGCCGGCGAGGAGCCGCAGAAGTTCCTGGCCCCCGACGAGCCCAGCGCCCTCCTCTTCTCCGCGCCGCCCCGCGCACACGGTCCTGGCGGCGGCCTCGGCCTGTGCGATGAGGGGTCCGCCTGCCTGGACGTCAGCGACTTCGGCTGCCACCTCTCGTCCTGCCACCGCACGGATCCCCTGCGCCGCCTCCACGCCCACAGGCGAGAACGGGGGTGGGAAGGTGGGGAGGGTCTCCAGGTGGTCTCGTGGGCCCGCGATGGAACGTCGGCCCCGTCCCCCGCCTCCCTTGCAGGGTTGTTGTGGAGGCTGGGAAGAAATTGAATGGGAGAGCCATGGGGGTTCAAAGGGACCCCAAAGGGCCGTCCACGTGGGTGTGAGGTGCTGGAAACCCCCGAATAGTTTCTTTCTCTCCCTCCCCCCCCCCACTTTTAAAACCCTCTTAACTGCGTGGGAAGCTGTGGGGGAAAGTTAGATGTTTCCTTGTGGGAAGCCCGAATGCCTATTTCCTATCTCGAGGAATGAATCGAGGGGTTATTTTTTCATATCTTCTTCTGCTTCAACATCTAAACGTCCTCCATAATAATAATAATAATAATAATAATAGAAGTAGTAGTAGTAAAAAAAAAAAAATTCTGTAGTATTTAATAATGCAACATTTTCAGTAGAAGCCACTATTTTTGTTTTTGTTTTTAATGATTTCCTATTGGGAAGAATGAAGGTAGGAGAATTCTCTCCATCGGGTATTTAAATCCTGCGACTGCAAGGCACCCCAGAAGTCTCAGATCGACACAAACTAATGGCGAGAGGTGGTGGTGGTGGGGAATTGGATGCGGGAGCAGTGCCTGGTTTCTGAGAACTTTTAGGGGTGGGGGATGTGGCAGACGGTTGCAACAATGGGAGCATGGTTAAGAGAGCCAGGGTGGGGCATCCTGCCCCTGCTCAGTCTTTGTGAAGCTGGAAGGGGAGGGAACACACCTGGGGCATGCTGCTTGGCTAGCCTACCTCACAGAGTTGTTGTTGCTGCTGCTGCTGCTGCTGTGGAGGATGGAATGTGTGGGGTTGGGAGAAGCGTGCACACTGCCTTTAGCTCTTTGGAGGAAAGTAGGAAATTCTAATGTAAGAGCCTGGCTGGGATGGTACCAGTTGCATCCGCATTGGACATTGAAAAGCACATGGTGTTTGGGTGCAAGGAGGCTAAAAAGACTGCTGGAGGTGAGGGGACTGTATGGGCTTTAAAAAAAGTTTTATTAATAAAACTAAGGAGAGAAGGGACTAAATACTAACATAATGGCTTCAATACATTGATGTTGAGGCTGAGTAGAAGTTAGGTAGGTTTGCCACTTCTTTTTTTAATCACCTGCTTGGCATGCAGAAAATTAATAGGCAGAGCCATTCCCATTGCTGATATACCGGTATCTGCAAGGGAAAGTGTCACTTGTTCAATTTTTTATTTGAAGTATTGCTGTTCAGGGCACAGGAGCAGGGCCAGAAGAGAAGATGGCAACCCTTGCAGTGGGTAGAGATGGCAGCTTCTTTTCTAGCAGGGCTCCTGTGACTTTAACATATTCCCACGGAAGCCTTTTACACTGTTAATATTTGCACACTAAGCAAGTTTCTGTGCCATTAATATGTTTCCTGACAAGCAGAAATTTAAAAAGTTCATTTCTTTTTTTTGTAGCAGAGTGAATCCTGCCCTGTCTTGTATCTGCCTGTCATGTAGGTACAGAACCCCTGATAGAGAAAATAAACAATGGTAAACAAAGGTTCATGGAGGTCATAGAAATCAGTGGGACATTATTCCTTGCTTTTTTGCCTGTTGGATCCCCGAAGCAGTTTGAAACACACAATTTGCAAGATAAATACTTATAACAACAAAGCATTATATAATACTGTACTCAGGAATTTGCTTGGAGGGGGGTTGTTCTTGGTTTTTTTGTATCTTTATTTTAGGTCTGATTATGATTTATGTGGAAATTTTTCAATTTGGTCATGTACTTTTGATGTTTTATTTATTGTTTATGACTACTTTTCTTTGTAGTTGAGCTTTTTCCCATTCTGCATGCTGCCATGAGCATGGTTTGAATTATGGAAAGGTGCATACAAACAAAACGATGTATGAATGTAAAAAAATTCAATTTACAGTTACTTACACATCTGGATGCAGCAGCATATTGAGACCTAAAGTTTTGTCTGTGAAGTTCATTTGAAAAAGAGCTGCATTTACTTGTTTTCTGAAGCCCAGAAAGCTGCTAAGCTTGTGGACTTCTGATGGGATAATGGAGTTTATAGATGGGGTTTTGTTGTTGTTCAGTCGTTCAGTCGTGTCCGACTCTTCGTGACCCCATGGACCAGAGCACGCCAGGCACGCCTATCCTTCACTCATCTTGCAGTTTGGCCAAACTCATGTTAGTAGCTTCGAGAACACTGTCCAGCCATCTCATCCTCTGTCGTCCCCTTCTCCTTGTGCCCTCCATCTTTCCCAACATCAGGGTCTTTTCTAGGGAGTCTTCTCTTCTCATGAGGTAGCCAAAGTACTGGAGCCTCAACTTCAGGATCTGTCCTTCTAGTGAGCACTCAGGGCTGATTTCTTTGAGAATGGATAGGTTTGATCTTCTTGCAGTCCATGGGACTCTCAAGAGTCTCCTCCAGCACCATAATTCAAAAGCATCAATTCTTCGGCGATCAGCCTTCTTTATGGTCCAGCTCTCACTTCCGTACATTACTACTGGGAAAACCATAGCTTTAACTATACAGACCTTTGTCGGCAAGGTGATGTCTTTGCTTTTTAAGATGCTGTCTAGGTTTGTCATTGCTTTTCTCCCAAGAAGCAGGCGTCTTCTAATTTCGTGACTGCTGTCACCATCTGCAGTGATAGATGGGGTACCATTGCTTAATAAATATTAACTAGAGGTCTAACTTAGGGCTTATTTTGTCATCCTTCGAGGCCGTTGTCTGGCTCACTGTGAACTGAACATGAACAATCCCTAATCTGCCATGTACCCTTTGTTGCCTCATAACTGGTACATATTTTGAATGGCTGCTTACTGCATGTTATTGTGCACTTAAGGTCTTAAGCAGATACCTGTCAACAGCTGTTCATCCTAGTGCTTACGTTAGCTGGCTTTTAATTCCAAGTAAGCTAGCAACATTGAATGTTACTGAAATACTGAGGTCAAATGTGACTGCCATTCTGTTTTGCAGGTGGAACTTGACTTCATGTGGCACTAGTGTAGCCAGCTCTGAATGCAGTGAAGAACTGTTTTCGTCTGTCTCTGTCGGTGACCAGGATGACTGCTTCTCACTTTTGGATGATCAAGACTTGACATCTTTTGATTTGTTCCCAGAGGGTAGTGTCTGCAGCGATGTCTCTTCTTCCATTAGTACATATTGGGACTGGTCGGACAGTGAATTTGAATGGCAGGTAAAAATACTTTTATAGGGTGTCCCATGCATTAATAAACTGCCATGGTCTGTATAACAACATTGAAAGCCCTGTGTTTCCAGCTAGAAAGTAGGCATAAGCCAATGCTACTTTTCAGAACACAGTTGGCTTCCATGTAGTTGTGTTTAGGACTGAAGCCTTAATTTTCCATATTTAATTCTAGTGTTTTAGTTTGTTGCTAAACGTTGGACTGCATTGCTTCATTCTGAAATTGATTGGCTATATGTATTTTTATGTCTGTAAGTTGCCTGGCAGTGACATTGCAAGTGGAAGTGATGTGCTTTCTGACATCATACCCAGTATACCAAGCTCTCCCTGCATGCTTCCAAAAAAGAAAAACAAGCACAGGAATCTTGATGAGCTTCCATGGAGTGCAATGACTAACGATGAACAGGTAAAACCTTTTTGCATTTGGGAGACACAGGAGGCAGCATGCTAATAAACAATTTTTTAAGGGCTAAATTATTCATAGCAGATAGAACTCTGGTTTGTAACAGTAAGTGCTAATTCCCTTAATTATATAGAGGAGGTTAATTTCTCAAGTTTTATTTTCCTGTGGTGTTATTCAAGGTATCTTGAATTGTGAAAGCGCTGACATTTATACCCTGCCTACATCTAATACAAATGTTATTAAAGCATTCCGAAGGCCATCCATAATAGACTAAATAGAGGATAAAGAAGAAGAAAAAAAGGATAAAGCATAACTAGCAGACAGCAACTGGTAGGAAAGGATTGAGGAGGACAGACAGTGAGGCTTGGCTTGTTGTCTAATGAGAGCAGAGATGATGCTACCCAAATTTCTCTGAAAAGGGCAATCCAAAGGCAGGAGGCTACAACCAAGAAATCCCTGTCCTCCTCTCAACACATCTCCCTCTGAATGTGAAATTCTCAGTGAGCATCATTGGTAACTAAATACCTGTTTCACTGTTTTTTTAGGTGGAATATATTGAATATCTGAGTCGTAAAGTCAGCATGGAGATGGGGCTTCGAGAGCAGCTTGACATCATTAAAATTATTGATCCCACAGCTCAGATTTCTCCTACAGACAATGAGTTTATTATCGAACTAAATTGCCTCACTGATGAAAAGCTGAAACAGGTATGTGAAACTGAGCTTGAGATTCTTTTTAAACCAACTGTTTGTCTTATTCTGTTATGCGTGATCTTGCTGCATACTTCTATAAACAGTAACAATTAGTTGTTAATTTAAGGGCAACTGAAAGACTTATTGCATTTTATTTTGGAATGAGCTCTCATAAGGTAGAGCCCTGTTTGTTGGGCCCCTCAAGAGTAAGAATACATACTTCTACAATTGTGTCACGGTTGTTCCATCCCTTCCGCTGTCCATCAGATTTCTTTTGTTACTCATTTGTGTTTACTTGAAAACATTTCCACGATACCTTACTTAATAAAGAGATACTTATTGAAGGTAGTGGCCTTTGGATATCCATGTCTATTAGCATACTCTCTGGAAATGGGGATCCTTGAATATCCTGGTCCCAGGCTACTTAGGGCTTTAAAGTATATTGAAAACCAGGAAAAGTCATTGGCGTTGGTCTACTCTTGGGTTTTCATTTCTTTCTGCAGCAGAGTTCCTTTTACAGAAAAGCTTTCCTGCATCTTTTACTTCTTTACAGCAGCAGCAGCAGCAGCTCTTAGTGAAATTCCCATTACAGGAATAAGCACCATTTGATTCTGTTTCTCAAGAGTCCTTATTATTTACAAAACTTTACACTGGTCATTTAATAAAGAAAACAAATAAAGCAACATAATCTTTTTATCTTTCAGCTATCCGGCCAGAGACCTAATACTGATTCCTTCACATACTCATTTACACTAACCCAGATTTAGTCACAAAAAAAAAAAAAAAACTTCCAGTAGCACCGTAGAGACCAACTAAGTTTGTTCTTGGTATCGGCTTTCGTGTGCATGCACACTTCTTGAAGAAAGTGTGCATGCACACAAAAGCTCATACCAAGAACAAACTTAGTTGGTCTCTACGGTGCTACTGGAAGGAATTTTTTATTTTATTTTGTTTTGACTATGGCAGACCAACATGGCTACCTACCTGTAACCAGATTTAGTTGAACTGTTGCTGGGGAAATTTTCTGTTGCCTAGCAACCTGTTCAAGACCATTTTCAAAAGTTTCTTCTAGAATATTTCAACAATTGGACCTGGTAAAGCACCTATGTGTCTAGTAGGGTTCCCCATGTAGTTGCTTTAAAACCAACTGAAGTTTCTGAACAATCTTCATATAGTGTCATGTGGACCATACAACAATAATTCAGGTCCCATTTGCAGTAGATATTCAAAGCAGTATCATACCACTTTAAACAGTCATGCCTTTTCCCCAAAGAATCCTGGGAACTGTGGGGTGTTGTTTTTTAAGGGTGCCGAGAATTATTAGGGGATTCCTGTTCTCCTCATAGAGCTGCAATTCCCAGACTTTCTTGGGGAGAGGGATTGGTTGCTTAACCACCTAGGAATTTTAGTTCTGTGAGGGGAACAGGAGTTTTCCTAATAATTCTCAGCACCCTTAACTAACTACAGTGCTCAGGATTCTTTGGGCAGAAGCCATGATTACGGTAAATTGGTGTAATAGTGCTTTGGATGTTATTGTGTGGATGTGGCCTCAGTCTTTTGAAAGCCAGGTGTATCCAAGTGCTTGCCATTTTGACTCTTTGCTTTACTTTTGACTTCTTTCTTGACTTCTTTCTTTGTGTGTTTAGGTCAGAAATTATATCAAGGAGCATGGCCCCCGGCAGCGGTCTGCAAGGGAGAACTGGAAGCGAAGCAGCTACAGTTGTGGGAGTGCCAGTGGAGTGAGCGGTGCCAGCGCCAGCAGCAGCAGCGCCAGCATGGTCAGCTCAGCGAGCAGTAGCGGTTCCAGCATTGGCAACTCTGGCTCAAACTCCAGCGCCAACATGAGCCGGGCTCACAGCGACAGCAACTTATCTGCAAGTGCTGCAGAGCGAATCAGGGATTCAAAAGTAAAGCTTCAGATTCAGATGGACTTAAAAAAAACTTATTAATATACTTTGAATCATTACAGTTAAAATGTAAATGCACTTACATGTTGCAAAAGCTTGATGAGTTACTTTTTGAGGATTCCAGAGGAAAGGGTAGCCCACCTTTCCTGTAGGTAATTTGCAGCTTAATGAGCTCTAGCGCTCTTTTATTTTGCCATCAGATTTGAATGTATGGAATAAGAGCTAAAATAACTTAAACAAAGAAGTTCAATATTTGTCAGCATTGTGGACGATTGAAATTTGAAAGATTAGCATTTTCAGTATAGCACCATCAATTTCAATTATTCATATTTTTTCAGGAAAGCCATAGGATACTCCTGACCCCAAAGGGAAACTAGCTATTAACTTTGGATTGTAGTCAAAGAAAATGTCATTAAGATTTCTCTTTAGTTTTCTTTTTAAAATTTTATATCTATACAATCAAAGGTGAAGGAAAGCAGCCATTCCCAAGTCCAGTCACGTTTTGAACCAAAGAAAATAATGAATATGGTCTTACATTGTTGTTAAATTTATAACTCCAAAAAAGAAATTGTTGGTTTTTTGGATTTATATTCCACCCTTCCTCCTCAAGATGACCAGGGCAGCAAACAGATATACAACTCAAAAATAAAAATCAAAAAAATCAAAGCAAAAACATTCTAAAACAGTTTAAAACATTATGAAACCAGTTACAGTTACATTCTTCCACCCCATGATTAGAGGGTTTCCAGAAACAATATTCTTCAGCCACCAAATGTCTGGGCAAACAGGAATGTTTCCTGAATTCCTCCTGAAAATTAATAAAGGTAGAGACAAATGTGCCTCACAAGGGTGGCATTCCAAACATAGAAAAACATAGGACCACATGGTACTCTACAAATTAAGACGAACTCACAAATTAGCTGACGAAGGCGCTCATACCGAAACAGGGCCCTGTCCTGGGTTCTTTTTCTCAATCGACTCTCGACTCCGGCTCTACACACAAAACGACCCTTTTGAATACTTTTTAATACGGACTTACATTTGTTGTTAACTTAAACCTCTTATGTTCTACACTGTAACGAATTATACTGTTGTGACTTTAAAGCTGCTTTTCTGTTAGAATTTACAAGCCTGTAATTCTTACCAGAATATATACGTTTATTTGACTGCAACTCACCAGTAGGATTTATTCCTAGCATTGAAATTTCTGGCCAGAGCTCTTGGTGTACTTTTTTCGGGAGGATAGAGTTGGCATATCACTGTGGGTGGAGCCTTCCAGCACCATCAGATTATTGCCATATGTAGCTGAAGTTTACGAGGCATGTAGAAGAGGGTTCCTCTCTTCCTCTTCCATTCCAGTATCTTCGTTAAAAGATGCTTACCTGAAAATACTAGATTAGTTTTTGGCTGTATATACAACATCTGTTTAAAGCACATCTCCCCACCCTAGTTGGAACTGTAGTTCAGAGCTATGATGCTCAGTATCCTTAGCAAACTACAGTTCCCAGAATTCTTAGGGAGGGGTGCTTTAAATGTATTGTGTGTACGAATTCCTAGTTAAATACGTGTCTTGTTTTACAGTGGTGTGTACAGTTTTGTGTAGAGACTGGGATTGACTTTGGCCATTTCCTTTATTTTGACAGAAACGTTCTAAACAGCGCAAGCTTCAGCAAAAGGCTCTGCGCAAGAGACAGCTGAAAGA